>NC_138056.1:2958642-3558642 GCF_964194185.1 Rhinolophus hipposideros
CACACCATAAAGGTTAAACTGTATTCAAATAAAGCTTGTTTTGGATAACTCAAACATTTTTCACATTTATAAATAAAACATTTTCCTGAAGTCAATTTTATCTCTGGTTAACTGACGGAACTAAAATTATCCACTGTAGTCAGACAAATAACCTTTGTACTTAAAATTTTCCACTATTAACTTACTAGCACATTCTAGAACTTGCTGTGCATGAGCAGAGTTCAGCCAACAATCCACTCTTAAGACACTCACAGGTGTGGCAACACAGAGCCACAAGTTCAGAGCCAATGCCACCAATTTGAGCATCAGAGCCACGCAGAAACCTACCTACCACCAACACTCACACGAACGCCCATGCACATGCACACACCCCAGTGTGAAATGTAATCACACGTGGGGGCAACTGACTCAATGAAGGGTGTTCGCACACAGCCAAGTAAGTAATCAAGCATGCATATGTCCCGAGAATACAAAATAAGTTTTAAAAAGAGACATTTTTGCCACTTGCCATAGTTTGTGATCCCCCGTGAAACAAACTTCCGGGAGCAGGGCGTGGGAGGACCACGGTGCCGCCACGAATCTTACTGTTTTTATTACAGTAAGAATGAGGATGTCACATGAAACAAAGCAGCAACATCTGAGCGACAAAGATTTCCTAGCACGGTTCCAGAAGGCAAAGGCTGGCTGTGCCACTAAGCTTCACAGAGCCAACGGCAGTCACCCAAGTTCTACCACGTTTTTATCCAGTCCCCAGACAGCAACTGCAAATCAGCATTGCCATTACGTGGTTTCCACACATTTCCACTTACGCTTCCTGCGGTACTGTGAGCAAGGATAGAGACAACAGCACTTCTCCCGAAGTGTATCAATAGAGGGCCAGTCAAGACAATTATAACGATTGCTGAGAAGAGCGACAAGGGGGCGTATTTCACAAAAGAAAAATCAACCGGCAACTCTAGCGGCTGACGGCAGAGGGGCCTCAAGTGGAGAGGGTCCCCATGGGCTCAAGTGCGACGGGGGCCATGCCTTGAGGCCTGGGTTCCTGACCAGCGTGGGTTTCCCAGGGTCCTCGAGGGTGGACCGGGACCTTGCCACCATCAGGTTCCTCACAGAACCCACCAGGTTTCAGCCCATCTCTGGCACTGACTCACCACCAGTCCTCACAGTCTGCCGGTTCCCAAGGCCAGGGCTGACCTCTCGGGCTACAAACCGCCTCTTATTGTAAATGAGGGCTTGGTCTTATTTTTCAGTTGTCAGTCCACTGGGCTATTGTTTCAACCCCTCTAGCTCATCTGCTAACCTTTGGTTCTGGATATGGTCCACCCAACAACACGTGACCTGTCCCGGGTCGGAAAAGACCCAGAGGCCTGTGCTCCTACAACTCCCTCGTGCTCCCTCCTGGGGCGACACAAGGCCTGGGCTCTCTGTAGAAAACTAGTCCCCCTGTGGGGCGGCCGGTTGGCTCAGGTGGTTAGAGCGTGGTGCTGATAACATCGAGATTGCCAGTTCAATCCCTGTATGGGCCACTGTGAGCTGCACCCTCCTTAAAAAACTAAAATAAAACAAAGATAAAATAAAATAAAATGGAAAATGTTTAAATAAAAAGAAAACTAGTCCCACTGTTATTACTTATTTTCAGAAGCAAGGCAATTCAGAATGAAAATTTAGTAATAAACAGATTACAAAAGAGTCTATTTGAGGTAAAAACCAACATCTAGTGGAGGAGGGAAGAAGGGCAAAGCCATGGCTACTTCCTGACAGGTCACTGTATGAACAGCCCATTCTGAATGCTGGTGAGCAAGTGTCCGAAGTGGCTGCAGTGGCGCATGCAGTTACACACACCTCCCGCCGTGTCGGCCTCGTCTGAAGGGCTTCCTTCCTGTGTACTTCTGCAGAAATGCACCCCCTGCTAAGACTCAAGAGCCACGAGGGACGGACTGCGACTACTCCCGTTTCACAGGGGACAACACGGAAGCACTGGAATGCCAAGGAACTTTCCTAATGCCTCAGAGCTCTGTGTGCGGGGACAGGATTCACATTCAAGTGCTCGGAGGCCTCTCGACCACCTTCCGTCCTCACGTTCTCATGAGGCAACTTTCCAAGGTGGGCCGGGAGCCCTTTCAAAATTTCATAAATGCCATCAGTCCTCCAGGAAACAGAGTTTAATAAAGGCTCCAGGTTAATCTCACACACACACACAGCTACATAGCACATTTAATAAATAAACGTTAGGTAAAAACCAGGCACAACTGAAAACGATTCAGTGAGCTGGACAAATAGAAAGCTTACTTTTTTTGAAGTTTACGATTTTTTTCAGCCTGTCCTCCCAATTTGCTGAGTCCCAAGGCATCTTGAGATGAGTTTTCTGTCTCTGACACACCAGCTAGGAGGAAGCAGAATGAAAACACTGAGCAAGTTCACCACAGCCAGGTTAGTGTTTCCATAAAGAGGTGGCAGAGCGTTTGCAGGGAGAGTGAAAAACCCTACAGGCTGAGCTGCTGACCGGACCAGCACCAGGTGAGGACGCTCGAGGTGGCCAGCCCGTATGCACCAGGCTGTTACTAAGGGCAGACGACTGCTAACCATGGCTCTTGGGTTCATATGTGCGCCCACTGAGAAACGTGGCTTCTGCCCAACAACACCCAGGGGTACGACAGGCCCCAGCAGGAAGAACTGGAGGCACACAGCAGGCACACACACGGCCATTCCCCCCCTCCCGACCGCCCCCACCAACCTTGTCCCAGCGCCTCCTTGCCGCCGAGCCCAGGGCGGCCCTTTTCTTTCTTGCCAAACAAGCGGCCGATGGAGGACTTGATGCCCTTCTTCTTGGGGGCTTTGTGCAGCGAGTCCTGGCTGCTGTTACTGCTGCTGGGGTTGCTCACCGGGCCATCCTGGGAGCCTGTCGAACTTTGGGACAAAAAAGGACCTTTATCACGTGCCTGCATCACAACAAAACATTCCGTTCCAATGAACTAGAAATCCGCACATTTTAACACTCACTCTTCAAACTTTACAACGAACGTTGCAAGTCTCCTGTATGGCACCTTCGTCCCCAAACGTGCTCTGCGTGAGCAACGTGGGCTCCCAGTGACACCACTGGAGCAGTGCTCGTGGGAGGCTGGGGTTCTGTCTGATCTGGAGTCTCCCTCTAAGGAAGGCCCTGACTCCAAATCCTGCTGCAGAAGGCACTACTGACCGCGCCTCAGGGTTCCCTCTCAGCTAGTGAAGACGCACCCACCCACAAAACGGAGCTCCCCTACTCTCAGCAGCTCCGACAACCCCCCGCCACAAGGCTGACTGTTGTCGGCCTGCCAATTAGAGCACGGGTAGCTCCCTGCAGGGGGCTGTCAAGGCGAACACAATGCCCTTCAGACCACTGCCTGGTAAAGACAAATGCGACAGGCGGCAGGCCTGGAAAGGATGGCATTAGGCACAGCAGAGCTGGTGGGCTTCCTGGAGGAGGCACTCTGAGAGCCAAGGACGTGGAGAGCTCAGCAGCGGAAAGGCACAAGGGCAACCGCGCGGCACCGACTGGCCCACTGGGACGCAACCATCGGAAACATGCCTGATGTTCAGCAAATGCTCCATCAAGAACAGAAACCAAGTTCTCAAATAGTCAATCTATGGAATCTCAAGAAATGCCGAAGAAACGACGGTTATTCTAAAAGTGCTGACACCATTTCACTCCTTTCTTTCCAAACTAACTTTCCTTAGACGTGCATCTTTTGCTGGCTTTTGCCGCAGCTCGAGGTCAGTGGCAGGCATCCAGAGAATGTCACGTAAATACATGCAAATGAATGAACTGTATTTCTTGAAAATCATTGTTTTGACTTTCTTTTTCAAGAAAAGATTATTGGGTTTCTTCTATTTTTTTTTTTTAAAGATTTTACTGGGGAAGGGGAACAGGACTTTATTGGGGAACAGTGTGTACTTCCAGGCCTTTCTTCCAAGTCAAGTTGTTGTCCTTTCAGTCTTAGTTGTGGAGGGCGCAGCTCAGCTCCAGGTCCAGTTGCCGTTGCTAGTTGCAGGGGGCGCAGCCCACCATCCCTTGCAGGAGTCAAACCGGCAACCTTGTGGTTGAGAGGACGCGCTCCAACCAACTGAGCCATCCGGGAGCTCAGCGGCAGCTCAGCTCAAGGTGCCGTGTTCAATCTTAGTTGCGGGGGAGCTGCCCACCATCCCTTGCGGGACTCGAGGAATTGAACTGGCAACCTTGTGGTTGAGAGCCCACTGGCCCATGTGGGAATCGAACCGGCAGCCTTCAGCGTTAGGAGCATGGAGCTCTAACCGCCTGAGCCACGGGGCCGGCCCTATTGGGTTTCTTAAGGCTGAAAATGAAAAGACAAGCATGTTTCTAAGTGGGGTGACAGGCCGCCCAGACGCGTCCTTACTTTCTGACGTCCCTGACGTCCTCGTGGCTGACCGTGTGCAGAGCCCCTTTGTGCAGCCTGTCCAATCGAAGGGACCTCGGGGAGGGCGGGGGAGAGGTTTCACATTTGATTGTTGTCTTGTCATCTCGTACCTCTTCTCGGGAAGCGGGCAACTGAGTGGTCGAGATCGGGCAAAATTAGTTAACAATAAACGTGATAAAAACAACAAAAATCACACAGGCGTTCAACTACAACCACAAACTTGTGTGAAATCTATCAGTTATGCTTTGCCGAGTACACCATGTGTTTCGTCCCGTACGCTTTCCCAGGATGGCTTGTTTAGGACAACAGGACCACGGGGCAGGGCAGGGACAGCGCAGAGCCGAGCTCCTAGGCCACCTGGGCAGGGGAGGACGGTATGGATGTCCTGCTGCTGTTCAAAACCAACAGCAGTGAGAACAGACCCCTCCTGGCACCCATGTCCAGGCCTTTTGGTGTGGGGGAGGGGAGAAACAGCTTGTACCTCGACCCAGGTCGTCTTTAACAACAATGCAAGTTACTGGGATCTGTAACAACAGTGACAAGGGGGAAAGGCGGCTGACCCGCCACCCTAAACCCGCATGTCTGGCTTGTGTCTCTCGATCACGGTTAGTTAGATGGGGTGTTTGAAACTGAAGTCTCAGTTGCGGTTTAAAAACATCATGCTCACTACGCTTAGATAAAGTAATCCCAGGCTTTCATGAAACAAGATCTCTTCAGGTCCCCAGCTTGTCTGCAAGGATGAGAGGATGGGGAACAGATGAACCCCTTCAGCACTTATTTACAAACTGGGGTTGTGCCGTTAGGGTAGGGCTGGATTTCATGAAACATGCATGGCCAGCGTGTGTGGAAATCATGAGATTTAGCAGCTAACTTGTGTTTTTTTTAGCGGGATGGCATAGGAGGACCGAGCCACTGTGGGGCCACAGTGATTCGTGCAAAAATGGAGCTGAACTCATTCAAGACACAACCTCAGCAACAGCTGGATACCCGCATCGTCTCCTGATTTCTACTTACAATCGTCTAGTAACTAAAGGCTGTCATAGCCAGAAATTATCAATGTGAAACTTAGGGACAGATTTCAAATTCAGGTTGAAACAATGACTTATAAAAAAAAAAACCCCAAACCAAATCAAAAAGGACAGCATGGGGAGTGACAGCCGTGCCTGAAGTGACTAATAAACAGTGGAGATAAGCAGCTCCCTGAGCCAAGACCCGCCCCCCTTCAAAGCCCCCCAGCTGCCCACCCGCCCCCTCCGCTCTCCTCCAGGAAGGCGCACCCCACCCAGACGTGTGCCTATATGCCATTCCAGACTCAACTAGACGGGGAGCTGCATGAAGCTGAAAGTCGTCTGGGCGCACGGCCATGACACTGAGGGGAAGAGGGTGACCGTGCACGCACACTCTGGCCGTGTCTGCACGAACACCTGCTTCCATCCTCAAGCCACCCTGAGCAAGGCCAGTCAGCGAGCTCGGGTTCCCACCAACAACAGAACCAGGCTATCCTGTGGGTATAAAGCAACACACTACTTCCTTCACTGAGGAAGTCTTGCAACAGGAAAATGCAAACACAAGCCCGCAGGACAGACGGGGGTGGGGGTGGGGCGCTGTGCCACGGCCATGCAGGCCCCTCAGCCCCTTGAGGACCGTGCAGACAGGCACCACCCAGGGTCCCCTGAGGAATGGGATTCTATTGGTGTTTTCACCTCCCCGGAGGGCAAGCCAGGGCTCAAAGAGGGTGAGTAGCACACGCAGGTCACAATCTGACAGCGCTGGGACCCCAGCCCGAGTTTGGCTAGCTGGCCATACTGCTCTGGGCCGTGGAGAGACCCACACGGCTGTGGCCCAGCTCACATGCCCCCTGACCAGTGCACACCAGGCAGGTGTGGGGTGGGGGTACAGCCTGGACCGGGCCGTGAAAGTTCTGAGGAAGGCATCTGGGTCAACAGCTCTGTTCCCTAACGCACTGTACTTCCTCTGAGACACGCGGGCCCGGTTCCTGGTCATCTCTAAGGAGAAGAGGCCCTGATCGCCTCCTTCGGTCGGGGAAGCTGGAAAGGCGCTAAGAGCATCTGAAGAAAAGGCAGGCGGGGTGGGGAAGTGGCCATGTGTCCGGGCTTGGAAACCAGACAGATCCGTACTGCACTGTTTACTGGCTGCGACCTTGCGCAGAGTGTGGCTCTCTAAGCCTCAGTTTCCACATCTGTAAAATGCGGTAACAGTACACTGTGAGGGTGTTGAGGGTCAAAAAACAGATTCATAAAGCACTCGGCACGGTGCCTGGCATATGGCCAGAGCTTACTAAAGGCTGCCAGCTTTGATTCTTAAAATTGGTGTTTTCCAAAGTTACAAACTATGGCTCTGCTTCAATAATTCCACATTTTTAAAGTTGCTAGGTCTATTGTAATAAGAGTGCAACAACTAGAAGGCAAACAGGTAGGAGAAAGGCAAATTCTTCTGCTTGTCCCAATGCTCTGTGCAAAGCACCAATGGCCTATTTCCGGCAGAACAATCGGTATTCTGACACGCCGCGTGTGTTCCAACACTGTCATCCAAAACTTCAGTCACTCGTTATCACACAGCTGCATAGTATCCGTTTATACAAAACGATAAGTACTCTTCACTGCTTCACAGAGAAACAGAGGAACATTAAATTGCTAAATGGTTTACCTTTCTGCGATGTTTCCTTAAATCACTAGGCTGATAGATGCATGCAAAGAAATGAAAGAAACCAGATTTACTGCACACTTGGAAGGTAAAAATTCAACAATCCGTACAGGCAAATATGTTAAACAGAGAACGACAGGACACATAGAAGTGCGGCAAGATTTAGAGAAAATGTCACCGGAAATAAAACTTTTTCACCACAAAATTTAAACATAGATTTACTAGAGAAACACTACAAATTATTACTCAGGGAGATAAAATTCTATTACAACACATGCAATTTATGTTGTAGGCATTGTACATAACAAAGGGCCCTAATAGTTGTCTATTCTAAGCCAAACCTCTCTATCACGTAGTTTTCCTTAGTGGAAAACATTATACTTTAAAATATCAATCTAATTGATGAGGACATTACTGCAATACCTATTATAAAACGGGAACAAACCTACTTTTGGTTACTCACCTACTGCACATTAACGTAAAATCCTTACTTAGAATTTGATTTAAATCTCAAAAATAAATTTATTGATTAAAGTAAGATACCCTGTGAAAATATGTAAGAATTAAAGCTAGCAGTACACCTGAAACTAATATAAAATAATGCTGGATGCCAACCGTAATTGAAAATTGTTTTAAATAAATAAATAAAAGCTCGCACGCTAGCAGGTGGAATCTTTACATTCTATAACTCACATTATATTTTAATTAAAATAGTCTATTAAAGGCATTAATTACGCATGCTCAGTAAGTTGATGAGATTTCTGGTTTGGAATATAAACATCAAAACTAGAAGGTATACTGTGTGTCAAGACGCCATTAATTCTACACTGAGCAGATTACTTCTTTATGCAAGAAGCACTTCATTAGGAATTACACACATCCTACACCGTTTTGAGTAAAACCACTCTGATCCATCTACAGCATGCGCTTGATAGCTAAAATGTATCGCTCTTCGATGAGAAATGAGGCTAAAGCAGAAACCTGACTGAGCGGTGATGGCACGCGCGCGCGCGCGCGCACACACACACACACACACACACACACACTGCAGACAGCACCGACGCTGTTACCTGAGCATGCTGTGGAGGGGTGTGAAATGTGGCTGGGGAGGGGAGGGGAGCTGGGCGGATAAACTACAGACTGGGGGAGTTGAGGTCTGGAGTAACAGTAACTAAACACACAAAAGGATGACACAGGAAATCAAAACCAAATGAGGAAGCAGCATGCAGCCAGCACGCAGAATTACAAAAACAAGGGAAAAATATACAGAACTGTTTTTCACTAATCCTCTGCAAGGAAATAAGCATGACACCACAAATGAAATAGTTCAAAATACTAGGTATTAGCTAATGATGTGCATTATAAAAAGAGTACATCAAATACTTCACAATGGACCAGTTACCACTTACAAATGGACCATATGCCACCAAGATGATTCACAGTTGATTTAATTATATGCTGGCTAGCGATGCAAGTGAAAATGAAAATGGGTGGTAACAGGAAAAATTATAACACAAGTACAGTTAAAAAGCAGAATGTTTTCAGTGTGTGCGAAGCAATGCTCTCCTAAAACTTAAACTAAATCCATGAGCAAGTTATAAAACATTCTTCAGAGCTGCACACTGTGTCACTGCATTTCCAGATGCTTCCCTAGGAAGCCACAAAGAACTTGGCTTTTCAGCGACGTGATCCTGGTTTCACACGCAGAGCTGTGCTGAGCAGGCCCCGGAGTGAGAGACGAGGTGGCCCGCTCTAGCTTTCGCTGTTTGGCTTTTTGATGCAGGCCCTAAACACTCCAGTTAGGCACCCACAGTGTAAAGGACAACGGCATCGACTGCACATTTTTCAATGTGCTAGGAAGGCTACCTACAGTTCCTTTTGTTAAACTGTATTCCTAGGAAACGAAAATATGTCCCCTTCTAGCTGCCCGTGCCCAAAGTTACACAAGCAAAAGCTTCTGATGAATTCATGATGACATGCTAAACCGGTCCTCCAAATATTAAAATTAATTTGCCCTGGGCTATTGTTGAATGATTAAATACTCGCTGGTTTTCAAAATCTTGAACCTCTAAGCTGAACAAATGCAAAGCAAAGTCTCTGATTTCTTTGGGGTAAAAGAACAAAGAGCACATTCGTCCAGTTCGGGACTTAACTCGGGTGTGAAGGGGGAGGTGGATGGCAGGGAGCAAAGGCCAGTACTTACTAGAGTCATGATACCTAGTCTGTCCACTTCCCGGGCTGGACTGTGTGGGATCCTTCGTGGGGTGGACCGCCCGCTGTTAGGAGGGGAGGAGCCAGCGAGCGAGGAAGCAGGGTACGGGGGAATGGAGCTCATTGATCTAAAACGACCAAGATTGTCTAAGCTTCCGCTGCCGACACGACTCTCAATCTCCTCGGCCCGCTGCTCGGTGCTCTCCTTTTCTTCTTGTATCAACCTGAAACAAATAAGGCCCCCTGCCTTTACCAGCAGACACGTTACCGTTTTTGCATAGAAAGTCTGTGCAGCATTCTGTATTACAATAAGTAAACTCCAGCAACGGTTGCTCCAACAATGAACACTTTAGCAAAAATGTTCTGTTTTTTTAGCTTTTCAGTCTGCTCAATTTTAGAACAACATGAAGGAAATCTTCCACTGAGTCTTACAGAGTTGCTTCTGATAACTCGTGTTCGATTTTCCTTATTGGCACTGTAATTCCGATGGGCTTTTTCAGGCCTTATGCCCCCCATTCTTACAGCAAAGCTGCACATTTCTCTGTCACTCTTTTCAACTGGAAACCAGGAACTTGGACACAAGGAAGCAATCCACAAAGCAATTAGGAGCCCCTGAACATTTAGGTCTCTAGGCTAGATGAGAATGTTGAGCTGATTTTTTTTAAGGATGAATTCGAACGAAAGTTATCAGTTGAGGGAATCCTCTACCAGCCTCATCTGAAGTCCTGGCTTCGTGCCAACTGGAATGCAAGATTAATGCCCTTCTCCCTTAAGGAGCAGTTTTAGTATGTAACTATGCAAATAATTATTCTAATGTTCAATACAGGTTCCTTGCAGTAACCTTTCTAATTAAAGTTCCACTTACATATCCTGAAAGTTATTTCTTTGTCATTGATTCAGTGGACAGAATGTACCATTTGTGTCAGGTAGACTTGTCACATGAAGAAAAACCATTTGTACCTAACAATACACTGCGAAGGAGAAAAGCTAATGGATGGAATCCTTCCTCATTTCCCACGATGAGGGGGAAAGACAGTGTTTCGGAGCTCTTCCGTGATTCAACACGGCTCGTGAAAAGTCAGTTTATAAAGTCAAAAGGTAGGCAGCACAACTTCCTCTTTACTTCAAAGCCTAAGCTCTTTTCGATGTAGATTCTAACCTTTCTTTCCCTCCTGCCTGTGTTAACTTTGCAAGCATAAGATTTGGGCAGCAGTTCTACCCAGACCCACCGGGGACCCATGGGGGTCACTAGCACGTGGGTGGCCTTCAGTGGCCTCTGGCTAGGGGTGGCACAGAGAGGGCCTCGGGCACCCCGCTAATCACCATCTGGGCAATTCTTTGGATTCCATCCTACAGCTGGCCCATCGTTTTGTAAATTTACTACCATAGTTGCTAAGGTTTCTAAAGAAAACACCTTGAAAATGCTGGTGAGGCAAAAAAGATTCAAACACACATCCTTTACCCACTCACGGTCCTACAATGAACCAACTTCCACCTGTGGGATAATTTAATTCAGCAAAATACAAGTGTGACCAGTTGTTGTCCAGCCATAAAACCTCAGCTTTTCCGTCCAGGCAGCCGTGTGACACACTTGAAAACGTGAGGCTCCCAAGGCCACTCATTGGTTCTCTTCAGGGGTGAGGGACACTCAGGCTGGCAGGGGGTTGACAAGAGGCCCTCCCTCAACTTCCCACTGACACTCACCCTTGCTTGCCCAAGGGCTGAGCTGACACCTCGCCTACTAAGTGACTGGAATTCTGGGCTTCTTACTCCCAAGCGCATGGCCAGGGGAGGGGGGATGCTGGTGGATCTCTCCCTGCCTGTCAGGGTACCAGCCCACGCACACCTCCCCTCTGCACCCGAGATTAGGGAGGTGCACCCCAATGCAGTCTCAGCTCTCTGCAGCCCAGCCACTTTGCTGCTGGAAGCCCCGTCTGCTCCAGGCAGCGGAGTAGGTGGGCACAGCTGGGCTGCCAGCAGAGCTCTCCAGCTGTGTCTTCTGCTCTCCGGGGAGGGGACGGAACATCTGTCACCCTTTCGCAGTACCTTCCACCGACGTGCCGAGACCAGTTATGGCGAGAATGCCCTGGCTGACCCAATATTATAACCAAGGGCAACTGCAGAGCTTCAAATTCTTAAAGTAAGTTACTATTGTAGAACATTTAGGAGACATTCGTCATACGTGTTGCAGATGTCTGAGTGGCGTTCAGTTCCCCAGCGACACCCCCGCCCCCGATGCGTGTATCATCACGCGTACCTGATCTCTTTGTTGATGGCATCCAGCTGCTCCTGAAGCATGATGGCCAGCGTCTGGGCATCGGCCTGCCCACTGGGGGACAACAGAGCAGCTGAGCTGAAGAGAGTGTCCCTGTCATCCTCGCCATCAGACACGTCGACGTCACTCTCAAATGCTTGTGCCACGTTTGCCAGGACACTGGCCTGCTGGGCCCGTTCCCAATCCTGCTCGTTAAGAGTCTGTACCTATAAACGAGAAAACTGCGTATCAGCAGAGCCGGAAAAGAACAGCCCTCGTGACAGCGACGTAAAAGAAACCTATCGGAAGCTTACAGAAATGTTAAGTGGAAGCCCAAAGAATTTGGAAAAAGGGAGCATGCGTGTAAGCTGCTGGCATCTATTAAGCGAGAAGCATTTAAGAAGTGGAAGGAGACACATCTGTCAGATGGCCCCGTGACAGCCACGTCTCAATGTGATGGAGGCATTTCTATGACGTCACGCACGATGGGGACACGGCGGAGTCAGAGACGCAAACGGAAAATTAAGGACCTACAGTCACACCACAACCAGCCATGCTGATGGGGAGAGAAAGAATTCCTCCCTCAGTTCAGAGCAGCTGGGCTCACCTGAGGGGCCACAACACTTCCTGGTGCTCTAAGCAACATACAACCCGAGTTACTGGTCGGCCCAAGCTGCCATTTCTACAGCTGATGCCAACAAGCACACACGGAAGCAAGAAGGGGCAGCAGAGCCAAAGGCGGGAGGGCAGGCCCTTCTGATGGGTCCCCCTCAGTGCCAGGGAGTAACCACGTTTTCTGAGGAGTGCTGCTCATGGAGAAAGGTGCCTCGACGCTGAACCAGCGCCTTCTGGGAACGCGGGAAGCACACCATTTGTAATTGTGTACATGTTGGAAGTTGGGGGTCCCTCCTGTGTGCTCATTTCACGCCCCACCCCCACCCCAGCGAGAGTCCTGCCTCCCAGCTCACTGAGGCACCATCAGAGCAGCCAGGGAGGAGCCCTTCTAGACGCCTGAGCACCTATGTCCCCTGCCAGCCCCACCTAAGGCTCACCCCTGCGGCTTACTCCAGGATCGCCTACCATTCCTCCCTCTTGGGATAATCCACTTTCTACTGGTTCATTCCCATCACCTAAGAACGCTTCCTCCCTTCTCCCGCCTTAAAACACTACAAGAGCAACCACAAAAGTTTACGCCACGTCTCCGTCCAGCTACCACTGCATTTCTGTTCCCCATTAGAGTCCAAGTTCTCCAAGGAGCTGCCTCTATTGTTTCCACATCCCTTCCGCCCAGTCTGGCAAACGTGCTGCCAGCAGCTCTGCACCGTCGTCCCTCCGGCAGAACCAGTCGGGGCGCACCACCGTCCATGACCTTCACCTTGTCTGGCCCACTGACCGGCTCACTTGGCTCCACGCCCCGCCCTCCGGGTCCCCACCGACCTCACTCCTCGGGCTCTGCTGTCCCTTGTCAATCTCCACCCTTGTAAAACTGCAGGGCCCCACGGCTCTATCATCACCTCTATCAACAGGCACCCACTTGGTGACCTTGTCTTGTCCCCTGCCTTACGTACCACCTGTATGCTCACGACCTCAAGTCTTTCTCTCTAGCTGACACTTCTGTCTTCGTTCCAAGCTGGAATATCCAGCGTCTACCTGCCAGGCGCCCTTGGCCATCTGACAGGCCTGCCCACCTGAACCCAGCACGGCCCAGCACCGTGTCCCCTGCCGCAGTGCTCCCCATCTCAGGAGGCAGACCCCATCCTTCAGCTGCTCCCGCCGAAGTCTCAGCCCTCACTTGTCTCTCACACTCCATCCAGTGGAGCCACCTGCTGACATGACCGTGCATCTCCAAACGGCTACTTCTCTTCCCTCCTTCAGGTGTTTGCTCACATGTCACCTCCTGGTGATACCTCACTGGTCACCCTATTGAAAATTATTATTCCCCTCGTCATGCTCCAACGCAGGGTACCCCAGATTTCCTTTCCCTGCTTATGACCACCTGACATACTGTGGTGGTTGAAAATATGTCCATGAATTCTCCACTACTCCTCCCTTTGAGAAGTGGAGGCTAATTCCTCCCCACCCGCCGTGGGTGGGGCACGAGTTAATGATTCACCCTAAGAGGTAGCACACGTGGATGTGAAGGGGTGCAGTGTCCAAGACTGGGGCATCACAGGCTTGGGGGCTCTCTCCTTGCTCTCTCAGAGGAGCTCTGAGGGTAGCTGCCCCCGTGTTAAGACACTCACATGGAAGGAACGGAGCCCTCTGCCCACTGCCCGGGGACTGAGCTGGCCGCATACCCTCAGGCCAGCTGCGCCTTCCGAGGGCTGCAGCCCAGGAGGCCCCGAGGCAGAATCACCCTGCCGATAGGCTCCTGACTCCTGCGCGCACACAAGTGTGAAGCAGTCATGTTCGTCATTAAGCCAGTAAGCTTGAGAGTTATGTGTTGCCATAGCAATAGATAATTAATACACATACCATATTTTACTTTTTACTCACTGCAATGTGTGCACCAGGGGTACAGACATTCTGCCTGCTTTTTATTTACTGCTGTAACCCGAGGGTTTAATGACGCCTGGCCCAAACTAGTTGTTCAATGAATACAGGGGCTCACGATATGGAAGTGTATATAAAAACACATGCTGTTAAATAGACAAAAGTATGATGGTACTTAAACTTCCAAGTGTGAATTCTTTTCACTGAAAGATGAATACTGCTGATCCTTGAACGACATGGGGGTTAGGGACGTCTGAGAAGTCAAACGTCGACATATGACTTTTGACTTAATTACTAGTACTCTAATGTTGACCAGAAGCCTTACTATAACACAAACTGTCGATTAGCACATAGCCTGTATGTTGTAAGTAGGCTAGAGAAAAGAAAATGTTGTTAAGAAAATCAGAAGGAAGAGAAAGTCCATTTACGGCCCTGTGCGTATTCATTGCTACCGTAAGTTCATGTCGTCTGTCCACAAGCTGAGAACGCCCACGTATACGTGGACCTCCACAGTTCACACCTGTCTTGGTCATGGTCAACTGCTCCTGTATTCACTTACTCGCCCCCCACTTTCTTTTGCCTCCCCTTTCCCGTACTCCAGTACAAGCCGCTGTTTCTCAGTCTAGTCGTGTAGGACACAACTCCCTGGCCCATGCTGGTGTTATGAGCCTTGTGCTGCCCCGGCTGAGGCAGTGGGTCGCTGGTCGTTGGTCAGCCACTCACAGCAACTCATGGCAGCTCTCGCCGGCTGCCAGCCACTCACACTGCCCACCGGCCACTCATGGCAGCACACAGCAGCCCGCGGCAGTACATGGCAGCTCACGTCAACCTCGGCTGCTCGCTGGGAGAGCTGTTGTTCACAATCTTAGCTGTAGAGGGCACAGCTCACTGGCCCATGTGGGAATGGAACCGGCAACCTCAGCATTAAGAGCACGGCGCTCCATTCACCTGAGCCACCCAGCCGGCCCTCACTTATTCTTAATTACTACTTCAAAGCTGTACTCGTTAGCACTGCGCTGTGTTTAAGAGGTCACATTTTATCAGAATTTCCATTCTTTAAAAACTTTTTAAAAAAGTACACTCTAAAAGTAAACGCTTAGCCAGAGGAAGGAAAATGGGAGGGGGAGAGAGAGAAAGTAAACTATCAGCACTTTCATTCCAAACCAGTAGCACAGTCCTACAGCTCACAGGAGTAGTGGGGCAGGTGCCGGCCAGGGAGGTCGGGGAGGCAGGGAGGTTAGAGAGGCAGGGGGGTCAGGGAGGCAGGGGGGTCAGGGAGGCAGGGGGGTCAGAGGCAGGGGGGTCAGAGAGGCAGGGGGGTCAGGGAGGCAGGGGGGTCTGGGAGGCAGAAGGGTCAGGTAGGCAGGGGGGTCAGGGATGCAGGGGGGTCAGAGGCAGGGGGGTCAGAGAGGCAGGGGGGTCAGGGAGGCAGGGGGGTCAGGGAGGCAGGGGGGTCTGGGAGGCAGAAGGGTCAGGTAGGCAGGGGGGTCAGGGAGGCAGGGGGGTCAGAGAGGCAGGGGGGTCAGAGGCAGGGGGGTCACGGAGGCAGGGGGGTCAGATAGGTAGGGGGGTCAGGGAGGCAGGGGGGTCAGAGAGGCAGGGGGGTCAGGGAGGCAGGGGGGTCAGGGAGGCAGGGGGGTCAGAGGCAGGGGGGTCAGAGGCAGGGGGGTCACGGAGGCAGGGGGGTCAGATAGGTAGGGGGGTCAGGGAGGCAGGGGGGTCAGAGAGGTAGGGGGGTCAGGGAGGCAGGGGGGTCAGGGAGGCAGGGGGGTCAGAGGCAGGGGGGTCACGGAGGCAGGGGGGTCAGAGAGGTAGGGGGGTCAGGGAGGCAGGGGGGTCAGGGAGGCTGGGGAGGCAGGGGGCTCAGGGAGGCAGGGGGGTCAGGGAGGCAGGGGGGTCAGGGAGGCTGGGGAGGCAGGGAGGCCCTTGCCTTGGAAGGCTCATCTCGCAGCGCTGCCAGGCGGCCTTTCTGGGGGCGCCGTAACACGGCACTGCTGCTGTAGGAATCTGTGGGACCGTCGGCCACGGGGAACCTGAAATCCGGGACACTGCCCAAGTGGGGTCGCCTGAAACATGGAAAAAAAAAAGTCGTTATTAGAAGAAAAGTGAACTAACTTTGTTAGTCAAGCCAGAACGAATCCACTTGGGAAATAAATCATTTCACAGACAAAGGTCACCACGGAGGGCATGTCTTCCAGTCCCTGCCAACATTTACTGCTCCAGCCCCACCAGGAGGAAAACCAACGCGGACGCTACAGACATGAAGAGGAGATGGAGTCCAGCCGCCTGGGACCATCTCAGAACTCTCCCTCTCTCAGGTGGAGTCCTCCTTGGCTGACAGGAAAGCACACCGACATGTCACTTCCGGCCTTCACCTGCTGTGATTTCCCCGTGTGCCTGGTCCCCACGCCCCTCCATCTGAGGCCACAGGAGTCCTTGAACCACAGCTGGAGCTTACAGAAACTGATCTGGCAGCTTGCTTTCATGTTTCTGAACAGCAAACGCGCCGATTTGCATGCACGCAAACTGACAGACAGACGCCCTGGCTGAAGAAGTCTAGAGAACACGTGGTCGGGGCCTGGAGCACCCACGATGGAGACGCTGCGGGGAGCCATTAGCAGTTCACCTCAGAAAAGGCCCTGCAGGGGGCCCGCCTTGGCTGTGGGCACACCCCGCCCCGTAATCTAACAGGTCCCTGCTCTCTGGATAACAAGGATGGCTGCCTTCATTTTCAGAAGTCCTCAAGATCTGGGGCGATAAAACTCAGGCATGTGGTAACAGTTAAAGAGGGTCTCCTCCTGCTTGTCCACACCATCTGCACACAGGGCCAGCGTGACACGCCGACTCACCTACTTCTGGTTCACACACCTCTACAATCTATAGAGAAATGGCGTTTTGAAGTGCTGCATACGATTTTATTACTCGTTTATAAAATAGCCCAGTCTGGAATTTCCCTCCGACCACAGCTATCGTTGTACTTCCTCTATTCCCTTATTCCTGACGAAACTGTCCAGTCTGTTTCAGCAGCACGTGTAGCAGTGGCTTTGGGGCTATGACGCATTTCAAAATCAGATGAAAGCTACACATACAGCAACTCCTGCACGTAATTTTGGAGCTTCACGAATTCTCTGAAGTCCACAAATGCCTCCTAATTCTGATACCTTTCCAGGCTTACTTTCGTCCCAACCCCGCTGCCACTCTGCAGCCAGTCATTTCCAGACCCTCGGCCCTTTTCTGTACTACATGCCCAATCTACCAATCTATTTATGGAAGCCCGTCCATCAGCTTGTGTCCACTCCTCAAGCTGGGCTATCATTTTTGCTGGAGAAGATCGGAAAACCAAGCTGACTGAGTGCACTGTGAAGTCATGCCAAGTAAACTGCGCTCGCTCGGCCGGCTGCTTTTCATGCCTCCCCACCCGCTCCCACTCTGACTCCTCACAAGTGCTCTTCCAGGCCCCCTGACCGGCGATCTGCAGATCTCATTGCTCCTTGAAGCAGAGCCTTTGCTCTGTGCCCGCCTCTCCGGCCCACACAGCCATGTGTGACTTTCCCCGCACCGGCTCAGCTCCCTTCCTCACTCAAACTCCCCAGAGAGTCATATACACTGTGTCCGCTGCTCCTTCCTCCATTTACCGGCGAATCAAACCCATATCTTATCTTCTTTAATCCCTTAGCAGAGGGCCTGCCTCTGCCACGCTGATTACACTGGCCTTTCACCTTCGATGACCTTAAGGGGGAAATCAATGGTCTTTGTCCTGATTTGCCTGCCGTGTCCCTCTCTGGAAGCATAATACGCTCTTCCGTGAAGTCCTACCCCAGTGGTTCCAAAGACAGGGAAAGTCCTGGCTCTGCATCGCTGTGTCCATCTTCGCTGATGTCTCGTTTTCTAGAAGTAGGCCCAGTAGGGACAGCCCTAAGACCCCCAAGACCTCCCTGGTGCCCTAAGTTCGCAAATGCACAGGCCCCGAGCTTCCTCCTAAATGCTATTTCCAGCAGGACTCTGTTTCCTGCAGCCTCACGAATGTCAGCGTCGCCAGTTAACCAGGAAATAACTTTTGCTGAAGTTTAACTCCCACTTGATGACCAGTTGCCAAAAAGAATCAAAAGAAGACTTTAAACGCCTTAACGGGAATGACTGCTCTGTAACGATGAGTAAGAAGAAAACCCGGATGCCGGGCAGTCATTCAAAGCCAGGTGGTTCACCCCCGCAGCAGCCAGCTCAGTCATGTTTCAATGGGTTTTAAAATGACTTCACGTCATTAAGCTTCAGAGTCTCTTAAGAAATATAAAAAAGGGTAAGTATTGCACCGAACACACGGATTTCAGGGACTCCCCCCCATCCCAGCGGTGCAGTCGCCCCCTTGGTGACCCCAGTGTCCTGTGGATGTGACTGTCACTCCCAGGTACATGGCGCGTCACCCGGCCAATCCCTCAGTGAACACACCCAGCCATGACCTGATCAGCCCACCTTCCAAACATCCTCCTGTGTTTTGGGTTCTGTCACTGACATGACTCCCACTGTCAGAGGTACCAAACCTGACCTCTGGAGTGACATCCTCTGCCTCTCGCCTGCTAGGAAGCTCCAAACCCCCTGGGGCCGGACCATGAGCTCTGTCCAGTGACACTGCCCACAGGCCCAGGACATGCCCTGTGCACATACGCTAGGTGCCGAGACGGATGGGTCATTGGTGAGTATCGTACCCGTGGTGAAGGGGAGCACCTCTTAGCCTCATCTGGTCCAGCTCAGCCCTCAAAGCTTCGATGTTTAGTACGAGCTGATCCTATAAAACAGCAAATGACATACAGTGCAGCTATCTCATGATTCAGAATTATTTGCATCAAGTGTGCTCAAGTGTTGAACCTCAGCACAGTGGGTTAAATTAGCAGTTATACATACCAAACATTTCAATTCTGAGAGAGTTTTCTCCAGGAGTCCTAAACAGAAACACTCAGAGCTGCAAACTCACTTTAGAAGCCCTAATCCTAAACACACGTCTCAGTCACAGAAGCTTTCGGAGGAGAAACACCAAGTCACTAACTGATAAGTGTAAAGGGAAGCAGAGCTTTTTTTTTGGGCGGGGGAGGTGTGAACGACGCTCCCTTTCCACTGCACCGCTCTCTGCCGTTTGTCTCACATGGAGCACACGCACACACTCATGTCGTCTGCATGCTCCACTTCACTCTGTCCAGAGCACATCAATAGTAAGACTGACAAGCACTTTTAAAGTCACCCAGAAAGCTGGGGGTCCACGCTGTCCCATACAGATGACGCTGGCCACAGGCAGCTATGGAGCACCCCAAAGGGGGCCGCTCCACGGTGGGATGTGCTGAGACTGGAGAACTCACAACGGAATGCAAAGACTTAGTATGAGAAAAAGACTGTCAAGTAGCTCATTAATTTTTATATCAATTACACGACAAAGTAACATTCTGACTGCATCGGGTTAAATAAAGTTAATTGCACCTGTTTCTTTTTACTGTTTAAAAATGTGGCTACTAGAAAATTTCAGATTGCCTACATGGTTCATATTCTCTTTCTGTTGGACAGAACTGTACTACGTGAAAGGTTCGTCAGTGTTTCAGATTTCAAACGAACCCAGAAAGGAATAACAACTCTGAACCATACACACCGCCATGCTCCAAATCCACAGGAGTGCTAGAAATCTTACAGCCGCGGCCTAGGCGTAAGGAAAGGCTAACTCAGATTCTGCCCTGCATCTCTAGTGATTACAGTAACGATGAACTCCACTCGACTCAGCTCGGAACGGGTTTCCAAATGATTCAGAGGTTTACATACCTTATCATGTTGAGTTTCTTCTAACTGCTTTTTTGCATTTTCAACTTCTCGTAATAGAGAATTCTGCAAAAGATACAGATAGTCCTTTAGTGTTGACTCTTGAAAACATTCCACGTAGTACCATATGGCTACATTTCTGTTTAAAATAAAAAGTACACCTCAAGAAAGGAATGGACCATATGAATGTACTGGCAGTACCACACTCCCAGAGGGAAATGCTGACGATGAGGCCAGAATAACTTGTAATAATAATTTGTACATACTAAATTTTCTTCTCTGATTGATTTTCAAAATGTTAGGTTATGTTAAGTTCATGGTGTAAGTTCATTTTAATTAGTTAAACTGGTTTGTACTAGCTCTTGCAATTCATTGGTTACTGGGAAACCTGACACAAGTTTCAAATGCATAATTCAAATCTCAGATAAAAATATTCCTTCCTACGTTAGGTTGGCCCACTGATCCAGGATGACATGAGATAACTGAGCTATGTGGTTGGTCTCTTAATAATGCCTCTCATAATGGGCATTGTGTAAACGTGTGGTATAAATCATAGCGACAACTGGTCTCCCTCAATGAGCATGACCCCAGGTAACATCTCAGGGAAGGCTCTGGGCCTCCTCTCGAGGCACACTGGTGCCGTGATGCCAGGTCTTATCGAACCTCAACCCCACTGGCCCCATTCGAGCTTCTCTGATACAGATTCTAGGCCACCTCTGCTCTCTGGTTACACCTAGAATATTCCATGATGACAGGAGCACAAGTCTGGGCTGAGACGTTTTCCAAACCAAAGGAAAAGAGAGAAGGCAAGAGACGGAATGTGAAGCGGTTTGTTTTCAGTTGATTACATCCTCTCTATTACACCAGACTCCTATGATGTTATGTTTATAAATGAGACAGAAATTAACTTCCAACACAAAACCAACAAAGGGGTGATGAGGGTTGGCCCCCAAAAGGATTCTAGGCAGGGACTGGCAAATGAGGGCCTGTGGGCCAAACCTGGCCCACGGCCTCTCGCAGCAAATAAAATGTTAGTGAACGCAGCCATACCAATTCATTTACATATTGTCTACGGCTACTTTGTGTTCATTATTGATTAGCATGAAATTATTTCAGTCATCAACATTTACTACCTGCTCCTTTAGAGAACAGTTTACTGACTCCTGTTCTAGAGAATAAGATAAATAATTTTCTGTGTACATGAACTGTGCAGGGCATGACAAACGGTAAGGCAATTCAGTGAGTGGCTAATAGCTGTATTCTCCCACTTTAAAGGACACTTCCTGTTCTCTGTAATGGTTAAGTACTGCTGTACACTGGTCCCCACGTCTGTTAGCGGTGGGGAAGCTTCAGTGATGTCGGGACCCCACCTTATCTTCTAGGGCAGCCATCCTCTCCTTAAGGTGAAGCTGAAGCCTCTCGTTAGATTCTGAAAGAAGCTTGTCAACAGTGTCTGACAACCGTTTATTGTGTTCTTCATTCATCTTTTCCCTCTGCCTTGCCTAAAATAAGAGAAACAAAACCTTAGCAGCTTCAAACAAAGGCATGATAATCACTTCCAAAGTGCCAAGGGCGAATGCCGGGAGTGGCACGTGCTGGCATTCCCTAGGTCGTTCCTCCCATTGCCGTCACAGTGGACTCTGCACGGTTACCAGGATGGACATGGGCGCAAGGAAACGCTGGGACACGTCTCCCAGAGCTCGCTAATGAGAAGGTCCCACTGCTTCTGTTCAGAGGAACACTGATGGGGCCTCAGAAACGTCGCCCATCAGTAACAGGCAGGCGGACCCAGGAGGCAGCCTTACACGGAGAAACGAGCATATTTTTATGGGGATCAGCTTATCTACAGGCTGGTGGAGGAATTTCCCCACGTGTAAATAGAAGCTTGGGTCTGGATTCGCGGAGTGGGAGGAAGAATTTAACCCACAAAGCAAAAGGTAAAAAAGTTCACTTCGGAAAAAAAATCAGTGGAAACAAAGACTTTCGCCTGTTTTTCTTTATACTCCTACATCCCTTGAATTTTTTGTAATGAAAATTTACATTAAAAAGTTACAAATAATTACCTCAAGTCATTTTAAAATGTAGAAACAAAGTTGGTAAGTCTATGTTTTACAAAACTACCATTAATTTCATGGATTAAAAAGCTAGTTTTCGTCCCCAATCCTGCAGGAACACAAAAGACAAGTGGAGAGGACAGGCAGGGCTATCAGGCAGCCACACCCGTCAGGGTGGGTGACCTGAGCGCAGCTGGCGATGGTGGGCGTGGTGGGCAGTGCTCAGGGGCTCCTCCTGGGTGGAGGGCAGCGTGGCCGGGGCCGAGATGCGTGCTGGAGCCCAGGCAGGAGGAGCAAGCCCACGAGGATTCGCCGTGGGACTGGGCACTGTAGTCATCCCTGCACTTCGGTTTCCTCACCTGTAAAGTGTGAATGCCAGAGCCCCCTTTTCTCATGGCGTTGTAAGGAGTAAATAGAAAGCACTCAGAATCGTGCCCAACACACCCCAACTACCATCTGGAGAAGACCCCACACACCAGACAATGAGGCGTTAGCATGTGAGAATTTTTAAAGCAAAACAACTTAAAAGTTTACTCTGAACTGCCTCAGTTACAAACCGAATCCTTCTCAACACTTGTCCTTCAAAACTGTAAGCCAGTTCTGAAAGTAACAGCGCACCCTAAATAGCCACCATCCGATTCTCTAAGAGGTGAGTGTGCACGTGGTGCGTGCGCTGGCAGGCAGGGGACTTCACTTCCGGGAAGCTCACGTTCGATGCTTAGCAGTTCGTGGCCAAGAATATAGGTTTCTGGTGAAAACAAAATCCGATGGCCTTGAACTAACATTGTCAGGGTGGTGCCAGCTAGACCTGGACTGCCGCTCGCTGATTCCTGGATGTGCTACACTGACATCTGACCGACTCTTCAGGGAAACTCAGCTCTCCCCTGACACGACCGTCCACCGCCACGCTGTCCATGCTGCTTCTACCACAGCTCAACGGCACTTGTCCCCTTGCTCGGGAATATCCATCCGTCCCCACAAATACCTTCATGTCTGGAGTAATAATGCGGTGTTTTGGGAGCACGGGCAGGCCTGTGACCTGGATTGGGGACTTCAGTGTCATATCCTAAGCAAGCAGACTCAACATCTTGGGTCATGTGCCTTACTCTGGTTTCAGGGGGACCCCAGGCCAGCACCTCAGGTTTGTCTGAAGGGCGCCGGTAAGGTCCGCCCTGCACCTGGTGCAGCACCCGACGGGCTAGTCAGAGCAGCAAGCAGACTCCTTGGAGGTGGGGACCCAGGTGGGGACCCTGCAGCACTGCCCACACACACCAACTTCTCCCCCTGCCATCGATGGTCACATGAGACTGTGAGTGCGGTGGGTGCACCTACCAGCAGTAAATAAAGTTTTATTGGAACGCAGCCAGATTCCGCCATGCACTACGCGCTCACACGGGTGGCGGGAATGGGGGAACCAGTCGGCAGAAGCGCAGAAACGAAGGTGGCGCCCCGCCCGGCCCCGCCCCTGAGCCCGGTTCCACGTCACATACCCGCTGCAGTTCCTGATTCTTTTCCTCCAGCTGCGCCTCCATTTGGCGTAGCCTCTCCTCAATGTTGCCGTGTCTCTCCTCCGCCTGTCAGCAAACACAGTGTAAGTTCAGCCACCACCGCACGCCCGCGGAGCGCATGCGCACTGCCGGGTGGGACATGCACAACATGCTCGCGGGGCCGCTTCCGGCCACGCTGGTCACACGGCCAACGTCCTCTGTGGCCTCGGGCGCACGCCCTCTCGTGTGGGTGGTCTGGGGCATGGCTGGTGCGGGTGATGAGCTTGGTGCGAGTGTGCTTGCCCCGCCCCGTGCCCGGTGTCCGTGTCTTCCCATGTCCCCCAGCCTCAGTCCACGGAGAGCGGAAGCGGCAAGCGCACAACAGCCATGGGCGCGGTCTACCTTCCTAAGCTGGGAAGTGAGCTCGCACAGTTTAGCTTCCTTAGCAGCAGAGCTTCCAGAAGACAAAAGGTCAGACTACAAGGCCAACCAGGGACAGGAGAGATGCCAGGGAGAAAAGAAACCGAGACTTTAAACGCAGATCACGACGGAAGACGAGAGGCTCTGTCACTGCTGTCAGCAAGGAGCCAGCTCTAAGGAAGGTCGGGGCAGCTGTACCATCCGACCGACCAACGTCAGCCTGCATGAGAGCGGTCTGTTCCTGCCCTAGGCTCACTGATCTGAGCCAGGTCAAGTGGCAGAGGTGCCCCCAGGGGCTCCCCGGCCTGGGGCACGCTCCTTTGTCTGGCTGGCGCCGACTGGCATTGCAGGGCTGCGGCTGCTAAGCCCAGGAAGGCTGGCTGGCTGTGGCTGTGTGCCACCTCCCGTGCACACCAGCCAATCCCAATCATTCTAAAACGCCTGGTCACCTGTAGGCCGCCGCCTGCACGGGGGGCACAAGGAGTCCAGCACTGTGTGTTGCACGTGTCCGACCAATATTTTTTTTAAACAAGTGAATGAATAAATTACTTTAAAATCTGTTTATTACGAATTTACTTCGATTGTCTCGAGAAGAGAACGGTCTTTTCCTATTTCTGAGAAAAACTATCCTTCTTTTACACAAAGCTTCTAGTTTTTGCTTTGAGTTGCTGACTTAACTCTACCGTGTTCCCCCGAAAATAAGACCTAACCAGAAAATTAGCCCTAGCATGATTTTTCAGGATGACAGCTCCTGAACATAAGCCCTAATGTGTCTTTTGGAGCAAGAATTAATGTAAGATCCGGTCTTATTTTGGGGGAAACACAGTAAGAAGCAGTGACTCTTAGATTAAGCACACTGGGGACAAACAGAACAGATCTGACATACTGGAGGGAAATTAATTTAGGGACAACAAAGAGGGTAATGCCTGACATTTAAAAAGTGCACCAATCTCAAACAGAATGACACTTTTAGAAGGCTGAGCTATTTCATGGATTAGGCGAGCAGACACAAGAACACGGATCAACAAGGTCCACCAACAAACCACCACCACCGCCGCCGCCACCGCCGCCACCGCCACCACCACCGCCACCACCACCACCGCCGCCACCGCCACCACCAGCACCACCAGCACCACCACCGCCGCCACCACCACCAGCACCACCGCCGCCGCCACCACCGCCACCACCACCACCACCACCGCCGCCGCCACAACCCCATGCGTTGCCCGAGGGGACCCCGGGCAGCACCTTGGAGAGCGCCGCCACCCTCTGGGCCAGCTCAGCCTCCACCTCAGGGAGTGTCTCCGCTTTCCGCAGAGTCTGCTGCAACTTCTGCTCCGCCAGCTCGAGCCGTTCTTGTAGCTGCCGGTTTTTATCCTCAGTCTGTGAAGAAAGCACAGCATCAACTGTAGCAAATGCAGCTGTTTCTGTTTTTAATAAATTAGAACAAAATCTCCATGCAGACACTGAAATTAGTTCCGCGGGAAGCACTGCTGTTCGGGCGGGCGGCAGCTCCCCGCGACACTTTTCTCCCTGTGAGGACACACCCAATTTCTTGGGCCTGATGTCAGTGTGCAAAACACCTCCTGCCACAGTGTTTGCTTTTCCTAAATATTTTTAAAGAAGATTTCCAAAGAAAAGTTCCTGTACATTAGAGAAAATCCATTTTCTGTAGGAGTTGACTCATTCTTATCGACAAGTTCAGGAAAGAAAGGCTCAGCACTAACGCTTCTTTTTTTTTTCTTTTTTCTTTTTTTTTTTTTTTTAGCACTAACCCTTCTTAAAGGTAATCAGACCCATCCTCACAGAAGGGAGCCAAACCACGGCTCCCATCTCCTCTGAAAAACTGACCTTCCAAGAGTGTGCCTCATCAAATGCCACTCCAGTTATTTTTGTAAATGTGTGATTATTTAAAAAAAAAAAAATCCTTACTCTGAAACAACTTCAATGTAGAAAATGTAGCCAAAAGATTGTTTTTAAGGAAAATTTAGAAATCATCTGTAAGTTCAGGCTCCTGAGAGGTTAGCATTTGTTTATATGCAGCTTTCTCCTTGTTCCTGTGTGCATATAACTCTGTGTATAAATGTCATACAACATGCTACGCCTTAAACCCCTCAGAAAATGTTGTAAGTAGTAGTTTGTGATCTGCCTTTTAACATCATTACTGTGCGTATCTTACCTGCTCTTAAATATCCTTCTACAACATAATTTATAATAGCTTCCTACTATTTTATTTTTCATTTTTCTTTTGGGCCTAATGATATACTCTATAACCTAACAGACAAACTCACTGCATTTTCAAGAAGCCGGATTTGGTTTTCCCACTTAACTTGGGATTAGCTGAGACGGCAGAGAAAGAGCAGCAGCGATGGCTTACCACAGACTGTGTTTCTGCGTTTTTCTCTAATTACACTGAGCTCAGCTATTAACAATTAGCCAACCAACTGCCTTGAAGTTCTCTGCTACTCTCTGCTCACTTGGTAAAAAAGTTGACAAGCAACCAATTAACGTTTCAGTTAAAACAAAACACAAGAAAGAATCAAGGAGTGTAGCTCCATAAAATGGTTATAGGAAATCCTGCATGATTCAAACTTGTCCATTGAAGTAACCCACACTTTCAAACGTAACCTTTTAACATCATAAAAACTTTACATTTGGACTTGATTTCCACCATGAAAATCACAGGAAAAAGGTCTTTAACTGTATTAGTAAAAGCCTGACAAAATTCCATAAGAACCACTACCTGTCGATGCATGGAGTCTTTATTAGCAATTTCATTTTCAAGTTTATCATTAAGGTCGTGCACAGAGGTGGCTTCACGCTGTGCTGCGAGGTAGCGTTTCTCAAGGGTAGTGATTCTCTCCTCCATGTCTTCCTTCTGGGCCATGGCCTACATTAGGTATTTCAGAGGGAAAAAAGGTAAATAACACAGAACACTTTAGTATACGTAAGAGAGAAAAAACTGGACTAAATCCTAATTTTCAAATCCAATATAAAATTAGTGTTCCCAAAACTACGTTCATAGAGATGCCAATGTTCTCCAGTGTGAATGAAACACACCTGCCTCGCATGTAAATATGCACCTAAATACTATTAGCAAAGATTCATCTGTCTTAATACTATGTCTGGCCATAGTTAACCAAGCTTAGCCTCTTCTACATAGTACAGTGGTACCTCGGTTTTCCAACGTGATCCGGTCCAGAAGACCGTTCGAGTTCTGAAACGTTGGTAAACAGCCGACAGCCAGGCCTCAGGATCTTGCACTCAGCGGAAGCCGCGTGACATGTTTGACTTCCGAGGCGTGTTCAAAAACTGGAGCATTCACTTCTGGGTTTACGGCGTTGGTAAACTGAAGTGTTCGTCAACGGAGACGTTGGAAAACCGAGGTACAACGGTATTTCAAAAACTGTGTATAATAAAATATCCCAGCGCTGCTAGAATTCCAGGTGAAGGTCTTTGCAACAAAGATGCCACTCTTGGCCTCACGATACAAGCAGAGTCACACAGGACTGGGCGTGGCCCCTCAAGGGACACAACAGTGGAACCCCAGTGTCTTTTTCTTGGATAACAGTTGGATGAAATCTTATCCAATTACCACAAAATTAAAGTGATAATACTAACAATGGAAACAGAAGTCAAAGTTGATTTAACGACCTCCTAAAGCCTGATTCTGCGGAATTAAAGTTATAAATTCTACGGAACAAAATTATGTCACATAGTATCAAACACTGAAACCAGGGCAAGTGCACCTCCTGTCCCCACCTGAGCAGTTTGTTTAGGTACCTCTCTGTTTACTAAGTAACTAATGCTAGCGGAGTCTTAATATTAAAAGTGATGGGTCCTTTATCACTTTGTGAGGAGTATAAATATCTAACTAGTACATTATTTTGTACACTTGAAACTAATTAAAAACTATAAAAAAAACTAAAAAAGAAATTAAACCTGCGAAGTTACGGTTGCATTTCGGATAAACAACAAGTAATTCTGTAGTGTATCTCATGCAATATTTGGGACATACTTATACTAAAAAAAAATAAAAAAAAATCTGTCGTTTCCCTGAAATTCAAGTTTAACTGGGTGCTTTGTGTTCTGACGCCAAAAAAAAATAGTAATGGGTCTTAGAATAAGAATTTCAAAATTCTCTGCATATTAAACTTCGGCATATAAATAACCTCCTCTTGCCAAAGAATCATGTAACTAAACAGGTTTTACTATATATGCAAATACTGTGCTTGGTTTTGAATTCTTACACAAATCAGCCCCACCGACCTACTAAACAAAAAGCACACCTGGTCCACGTACACACTCAAGGTCTGAAAGGGTCTTCCTGAGAGGTTCTGTCTGACATGGTCTCAAGGGGGAGGGCATTGGGGGTCTTTTGTTTACAGTGGACAGGTTAAAGCGACAGGAGGAAGCGCCACAGAAAAGTATCAGCTGTCATTGGTTTTTATGACAGTTACAGAGTTCCTCCTACATCCTTATACATACACGTCGTGTGCCAAAAATGAGTGTATTTCTACATTTTCCCCCCAGCATGATCCTGACAACCCAAGAGTGAGCAAACTCCACTCCACTGTTTGTGTGACCACCGATATTCAATATCATTACTCCTGCAAGGAGTAGGACGTCAGAAGACCAGATGACCGCCAATGACGCTCGCTCCCTGAATGATCAATGGATGGTGGTCACACCACTTTAACTGAACTAGCAGACAACAGATGTCAACACTGCCTTACTTAAGTGTGCAGGAGACGGAAATCTGAGCATACGAAGGGTAAACTCAGACAGCCAAGAACTCGTAGGAACGAGGAATCCACAAAGCAGAGAGGGCGTGACAGTCACACAGCAGTTCAGCTGGAAAGGTGGCTGCATTGTCCATTCTGTGGCCGCTAGTCTGAGGCACCAGCAGGACCAGGTCTCCACCTTTAAAGACCTTGGGAAAGGGAGACTGCGCCACAAAATGGGAGGTGGCCTGTCAGTCTCACAGCACTATTCCATTTTGCTGCTACTTACACGATCACGCAAAGGTTGAAAGCAACTGAGGGAGTCAGGGACAAAATGAGCGAAACCATCAGACCAAAACACCCCAAACATTCAACTCAGTGACAGCGCTGCAGCTGCTCTTCTCACTCACTTCACGAACATCTCGCTGCAGTTTTGTGTTCACTTCCTCAGATTTGATGAGGTCTTTCCTGGCGGTATCCAGGTCTTCCTCCAGCTCGGTCACACGACCGGAGAGCGCGGCCAGACGCTCCTTCATCTGGCTCTGCTCCCGTGACTGCTTAGCGATGACCTCCTGTAGCTCGATGACCTTGGCGAGGTCTTCCTCGTGGCTTAACGAACCATCCGAAGATCTCTGATGGGGAAACACATTCTTAAACAGCTGTTTGGGGGGCTAGGAAACAAGGCACTTCTGGGAAACAGGGAGAATCAAACTTAATTGGTGCAATCTGTTGGATGACACACACACACAGTCACGACCACTCGAGGTCCAAACAGGCGGAGGCAAGTTTCCCAAACAGTCACGCACGTGGACTGCAGACACAGGAGTTAGAAAAAGATGAAGAGAAGGCCAAAGGACTTGCCTTTCCATTCGTGCTCGGCGTGTTTTCTTGTTCATGGTTTATGTCCAGCACCCCATCTGTCAATGTTTTTTTCTGATTATTCTGTTCTTTAAGAATCATTAGCTAAAACCAAAAAGTCGAGTATGAGAGTCAAGAAATAAGACAGCAAAACTCCTTTTGGAAAAACACAACTGTAAACATAGCATAATAAGAATCTATATAGTGATGTTATCCATCCTGAATATAACCAGGTTATTAAAATCAGAATTTATTATCTATTGGACAAATGGGGACTTAAGAGATTCTGCAACTTGCAAATGAAAGTCTAGTTTACTGGTCATTAAAATGACCCAGCAGAGTGTGTCCTACATCAGAAAGACAAATAACAGCTGATAATCCACTACTACAGCCTTCATAATTATTTTTTAATTAACGGATAAAATTAAAAACCCTCAATTCAAACTGTATGATGATTTATTGAGCTTACCTCTTTGTGTGTGGCACCTAATTCTTCTTCTAACAAACTACACCTTTCAAGTGCTACTCGTAACCGCTCTCTCACCTGAAAATAAAAGGGATGAGTCTGTATATGTATTTACTTAATTCTTACCGTACAGCTATCCTAATATACTACCAGTGTAATAAAATAGAAGACCTCACTGTCTTTCATTGATGTTAGTGTCAAGAAAACGTGCTTGTTCATAGCTTTAAATCTGAAGTTTGAGAACAATCTTCCCCCTAAATAAATTATATCACCCAATGCTCAATGACAAATCAATTTACAGAATATAATAAATTTCAAGACATTTATGCCAACTACTACTTTTACCTATACAGAACCCTGTCTCCTTACAGGAAAAACTTCTTTATAAGAATTCAAAAAGCTACTAAAAGTAAACTAAAGCTGCACCAACAAACTTGACGCCCGCCTAACAACACGGCACGTGTTCCAATCCAGAGTGACTACGTGGCGCCAGCACCTTTTCATCCAGAGCTTTGTGGTGCTCGAATAACGACTTGAGAGCTTTCAGTACTTCCACCTCACTGGACACGCCCGCTGGGGACTGCGCCTGCCTCTTTACCACTGTCATCCTGAGAGACCGCTCGTGCCTGGACACGAGGCATTCCAAATGTTCTAGCAGCAGCTGCAAGGAAAGGGAGAACACGTTTACGAGACACTTTCCCTTGCACATGGGAATCTGGGGCAAACAACTCCCTTCCATCTCACGCTGAGAGCAGTCTGACTCCCTTTCATTCTAAAGTTTGAGAACCCACCCCTAAATGTTAAAATGTCATTCATTCTCATCATGAATTTCAAGCAAGGTATGAGAACGCTCAACTGATCAGTCACAGTCGAGTGAGTGGGAACACGCTGCAAATGGGTTTAAAAGCAGAGTGGATGGTGTCTTGAGTTTAAAGACGGCCGGCAACACTGACCCCAACAGTGACCCCGAGGAAACACAAACGACAAGAATGCACCAACTAACCCTGGTGTTGTTTCTTTCTGCTTTCAGTTCAGCAATTTCTTCTTCCCTTTCAAGAAGCTGTTCCCGGCACACATTGAGTTCTTTAGTAAGTGCTGCGAACTCCTAGAAAACAGAACAGAGAAAGGTCCCTCAGGACAGACTCTCATCAGGCCTCTTCCGCCCTGACACAAAGGCAAACGCGGCCGTAGGGGCCTCTGACCCTGCAGAGAAAGGAGGGCGAGCCACCACCTGCTCCCTTAATTCAGACCACCTGCCCCTGCCACCTGAGCCCTGACACATGGCCAGCCCGCCTTCCCAGGATCCAGGGAAGTTCTAGGCTTTCTTCTGAACATGGATCCTGACACCAAGTGGATAAAGACGTTTTTAACTGACTAGCAGACATGTGACCTAGAACCACTGGAGAGAGCAAATTAAGAGTCCTAGAAGGCCACAGCCCCTGTACCCAATCTCCTTTTCTGACTAAGCTGATTCTCTTCGGGGGAGGACCGCAAGGCTATGGGGGGCCCCCGGGAAAAGGCTGCTGGTACGCCAAGGCCAATCTGTTAGCCTGAGTAATTGGTTCAAAGTCAACTAAAAACGGGCTTTTCACAAATGCTGGTAAGCCTTCTGTAGAAAGGGGAAGCTTGAGAAGACTTATTTCTTTAGCCAAGTGGGAAAGCCTCCAGAGGACATCACTGAGAAGAGAACCCACTCTGGGTTAGTTCTAACTGCAACGTGACCGCCCGCACGTGAACATGACCATGAGCTGCGTCACAGGAAATGGACTTGTTCTCCTGCCTCCTGTCAGTTTTCAATGGCAAAAAACCCTTCTGAAATGATTAAAATTATCTGCCACCGTTTCACTATATTTTAAGTTTTCCTCTTCAAAGGACAAAGGAAGGGATAAAGGTACACTTCATAAATAATCTGACATTCAAAATAAGAAAAGTGGCTGATGTAGGTAATTCTAGAAAATCAATTTATAAACAGGTGGTGTATTAAAGTTCATTCGTAAATTAATCCTTTGCAAGCCCAAGTTAACTTTACCACAGAAATTACACCACTTATCAGAATCTGCCTTTCCGAGGCCAGCTCAAAAAAGCCTACCTGAGCCATTACAATATTGGAATACTTAGCCATGGTGATCAAAAGCAGCAGTGGAAAAGAGTACAATTCAAATACGTTATTTTTCCTTGAATGTTCTCATTTTGGGGGAAGCAGATAATTTACAGAGATCTTAAAGGACACTTGAAAACACTGTCACGGATAGAGGAAGCTAATGGTCACTTCATCGAATTTCTCTTCTAAACTAGTATTTCCTCCTCAGGAATCCTCGATTGTGGGTGATGAACTTCCAGCTGACAGCATGAGGAGCTCGGCTAACCCCAGTGAAACTGGTGAAAACTACATTTTAAAAACCTCACAACTATTCAAAGCCTCTGACTATCCTAAGAGCAAACAACAAATGAAGAAACAGCTATTCAAGAAAATCTGTGCAGTCTGATGAGAGGGTAAAAGTCTGTGGTATTTGAACCAAGACCGCTCCGTCCCCACCCACCCGCACCACACCTCTAGCAAGTGGGGTTTACTGCAGAGGAAGAGGCTGCAGCCCAGAACAGGTTCCCCTCACCTCCCCCCCAACAAGAACACAGGGCCCCCTGGGTCCCCTCTCCAGAACCCAGCCAGAGGGTCTCTTCCTCGGAGGAGCAGGACAGCAGCAGGTGTCTTCTTGGACCCCTGGTGGAGAGGTGGGGGCTCGCTGGGTAACCCAACTCCATCAAGAAATGGAAGCTCTGGAGTAATGATTGTCCCACCCCTGCTCCCTAAGGCAGTGGTTCCCCGGCTGCAGAGGACCCCCAGCTGCTGCTGTTGCCCACCCCTACCCTCACGAAGGGCTCAGCTCCTAGAGCAGGGCTGTCACTCAGAGGAGCTGGCCCTTGTCCCTACCCCAGCTCCAGAGCCTTGGTTCAGAGAAGCGCCTGATCTCTTCCCAAAGGAACCGACTTCAGGGCCAAGGGGACGCTAAGGACGCGCTCTCAGGAACAGTGGAGGCAGCGGGGCAGGGCAGCTGGGAGGAAACTCACTGACCAAAAGAGGATGCGGTCTACACTGCAGGCTGGCCAGTCTGCAGGAAAGAACCCCAGAGGAAAGCAGCTCCGGGGACCCTTCCAGGATCAGAACAAATATCCAGCACTTACCTCGGCTACAACTCCTGAGCAGGATTCTTTGTATAGAAATGTGTACCCCAGGGCATTGTTGAAAACAGTAGAGCACGTGGCTGGCAATCAGTGGGGTTTAACAGTGGGTGTGGTCAGCGAATGAGTGGGAGAGCCCTACCAGTGCAGTGTCTGTCACTGTCACCCAGGGTAACTGGCCATGCCCAGAGCTGTTCCCTGGGGAGCCGCGTCACAGGCTGATGGGGTCACGCAGCCACTCAATACACCGTTTTAAAGGATAACTTATGTTATGGATACAGCTGACTGCCAAACAACATGGTTTGAACTGCGCAGGTCCGCTCATGTGTGGACTATTTCACCTGACCCGTCCAGTTCAAACCTTGTTGTTCAAGGGCTGACTGTAGTCAACTGTAGATTGAACTGTGAGGGTGGTCGGCACCCCAACTCCTGTGTTGTTCAGGGATCAACTGTATTTTACCACAATTTACACACACACACAGCTCTTTGGAGACAAAGCTGCTCCCGAGAGCATAAGATTAGCTCAAGAATAAGGACAACTCTTTGCTCCAGGATTTCAATGCAGACCTGCAAACACAAATAGATTCCAGTAACACTAATTGAAATAATCCAAGTGTGTCTAAAACCTGACAAAGATTCTGTCATGTGTGAAACACCTTCAGAGCCCAGGCAGGCAGCATTCAGAAATGGGCTTCCCGGGTGGGAAGCTGCCAGGCGACATCTCCTTTCCGTGTTCTCCCATCCAATGCATTTTCTTTCCTGCCTTTCAGAGACTTCTTTCCTGTGTGACAATATTAATCATACTGAACTCTCCCCGACGCATCTCCTCTGGTAAATAACGCGGTGACGTCCGCACTTAATGCCGAACATTAACCACAGACTGGCATCTCATTACGGAGACCTCGTATCAGAAACTAGTGTCTGTTGCAGGTGAAAGAAAACTGACTCCAACTAGCCTACGTGGAAAGGCAGTTATTATGCACGGGACGGGGGTGGCAGGGGTGCTGGCCCCAGGCTTGCCGGCATTCAGGGCCTGATTTATCTGATCCCTCTGTCCCCCTGGAGCTGCCATCTGAGTCAGTTTTATGAAGAAATTGCCAATTCACTGATTATGTCCAGTCCCAAGTTCATCATTCTGGCCAGTATCTTTCTCATTCACTAGATTTCAGATTGTTTGTGTCAGGCCTTCCTGCTCGTCTCCTTCTGTCTGTCCTGTTTTACGATGCCTTGCTCGTTTGAATGCTTACACTGACAGCTGCCCCAGACTATACACAAGGAGCAGACTGACCGGTAAACGTTCTGTGAGGTGAGGACTGCACCCTGGGGGACGGCCCCGTGTGACCAATCTCCAGGTGGTGGGGCCAGGCTGCCGGCTCTTCCTGACTGGGTTCTGTGGTTGGCACTCCCCCTCCTAGTGTCCCACGGTCACCCCCCAAGGCCTCGGGCCAGAACTAGGTTCTCACGGGGACTCAGGGCTCCTGCTGCCACCTCGGCGGTGTGTCCTGGCCTCCCCAGGCCCACACTTCCCAGAAAGCCCCAATGTATGGGGGACAGTGGCCTTAGGCGAGGGACACTCCTCCAACCCCAGCTTCAAAGAGGGAGTTCTACCTGCACTGAACACGTTAGGCCTTATCCGCGGACCTACGGAGCCTAACCAACGCCCGCTTACCACGGTCCTCTTGTTTCTGTCCTGAAGGGCTCTGTTTTCCTTCTCTTTTCAGGGTCTGGCTCTATGTTTTGGTGTATTTGCTTCTCTTTAAATTTTATCTTTCACTGCTGTGTGTGGAAAAGAGATGCGGCAAAGCATCAGTTTATGCTGCCATCCTGACTGAAGTCAATTCATTCGAGCAACGGCTGCACAAGCAGTCCAGCTGAAGCCGAGGCGAGCCTGGCCTCCCTCGGGGCGCTCCCACAGGGCAGCCAGACAAGCCGGCCATGACCCCGGGATGGTCAGTGCGCCGGGGAGGTGCTGCCAGGGGAGCGGAGGTGGGCGCGCTGACCCAGATTCGCCCAAGGAGATGGCCCCTAGGGTGTATTCCGAAGAGGAACCGGTCATCTGCACAAAAGCCTGAAGGCGTGTGCTCAGGGAGACGGTGTGAGCGGTGGGGGCAGGACCGTGTGCAGGAAGGACAGCGAGGCTGGCAGTGCGGAGGCGGGACCGTGCTGCCTGTGTGCACCAGTGGGGAGCCCGACAGCATCCTGAAGGCTCTGGGGGTTTCTATCTACAGACTTTGAGAGGCCTGGCCAGGGAGCGCACAGAACTGCAAGTCCCAGGCAGTGCCTGGCACAAACGTGTGCTCGAAATGGGTCCGTGGGACACACGAAAGGCCCTGGAGCGCCGCTGGAGCTGGGCTGGAGAGGGGAGCAAGAGAGCCAGAGACAAGTCTACAGCGATAACCCCAGGGAGGAGTGGGGTCTGAATTAAGACCAGTACTAGGGAGATGGAGACCAAGAAAGAGTTCTCAAAACCCAAGCGCCCACTACGTGCCACACACCCCGAGCTGAGACCGTCAGCAGTCTCAGAAGGCCGCCCTGCACACTGCGCTCAGAAGAGCCTGTCCGAGGGTGAGGCCCGAAGCGGGAGGCCAGCCAGGTGCTGTATGAAGCCGGCAAGCCCAGGGCAGCTTCTGCACGTGTGTGACAGCAAGCGGAGCCAACAGGATCTGCTGACAGGCTGAGCAGATCCGAGAACAAGGCCAGGACGACGCTGGGGATTCTGGCAGGAGGAGCAAGTGAAGGATGGAGTCACCGTTTTCTGAGAAGGGAGCGACAGCGGGAAGAACACATTTTGAAGGGAGATCTAAAAGCCCAGTTTTGAACACACTTAATTTGAGATGTTATTAGACATTCAAGCCGCAGTATTAAGTTGACGACTGCAGTTCCCAGTCTGGAGTTCTTGGGAATGCTGGCGGAAGTGGGGTATCAGCTTTACTGCACGCCAGGCAACGAGGCCCTGATGCAGAGAGGCAGACCCAAGGTGCAGGCCCGGCGGCGAGGTAACGCAGGGCGGCTGGGGGACGAGGGCACAGGACAGGAGCCTGGGCTGGGCGGCAGGCAGGAGCACGTGGTGGCAGTTGAGTGCTCGTGGGAGGACGACCAAGCACATCACATGGCACCAGTAGATGAAGTCAGCTGACTGAGCGTCGGTGGATCTGCTGACATGGCAGTCAGCAGGGACCGTGACAACCCCAGGGAGCAGTGCTGGGGCCAAAAGGCTGACTACCCAGTTCAGTAGAGACTGGGGCGGGGGGAGAGAGAATGGGAGAAGGCGTAGAGCAGTGATTCCACAGACCTTCTTTCGGGAAACTGTGCAGTAAAAGGGAGAAGAGAAACAGGGCAGCGGCTACAGCAGACGTGGGGTCAAGAAGGACCTTCTGTAGGAGACGCGTCTGCACGCTGAGGGCGAGAATCCGGGGCAGAGGTGGGAACCGACAGCCACCACTGCGAGTGGCTGAGAGCGCCTGCGTAAGGGGGTCCGTGCAGAGGGGCCTTTCCCGGAAGCACACGGCTCGCCCACAGGAGGAGAAAAGGCAGCCGTACGCAGGCACGGATACAGAGAAACACGCGTAGGTAGACGTGCGGTGGGAATTTATGGAAGTCCGCTCCCGGTTCCTTCCAATCAATGTCACTGAGAAAACGAAGGACTCTGCATTCGGTTGGGGATGGGCGAGGACCACTGGGGCGGGGGAGGAGAAGGAATGAAAAAGCCATCCGGAGAGAGGGGTGGCGGTAGGCCAGCCAGTCACACCTCTGTGCCAGCGTGCGCGGGGGCACTTCAGGTCACTGGGTCACGAATGTGGACGGAGAATGGACTCACTGGGTACCGGTTTCTGCCGACACATCTGATGGTGGAAAGAGGCGAGGAAGCTGAAGGGCTTGCAAGGCTGTGGTGATCACGGACCAGGGAAGTTCAGGGGGGTGCGGACGTAGGGGAGACATGAGAAGGGCGAGGGACATGACAAGGTCGTAGGGTCGCAGGACTGAAGGTCCCGGAAGGTTGCGTATCAGTGTTTTGTTTTTAAAAGCCTTACTAACTGCCGGGGACACATTTCACTGCCTTTACTTGAAGAACCAGACAGAGCATAACGAGGAGAACACTTGGCGGAGGGGGGTGCCGTGCACCCTAACTAACACACACTAGCAACAAGGAGTTAGTTATGACACTCACATCTTGGAAACAAAGGATCCCGTGGAGCCCCACTTTCACTTACAAGCCCCTTATTCCATATTCCCATCACCTTGATTTTCCTTTAACCCTTTCATCACCAGAAGCAAGCCTATGTCTTTCTCAACAGTTCCCTTAAGTTTTTCTAAACAGTCCAAACAGTCTTCATATACCAATGAAAAAAGTATATTTCATTCCCATCATTTTGGTCAACTATAAGTGTTTCTGACAATAAATTTAACAGCCCAAAACATTCTATGATACCCTTCACTGGCTTTAGTAGAAAACAAATTTATAGAACTTGACAATTATTTTTATTCCTTAAAGAAAAACCTCTCTTTGCTCAAAAGAATTCAACAACTGAAAAGTATCAAAGTAAATTTAAACTGAGGAGTTTAGATAAACATTAGACAGGAAATTCCAAAGTTTAAGATTCCAAAAGCATGTTCGAATGTGTACTGTGTTTGTATTATTATTGCAAAAAAACCCAGTACAGCCCGAACAACACCCAAATATGTACAATGATCTACTCTATTACCATCACAGGAATCTAAGTGTCAGCATCTAAATTTTTCCTCCTTAGGAAAAAAATGTTTGTTTAAAAGATACTGTAAGCTAAATATACTACTTGTGTACAGTGACATTCTATTTACTATAATTAGAGTTTGAAGTACTTCTTGAAAATGAATAGCTACAATCATCACTGGAATATTTTCATTTTAAAGTGTAAGTCCGAGCAATACAGGGTCGTATTTCTGTTTGACATTTTCTAGGACTGAGAAGAGGGGAAATAACATTTAACCATTAAAATCAGTTCAAGAACTTAGTTTCACATAACGCTTAAAAATGTCAACATTTACCATTTCTGGGAGAAAGCTTCCGATCTGGACGACAGGTTCAGATTGTACAAAGCAGACACTAGGCTCAAAAGCCACCATCAGGCCAATGTTAAATTAATCCCTGTGGTTCCACCCGCTCCTCGCAGGACCCCCCTCGCATGGCTCCTGACCTGTCCCTTTTCCTGCCTCTTCCTCTCTTCTTTACTTAGTCATTCCACGTTACATTTCTACGTCTTTTAGTCTCTATAATCTCCACCAGTAGTTCTGTTTTATTTTTAAATTACTTTTCATTATCTTCACTAACCTGCTGCTGAAACAGGAATAAAGCTTCACTGGAGGCAAAAAGCCCGTGCTCTTAGTGTAGGGACATGGAGTGTGACAGAGCAATGGAAACGGTCCAATTTTTAGCAAACCAAGGTGTCCCTCAGCAGGTGAGTGGATAAACAGATTGTGGTCCATCCAGACAGTGGAAATTATTCAGTGCTAAATAGAAAAGAGCTCCCAAGTTATGGAGGGACATGGAGGCAATGTAAATGCATGTGACTCAGTGAGAGGAGCCAGTCTGAAAAGGCAACATACCTGTGACTAACTCAGGGACATGCTGGAAAAGGCGAAACTGTGGAGACAGTGAAAAGCTCAGTGGTTGCTAAGGGTTGGGGGAGGGGTGAACAAACGGGGCGCAGAGAATTTCTGGGGCCGTGAGATACAAGGTGTAGGACACTGTCATAGTGGATACGTGTCTTCAGACAATTGTCCAAACGCACAGAATGTCCAACACCAAGATGCGCCCTCGTGTAAACTGTGGGCTCCGGGTGATAATGACGTGTCAGTGCAGGCCAACGATTGCAACACATGTCCCAGTTGGGGAGGGGCAGGGTACCTGGGAAATCTCTGCACCTTCCCCTCAACTTTGCTGTGAAACCAAAACTGCTCTAAAAAATAAACTCTATTTAAAAACAAACAAAGACCCTGTGCGCCTTTGTGAAGTTTTGGCCTAGCAACTAAGGAGCGTGCACTTTGTGTGTGTCCAGTTCCAAACCAGCGTCATTTAAGGCTGAACCTGAAAACCTTACTGTAGGATGTGGTCTGTTCACCAGTAACAAGGGCACTGCCAGGTGGTAGTAACAGAAACACAACTGACAATTAACCTGGCCTGCCCACTCTGAAATGTGGTCATTTTGACAATTTAACTTTTTTTTATTCTTGAGAACTGCATTACTTAAGAATAACTGAAATACTCATGTGAATATTTTACAAAACTATTTTAAATTAACGTCATTCAAATTCATAAAAAACGTGACCACCCTGCTTTTCTTTCATTTTTAAAATACTTACCGAGATAAGTCACTAGCATAACATTCACCATCTTACCCATTTTCAAGTGTACAATTCAGTGGTTTGTAGTAGTCACAGTGTGGTGTTACCATCACCACTGTCTAATTTCAGAACATTTTGGACACCCCCTCCCAAAAGAAACCCTGACCCATTAGCAATCACTCCCCGTTACCCCTGCCCCTGCCCCTGGCAGGCATCCATCTGCTCTGTCTCTATGGATTTGCTTATTCTGGACATTTCATATAAATGGTATCATGCAACATTTGTCCTTCTGTGTCTGGATTCTTTCCCTCAGCATGATGTTTACAAGGTTCATCCCTGTTGCAGCACGTGCCAGAGCTTCATTCCTTTTTATAGCTGAGTAATATTCCACTCCACGGATGGACCACATTTTGTCTATCTGTTCTTCAGTGATGGACACTTGGGTAGCTTCCCAGGGAATAACGCTGCTGTGAACATTCCTGCACAGGTTTCTTATATGGATTTAGGCTTTCTTTCCTTATGGGCATACCCAGGAGTAGCTTCACAACGTACACGAGAGAAGCGTTCCATTCCTGATGCTAACTCCAATCTAAGTGTCCGGCTCTGAGCTGGTATGCCTTCCTTCTTGGGAAGGCTTTTCCTTTAGGCAAAAACTGGGATGTCCTCCCAGGCAGTATGTTTAAGTTTTGCTTCACATATTTTTATCTTTCTGCTAAAGAGCAAACTAAATTGGTTCTGGTTGTCGTTAGAATTTCAGTAAACACAAATTCTTACAATTAGTCAAAACAATCTAAAATATGAATGCACATGTATATTTCAAAACAACTTGAAATTTTAGGATGAATGTATAGTTCATACATTTCATAAGTAAGTGTATGTATATTAGTGAAATATTCCCAGGCAACAACATTCTAATTAAACATTTTAAACTGAGCCTGGGGTGGGGGAGAATCAACCCAATGAAATAAAAAAATCAAAGGCAGAAATCCTTCATTCAAATAGGAATGATACATTCTAGAATCTTCTAGGTAGGTTTTTTTTTTAACATTACAATATTAGCTTAAAAGATTTTCAGATAAATTAAAAATGTTAAATAATAATAAAATGAAAACAATACGAAGTACATTAATGTCCAGTTTATATTTATATTATGTTTCAAACTTGCCAATAAAGTATGTGATTTCTGGCATGACTCATTCTTGCTGGAGTAAAAAATATTTTCTTTTTCAAGTATTTCATTTCCTAGATGCATACATGTGACAAGAAATTACTGAATCATGAAGAAACTGTCCCTAAAGTATGGGACCAGAAATCGCCTGTCTTTCACTGATAGTCCAAAGCCATCATCAAGAATAGGGTAGAATCTGTACTTCAAGGACATGTTTTAGCCATAACAAACTTTTAAAAACCAGTAAGGGTGGCAGCAATGGAAAGGGGCTTAGGACAGAGCTTTCCCCCAAAACCTTTTACAGATTGTTTTTAAAAACGGTAATAAAGGTACACATAGACAATTCTCCCGTGCTTCCACACAACAGGTAACTAAGTTACGGGTTTCCTGTTCACCCAGGCTTTTTTATGCATATACGGGGGGTGGGGGGCAAAAAAGTATATACAAGTGGACGCTTTGGTCAACATTGCCCAAGCAGTAGTTTGCTGTCATCAGAAGCGTCTGGATGCTGATGGGAACTACTTTGAGCACCTCTTGTAATCACAGAAGTCAAACGTGACTTGTATTCATCTTTTGCTATCGGTATGTAATATTACAATTTTGATAGTTTTCCTTTCTTAAAATGTGGATACATTTTTTGGCACCCTCTGTATAAACCCATAAATAAATTCATTTGCGCTTGCTTTTCCTCAGTTAATGATATAACCTGAAGACTCAGTTCATAACTCCTCTCCCTTTTTTAATAGTAGCTACATTGAGTGCATATGTAACACAAAAGCCGTCATTTCTTTATCATTCACCTATGAGGGACATTTACGTTTGTGCTTCCAATCTTTTGCTGTAACAACTTGGCAACAAATAACGTTGTACGTGCGTGTACCTGCAGGATAAAAATCTTAGCATTTCTGAGGCAAAGGATAGCTATAATTTTAATAGATACTGCTAAGTCATCCCTCAGGGGCCAGCAATCCATGGAAACGCCTGTCTCCTTGTACCGAGCCCTGCCCTCCTGGTGTGCTATTAAACTTTGGTGTTGATTTTTCTTTTTAGGATCCATCCTCCATTCCCTTATTGTACGTGTGCCTCCAAAATCTTTTTATATGCCAAAGACGGAAAGCACGCCTGGGTACTTGGTGAGAGTTCAAGAGGCAGTACGTTCTCGGCAACACGCTGTCACTGCCCCAGCCCTCTCCGACCAAGGGAGTTAAATTATTTCGACATTTCACTTGCAAAGCAGGCTTAGTTCATTTGTGAAAATATGCTTCCTCATTTCTCCACTTGACAATCTGTAATAGGAATGGCGTGCTAGCCTTCGTTCGGTTACAGTTACTTCTTTTTCTCTCACCAAGTACCAATGAGACTGGTCTGTTTTCACTTATCCTAACACATTTTTATACAGTGGCCACCTCTTCTATGTTCCTGTATTTTTCCACAGAATGGCTTCTGACCAGCTACTCTTAAACTCACTCACTCACCAGCAGAAGGTACAATATCTGCTTAGGCCTTTAGTGTAGTCATGCCCAAATGTTTACATAACAAAATATTTTACTGTAAACTAACTTTTCATTTTTATTTTATAATGAGGGTACTGTATTGATTTTCTAAAATCCTGTGTTTAGGTAGTTTTTAATGAGTATCATTTTATGATATCAAAGACTGTAATTTAAAATATTACAAAAAGAATGTACGGGATTGCTCTAAGGTGTACACCTAGAAACGGGACCTGCTGGGTCAAAGGGTTATGTGATTTAATTCTCAGTGCGTCTGATGTTATAAATTACAGTGTACTAAATAAATATTAGTTTTACCGTTTCTGTCATTTCCTCCTACATTTATAATTTATAGTAAGAGAGTTTTTAATGTCCTGACCAACAAAAATGAGAAGCTCACAGCCAACCACAATTATCTCCACTGATGGAAACGCTTGGCACCGCCCCGCTCGCAGGGCCATTTTCACAGATTTGTATCAACGGAGGGCTGCCTTACCACTTTTTAAACAAAACGTTACTAAAGGAACGTTACATAAAACATGACTTTAAACATGAAACGTAAAAACAAATTTTTTAAAAAGCATTTCTTTTGTTCAAATATCACAATTTCTCCATTTAGAATCTTTGTCTTCTTAACCTGCCCACAGCAATAAGGGACAAGTTAAAATATTATCCTACTATACGCGTATGTAACAGTAAAAATAATCATAAACCTGTAATTACTTACCTTGATAGCCAAATTAATTTTATGTAAACATTACATATATACTGTATATGCCCAAATAAAAGGCCATTTTCAGTAAAAATCAATTCCCCCACTTTCCTATTAAGGAAACTGCCAAAAGCTTTTTGGCCCCTTTAATATACACTTTTAGGAATGTGATTAAACAGTAATTCGGACTCGGACTTAGTCCTATATATTCATTAAAAATAAACAGACAGATAAAACTTTATTCTAGTTGCATGCTACAGCCCTCTACACATGCGCTTACTTCCCATCCAGTTACGTCACGTGGCTTTAACACACGCCGAGCCCGTTCCGCTGCTTTCGCTCAGCCTTTCACCAGCCCCTGGGACTCATGTGACACCAGCGCCACGTGGGGATCCCCACCTGCCTGCGTTAAGAAACCAAGCCAGTGTCCGCAGCTGCGGGACAGCAGTGGATCAGTGCTCCACCACTCGCTGCCACCTTCCAGAACTGGTGGCCTCAGGATGTGCTGGCATCACTCCTGGCAACAACGGCTCCCCGAGAGTGGGAACAGACAGCGTACGGAAGTGAGGGAGGGTGCTGGTGCTCGAGGCACCCTGACTTTGAGAAGGGAGCCATGCCACACTGAGGGAAGGGCAGGAAGCCTGAGCAGCGTCCCACTGCTCTAGTAAAATTAGCGAGTCTTCTGGAAAGGCTTCTCTGATTTAGTTACAACGTCAGCATTATTCAGACTTGTCATTAGTTCACATTAGCACTTCAATCTGCGTAGAAAGCCACAATCCACTCTGACAAGGTGATTCTGTGAAATTATGCCGTGACCGTGACTAAATCAGAACGCGCGTTCCGACACCACCTGCTGGGCCCTCGGAGGTACGGCCAGGCACAACTGGACAGAAAAGGCCGCACCGGTGACGGGAACAGAAGTTTCAAACCAGACCCCTGCAGGTGCTATGAGAGCAGCAGCAGCCCGACTGGGGTCTGGAGCCACGGTGCAGCGCAGAAGGAACCCAGGAAGCCGCGATGGGGAGCCCTGGCCGGCACCCATCCTCACACAGACGGAGACCCGACGGCCCGCTCCGCCTCAGCACCCAGCGGGCCGAGGACAGCGGCGCAGGCTGCTTTCCTTTCAGTCTCCTGAACACACCGGCCTGAAGGCGGACATGTCAGAAAGCATCAAAGATCTACGAGGTGGGGAACTGCAACTGGAAACGCTTCTTAGGGCTTTCCTCTCGGGGCTGTGGTGCTTGGGCAACGGAAACACGACTTTAAGAATGAGTGCTCCAGGGGTACCTCCGGCTCCGTTTACAGCACCTGTGACACTGCAGACAAGTCCAAGCCGCGGAGGCGGCCGTGCTTCAGGCCACACAGCTACGGCTGAAAGAACAACGGAATGGGAAAAAGCCTCTGTTCTCTCTCGGGCAGTTCTCATCACAAGAATGACACGGCCTCTGAGCAAACTACGGAGCTGACTGGTGGAAATGATAAAGAAAAGGGTTTACTGTCAACAAAGGGAGCGTCTCTGCTGGCCGCAGCGCCTGGCCCGTTGCCTGTCCCGGCGCCCCCCGTCGATCACCGTCCTCCCCAAGAAGCGCTGTCAGAGGACGGACTACAGCCCCTGGGCACCACGTTCCCGGGAGCTCACACCCTCCGTGCCCACACTGTCTGTCAACCATTCTCCTCCCACCCCACTTCCTGGCGAAACACCAGCCTCCCATGGACCAACCAGCTGACGCTGGCGAGCCCGCCAGCGGCTTCCCAGCGCACACCTGGGCTTCTCCGCCTGCTGGCCCAGCCCCACGACCGTCTGAACGCGGAACAACCTCGCAGGCGAGTGCAGCCCTTGCACCTCTCCGTGAAGCCTCTCCAGCGTGCAGGGGAGACAGGAAGTGCCTTCCATTCTCCCCCACTCGGTTTCTGCCAACTCGTCACTGCACGTCCCCGAATCTATTCAGGGGCCAGACCTGCTTCCCCACTGTGAAAACCCCCCGTCCTGGCCAAGAACCTAGCAAAGTGTAGGTGTTCACACAACAGGTCTGTATGAAACCAAAGCAGCATCACACTCCCTCAGACAGTGACTATTACTGCTCTGCCATCTTCTCAAACGTTCACGGCTCTGTGTATTCATGTCGGACAGGAGCCCTCTGTTATAGTTTCACCCTCTGATTTAACAGAAGGTACCTCAGAATGAGCCAAAGGTCTAGGTACAAAGCCGGACCTGAATGTGCTTTATTAGGGATTTCCTCTCGTGGTTCCATTGAGTTTAGCAGATAGAAACACAAGCTGAAGAATGAGTACCCTACTAATTCAGACAAATAATTTACTGAACCAACAATTTCGGAGGCACTAAGCTAAGTACTCACAAGATATAAGTATTAATTGCAGTAACTGTATATTTGTCTAATACTCTACGGTTTTCAAAGTATTTTCGTATGTTTGATCCCAGTTCATTCTCAGTCACCCAGAAAGGCCCACATAATTACCTCACTTTATAAATTAGAACACAGGCCCAGGCAGGTTAGTGGTGTGCACAGGTCGCTCAGTTAATAAGTGGCTTGGGACTCAGAACTCAATACAGGCGTTACCTTCAGGGGTCGATACCACGGAAAGCACCGAGACCCAGTGCTCGCGTGGGCTGCGTTAGCCCATCCCAGCCAAGTGTGTTGGGGAGTGGTGCTAAAGGCTTCGGGACGGCTGCCTCGTACCTAATGAACACCTACCTTGTGCAGGTACTGGGCTAGGTGTTTAGTTCAGTTCTCACTAAATCTGCCCGTAACACTGGGAAATACGTAGGATCTCTATTTTAGATCATAAAAGTCTCAGAGGTGAAATATCCTGGCCAAGATCAGAAAGTTAGTAAGCAGAGGATCCAAGACTTGAAACAGGTGTGGAGGGGGAGGCAGAGGAGGAGGCTGTGTGGGAAAGAACAGAAAACCATTCAGCAGTTGGTGGAGAAGGGGCTGTCACACAGGCGGCCAATAACGCCGCCCCCCGTGACGCTCCCCGGGAAGGAAGGGGCTGCTCGCAGGCCCCTCCCACGCACTTATCTCTCTGTGACCCTCTCGCCCCTCAAGGATGACTTTCATCTCCACTCGATCCCCCTATTCCATCTGTGTTTTTCTGGAAGCTGGTGGTATTTTTTTAACTGGAGAAAAGACAAAAGGAATCAAAAGGAAAGCAGCCGCAGGCATGAGACGCCGACTCCACGTAGGGACTAGAGGAGACCCGGGCAGACCTCACAGGGCTGAGCCACCTCAGCTGGAGACAGCGGACGGGTTTGTAGACGGCAGTGGACAGGCATTTCAGGAGAAGGGAATCGTGCAGGCCAAGGTGGAAGGGAAGGGAGCCAAGTGAACAGACTGGTTTGGCCAGAACAAGGGGTACGTACAGAGGAAGCGTGTGGGAAAGCTGGATACAGCCAGAGTATGGAGCAGTGAATGCCAAACTAAGAGAGGTTAGCTCCTGCCCCTGCGACCACGCAGAGGCACTGCAACAAACCTCCCACAGCAACGGGGCAGGTCACGCGGCTCCCGGCGTGCGGGTGGCCCGGGAAGACAGAGGTGCGGCAAAGCCGCCTCGTGTAGGCACGAGACGTGAAGGGCCACACGAGGATGCAGGAATACAGAACATGAAAATGACGTCAGGAAAGAGAAATGGACAGAAGCTGTGCTGAGCCGTCCTGGGGGAGAGGAAGGCAAGAGGACGCTGGCTAAAGCCCGGAGGGGAGGCTGGGGACACAGAGGCTGGCTGAGGAGGGACAAGCACACGTCAGGACATGGGATGCAGCAGGAGACCTAGCCACGGGCCACGTCTGAAGGACACAGAACAAAACTCGGGGCTGGCACCCGAAAGGAGCACCACAAACACGGGCTGAGCACGCACACATTGCGATCGTCTTCCAAGACGTCCCCTCGGAAGTGAACGAATCCCTGAGACCACTACTGACGAGAGCACAGGGCTAGGGTTTGAATGTATTTCCGAGTTGCGGCGCAATACTTCTGCTCAAATGAGAACACTCACCCAAACATCTGTGCATAACACATGCTTCCTGCCCACGGAGGTTGCCCAACGCGAGGGAAACCTCCCCTGCCGGTGAGCACAGCAAATCCACAAAGACGTGAGGAGGAGCGCAGCGCCCTCTACGTGCCTGACAATTCCCAAGTCACCTTCCCTCAGTATTACGGGTGTCAGGAGCTTTACGTGCTAGTTCTGCAAAGCTTCCCATGAGGATCTTAAGACGAGCAGTGTTTCAAAGCACAGGAAAACCTGTCCTGAAGTCAAGACACCAAGTGGGTTCTTCACTGAGGTCCACGAGCCCCGGGCACACTGCCATTTCCAGGCCGGCGCCAGGGGATGTGCCAGCCTGTGGGTCACTTAACACACGGGTACTAGGCGAACACTTTCAGGTCCTCTGGAGGACGCCCCACTGCCAGGCAGCACCTGACCCTTTTAACAACATCCATGATACTGAAAACTGAGTTGGGAATCACGAAGAGGAAAGCCCTGGACATTGAAGGGTTTGTGCACAGCACGGAGAACCCGTCAACAGGAATGTGCTTTCAAGCCATCTCTTAATTCACTGTTCAACTTTTCTGAGAAGTATTTCTATGGTTTGCGCAAGGAAACCGTGGAATGTACATTCTCTCCAGCTTAACCCCTTTGCTCTAACCACGCACTCCTTCCTCCTACACAGGCCTTTCCGCCATGCAGGGAGGCAGGCATCAGAAAGGCCGTGCTCCTGGTCTGTGAAAGCTTCTTGGACCTCCTCCTGGAAATGGAGTCGAGCACCAGGAACAGGAGAAAAATACCACAGGGCAGTGACGGAACAGAGCGGTCGACGGGGGGCAGCTTATCCAAACACCTACTTTAAATCTTCATTTCGTGTGTGTTCTTTTTTCTTTCCAGGGAGAAGTCGGGGCAATTGTTCCTGAAAATCCCAGCCAGATGTGGCACTGCCATCTGCCATATAAATGCTAAACTCCTTTCTTCAGTTTCACAGGCACAACTGTCAATGATTTTAGTCACTCTGTTGCCATATGTCATCGACTTTGACCAGCCAGCCTCTGCACCTCCTCCTACGGCGGGCGATGGTCCCAGCCCAGAGGAGGGGCTGAGAGACGCGCACCAGCCACTTGCTCTCCCAGCCTCTCCTGTTCCTGTGCTCAGCGCGGGGTGGGCCGAGGCTCGCTTGGAGCCCAGCCTTGGAGTGGGAAGAACCGAACAGCGCCCAGAAGTGACCATCTAACCTGCAGCACCCGGGCCGGTGACATGGGCAAGGCAGGTGCATTTTCCGGGCCGAGCGGCTTCACCTCCTGGAGCAGGACCGGGCTTGGGGCCTCCAGCTCCAGGCCTGGTTCTCCCACCTTCCCAGAGACACTGGGAACTACTCAGAGTCCCTGCGACAGGTTATTTTCTGCATGGCTCACTCAGGCAGCTTGCACCTCAGCCCGACGCAGAATGCTTATTTGACGCACTCCTGAGATTCTCACAACATAGAACTGCATCCATTTTTCTCACCATAAAGTACGAGCCCACACTAAACACCACTGCCCTCCAGAGAAGACCCACCTGGACATACTGGGTGGAGCTATGTAGAGACTGTGTGCATTACTCATCTCCATATTGTTAGCACTTTTTTTGTTCATTTTCCTCCTTTTCTCCCCTCCGGGTCACAGTTAACTTCGGGAACCATTCTCTGCCATAACCAAACGTCCTTATGCCATGCTGTAATGACCGACAGAACATACAGCGCCTCCCGAGGGCTTCGTGGAGCTCCCGTCCTTCTCCCCCCCACGGGCGAGGCAGCTCTCAGCGTGCACCCGGCCCAGCCCACGCTCTTAGGCACGACCTCCAAGTCATGCTGCATGAAAATGCATCATACCCCCCCCACAAATCGCAAAAACAAATGCAATTTAGAAAATCCTTGCAATTTCCTTTATATCATTTGACTTCTTGCCCTTCTCACAAAACCTCCATTCTTACACTCAGGGTAGGCATTAGACCCCCATTCAAATACACCAAGGGCCTGTTTCCTGTCGAGTGGCTGGAGGACAGGGACGTGCCCCTACAACAGAAACCCGCCAGGAGAGGGCAGACCGCGGTGATTAGCCCTGGGCTTACTTCCGGTACCCCACCCACCAGCAGCATCTCACTTGTCCGGCCACTCGCGACGGTCTTCTGCAGGTGAATACCGGAATTAAATGTTTCCCTTTCCTCACCACTTGCAGAAAAGAATTGTGCAGGGACCACAGAAATGTATGGAATTCCAGCGCTGAAAGGGATGTTCAAAACCATCTAGTTCCCAGGGCTTTCCAACCATCCTCCTAGGACCCCTTCAAGGCCAAGGGGTCCCAGCACACGAGGCCCCAGGCAGCTCTGCACCCGCTGGTGAGCCGGCCCCTCACAACCCGAGGGGCCTCCGAACCACAGGGGCTAGTCCCCCCTTTATTCTACAGAGAAGTGACCTGAGGCTCCTAGAGGCTCCCTGGCGACAGCCCCAAACAGCCCCCCCCACCGCGGGGCTAAGTCCCACGCCGCCATACTCGGCCACACTGTCACCCTGTGCATGTGTGTCAGAGGCAGGGGACTGAGGACAGGCCTCACCCACCGTGACATGCAAACTGCCAACTGACTTGTTACATTCCAAAGCCACAGCCTTTTCCTTATTTACTGTTCCAGTAATTTGTCTAGTTATCTTAAAATTACTGATGCAATCGCAGGTTAGTGAATTTTAATTTTACGATGCGTCAAGAGTTGACTGTTGGGAAAGAAAAATAATAGTGTGACACACATTTGCTATGAAGCACATTTAAACCCCCTTGTTACATGGGCGGGGGGAGTTTCTAGGAAAAGCAACAAAGACAGGAGAGAAATTCGAAATGTCCTCCATGAATCAGGTAAAAGAGCTGAAAGAAGAGCTAAAAACAGAATTTGACATCTTTAAAAGAGTCTGGGCAGCAGAGAAACCAGCTGAAGATGTTAGGAAATCATTTCATTCGTCCTGTGACGCTGTACTAGGTGCCAGGCTCTCGGCTACGCTCCAGGGCCCGAGCCGCAGGCCGGCACTGTGGGGACACTGTGTGGGGACACAGTGGGGGGACTTCACTCAGACTCAGGTTCCCAAACCAAGTGCAGCTGCCCTGACACAAGAAGAACCTGCTCAGAGGGGGAGCTCAGTGGGACACAGAGGTGGGAGACCAACCCGCATGTCCAGGACCCCCTGGGGCCCTCTGAGGGCAAAGTGCTGTGCCCCATCCTTCCCTGCGGGGGGACAATGGGGTTCCACATTGATCTAGCACTTATTATCTGCGGGACGCTGGGGGAGCTCCCAAACCTCTCTGTGCCTCAGTTTCTTCGTCTATAAAACAGGGTACATACAGTAGCCCGCTTTCTAGTAGTCTATAGTATAAACTGTACTTTATAGGAATGTTACGAGCTTTCTATGAGATAATTCATATAAAGAGGCACCGAGGAAGTAATACATGTTGGCTGTAATCTTGTTCAATCCCCCAAACATCCGTCTACCCAGCCCTAGGTCAGTGCCTAACCCCCGGCAGATGCTTAATAAATATTTGCTAAATAAGATGAACACTGTGGTTACTGTCCCTAATTGACTGATGAGAGCACTGAAGGCTCAGAGATGAGGGGAAAGATGGGGTGCGAGTCCCCCATCTGTCTGAACAGGCTGCTTTCCTTGAAAACTGACCCACCTTGACCTGGGGAGCTGGGGGCAGGAGAAGGTTCGGTGGAATCTACCTGCAGCCCGACAGGCCAGAACATAAGATATGAGGGTACACACCTGTATGCCTGCTTATAAACTATTCCTTTAAGTCAGTCTGCTTGCTCGAGGAGGGAGATGCACTTATTATTTTTGTAAAATGCCTTTGAACAGCACAAGGAAGAAATGGCACTTTGCAGAGTCTCCCTTCCGTGAGAGTCGGCTGGAGGTACGTGAGCTGCCAAAGAGCCGCAAAGTAAATCTATACAGAATTTCTTTAACCCTGTGCATCAACTGGGTTTCACATTTGGTCACAAATGAAGCCCTTTATATTTTAATTTGCACAAAAATAAATACCACTATCCAAATTAATACTCAGACTGTTCAAAATAATCTTCTCTTGCTACATCTGTTTCTATTTTAGGGTACACAAAATACCATGCCCTTACCTGCCTGTCATTCATGGTTTCCAAGTTATTTTGAGGGTGGAAGAAAGAGAGTGCCCTAGCTTCTTAACAGCACCTCAAGATTTCAAGAGCTCAATGCTCAGAAGTGTCAATTAGTCTCAAGCAGAACTTTAACCTTTACATACGTGACTCAACAACCCCAGCATGCCTCTACACGAAATCAAGTTTTATATCGCTACTGGCAAAGGTTTAAAACTACACAGGCAGCAGGGAGAATAGGCCCATTTGCAAAGCAGAAAAACTTGGATATGCAAGATATGCTCCAAGCTCCCAGATTTATTTTCAGAGCGAAATGAAATTTCCTCCTCGGAATAAGAATGAGCCTCTGAGAGCCAGGAGAGCCCTCCATGGCTGGACCTTCCCTGCCAAGTCTGCGGAATTCAGCCAAGAGCTTACTTCTAGCTACAGGGAAAAAGCCTACAAAGTGGAAACATTTTGTCCACCTCCCTAAATTAGCATCAGCAAGTGCCAACAAAGCCTTCCTGTGCTTCATTTCGGAGTGCAAGGGGCCGATTCCGAACTGCTTCAGGATAACGGGCAAACACCAGGCCTGGCGCATGCAAACCGGGACAGGTGGTCACCCCGCCTACAAGGGGTGTGGGCAGGCACGGGAGGAGCAACACTTCTGAGTCCGCCTGATTCTTGAACCCTATACATGATTTCCATATTTGACAAAATAATTAAAAAAGATACAAACCCTATAGATGGGGGGGGGAGGATAAGGGGGAAGGTGAGGGGATTAGAAAACAGTCGGTAACCACAAGATGGCCTCAGAGTTTTTGAAAATTAATTTGGGGAACGTAATCAATAATGTTGTAAAGATTTTGTTGGATATCCGATGGACACGTGTCCCATTTGGGAGACCACCTCAGAGATGCTGTAGATGCCTGATCACGGCATTGTACACCTGAAGCTGAACAATAATGAATGCCAACTATAATTTTACATATATAATGTGATGGCTCGGTGCAATGTCGGAGGGATAGTGGATGGGAGGGTGGGAGGAGGGGGGGTCCACAGAGTGAGGGATATAAACGATGAACATCTAAGTAGTACCTTGTCTTATGCACCTGAAACTAATAAAAAGAAAAAAGAAAAAGCAAAAAAAAAAAAAAAAAAAGATACAAACCCTAAAATTAAGAACAAACAAAAACAAATGGACGTAATTGTGTATCAAATTGTACATGGTTATGTTACTTCACATTGCTTTAAAACCCATTACTCTAAGTATACTTGACCCTGGAACAATGGAAATCTTAGGGGTGTTGACTCCCCCAGTTGAAAATCTGCATATAACTTGTGACTGCCCCCAAACTTAACTACTAATAGCCTTCTGCTAACTGGAAGCCTTACCAGTAACATAAACAGCAGATTAACACATATTTTGTATGTTATATTTCATACGTAATATATTCTTACAATAAAGTAAGCTAGAGAAAAAAATGTTTAAAAACTCATAAAGAGGAGAAAATACATTTACAGGACTGCATGTATTTATTGAAAGAAATCCACGTATAAGTGGACCCATGCAGTTCAAACCCGTGTTGTTCAAGGGCCAACTCTCCTATATTCTTAAGTATGTTTCTTCTGAGACCCAAAAAGGATCACAAACAAAAATCTAAAACTTCTCTCAGTACGATGATTATAACAATACGGTACAAAAACTTTGAAACTATTTCATGAATATCACAGGATTTAAAAAAAAGCTAGTATCATTAGACAGCAAAACTGTCCGTGTAAGACAAGCAATGTAAAATAAAGTAAGGGGTAAAACTGAGTTTGATCTGTGAAGGAAACATCGACGTGCGACCAGGGTTTTCCTGTTAGGAACATGTCTGTGTAGCGCTGGCCCCGGAAAGGGTCTAAAAGAAGGCAGCCCCTAGATAATGATTCCTAAATGTCATCCCCCACCAAAAGAAACCCGGGCTCCTCAGAGGAATGATTTCAGATCTGAGGCAGGAAAAACACCAAGTGGGCCTAGGACAAACTTGTGTGCCAGAAAACAATGGCGCATTCAGACAACTAGGGCCTTGGCCAAAGGACACAGGAGCCAGTCTGAGGGGGACAACATGAGCACCCAAGGGATGACGCTGATAACTGATTGCGATGCCCTGAAGGCATACAGATCCAAGAGTGTGCAGCGGTTAAGAGACGGAAAGCACAGCGGGGGATGCTCTCTAGAGGGGCAGCACCAGTGAGCGAGTGAAGGAGGACCGAAAGGCGGGACAGTCACCATTTGGCACCTCCCGAGGTCGGCACAACCAGGGCAGGAACCGCGAGGGACGCTGGCATGAGTAGAAGTGCCCCAGTGACGAGGAAGGTCCCAGAGGCACAGGCTCCCCACGGCCCTCCGCAGATTCCTGTGGAAGTGCAGAGAGGCTAACAGCAGGGTCTGCAGTCGCAGCCTCACACCCCGCTTCCTACCATGAGGAGGGGACCACTGGGCATCGCGTCCCTCCCGAAGTGACGCCAAGAACAGGGGAAATGAGGTAAGGCTGCGAGGCAGAGGTGTTAAACCCATGACATGGGAACTGCACATTATTTATATTTTAACACGGCATGTATTACTCTTACAAATTTCTAACTAATAAAAAGTGTCAATATAGCAAGCAGCTACAGTGACCATTGTTACGCATAAAATTCCCTCCAGATAAGAACCATTTCCTGAGCAGAAGTAAAACTGCTAGGTCAGAATGTGAGCGGTTTTGAGGATCTTTACACACTGGTTCTCCAAAAGCCAGCAGATTACTCAGTGGTAGCTAGGCCAGACGGGTACCGCAGAAAGGCCTTCCTTGAGAACAGCTCCTCACAGAGAAGCGGAGGGGCCGCCCACAACTCAGCACCGGCGGGGCAGATGGACAGGCCGAAGGACAAAAAGGGTCCAGATCTCACCGGCAGACCTGGGAGGTGGCCTCTCAGACAGGAAAGGTCCTCCCCACAGGACCTGGAGACTGGCAGGATGAGGCAGGTGCAGAAAAGATGCCAAGCTGTCTCTGGTTCTACCACCTGACTAGGTAGAACACCGACCGCTCACAGCAGGAGGGGCTGCAGGGGGGGGGCGGGGAGATGGTTTGGGCCCAAGCGGAATTTGAGGAGCCCGAAGTGCACCCACCTGGAGTGCACTTCGGGGCTCAGGCAAGGCGGCTGCAGAAAGAGCAGCGAGAGCGAAGGGGCTGAGCGGGCAGCTGAGCCGAAGCTAGCAAGGACCCCCCACCCGGCCCACCCGGCCCTGCCCACACACAGGAAAAACGGCCCCTGCTCTGCAGCTGCCCCGTCCATGCATTTCATTTGCTAAAACTGAACCACGCAGTCTTTCATGCTTGTTTCTCTGCGCAACTAAAGGCGTATTTGGGCTGCATACCGCTGACTACACAGTGAACATTCAGCACCTAGAACAGTGCCTGGCCCAGAGCAGGCACTCCTACATACTTGGATACATTAATGCACACACGATGCGTATACACATAAACATTATGCACACGGCATTAAACACCGTGTATTTCTGTATGTAACGTAAAAGTGCGGCCTGTTCTGTACTTTATGGGATGGGTCATGTTAAGGTTTTTCCTTTTTGCCTAAAGCACTACCTTGATAGCTCACCTGTGCAGAAGTGACTGCTCTAACCCCCAGTTTCTACCCTGCAGCCATTCTTGCCCCACCCCCAACCCATTCTCCAAGCGGCATCAGTATGATCTCGTAAAAAATTCAACCAAATCACGTCAGTCCCTCCCCATTGAGGGCACAATGCCTGCGGGCCCTCAACCGTACTTACAACCAAAAACCCACCTCCGCCAGTAAGGCTCCATCTGACCCGGCCCTGCCCACGTGGCCACCTTGTTCCACTCTTCCCTTCCTCCAGGAACAATGGCCCCACTTCCAGGGCTGGAACCAAGGCCAAGTTCTTCCTTGCCTCCGGCCTTAGCCCCTGCAGCCACAGCGCCGGGAAACTGTCTCACGGGTGGCTCCTTGCCTCAGTCTTCTGATCTTAGCTCCAACGTGAGGCCTTTCCTGGATCTGGGCTGGCCAGCAGGCAGCCGCCCCACACAACCTTGGCCCTGCTTTTCCGTTTAACTCCTCATTCGTCAGGCTGCATCTCACGAGCTGTGTAGGCTGAGAAGGGGTATGTGAGTTATGTCAGCTCTCTGAGGACAGGGACCCTGCCTGCCTTCCCCACTGTGTCCGGGAGCATGGAACCCGGAACTTGAAACCTGGAACAGTACAAAGCCCCAGAGGGGCTCAATCAAGAGTGGAAGACTGTCCCGCGCAGACAATTAAAGGTGCAGAGAGTGGAAGACAAGAAGGCAGGGCTGCTTTCAGAAAGATGGCAAGTCGAGTATGTACGAAAGAGAGAAGATGCAGATGGACCAGTGCCACTTTGAAAAAACATGGTTAATTGTCCGTGAGGCACAAACAAAGGCAATGCGCACAGTCTTCTAAGAGGGGTTCTGCCACTCCTGCTAAAAAGGCAGTCAGTGGGCACACTGCAGGGGCACCACATCAGCTCCAGGCTCCCACCAGAATCAACCCTCAGCAGCGTCCGCTGACTAATCTCAGCTCATCCTGACTATGAGTGAAGTCGCCCTGATCTCACTAACTTCAGCTCAGCAAGGAAGCGTGTGACAGGACCCCACTCAGAGCACTAACACGGCACTACAACGGCAGAGTACGTACGCAGCACTCTGGAGCACACACTTGAGAAAGGCTTGTGCTGCTTTCCACCAGGGCTCCTCCCCTGGGCCGCGGCGGCAGGTAATTCCTCGCCTGTAGAATGCTCAGGAGCGTCCCTGCCCCCACATCCACTTTCTTGCCTTTCCAATGCACGCCACATGCTTTACACTGCTATCAGCTTACCTAAACCTCTGCTGTGACAATCCACACACTTGACCCAGGTAGACTTATTTTTCACTAAGTTGGAATTTTCAGACCTTATTTCCTAGGCTGTTCCGGGTCCTATAGATAGTCCTGACCCAGCGATTAGCAGACTCTGGGAGCGGCATGGACAAGGGCTGGGGTCCCACCCACAATTCAACCTGAACAGATTCTATTTTCTTGGTGTCATATGCTGGAGTTCTCTGCGTGTGATATCTTTAAAAAATCTCGTTTGTTGCTTTCACACAGACTTGATCTAACTGATATACAGAAAACACTGTATTCCCATCAACGACATTCTTTTCATGTGCCTGAGGAATATTTCACAAAAAATGAATATATGCTGGGCCATTAGGAAAGCTGAACACATCTCTAACGAATGAAATAATGCAGAGTATATTTAGGGATTGCTGTAGATTGACAGTTTATGTCCACCCCAAATTCATTACCCCCAAGGTGATGGTATTAAGAGGTAGGGACTTTGACAGGTGATTAGGTCCTGAGTGGAGAGAGCTCCTTCACCCCTGACATCATGTGAAGACAAGTGAGGAGCTGGCTGTCTATGAACCAGGAAACAGGCCCTCACCCAACATCGAATCTGCTGAAAACTTGACCTTGGACTTCCCAGCCCCTGGAACTGTGAGAAATAAATATCTGTAGTTTATAAGACAGCTCGTCTATAGTATTTTGTTATAGCAGCCCAAAAGAGGTATCTTCGTGAAATTAAACTAGAAATCAACAAAAAAGATAATTAGAAAATCCACTGGGATGTTAAGTGATACACTTTTTTAAAAGCTTTATGAATAAAAAAAGATACAACAGAAAATTTTAAATATTTTTACCTAAAAGAAAAAAATTTGGCTTATCAAAACTTAAGGAATGCAACTAAAGCTGTGCTTAGAGGGAAATTTATAGCCTTAAATGCATATACTGGACAAGAAGAAAGGCTAAAAATTAAGCATCTATCTCAAGAAACTAGAAACAAGTACAGCAAACAGAACACAAAGTGGATGAAAGAGAAAAAGAGCAAAAATTAATGAAATCGAAAACAAATATTAAATAGAAAAAAAAATCAATAAAACCAAAAGTTGGTTCTTTGGAAGGACTAATAAATTGATAAACCTCTAGCAAGAACGATAAGAAAGAGACGAAGCACAAGTTACCAATATAAAAAAAAATTTAAAGGGGACATTACAACAGAGCTTTCAGATAATAAAGATATTATGAACCACTTTACATGCATTAACTGGAAAGTTTGGGTGGCCTGAACAAATTCCTAGAGAAAAAAAATGCCTTACCTGAACAGATATAAGATTAAATAGAAATTCAAAAAAATCCTATTTCTACATGAAAAAGTGTATCTGAATTTAAAGCCTCTCACAAAGAAAACTCTACACCAGCTGGTTTTGCCAATCAATTCTTCCAAAAATCTAAGGAAGAAAACACCAGTCTCACAAGAACTGTTCTGGGAATAAACAAGGAACACTCTCCACCTTGTTTTATGAGACCAGAATAACCTTGACACCAAACCCAACAAAGACAATACAAGAAAGTAAAATTACAGACCCACCTCTCTCATGAAGGCAGATTTAAGAATCCTCAACAAAATAGTAACCAAAGAATCCAGTGAAAGAAGACTGTACTGAAATCAGGTTGGGATTATTCTAGAATTGCAAATTTAAAAAAAAAAGTAAAATCACCACATGAAAGAAAAATCAGGGCGGGCAAGGTGGCCCAGGTCGTTGGAGCCCCGAGCTCCTAACACGGTGGTCATGGGTTCGATTCCCACATGGGCCAGTGAGCTGCGCCCTCTACAGCTAAGATTGTGAACAACAGCTCTCCCTGGAGCTGGGCTGCCGTGAGCAGCTGGAGGTCAGTATGAGCTGCCGTGGGCTGCTACGGGCTGCTGTGTGCTGCCAGGAGTGGCTGGTGGCCAGCGTGAGTGGCCAGTGTGAGTGGCCGGCAACTAGGGTGAGTGGCCATAGGCTGCTGTGTGCTGCCGTGGGCTACCATGTGCTGCCATGAGCGGCTGGTGGCCAGCATGAGTGGCCGGCAGCCATTGTGAACGGCCAGCAGTCAGCGAGAGCTGCTGTGAGTGGCCAACCAATGACTGGGACTGACTGGGGGGCTGTGGGGGGGAGCGCAAGGCTGTTTCCTACACAACTAGAGTGAGAAACAGCGGCTTGGACAGGAGTGGGAGGGCAGGCGGCAGAAGGGGGAGGAGAAAAAAGAAAAATCAATTGGTTGTCTCTGAAGATGCAGAAAACACATATAAGTTAATATATAGAGAGAACAAATGGATGGCCGGCCGCCAGATGGGAGAGGGGTTGAGGGATGGGTGAAAAAGGTGAAGGGATTAAGAAGTACAAGCTGACAGTTACAAAACAGTCACGCAGGAGGATGTAAAGTACAGCACAGGAAATGTAGTCGATAATATTGTAATAACTATGCATGGTGCTAGGCGGGTTCTAGTCTCATCAGGGTATCACTGTAAGTTATACAAATGTCTAACCACTATTCTGTACACCTGAAACTAATAAAATACTGAACGTCAACTGTAATTGAAAAAGAGAAAGAAAAAATTTTAAAGGAAAATTAATAATTTAACTCATATTTTAAAAAAACTCTTAGCAAACTAAGAATACAGTTATATTTTGATAAAAACATCTACAAAGAAGCTACATCATATATATGTGAAATACTGAAAGCTTTCCCTCTGATATTGGGAACAACACAAGGCTACCTATTTTCACCACTTCTATTCAACACTGTATTGGAGGATCCTAGCCTGTACAATAAGGTAAAAAAAAAGAAAAATGGTTATAGCACTGGGAAAGAAAAAAAAAAACTGTCATTTGCAGACATAATTGTACACACAGAAAATACAAGAATTATTATTAGAAATAAATGGATTTAGCAAGTGAATACACAAAAATCAATTTTATCTCTACATACTTGTAACACAATTTACAAAGATATAATTTTTAATAACATCAAAACATCAAATACCTATGACTAAATTAAACATGTATAAGATAGATGTATATGTATATAACTGCAAAATATTAAGAAAAATTAAAGATCTAAATAAATAGAAGGCTATACTGTATTCATTGGTTATAAAACCAGTATTAAAAAGATGTCACAGAAAAAGCAGAGAACCCTATGATTTCACTGATATGTGGTATATAAACCAAAAAGAACAAGACAAACAAATGAGAAACAAAAACTCATAGACACAGACAATAATTTAGTGGTTACCAGAGGGTAAGGGGGTGGTGGGTGGGTGATGAGGGTAAAGGGGATCAAATATATGGTGATGGAAGGAGAACTGACTCTGGGTGGTGAGCACACAATGGGATTTATAGACGATGTAATACAGAATTGTACACCTGAAATCTATGTAAATTTACTAACAATTGTCACCCCAATAAATTTAATAAAAAAAAAAAAAAAAAAAAAAAGATGTCACTTCTCCCACACTGGTCTACAGATTAAATGCAATCTCAATTAAAATCCCACCACAGTTTCTGGGGAGAAATTGCCAAACAAATTCTAAAATTTATCTGAAAATACAAAGAGTCAAGATTAGCCAGGTAGTCGTGAATAAGAGCAAAGCTCGAGGACTTAAATCACCAGATACCAAGACTGACTTAATCTACAGTAATTCAGACCCTGTGGCATTTGTGCAAAGATAACAGAAAGATCAATGGAACAGAGGGGAGTGTAGCAACAGATCCATACATTTACAGTTGTGTGATTTATGACAGAGATGACATTGCAGTGCACTGGGGAAAGGATGGTCTTTTTAATAAATTACTGTATTTTGCCGTGTACGATGTGCGCTTTTTTTGTCCAGATTTGTGAGGGGAAAATAAGGATGCGCATTATACATGGGTAGTACTAATTCCGTATCTATATAATGTTTTTAATTCTTTTAGTTATGCTTATGAGTTAAAAGTGTAACTAGAGGGGGCGGCCCGGTGGCTCAGGTGGTTAGAGCTCCATGCTCCTAACTCCGACGGCTGCCGGTTCGATTCCCACATGGGCCAGTGGGCTCTCAACCACAAAGGCTGCCGGTTCAACTCCTCCAGTTCTGCAACGGATGGTGGGCTCCGCCCCCTGCAACTAAGATTGAATACGGCACCTTGAGCTGAGCTGCCGCTGAGCTCCCGGATGGCTCAGTTGGTTGGAGCGCGTCCTCTCAACCACAAGGTTGCTGGTTCGACTCCCACAAGGGATGGTGGCTGTGGGCTGTGCCCCCTGCAACTAGCAATGGCAACTGGACCTGGAGCTGAGCTGCGCCCTCCACAACTAAGACTGAAAGGACAACAACTTGACTTGGAAAGAAAAGTCCTGGAAGTACACACTGTTCTCCAATAAAGTCCTGTTCCCCTTCCCCAATAAAATCTTTAAAAAAAAAAAAAAAGTGTAACTAGAAATCAATAGCTATATCCATATGCAAAATAATATCCTGGAATATGATAATCGATTTTGGACTTACGACAATCTTGGCCTTCTATGATGCGTAAGTTTGTTACCGTACATAAAATTTCTTGTACCTCTATCTGTTCTCGTGATTTGTAATTATTTGTTACATAAAATTTCTTGTACTATGATATGTTAAAAAATAAATGTTAAAATTCCTTTATAATACAAAAAACAAGTACCTAAATGTAAACAGATAAAAATTTGAATTAAAATATTAAAATGAAAGATTTTGTCCCTGAAAGTTCGTGCCAAAAACGTGGGTGCTCATTATACACGGGAGCGCATTACACACGGCAAAATACAGTGTGTGAGGTCAACTGGATATCCACATATTTAAGAGAAAAAAAGGAATCTTTTTTCTTACACCCTATCTTACACCATAAACAAAAATCAATTTCAGATAGATTACAGATCTAAATGTGACAGATAAAACAATAAAGCTTTTACAGGATAATATCTTGATGAACTTCATGATAATGAACAAAGAGTATCAAGTAGGCTACACTAAAATTAAAACTTCTGTTTATCAAGACACCAGTGAAAGAGTGAAAAGGCAAACACACGAGAATGCAAAAAAAACACCTGCCATACGTATATGTACTCAATGTATACAAAGAACTCCTTCAAATTAGTAAGAAACAAAACAAACAACCCAATCCAAAAATGAGCAAAAGACAATCACCGCCCCGGAGGAGACGCCCAATGGCCAACGAACACGTGCCGGGCAAGTCTGCCTCCGCATGTCGCCTGGTCGGTCATCGGGAGCTGCAAGTTCCCACCTCACGGAGGTCTGTCCACTCAACACAGACAGCGAGAGGGAAAGAACTGACAAAACCAAGTCCTAGAGAACTGACTGCTCACACACTGCTGGTGCTGGTACAAACTGGCACCAGCACCCCACTTTGGGCAGTGTCTACTGAGGCTGACCACGTGCACACTCCATCACTCGGCAACGTCACTCCTTTGAACACACCTAGTAAAAATGGTTACATATCTGCACCAAAACAAAACAAAACGAAACAAAAAAACAAGCAATGATATTCAGGGCAGCACTTGCAAAAACTGCCAACAACCCAAGTACCCCCACACAGTAGAAAGAATAAATTATGGTACACCCCTGCATACACTGGCCTCCTAGACAGCAGATGGCAATGAACAAGCGACATGAGACAACATGGATGGAGCTCAGAAACATACCACTGAATCAAAGAATCAAGAAACAAAATACACGTCTTACTTTATTTCATTTATATAAAGTGGAGAGCATGCCACAATAATCAGTGACAAAAGTCAAGAGCGTGGTTAGCGTTGGGGGACAATTACCGGGAGTGGAGAGGAGGGGCTTCTGGGAAGCTTGGTAATGTTCTATTCCTTGTTCTAGGTGGTGGTTACAAGCGTGTGTTCACTTTCGGAAGCATTCAGAGATGAACATTTGTGATTTGTGAATTTTTCTGATATATATTATAGTCACAGTTTTTAAAGTATATTATTACTTGGCTACGTAATGTGCCAGAAGTACAAATGCACTTACTTTACTCATGTGTCTGTCTGGTTACACTACTGGCCACCGAACATGACACAAAGAAAAGGGAAGGATCCAAAACACGTTTACCTAATGGTTCCTATTTCTGCAATGCTGGACTCAGGTGCTCAGCCCGTGACGTGAACAGGTGACATCACCGCATTCTCTACTCAATGAGGCATTTCCAGGTTACCACACTGAGCAGTAGCTAGAAACAAATCATTGAGCAACTGTCTCACCCCACTGGTGTGACACCCTGTACTGCGTGAGACTATAGTGTAGAAAACGCCTGTCCCTTCCTTATTATGTCCTGTGCTCCTTCTTCCAAAAAACTACCTTATCAAATGCCTATTTAATTATACTTGAGTATATGTTCCTTGAATTACGTTAAAACAAATATAATCACACACACACACACACACACACACACACACACACACAAACTGAAAAGATTTACAAACACAATAAAATCCAGGTAAAACATAATTTGGCCAATCCTTTTAAGCTTCTTGTAATAAAATGTGACCTAAACAAACTTGCTAATTTAGAAAATAAGAATGAGAAAAATCTTAATGATTCTCCAATCCAAAAAAGGGAACATTATTGCATTGACATCAAATTATTGTTGCTAAAAAGGAAATCCAAATGCTTGGCTTATCAATCTTTCACGAGGACTGACTAAAGCCAAGAAACGCATTAAGGATAGTAATTATTCATTTACTAATTTACCACTGCAGCCCTATCATGAGAGTATAAATGTATGCTTATTCAGGTCTACCTGGAAGCAAAAAGGCACCTCTTATGAATAAGTAAAACGGCACCTAGACAGCTCATAAACACCCAAGTACCCTTCCTGTCTCCCACTATGCTCTGTGCCATTAACCTTACATTTCAGTTGACACTTTCTCCCTTCACCTATCATTAAATCCTCACTCAGCTCCATAAGAAAAGGCTTTGAAACACTGGGCCAAATGTAATATACTTAGATTAACAACTCCAGTGTGATTCTAAGCTTTATAATTCTCATCTGCTAAGGAGAACGCTACAAAGGAATCCATCTCCAGTATTCTAGTCCCTAAAACAAATCTGATTCACAAAACGCAGGTGGTCTGATAAAGGCAGTCTTAAAAATATTTTTCCTGTGAAACCAATCCTACTGTCCATTGAATGTCATTAGGAAACTGGAAATACAAGATACAATCCATGGGAAATACACGTTTAGCACAAAATGCCTTAAGACAACAATCGAAAGGCACCACATAGGTGCTTCACGGCCCATTTTCCAAAACTTTGGAGAACTATCCCCAATCTAGGCAGTTCCTTCTGCTGCCTCGAAGAAAGGAACATGAGTTATGAGGTGTGTTCACACAACTTGAGAGGACCACAGAGGTTGTTCTCCCTAAGCGTAATCCTCAGGACCTTCATGTATACGTGACTGACTTACAAATGCCAGAACCATTTCACAAATGATCATGCAAAATACTCATCTAAAATATCAACACCAAAGAAAATGACACCATAAAAAAAAAAAAAATGAGTGGAAGAAAATGTGTAAAGCTGCCCGTGAAAAGCATCCATACCTGTGGAAGTGCAGTGTTGAGCTGCCTCTGCAAGGAATCTCGTTCGTGACCGACCTCGTGTAATTTCCCCTGCGTTAATGCCAGCGTTTCTTGAGTCTCTCTCAGCGTGTCAAGAAGACGGTCCCTCTCCTCCAGCATGGAGACCATCAGCTGTTCAAAATGTGAATCTGCGTCTGGCTGCGAAGGGGAGCCGGACCCATGGCCCCCGCTGCCTCCTGGGGGGCCTTCTGCTTCACTGATGGTTGGCATCACCTCGCACATCATCTTCAAACGAAAGACCCAGACTGCAGTTAGTAAGTGCCTCTCCCACAAATCCGCAAGTTTGGAGCCATCTGTGGCTAAAAACACGAGAGGCTGACGCCCTCTTTATTGTCAGGTCCGACAATTAGGCCCCGAACCTCAACAAGCTGGGAAAAGGTACACGCGCAAATCCTAAGGGATGGAACACGCAAGGGGAAGGAAGAGAATGATTCAAGGAAGGGGGTCAGGACCAAAGGCCGCCCCTCCCGCAAAGAACAGACCCTTGGCGTTTGGTTTGCAAGGCTGCACTTCTCGTCGTGGAAAACAAATGTGCTTCTGTAACCTGGTTTTTTTTTCCCCTATTTCCCGGCGGGGGAGAGAAAGTCAAAACACACGCGCCCCAGTCACTTTCCGGGAAAAGCAGGGAAGGAGGGCGCGCGCGGCCAGTGAAAGCGACAGGACGGGACCCACGGGCGCCCGCGGGGACGGGCGCAGGGTCGGGAGAGGGGGTTTGCAGCGGCTTCGACGGTTGGTCGGACAACCCAACTTACGTAAGTGCACACGCACACGCACACACACACGCACACGCGCACACACACACACGCACACACACACACGCACACACGCACACACGCACGCACACACGCACACACACACACACGCACACGCGCACACACACACACGCACGCACACACGCACGCACACACACGCACACACACACGCACACACACACACGCACACGCACACACACACACACAGACGCACACACACGCACACACACACACGCACACACACACGCGCACACACACACGCACACACACACACACGCACGCGCACACACACACACACAGACGCACACACACACGCACACACACACACACGCACACACACACACGCGCACACACACACACACAGACGCACACACACACACACGCACACGCGCACACACACACACGCACGCACACACGCACGCACACACACGCACACACACACACACGTCCGCGAGGGAAACACAGCAGGTCGCCGCCGCCGCGCACGGCCAGGACGGACGGGAGGAAAAGTGAAAGACGAGCCCGGGAGAGGCTACCGGCGCCTCCGACACGAGGATGGGCGAGGCGCAGGCGAGCCGGGTCCTGGGGCCGCCGGCGGGAGGGAGACTGACCCCCCGCACCCGGAGCGCGGCGCCCCGGCCCCGCCGGAACGGCGAGAAGCGAGGCCGGGGCCGGGGCTCCAGCGGCCGCAGGCGCGGGCTCACCCGGGCGCTCGTCCCAGCAGCCGGCCCCCGGCGCCGCCCGCTCCCCCCGGCGAGCACCCTCCGCCCCGCGCTGACACCGACCGGCCGCGCTCCGCCCCGAGCCTGCCTCAGTCTCCCGCTCCCTTACCTTGCTCGCCGGCGGGAGCGGGCGAGAAGGCTCCGCGGCGGCTGGCGGGCGGCCGCTCGCTCCGGGCGAGCTCGGAGCCCGACGAAGGCAGCCCGCGCCCGCGCCCGCCGCCCGCCCCGCGCCCGCGGCCCCGGGCCCGCTGCCCCCAGTCAGTAAGGCCGGCCCGCGGCCGGACACTGGCGGAGTGCAGGAGGAGCGGGCCCGGCTGCGCGACGCCGGCGTCAACGTGCCCGACGTCGGGCGCGACGGCACAGCGTCAGCGCCGAGCGCCGCCGGCCCGCCCCGCCCCCCAGGAGGGGCGACGGGGAGGAGCCGCGGCGGCCGACTGCGCAAGCGCCGCCTCCACAGGTGGGTGGGCCGCGCCTCCCGGGCGCCGATTGGATGGGCGCGGCCGGAGCCCCGCCCCTCCAGGCCCCACCTGGGAGCGGGCGCCGCGGCCGGGCGGGGGCTTCGGGCTCTGGTCCTCGCGCCCCACCAGCATCTCCCACCTCGGGGCGTCCCCGCGCTCTCCGGCTCCGGCGCGGGGACGCCAAAGCCGTGACCGAGCGTCCACTGTGCCCCAGGTTCTGAGCCCGACACCTGCCCCACGTCACGTCTACGCGCCTGACGGGACGGCGCGCCCGGGCGGAAGCCACGCGCTGGCGACAGGTCGGAGCCCGCGGTGTCACCGCCAGGGCCTCCTGGGAGCGGGTCCTTACGGACTGGGAAGGACGCGGTCTGTACGCGAGGCCCCTGGCCGAGCTGCCCCTGCCGGGTGGCGGACACGGGCAGCGCCGATGCGGGGCTTCTGGGCGGCGTCCAGGGGCCCTTCTCCCTGCAGCGTGTGCCCGGGCAACGGAGGGGAATCCGCCTGGATTCGCCCCTTTTCTGGGATGGGAAGGTGGTCCAGGCCCACCCCGGGCCGGGAGAAAAGAGAACGCGGGCAGAGGGCAGCTGGTCGAGCACCTGGCCGGGGACGCGCGCCGTGGATCGGTCGCCGTCGTCATCCGTCCCAAACGGTTTTGCACGTGCTCAGCCTCATCCTGATGCAGACTTTTGAGAACGTCAGCTGCGTGCCGAGTCCTGTGCTCCCCGCACACAGACATGAACACACAGCCGTAATAAGTAAAAACGGGTGCTCCCCGCTCAGGATCTGACTCCCGGAGCACAAACTGTTGGCTCCCCGGCCACTGTCCGGCTGTCCGCGCGGCGCAGCCAGGAGCCCCCGCTCCAATCAGCGGTACGTGAGGGCTGCTGGGCAGGGTGCGTGACCCCGCGGGTGCCTTGACTCTCCCTCGTGAGCCCAGCACGGCCAGCTGCCACCTCTGGTTGGCCTTCTCGCCTCCCGGAGTCCAGCACCACACCTTTTTCGTTCATGTATTCCTTCACTCAGTACTTATCGAGTGACCGCACGTAAATACGAATTTGCACCCCTGACCCAAGGTCTGAAATAGAGAAAAGTTTCCGGCTCTCCAACTATGAACCAGCCGGATTCATCCAGCTCATACTGGCACCATGCTCCTAAAGTACCTGTCTCCTAAGAAATCGACAAAATACCGAAATTTAGCTCAACAGGGCAGAATGTTCGTTTACATCTGAATGTTTGTAGGGCACTCTGGGCCAGGCGTGCCCTAGGTTTGGGGAGTACAGAGTTAAGGCATCACTTCCCCCCAGTTCACAGCCTGGAAGAGAGAAGAGAAACAGGCTATTGCAATGTTTGTCCTATAAACACTGTGTGACTGGTGCTGTGGGACCTTAGAATAAGGAGGAACAAACTCTCCAGCTGGCATCACCAGGGCTTCGCAGAGGAGAAGACATCTTAGCTGGTTCTCGAAGGATGAGCAGTTTCCCCAGCAGGGGAGGGAGAAGCCTGTTTGGTATAGCTCCAGGGAAATGAGATCCCAGATTTCACTTATTTTCATTCATTCATTCATTTATTCCTCCCCCCTCCTCCCAATTGCAAAATCAGTAAGAGGAAAATGGTAAACAACCTAAATGGCCAACAATAAGAGATTGGTTAAACCATTGCACTTCCAAATGACAGAAAGCTTGGTGGTGTTCACAATTATATTTTAGATAACTAGCTAATAACAGGCAAAATTCTATATCTTGATTGTGGTGGTGGTTACAAGACTATATGCATTTATGGAAACCACAGAATTCTACATTAACATGTAAAGTGTGTCCTATTTTTTAAAAATGGGAAAAAACTTTTTTAAAAACAGCAAGTTACAAACCAGTATACAAGGTGTGATCAGACAATACAGTGAATGTTTAAATTTTAAAAAATTATTACAGTAAAAGACACATTGCCATTAATCCCCCTCAAAAACTCCCCTTCGCTTCAAACACACATATCCCATCCTTCGTGTCACTTTCTGAAGCAGTTCTGGAAGTCCTCTTTCCTGAGTGTCTTTAGTTGCACCGTCGTGAATCGATTCAGACATTTTCCTTTCACGGTCATTTTGATTTTGGGAAGAGCCAGAAGTCGCACGGTGCCAGATCCAGTGAATAAGGTGGATGAGGACACACCATAATGTTTTTATTGACAGAAATTGTCATATTCCAGAAGCGATGTGTGACAGAATGTTGTCATGATGGAGGATAATTTATGGCACACTTTAAAACACACTTTCTCTCAACCTTCTCTCAACCGTAGCTCACATCTGACTGATTACACCAAACAAGTTGAAATTTGCCACACACTGTTTCTAAGTTTCAATGTGCCGTTTCCGTATTTCTGGCTCTGCCCCAAAGTCAAAATGATACAGGACATCGAGGCAGCCATGACAACACAACTAAAGACACTCAGTAAAGAGGACGTCCAGAACTGCTTCAGAAAGTGGCAAGAATGATGGGATAAGTGTGTTTGAAGCGAGGGGGAGTATTTTGAAGGGGATTAATGGCAATGTGTCTTTTACTATAATAATTTTTTTATTTAGACATTCACCATATTGTTTGATCACACCTTGTATACAATGAGCCCAAATTCAAAAAAGAAAGCTGTCTGTGTTTAGATGAAGCATGTATTATGTAAAATTTACTTTGCACATAAAAAACTCTAGAATGTTGTTAATCAAAATAATAGAATTTTCAGAAAATGAGTTTTACATGAAATGAAATATTCTTGAAAGTGAAATTAAATTTTAAGTCTCAAATTTGTAAAAGAAAAACACACATCTATATGTGAAGATATTGTTACTATATGCAATTAGTGTTTTCTATTTCTCTATATAAACATATACATATATATTCTTGGAAAGAGAGAGATACATCAGTATGTTGGCACTGGTTGTCTTCGGGTGGGATCGTGGGTAGTTTTCCTGTCCTTCTTTGTGCTGCTCTGTACTTTCTAGATACTTTATGGCGAATGTGCATTGTTTTTATTATTAGGGGGGAAAAAGCCCACAAGTGGTACTTTAATAAAAGCTAGGTAAGAATGAACCATGGAGAATTGCTCAGGAAGCTAAAATGACTTTTCGGTGTAGTTATGTATACCACCCAGCTAAACTATCTCTCAGAAGTATTTATCTGAACAACACTGCAAGATTGGGAGGCTTCCTTATAAGCTTCAGTCGGGAAGACAATGAACATGGAAAAAAAAAAAACAGAAGAAAATCTAATTCTTCTGTTCAAGTTTCGGTACAGAAAATAAGGTAATATGGGTGGTGAGGGGTAGAGTTTATTTCTATGCCCAGGGTTGTGTCTTCACAAATGTGCTGCCAGCCTCGGCTCTGGATGAGGTAGTCAGTTGTCAACTTTGGGTATGACCCGGGCCACCTCTCCTTTCTAGAGAGGTAGGCAACCCACAGGGGAGGGTTCCTGTGAGATCAGAGTGTGTCATAGAGATGTGGATGTGTCTCGAGTTTATCTAGATTATGTAAGCAACCTAATGATGGTGGCGTGACAACGCCACTGGGGAAGTTCTGAGCTGGGAGAGCAGTGTGGGGGTGGATGGTGGAGATGTGGCCCTCCCTTTAGGAGGAAGAGACCGAAGCCAGAAAGGCAACAGGGACCTGCCCATAGGCACTGGTTTGCGGTAGAGATGGGACTGGAGCCTGGAGTGAACCTAGGGCGCCTAGTTCCTGAGTCCACCCCGCTGGGGTTTGCCGTGTACCCCTGCTAAGGTGGGGGGTCGGGAAATGAGGGGAAAGGGAAAGAAAGAGAGCTACCATTTTACTTACTCATCTCATTTAATTCCCCATGTGGGTTCCTGTATCTTTCCATTTTGCAGATGAGGAAACAGGTCTGAGTGGCCACTAAGCAGGGGAGGTCATCAGCCTGAGTATTCCAGTTTCCAAGGCAGTTCTATGTCTCATGGTCAATCAGTTAACTGAAATTGTGGACCATCGGTGAGCCTGTTGGGAGTGTGCTTGGTGTGTGTCAATCCCCGAGAACATGGGTGAGAAAAATCACATTTGCAGAGCATTTTACAGAAAAGCACTTACCCGTATAACCTCATTCAATCCCACATCCTTTTGTGGAGAACACTGAGACTTGCAGAGAGGAGATAATCTGCCCAACACCCCGCAGCCTATGATTTGGTAGAAGCTGGGGCTTGAACCCAAGACTGGCTCCAGAGCCAGGGTTTGTGATGCTACATCCACAGGTGTCCCCAAACCCCCAAGGCTGGGGACAAAACCCCTAGACCTGTGCCAGGCCCCCAAGGGACTGGTCCCCCGGGGCGCACTGAGGGTCTGTGCTGCCTCCTGGCCACCCCATTGTCCCAGCACAGTACCCAGTACAGTCCCAGTTCCGAGAGCGTCTCACAGCCTCCCATACACGGGGGACGATTTCTATCCCTTTCATTTATATAATTATGTTTCAAAAGCAAGTCATAAGCTTCCTGAAACTTGCTTCTCTGGACGATTTCATTGCGTTCATCAGATGGGACAATCTAATAAAAATGCCCAGCTATTGTGGGGAGAAGGGCCCAGAGGCAGTTCAAATTTCCCGAGGGCTGAGCCGAGCCCCAGCTCTTCCCTTAACCTTGACTCAGGCAAGGTATGTAAACCATACTAAGACTCAATCTCCTCATCTCTCAGATAGGCATAATAAACACTAACAACCACTCTGGGACATTAACATGAAAGGAGACAGCCCTGGCACCCCACCCCTGTGGTCCGGTCACCATGTCCCTCTTTGAAAGTCACTTTCACACAGTAGTTATAAAGGTAGACTCTGGAGCTGGGGGCCCTGCTTCACGTCTCGTCTCTGCTTCTTTTGGCTGTGTACTCTTAGGTAAGTTGGTTGACCTCTCTGTGTCTCAGTTTCCTCATTCCTAAGGTGTGGATGATAGTACTCATACACTGGCTGTGAGGGCTAAGTGTCTGCAGAACAGCTGTACAGTATGATAGACAGCTATTGTCACCCACAGAAATCCCTTTTATTTGGGCCGTGCCCATCCCCCCCTGGAGAGAATTGGGATTGGTCTGCGTCTGCTGGCATCTCGTACACCTGTGTCCCGATAGGCTAAGAGAGGGCTTGGGGCCGAGTTCCCATTAACGCCACATAAGGGACAGTGTGCAGGGTCTTCTGGGGTTTTCCTCTGATAAAAGAGAATGGTACGGGAGAAAGCCCTGTGGCCCCCATCCTTTCTGTCCTATTTGCAGCCTGCGCTCGAGGATGTGTAGCTGGGCGCTGTGACAATTGTCTTGAGGCCACAAGGAGAGGCACTGCCCATTGTATTTCCAGGCCAGAATGCCTTCCTGCCATGTTTCAGAAAACTTACGTTTTTCCCAATTCCAAAGAGCGAGAAAAATCGGTCAAGAAATCGAGAAAAAGAGAGAAGCATTATACGTAATTCTCTTTGGAGATTTAAACTTAGCAATCAATAGACGTGGTTACTGGTTGGAAGGAATCCATTGATCAAGTCCAAAGCAAGGGCAGGAAATGCTGTCACGTGCAGCTGAAGGATGAGGCTGACATTTCGGGAAAGGGACGGAAGCACGTGGGCCACAGCCGCCGCCAAGGGACCAGTCAGTCTTGCGTGTGGCTGCATGCGGCTGGTTGTAAGCGCTTGCCCTTGGCCTTGCCCTGCCAATGGTGAGTCATCCTTGCAAGTCCAAGAAATATTAATGAGCTTATACACACAACGTACTTCCTACAAACCCTACGAGTGCTGTTCTCAGGAACAAGCAAAGGAAGCACTTAAACTGGCCACTTCAACGTGTGATTCTGTGCAGAGCTATTAAGGTCGCTAAGAGACCTAAATGTTACACTCTTTGAATCCCACTCAATAATACTTGCCGGCGTTTTCCAGTGTTTGAATATGCACTGGAGGCTATGTTTTTGGGGAAGCAGATAAACTAGTTTCATCGTGGAAAAAGTAACCTCGTGGACAAAGCCTGAGGACATCATGCTCAGTGAAGTAAGCCAGCCACAAAATTCCACTCATAGGAGGTCCCTAAAGTAGTTCAATTCATAGAGACCGGAAGTAGGATGGGGGCGGCGGGGGGCTGGGGAGGGACTGAGTGTTTCACGGGGACCGAGTTTCAGTTTGGGAAGATGAAAAAGTTCTGGAGGTGACGGTGGTGACTTCTGCGAACGTGCTCGATGCCACTGAGCTGTGCACTTACAATGGTTAAGACGGGAAATTTCATGTTACATATATGTATATACACACATATCTTCCCACAAGGATGAAAAACAACCTGTTGCCCAACTCAGAGATGCTTTGGACAGACTCCTAAAAACGTGACCAACATCAATGCCAAATGAAAGACATTTTTCTACGTCTGGAATATTTGTCATGAAACAAAGTACGTACAAGATTATTGGAAGGGGCAATGAATATTTTAAATATGAGTTATTTGTGGAATTATCTTTACATTTTTTAAATGATTTCTATTTGGCATTTATTTTTGTTAATCCCTTCTTTTGATGTTTTCTATTCTCATGTGTCTATGTCAGACAGAGGCCATTTCACATTATTAAAATATGGAATATTATCAAAATATATTGATTTATAATAAGAAGCCATGCGTTTACATTACTTTTTACTGAAAACCTCTGGACCTGTTTCTTGTGGTCACCCATTATTTAAAAACATGTAAACACGGTGTTTTGAAAAACACTGAATAATAAGGGTTTGGGGGTATTCCGATTTCTCGTTCCCACGTCTCGAAGATAATTACCTGTTAGAAGAAACGTGGAAAACATGGTTGCTGACATACTGCGGAAAGAAGGTCATGCTGAGAGCCTGTGCCAATGAGCACAGCCCCCACCGGGCTGGTTAAGCAGAACAGTAAATGAGAGCGTTGTTTGAGTGTGTTTAGTTCAGTGACCTTTGGCACGAGGATAATGGCAGTACAACTTGGAAAGACTTCGTCTTTCCTCCTGACTCGTCCTTAAAATCACTTTAACTTTTCCAGATGATATGACCACTGTTAGGTGTTGCAATTTTTATACATTTATACAATGAACATTACCTGTTTTCGTTCATTTATTCAGCAGACACTATAGGGTTGAGCCACTTTCTGCCCGGCACTGGAAATCCATCAGTAAATCAAGACGGCAGAATCCATTGTCTAAGCAGAGAAATAGACACATGAGTAAGAAAAACGGCACCTGCTTTGGAGCAAGTACTATGTGCTTCGGCCAGTGATGGCTCTTCTGATGGGCTCACGTCAGCTGGACCGCCTCAGTCAAGAGATAGAAGTGAGGCCACCCATGGCCACAAGGTCCTCTCAGCCCTTCTGCTCTCCCGTTTCATGGGAAAGGAACTGAGCTTCTCCGGGAGAAGCCAGAGAGAGGCGGACAGACGTGCACTCACAATGGATTAACTGGTGAATCCATTTGTCAAGCTAAGGGCTCTTTTTTTTCTTTTTAATTTATTGGGGTGTCAATTGGTAATGAAATTACATAATTTCAGGTGTACAATTCTGTATTACATCATCTATAAATCCCATTGTGTGTTCACCAGCCAGGGTCAGTTCTCCTTCCATCACCACAAGGCTAAGGGCTCTTACGTCCATTTTGGATCTTTGTGTTGGAGTCTGGTTGTCAACCTTCCCTGCCAACACCAAGTTAACGTGAAATCGAAGTTTTAGCATTTCATGTAAAAAATACTGAAAACGCTGAAAAACGTTTTGTTTGAGATTGGCATGTGTGTTAATCTGCTAGGGTGGCTGTCACACAGTCCCCCAGACTGAGGGGCTTAAACCACAGACACTCGCTGTCCTCAGTCCTGGAGGCTGGAGCCTGAGAGCCAAGTGTCAACAGGGCTGGTTCTGAGGCCTCTCTCCTCGGCGTGTAGACAGCTGTCTCCTCCCCGTGTCCCCACATGGTGTCCCCTGTGTGTCTGTGTCCCGATCTTCTCCTCTTAAAGGACCCCAGTCACAGTGGATGAGGGCCCACCCTAGTGACCTCATTTCACCTTAATCACCCCTTTAAAGACCCAGCTCCACACATAGCCACATTCTGAGGTCCTGGGGGTTAGGACTCCAACCTATGAATTTGGGGGATGCAATGCAGCCCATCCCAGGCTCCCTGGGCAGTGTAATTGGCTGTCTTTTAAAAATTTTCAGTTTAAATTTACTTTAAATTTAAGTTTAAATACAGTATTAGCTACTTATCTGCCACATGTCCATTTCCAAGGTGTGACAGCTGACCGACCTAAGCTGGAATGGCCGGGCGCACTCAAGGATCACAGAATGCAGCTTACTGCACTGAGAGACTAGTTTTAGAAACGAACCTGAAAACACTCGAACTGGGAGTCGCCTCTTCCATCTCTGTGTTAAAGTATATTTTCACCACCATGCCCATTTCTTCACACCACGTCAGGGGAACTGTGAGCTGTCAGGGACAGGGGGCCTTTTTGTGTAACTGGCAGCACAGATCCCCTTACCCTGACCCTTGGCTTTCTCTAATTGTGTGTATGCGTACTGTGTTCAGGGAGGAACCTGTGGGTTCTCGTGCTTTATAGGTTTTCACACATCGATGCTTAGGACAAGTTCCTTCTTGATGTAGCGTGTGAGTGTAGGTCAGAGTAGTTGGGTGGGTCAGAGAGAATGTGAAAAGAAAAATGTTCCCACGCACGAGGGGAGCTTATGTCCCAAGCATGGAGCGTTGGCCCACTCTAGCCATCCCACGTCGGCACCCTCCGCCCTCTTCACCTGCCCCGGGTGCCCTGCTGCCTGCTGCCCAGAGGCCCACTCTTGCTGTACCTTCTCCTGGCCCTGGCATGATGAATGGCAGCCCACCGCGTGGCCGGGACTGGATGAGAACGTTGTCACTGGCCCCTCCAGCCCAGCCTTCTCAGAGCCCGCTGGTTGTGACTCAGAGCAAAGGAGGGGAAATGAGGCCTGCATCTTGGGCAGTGGGGTTTTTTAAATTTGAATTGAAATATTTAGCTCTGAGTAATGCTATCCTTGAAGCAGGCCAGGTGGCAGCAGCCTCTGAGGATCCTGATGAAGCCGAGAAGGCGTGAGGCAGGGTGTGGGGCGCAGCTCGGAGAAGCAGGGCAGTAAAGGAGTCTCCATCTCCTGGGAGAAGCAAGGGTCCCGTCATGTCAAGCGACCAGCCCACACCAATCCAGAGACAGTTCCGACTGCAACACAAAAGAACCACAATTGTGCTGGAAGTGCTGCCATGAGGCATTGCCAGGAACCGATCCACACAGAAGGGCCAGGCTGCTCAAAGCCCGGGGTCTGGGAGCCCAGGGTCCCAGCCTGCTCACGTTAGTTCACGGTGCTTGGGAGTTTGGCCTTTTCACAGCAGGCAGCATGAGGACGTGTGCGGTCTCTTTACGGGGATCCCCCACAGGTGGCCCGTGGGAAGTTGCAGAGCAGATCCTTCCCACTGCAGACCAGAACAGGCCCTTCCCCAAGTCTGAGCACAGACAGGGTTCCAGCAGGTGTGGGGGCGGGCGGGGCCGGGAGGCAGGACCCTTCCCTCGGCTGTGGGCGCGGCCGGGGAGCAGTCTGTCCTACTGTCTGTCTCCAGGAGCTCAGGCATCATTTGTAGGGCACTTACTGCCTAGGGAGCCTCCTAGCTGTCCAGTCAAGGTGGCAAGGCCGGAGACAGTGAGAGCGCTGCCGCTCTCAACTGCTGTAAGAAGGGAGAAAGGTCTCCATGAGACCACTTGGAGTAATTCCTTCTTCCTAGCCTGGCTGGGAGCCTTCCCTGTGACGCAGTCCGCCCTGCGGGCTCCTTTGGACCAGGACAAGAAGGGGCCATAGCACCCTTGCAGGACCTCATTCTTTCAGCCCACAATCTCTGGAGGGCCAACAGGAAAGAAGGAACAGGACAGGCAGGTCTTGGGGAGGCGATAAGCCAAGTAATTACCCGCCATTTCTTTAATTGCAAGGTGAGACATGCCCCAGAGGAAAGGAAAGGAAAGGGTGCCAGGAGAACAGCAGTGGCAAACCACACTGGACCACAGCTAGTCTGATGGGGGAGGGTGGCGGGCCACGGCGGGGTGCTGTGGGTGGCAGGTGGGGTTGGTGGGGGTGAGAACTGACTGCCCCTCCAGGCTCAGCTGCATCTTAACAGACCTGCACAGGCTCCTGAGGAAGCTTCCAGAAGCCTGGATGAGACCCCTTCTCCTCCATCACATTGAGCAGCAGGGAGAGGCAATGCCAGAAGCACCCCCACTCTTAGAGGGCCCCAAACTTTGGATCGAGCACCCCGATCACTAAGTAACTTTTGAGCACCTTCCTCTCCGTAGTGGGGGAATAGTGGCCTCCAAAAGATACGTCCATGTCCTAAACTCTGGGGCCTGGGGCTGCCATCTTTTTCAGATAAGGGTCTTTGCAGATGTGACCAAGGAAGGCCAGGGTGTCAAGAGCTGGGTTCAGAGTGGGCCCTTCACACAACGACTGTGTCCTTATAAAGAGGAGACACACAGACACGGGGAGAGGGCCGTGTGAGACAGAGACTGCAGTGACACGGCCAGGGGCCCAGGGACACCCAGGCTTTGGGCAACCACAAGAAGTTGGGAGAGGGGACATGGGACGCATTCTCCCTCGGAGCCTCTGGAAGGAACCAGCTCTGCCCACACCTTGATTTTGGACTTCTGGTCTCACAGAAATGTGCGAGAATGCATTTTGGGTGTTTTAAGAGATCGGTTTGTTTGTTACAGGAAAGCAATACACTCTAATAGACTCATGGATTTATATAGTTATCCATTAAACTTAACAACTCACGTTAATACCCTCTGTACACTCTAAAATCATCAAGCAGGGGGCACGAAGCAAGCGGTGAACAGGAAGAGGGAACATGAAGACAAAACCTGGGGTCCTGGTCCCCTGCGGGTGGGGTGGCAGGAGGGGCAATTAGTCCTGACGTGATACATATACGAGGTCTGACAATGAAGTTCGTCAACTCATCCTAGAAAAAGTGCTCCACACCTCATTGCTGAATATCACTACGGTCCCCTTTGAAGTCCTCCCCTTGGAAAGCTATGCACTGACGCCAGCGCCTAGTCCACCCTTCAACGCAATTTTGGAACTTTTTCTGGAATGGCCATCAGGGCTGTCGTTGTATTACCCTTGATGTCCTGAATGTCACCAAAATGTCTTCCTTTCAATATTTCCTTTATCTTCAGGTAAAGAAAGAAGTCACTGGGGGCCAGATCAGGTGAGTAGGGAGGATGTTCCAATACAGTTATTTGTTTACTGGCTAAAAGCTCCCTCATAGACAGTGCCATGTGAGCTGGTGCATTGTCGTGATGTAAGAGCCATGAATTGTTGGTGAAAAGTTCAGGTCGTTTTTGTCTGTTTCCACGCAGCCTTTTCAGCACTTCCAAATAGGAAACTTGGTTAACTGTTTGTCCAGTTGGTACAAATTCATAATGAATAATCCCTCTGATATCAAAAAAGGTTAGCAACATCGTTGCAACAAGTTGGCGATCTCAATGTGTGTTGGCGACCTCAATTGTCAGACCTCGTATTTCCCAAGTGGGCGGTGGTATGTGGATGTCCATTTATTAATATCTTATTATTTTCACCTCTATTCTTTTGTGTGAATGAACTATTTCATAAAAAAGGGTCTTTTTAAGGGCACAGGACTTGGGGTCATAGTCTGAACGTTCTGGCTTGTGGCTTGGTGAGGTCTCCCAAGCTCTCTGAGCCTCAGTTTGCTCATGTACTTATGCAGGGGTAGGCGATGGTGCCACCTTACAGAGGTGGAGAGATGGGAGTGCCTGGCGGAGGTGGGTATGACTTGTTGGTCTCCCAGGGCCAGGGATGGGACCCCAGCCAGGAGGGTGGCATCCAGACATGCAGCTGGTCCCTACGGCAGTTCAGGTCTTTTCCAATAAGGTAGAAAAAGAACGGTCCTTTTGGTCACCTAACTTAATACCGTTTTACAATATAACTTATACCTTTGTGTACGCATAAACCCAGCCACACTGCTTTGGCTTCAAGTTGAGAATGCCAATTGTGCCACTGTCTCCATCCATGTGGGTGGCTGAGAAGCAGGTTTTCTCCAGTCCCCGACCTGTTTCACACCAGGTGACATTAACTGTAGGAACCGGAAGGTAAGTGGAGCTCTGTGTCCCCGCCCACAGGACGCTTTCTTCCTCACTGTGCTTTCTGTGACTATCTGCAGGTTATGGCCATCGTCTGCAGGATGGCGGAGGCGGCTGAGGCCAGAGAGGCTTTGCAACCACCGTGACCCCCTTCCCCCAGCCCTGTCCGTCAGCCTGCCCTGCGTCAGGAAAGCCTGCCCACAGCCATGCTGGCTGAGTCAGGTTGTGTTGTTCCCTGGCTTTCAAAACACCTGGAATAAAATGTACAGTTCACTCAGCTCCACTCCTACTGGCCTTCAAACCTGCCAAGCTGGTTCCTGCCTCAGGGCCTTTGCACTGGTGGCTCCTCCTTGCCCAGAACACAGACCTGGCTCTTCACCTGGCTGACGTCTCCCAGTCACTGAGTTCTCACTCCATAAAGTCACCTCTTCCGGAGGCCACCCTGCCAGGGAGCCCCATTGGTCCAGCTTGCCTCTTCTGCTCCCTCTGCACAGGAGCTGTGTGCCCTGCTCCTGGCTGGCTTTGGTCCCAGTGGGCAAGGGAGAAGCCAGGAGCCTCAGGCAGTGAAGCTAGGTCCTGGCAGAGGAAAGAGGGAGACAGAACCAGCCCATATCCCGTTCCAGCTACTGCAAGACTCTGGTGTTCTGTGAGGTCAGGTGCGAGCACACAGGGGGGGAAGAAGGCACCATCCTGAGCCCAGGGAAAGCAGGGCAGCTTCCTGGAAGAAGCAACCTTAAAGGTAGGACAGAAAGAATGCGCAGGACTCAGTCACGTGAGGAGAGTGAGGGAAGAAGGTCCAGGCAGAGGAACAAGCCAGGACAAAGGCTTAGGAGGCCATGCAGCCCTGCGACCCAAAGATCCAAGGAACTCAGATTTGCTCTGCCTGAGGGAAGGGGAGCTCTGCAGAAGGAAGAAGGGCGCTCTTCCCTACCATCCCCTCCTCTGCAGAGGGGCCTCTCCTGCCCCCTTTCCCACGCCCCGTGGTGCCATCGCAGCCCCAGGGGAGAGTGGGAGAGGGCCAGATGCTGCGGCTGCCACCCACCAGCCAAGCAGCAACCTGCCTGGAGATAACAAGCTTCAGTCACTCGTGAGAAAGGTAATGAGGACCGCTAATAAAAACTGAAAACACCAAATCAAACCAGACCAGAACACATCACTGCTGGCACAGGTGAGCCAGGAAGAGCTGGCAATGGTTTCTCCTGGGCTTTCGGCTGAACAAAGGCTGTCTGAGACACCAGGTGGAGAGAGAAGAGCTGGGCAGGCTGATCACAGGGCCCAAGTCCCAGGTCTGGGGGACACTGCTGGGAGAACACAGAACCATCGCAGCCACACGGGAGTCTGGAAGCACCTGTTCTTCTGAGCCCGGAGCTCAGGCTCCTTTCTTGTGCTCTCGGGCGCCAAGGGAGCCCCTGGGCCAGATCCATTGGCCCAGCCAAGACAGCTTCCGCAGTCCCCCTGAAATCAGCTGGTGACATTCCAGCCCCTTCGGAGACAAGTGGTCATGGTCAGTCCAAAGCCGAATGCTCTGGGACACACTGACTCTCTGGAGCCGGACCAGCCAGGTCTGGGTCCTGGCTCTCCAACTTCCTGTGTGACCTTGGCGAGGCGACTTCGCCTCTCTGTGCCTGGTTTCTTTTGCAGGGTAGGGGTGACAACAGTACTCCTGCAGTACTATTACTGCTCCAGTACTCCAGTACTCCTACAGGTGGCCATACGATTCAATGAGCGGGTCCACAGGGGTGAGGTGTGCAGGGTAGCGCCTGACACGCAGTAAGGGGTCACTCATCATCAGCAGCAATAGGCGCCTTCCATCTTTTCTGGGAACAGGTGGTGGCCGTTGGGGACAGACGCTCTAAGGCTGCCAGGGCCATGAGTGCTGCCGCCCACAGGGGCTGAGTGCCCTGCAGGCCCAGCCTGGGATTTTCAGAAGGGGCCCCGCTAATGTGGCTGAGAATCAGAAGAGACCTTGGGGACCAGGGGTCTTGCCAAGTGAAAACGGAAGTGAAGGAACAGAAATGAAAGCCGCAGATGGGAGCAGGAGGCCATCGTCCCCCAAGTGGTGTCCCTCAGCTGCTTCTGCTCTGTGCATGGGTCCCTGAGTTGAGGGCTCCCTCCTGGAGGTGTCATTTGTATTGTTCTTAGTATTGTTGTTGTTGTTATTCTTGCTTAGTCTTCCTGAAGCAATAGGAAAGAGCAAAGGAGGAGCAGATAGAGGGAGGAATAGGTTTTGCCCCCTCAATGGCTCCACATGCTCCCTCATCATAGGGATGGAAAATGAGGAGGACGAGTATCGGGGTGAACAGCGAGAAGGGGTGCCCCTTTTCTGACACTCAGGACCTTGGACACATCCCACGCCCGCCCTGGCCAGGAGGCCAGACCCCAGTCATTGTTCACATTCACGCACCAAATGTCCGCTACCTGCCGGACACGTGTCCTGGGGGTGTCACGGTGAACAAACTCAGGGGAGTGTCCCAAACCTGGAGGGGCTTCCAGTCCTATGGGAAGAGCTGACAGCATCAGCAAAACTAATACATAAAAACTATGACTTACTCCACTTGCCTGAAAGACGTCTCCAAGGCCAGTGTGTGAAATTTACAAACAAAATTCCGTGCGGTCTGGGTTTTCCCCAAGCATTCCCCCAAAACCACTCTCTTCCTGAAAACCAGGGCACCCAGCTCAGCACCATCTTACTTGACATCCCACAGCACTGACCCTGCCCTCCTGCCCTCCCAGCTCTGACCAACCCCCCTGGCTCCGTTTTAGGGCTCCTCGCCCTGTGGGGACCCCGTAAGCACTAGGACTCCTTAGGGCTCCGTCCAAGGCCTCGTCTCCTCTCCATCTATACCCCCTGTGCATGCTCCTCCTTTCCTGGGGTGTCACTTACCATCTAGAAGCTGATGGCCCCCCAACTAGGTTGCACTGTGTTGTCCCAAATTCATGTCCACGTGGAACCTCGGGATGGGAGCACATTTGGAAATGGGGTCTCTGCAGACGGAATTAGGCAAAATGAAGTCACACTGGAGGAGGGTGGGGCCTAAAGCCAATGACCGGCGCCCTTATAAGAGGACCGTGTGAGGACACCAGGGAGGAGGACACGGGCCCTGGGGAGGCAGGGGGCGGATGACGCAGCTGCCAGCTACGGACCACCAGGATTACTGGAAACTGCCACAGCTGGAAGAGGCAGGCGTGACTCTTTCCTTGCACCTGTCCGACTTCTGTGGGGGAAAATCACTTTCTGTTGTTTAAGGCACCCAGTTTGTGTCATTTGTTATGGCAGCCCCAGGACAATGTCTCCCATCACGACCTGTCTCCTGAACTTCACACCTGTATTCTCACCTGCCTGCCCGGCAGCTCCTCTCTCGTGAGATCTGTTCCCACTTTGGACCCCTCAGCTGGGGGACTGCACCCTGGCTGCCCAAGTGAGAGCCCAGCGGTCACCCGGGATCCTCCCGACCGCACCCTGCCACCCAGTGACTCCACCTTCTCACTTGTTTCTGGACACGGAACAGATGCAACCAAGGGCGGCCCTGCAAACGTGACGGGGCCTTGGCTGCGCGAAGAAGCAAAACCCAGCTATGAAGGCATTCCTGCAGACGGCGCAGCCAGGGCTGCGGCTGCTGAACTCGGGCTTAAGGAGGGAACTGTCTTTACCCAGGGAGGTGCAGTAGAAGGGCCCGGGGAACGAGTGTCTTCATGTCTGCAACTTACTTTCACGTGGTTCAGTAAAGGGGAGTCTGTCTGTCTTGCTGTCCATCTAATGAGAGAAAACAAAGGGAAATGCATGAATGACTGTTGAACCAAGGTGGACACAGTGTTCACCAGCCGTTCCTCCAACTTTTGAGCAGGTGGAGAGCTTTCTAACAAGAAGTTTGGGGAGGACTCTTCTGACCCACCCATCCTCCCGGGCCCACTGCTGCCCGGCCCCAGGCTCCACCGCCCTCTCCCGCCTCCGTCACCTGCCACCTCTGCTCCAGCCTCCCAGCGGGCTTCCTGGCACCATGACTGCTCCCTCTCAGCTCCCACCCACTGCAAACCATCGCCCACCCTGCAGCCAGGCCGCTCTCTCCAAAGCAGAAACTTACCACGAGCAGCCTGCTCTCGGGACAAAGTCCACAGGCCTCAGTGGCCTCCGAGGTGCTGTGGGCCCTCCCGGCCGCTCTCCCCTCCGCACCAGGGTGAACGCTCCATCTGCGTCCCATCCGCTTCCCCTCCCACCTCCTCTCCTTTACAGGGACGCCCTTCCTTCCCATCCTCACCTGCGTCTTCTGCCCTCAGGCCTCAACTTGGAAGCTTCTTTTCTGCAAGTCGCATGCCTGCACCCTGCGCTCTGGGTGCACGTCTGCCCCGGGCGCACCTCTGCTCCGGGCGCACGTCTGCTCTGGGCGCACGTCTGCTCTAGGTGCACCTCTGCCCTGGGTGCACCTCTGCCCCGGGCGCACGTCTGCTCGGGGCGCACGTCTGCTCTGGGCGCACCTCTGCTCCGGGCGCACGTCTGCTCTGGGCGCACGTCTGCTCTAGGTGCACCTCTGCCCTGGGCGCACGTCTGCTCTGGGTGCACCTCTGCCCCGGGCGCACCTCTGCCCCGGGCGCACGTCTGCTCGGGGCGCACGTCTGCCCCGGGCGCACGTCTGCTCGGGGCACACGTCTGCTCGGGGCGCACCTCTGCTCGGGGTGCACGTCTGCCCCGGGCGCACCTCTGCCCCCGGCGCACGTCTGCTCGGGGCGCACCTCTGCTCGGGGCGCACGTCTGCTCGGGGCGCACCTCTGCTCGGGGCGCACGTCTGCCCCGGGCGCACCTCTGCCCCCGGCGCACGTCTGCTCGGGGCGCACCTCTGCTCGGGGCGCACCTCTGCTCGGGGCGCACCTCTGCTCGGGGCGCACGTCTGCTCGGGGCGCACCTCTGCTCGGGGCGCACCTCTGCTCGGGGCGCACGTCTGCTCGGGGCGCACCTCTGCCCCCGGCGCACCTCTGCTCGGGGCGCACCTCTGCTCGGGGCGCACGTCTGCTCGGGGCGCACCTCTGCTCGGGGCGCACGTCTGCTCGGGGCGCACCTCTGCTCGGGGCGCACGTCTGCCCCGGGCGCACCTCTGCCCCCGGCGCACGTCTGCTCGGGGCGCACCTCTGCTCGGGGCGCACCTCTGCTCGGGGCGCACCTCTGCTCGGGGCGCACGTCTGCTCGGGGCGCACCTCTGCTCGGGGCGCACCTCTGCTCGGGGCGCACGTCTGCTCGGGGCGCACCTCTGCCCCCGGCGCACCTCTGCTCGGGGCGCACCTCTGCTCGGGGCGCACGTCTGCTCGGGGCGCACCTCTGCTCGGGGCGCACGTCTGCTCGGGGCGCACCTCTGCTCGGGGCGCACGTCTGCCCCGGGCGCACCTCTGCCCCCGGCGCACGTCTGCTCGGGGCACACGTCTGCTCTGGGCGCACCTCTGCCCCGGGCGCACGTCTGCTCGGGGCACACGTCTGCTCTGGGCGCACGTCTGCTCGGGGCACACGTCTGCTCGGGGCGCACCTCTGCTCGGGGCGCACGTCTGCCCCGGGCGCACCTCTGCCCCCGGCGCACGTCTGCTTGGGGCGCACGTCTGCTCTGGGCGCACCTCTGCCCCGGGCGCACCTCTGCCCTGGGTGCACGTCTGCTCTGGGCGCACGTCTGCCCTGGGCGCACCTCTGCTCTGTGCATGAGCCGCGAAGCTCGGATGCTGGCAGTCAAGCCTGTCTGGCGGCGTCCGGCCCCCACCCGAGTTATCCCCACCCACGCAGGAGGGACTGGGACCGTGTCGTCAGGACCTCCTACCACCTGGAGAGGATCCGGCACACCGCGGGCACGCAGCCAGTGACTGGGGAGGGGCGGCTGTGTGGGGGCTGGGGACGCGGACGGACGGGTCCACGACGGGGGGCGGGCGGACGGCGGGTGGGCGGACGGGTAAATGCAGACACGGGTGGGGGGATAGGTGGAAGCACAGGAGGGTGGACGGGTGGCTGGCTGGCTGGGCGATGGGTGGATACGTGGAAGGGCAGGGGGGACATGTGTGGATGGTGGAGGATGGATGGTGGAGGATGGCGGGGGGGATACATGGACCGCCCGGGGCTGCACGACACAGCGCGCACCGAGGGCCGCGAGCACGTGGCCCGCCTTACGTGGCGGAGGCCTATTGGGGGGGCTGGGCGCAGCGCGTGGGGGAGGCTGCAGTTTAAGGAGCGCCTGCTCCTCGCTGGGCCCGGCCGGCGCTCTCCCTCCGCGACCTCCCTCCGTCCTGCTCGCTCGCAGCCCTTGCGCTGAGATACCGTCCCCTTTTCTAAGTCTTGTCTCATCGGTTAACATTATTTTAACAACAAAAATTAAATAAGCAACCGTTGCATTGGCTACAGCACTTACACGGTGCAAAGTACAGACAGTGAAGAACAATACGCTTCCCCACTGCCCCCCGGGCTACCGCACACGTGGCAGGAGCTCAGGAACACGCACCGAGCCACGTCACACGTGAAGAAACGGCTCAGCGTTTAGGAACACGCCCAACGCCTCACAGTCAGGACGTCAGCGTGCGTGGTCAGGGCGTCAGCGTGCGTGGTCAGGTCGTCAGCGTGCGTGGTCAGGGCGTCAGCGTGCGTGGTCAGGGCGTCAGCGTGCGTGGCCATGGCGTCAGCGTGCGTGGTCAGGTTGTCAGCGTGCGTGCTCAGGGTGTCAGCGTGCGTGCTCAGGGTGTCAGCGTGCGTGGTTAGGACGTCAGCGTGCGTGCTCAGGACGTCAGCGTGCGTGGTCAGGGCGTCAGAGTGCGTGGTCAGGGCGTCAGCGTGTGTGGTCAGGGCGTCAGCGTGTGTGGTCAGGGCGTCAGTGTGCGTGGTCAGGTCGTCAGAGTGTGTGGTCAGAGCGTTAGCGTGCGTGGTCAGGGTGTCAGCGTGCGTGATCAGGGCGTCAGAGTGCGTGTTTAGGACGTCAGCGTGCGTGCTCAGGACGTCAGCGTGCGTGCTAAGGGCGTCAGCATGTGTGGTCAGGGCGTCAGCGTGCGTGGTCAGGTCGTCAGAGTGCGTGGTCAGAGCGTCAGCGTGCGTGGTCAGGGCGTCAGAATGCGTGGTCAGAGCGTCAGTGTGCGTGGTCAGGGCGTCAGCGTGCGTGCTCAGGGCGTCGGCGTGCGTGCTCAGGCTCCTCCCACCACGACGTGCCCTGCCAGCCAGGCAGCAGGAGTGGGGTGAGGAGGGCCGGCACGGGTGGGCCGCTGGGGGTGGCCCGCGAGGCTCAGGGCCGGGAAAGTCATGGCACGTTCCGGGGGCGGGATGAATGCGGCCGCTGGGGAGGCCTGTGTCCGAGTGCGGGAGCGGATGTCGGCATCGCGGCCTGCGCGGGGCTGAGGAGCAGGCCCTGGCCGGCGGGCGGAGGGGCAGGGCCGCTGTGGCCTCAGGGCTGGAGGCCGGGGCTGCGGAGGCTGGAGGCTGCGCCGCCCCGCCTGGCCTTCCCCAGCGGCTGTCGCCTCCAGGCCGCCGGAGGGGCCCCGCGCGCTGTCCCCGGGCCCCGCGGGCTGAGCAGCTGGACCCCACAGGTGCGGCGTCGCCCGCGGGGCGTCCGGCCAGGGCCCTCCCGCGAGTCCGGGGCCCACGCAGCGCCGAGCGGGGGAGAAGGGCCTGCCTCAGTGACGGTGTTTCCGTGCGTGCTCGGCGCGTGGGAGCCGGCGAAGTCCCAGGGCTCAGGCTCCCACGGGAGCAGCGTGTCTCCCCCACGAACGCGGGTGGAGCGCGGCCTGTCGGGCGGCGGGGGCCCCGTGACCCGGCTCCGCCCGCTCGTGGCGCCGTCGCACGTGCCTCCCGGCGGGAAGGAGGCCGCTGGCCGCACAGCCTCCCCGCCCTCAGGGGTCCCGGGGCCACGTGCGCCCCGCACCCCGTGGTCGGGAGGCGCGGCCGGGACCCCGCGGGCGCTGTCCTCTCCCGGTGGAGCCGCCGGCCTCGCGTGTGACCGTCGGGAGCGGCCGTCGCCGGGGGCAGCGCTGGGGACGTGGAGGCTCCGGAGACGCGGGGCCGCCGAGCGAAGCCCGCGGGTGACCCTGGGCGAGCAGAGCGCCGACGGGGCGTCCACGCGGCGAGGGCTCCGTGCCCGCCGCCCCCAGCGCGCCCCCCGCACCGTGACCCTGTCCCCGTCCGTCCCCGTTGTGCGGCGACCGGGAGCTGCCAGCTGCCCCAGGGGCCCGGCTCATAACCGGCTGAGCAGGTCACGCGGAGTCCGGCCGATTCCCGCTCCTTCACGGGCGTCCTCGGGGCGGGCACGTGGGGGCCAGCCCGCTGGGTGCCGGGTGCCGGGTGCGGGTGGGTGGTGAGCGGAGCGCGTTCAGCTCGTGCCCCGCGTGCCCCGCAGGAGCCTCCTGGGCGGGGGCGCAGGCGGTCGGAGCTCCGGCCCCTGACTCCGAGGCTGCGGGTTCATTCCCACGTGGGCCAGCGGGCTCTGGGCCACACGGTTGTCAGTTCAACTCCTTTGACTCCCACAAGGGATGGTGGGCAGCGCCCCCTGCAACTAAGACTGAAAGGACAACAACGTGACTTGGAAAAAGTCCTGGAAGTGCACAGTGTTCCCCAATAAAGTCCTGTTCTCCTTCCCCAGTAAAAAATCTTTATAAAAAAGTCTCACGGGACAACACCCCCTCCCTCCAGCAGGGAGCCCTGGGGGTGGGGGTGGGGCGCTCAATTTTCCCAAAATAAAAGGGCGTGGGCACCGGAAGCGGCTCTCCGCTCCACCGGACTCTCCGGGCGGGAAGCCAGCGGCCGGTTTGCCTCCATTGCCCGCGGCAGAGCCTGTGAGCAGCGCACAGGCCTCAGTCAGCTCCGGGGGTCGTTCCTGCGCTGCCCCGAGACGCCCGGCCCCCGCGTGCTGCCCGTGACCGCCCGCCTGCGCCGAGACGGGACAGAGGCCGTGGGAGCCTTCCCGGGAGCCCCGCACAGGGCGCGCGTGGGCCCGTCCAGGAGCAGGGACTCTGCGGGTCGCCCGCTCAGTCTGGCCGCGACGGAAGGCGTCGTCCTCCCTCCTCCCGCGAAGCCCCGCCAGTGGCCAAACGCCCGCACCGTGTGTTCTTCCCTGTCCGACGGGACAACAGCCTCCCTCAGCCGCAGTGCAAGCTTCGGGGAGGCTCACGCAAAGCACTTGGACAGAAACGAAGCTGCTCTTATCAAACACCACATTCTTCCTAAGTGACAACACGTACGACACCAGGCTTTGCCTCCTAACTGAGCCCCAAACTTAAAGCACAACCCTTGTTTCGTTCCCTCATTTTACAATGAATGAGTCCATTCACTACATCTCTAATAAAATGAACCACACACTTAATCATGTCATCATCCTGTTTAAAACATGGTGCTGGGCCTTTTTGTCTGGAAGATAAAATCCAGGCCTTTCCTTTACCTTCAGGCTGCAAACATTCTCCCGAACCTGCCGGGAACCAGCCCCACTAATCTGCTTCCTGCCTCCCCAACCAGCCCTCTAACTTTATGCCTCCTGGCCTGTGCACTTGCTGTTTTCTGTGTCTGAACTGTTTGCCACCTGGTGAACTCCTACTTACCCTATGAAACCCAATTCAAAGGGCCCCTTCTCTGAAACACTATTAAGTGTCCTGGAAAACACATGGGCCCTGTAGTCATGAAGCTTGGGTTCCAGTCCTAGCGCCACCTTGTGACTTGACAAATCACTTCTGCTCTCAGTCCCTTCCCTTGTAATTGTTTCCATTTCTCCAGTGAGACCTGAACTCCTGAGTGTCATGTACCCATTTTACTCATCCCCAGTGCCTTCCTCCCGAATGCCTACGGAAGTTATTATCCCAGGATAATAATAAAGCAGCAACTAATTTTGCTGGGACTCAAGTTTTGCATTGGCCTTGTCTCACGGCAGCCCTAGGAAGGTGGGGCACCCCCAACTTTACTCAGGAAATAGAGAGTTGGGGGTGTTCAATACCAGTAAGCAGTGAGTGCTTAGGAGCCAGGCGTCCCTCCCTCAGAATGGGTCCCGGCACTGGGTGCACAGGGCTCTAGGGACTCGGGGTGTCACACATAGTCCCAGGCCGTCCTCCTCAGGAGGCTGTGAGCACTGCGCCTGCTGCCTTCCAGAGCCCAGACAGGGAACGAGGAAGGTCAATCACCCCCCCTCCGTTTATTTTACAAACTGGATGGCAGAGCCTCTTAGATTAACCTGAAAACAGAAACAAAACCCCAAAACACGAAAAGTTACTCCCAGCCTGGAGGAAGGTGGGTTTTAAATCTAGGGCTCAGCTATCGCATCCAAACATTCCATTCGCCCTGGTGGTGACTACCCGCCTTCTTGGGGAAACACCCTCCCTGTCCCCTAAGCTCTGAGTTTGCAGTGTGTGTGTGTGTGTGTGTGTGTGTGTCTGGATTGTCATCTGGGGGCCAGAACCCCACGAGGCCACTGGGAGACTCTGCCACGTCCACATGAAAGACAGTCAAGATGGTCCCAGCCTGTCCTAAGCAATTAGGTTGGGAGGAACGGGCAATTAGTGACACTTAACAGTTGGGATGGGAGTCATCCTGCCCAGGGCGGGCAGGGTGGGGCAATGCCAGGGCTCCACCCAGGACTGACTCACACTCTCTGGGGGCGGGGCCTGGGCTTCTGCAGTTTGAACGCGTTTCCAGAGGCTTCTTCCTCGGGGGCACGGTGCTCTGATTCTCCCCCTGGCCAGCTTGCACCCACTCTGTTATCATTCCAGCCCTCAGCCCTGTGGACACACCTCCTTGCCCACTGGACACCTTCCACGGCCTCTGAGGCCCCCCCATTCACGGTCATCAGAACCGAGCATACCTTTGTGGGCTGTCCCTGCCCACACCCAGCCCATTGGGTCCCCTTCTCAGGGTGCCACCTCTCATGGCACCTCCCAGCGCTGCCCCCTCTTTCTTGCCCCACGTGCAGGTCAGGCCCCAAATACCCTGGAATCTATTCCTGCTGTTTCTGGCATCACCACACACCATCCCAAGCCAGCTGCCACCGTCCCCTACCCTCTCCCCCAGCCCGTCTGCACCCTCGCCCACTAGTCCGTCCACCTCAGCCTGAGCAGCACCAGTCTGATGTCAGCCTCCACTCTCTGCCTGGACCTCTTCAGGGCCCTCCCCTTGCTCCTGGGACAAAATCACAGTCAGGACAGTTTCCAGCTGCAAAACAAAGAAAACAAACTGCAGCCAAGGTTGGTGTGGTTGGCGCAGCAAAGCAAGCTGTTCAAAGACAGCGGGTGGCTTTTGTGGGAGTCAGGGGGACAAGTGCCCCAGGACTTGTGCACAGGGGCTCCAGGGAACCGTCAAGTTGGCAGTGCCACCAAAAGCCACAAGACAGCTGCTGTGCTGCTCTAGCCCATGCAATGGGCTCGCTTGTGTCACCAGCGTGTGACTCAATGAATGCCCCGTCGGGTCCTGGGCCAACTCTGAGCTGCTGGGAGGCAGAGGCTGGGCAGGTGCCTCCGCTCGAGGATGTCTCTCAGGTACGTGTCGGCGCAGTGACAGGGAGCCTGGAGGCAGAGAGAGTCGATTCAGCCGTCACGATGGCCATCGCTGGGCTCTGCTATCGGCTACACAAATGTCATTGTGAACGTGAGGTAGTGCCAGGAACGAGAGGCAGACACGTCTTCACTTGTGTCCTTACCGTTGCTCTATGAGCAACTCACCGAATCCTCATGGCACCCTGGGGGGGGGGCAGAAGAATCCATTTGCGGACGAGTTCCGTTGCCAAGGTCACGTAGCTGCCAAGTGGCAGAGCTGGGATTTGAACCTGGGCGGTCGGCTCCAGAGCCAGCCCTCTGGGATGCCTCGCCCTTGGTGGCACTGTTCACTGTACCTGTTAGACCTGCCGACTGCTACCCTGTCACTACAGGGCCCCTTTCTTGGTCACCCGAACTTGGATCTTTGCTGGAAAGGATGAGTTGGTCTCCCAGTCTTGACAATCCTCATACGCTGATTTTCCCCCCCTGGTCTTTGGTTTATGACCTGGACTACAGACACCATCAGTGGGGTCAGATGACAGAAGCCCCATTTCGTGCCAACAGGACTGGGTGGGCAGCCTGGGTCACACGCTCCCACGTGAGAGGTCCCGGGCGGGCTCCCCTGGCGACACCCAGGGCCTCAGGTCTCCGGGAACGATCACATGATCTGAGAGCTTATATGCTGGCAGGCTTACCAGGTGTAAAGGCAAGGCACAGAAAACACGCAGTGACTTAGGAATAAACAATGACATTTAGTGACTACCGTGTGCCACTCTCAAGACACCACACATCTCCCTGAACCTCTCAGCAACCCTGGGAGAGGGAGGGTCCTACGAGGTGAGACAGGGAGGCTGTGGAGGCGAGGCTCCATTGTGGGGTCCCCCCCCAGAGGAGGTGAAGTGGGCCGCCCCAGGCCGAGCGCTTTGCTAAGAATCTCCTGAACGAAAGCTCGGGCGGGTGGATGAATGGAGCGTACAGCTCAGAGTGACCAGAGCTAAGAGGGCTGTCCGTTGCACAGGGTGAGGCCCTGCCTGGGGAGGGGGACCCATGGCGACCTGTGGCTGGGGGCGCCTCCCTGGCTGACCTGCTGGGACCAGGGGCTGTGTCTCGGTTACCGCAGGGCACTCTGGCTGGGGACACTGGGGTATGGGCCACCCTGACACGAACTGCACAGCCTGATGGGCTGGAGCCCAGGGAAAGCGAAGCCCACTGGGGAACCCAAACCCCTCAGATGACACTTTCTTGCCTGCAGGTAACTCCGGTCCCCACAGGAGCCCTGGGCCCGGCCCTTATTGTTGCAGTTTCTTCATTCATTCGCTCAGCAAACCCACAGTCAGCTGGGACTCCCAAAGCCGCTGGATGGACCGCGCTGGAAGCAGCAGTAAAGAGGAGGCCGGGGTGGGGGTGGGGGAATCACTGTGAGCTGCTCCCCCAACTAGATTGAACCAGCTAACCAGCTACTTGACTCGGAGCTGATGGGGCCTGGAGAAACATACTTAAATAAATCAAAGTTTAAAACAAAAAAGAGGAAGCCAGGGCTGGGGGCCCTCAGGGTGTGAGCCTGCGGGAGGGGGGGGCAGGAGGGACGGGGGCGGGGGCCTGCTGCGGGTGGTGGGGTAGGGGGTCGGGCAAGGCTGCCCTCAGACTGGGGTGGAGGGCCAAGAAGCCGCTTGGGCAGGCTGCTGGGCACCCCTCCTGGGCCTCATGAAGCTGTGGGTCAGGGCTGACGCTGAGGGGCCTGGGCGCCCTGGGAACCCGGTCTCTCCAGCCAGAGATCCCTCTGGGAGAGGCACACTGCCCCAGCCTCCCAGTAACGAGCAGAGCTTTGCTTGCGTTACTTCCACGCACACAAACGTAAGGCCCGATATAAGCTTACACTTGTAGGCCTTGTAAACTGTAAATCATCGTGAACGTACAAAAGAGGGAGACACGCCTGCAAAACGGATACGACTCAGATTAATAACGTAATCAAACAGTTTAGTGTGAAGGATGGTTTTTTAATGGGGGTAAGACATATGTAAGATTTACCCTTTTTACCATTTTCGTGTCACTGAGCACATTCAGTGTCGTGTGACCACCTCCCCACACAATAGCTCTGTCCCAGCAAACGTGATGATGACGTCATGTGTCTACTCTGTCATCAGGCAGGTTTGGGAGGCTGGGAGGTCGGGAGGCTGTGTACCCGCCTGGAGCCTGGGGTGACTCAAATGGCCCACATTTTTCTATTCAACCCTTACCAGGAAAGCTGTACGCACGTCACATGGCTCTCACTCCATGATGACCCCATTCACCCACTGAATAGGCCTCTGTTCCTTGGTGACAATTAACGTGATTGGAATACACGTGTGACTCTTGCCACAGTGTCTTTAGTCAGACTTAAAAGCTGAGAGCTTCTTTGATGAAAACGGCTTTCAACTGCAAATTTTCCTGTAGAAGACACATTCTTCCTTTGTACTAGCAGACGGACGGTGACAGGCCATTTTCACAGAAGCACACGCAACCCCGGCACGATCGCCTGGCCAGTTTCAGACGCAAGGCACACAGTGATCCCGCGGTTAGAAAGCAGTCAGCAAGACAACTCAGAGTAGTTATCGTGGAAATAAAAACACAACCCCCCAAAATATGTAGAACTTGTCGTTTCTAAGAATCCAGTAGGGGTCTGCAGATGGGGGATGGGAGGAGCAGGGACGAGCAGAGCTGAAGGGAGAAGGGGTGAGGCTCACTGGGGGGGAGGAGAAGGGAGGGGAAGGAGACATGCTGTGATGTAACCAAGGAGCTGGTGCGTTGAGCCCCAGGCAGGAGGGGCCAGGCAGGGAACTGGGCAGGGATGCCTGCCCCTCAGTGCCCACATCCTAACCTCCAGAACCAGTGAGCTTGTTTCCTTGCGTAGCAAAAGGTGTTGCCCCTCAGTGCTGACAATACGGGTCTAGGTGCCTCGGGGCGACGTGAGAGGTACCAGGGACCTGAAAGAGGGGGCCCGAGGATCTGTGCTCCCTGGTGTCTCAGAGAGGAGGGATGTGGATGGGTCCTGGGAGAGGCTGTGCGGGAGTGGCCGGGCAGGCGGGGGAGGAAAACCGGGAGAGAATTTCATGGAGAGAACGGTCAAGAGGTGTCCAAGGCCCCGAGGTCAAAGAGAAAGGTCAGGAGGTACCTTGTTCAAGGCCCCGAGGTCAAAGAGAAAGGTCAAGAGGTGTCCAAGGCCCTGAGGTCAAAGGGAAAGGTCAAGAGGTGTCCATGTCCAAGGCCCTAAGGTCAAAGAGGAAGGTCAGGAGGTGTCCAAGGCCCCGAGGTCAAAGAGAAAGGTCAGATGTCCAAGGCCCAGAGGTCAAGAGAAAGGTCAAGAGGGGTCCAAGGCCCCGAGGCCAAAGAGAAAGGTTAGGAGGTGTCCAAGGCCCCGAGGTCAAAAAGAAAGGTCAGGAGGTGTCCAAGGCCCTGAGGTCAAAGAGAAAGGTCGAGAGGTGTCCAAGGCCCTGAGGTCAAAGAGAGGTCAGGAGGTGTCCAAGGCCCCGAGGTCAAAGAGAAAGGTCAGATGTCCAAGGCCCAGAGGTCAAGAGAAAGGTCAAGAGGGGTCCAAGGCCCCGAGGCCAAAGAGAAAGGTTAGGAGGTGTCCAAGGCCCCGAGGTCAAAAAGAAAGGTCAGGAGGTGTCCAAGGCCCTGAGGTCAAAGAGAAAGGTCGAGAGGTGTCCAAGGCCCTGAGGTCAAAGAGAGGTCAGGAGGTGTCCAAGGCCCAGAGGTCAAGAGAAAGGTCAAGAGGGGTCCAAAGCCCCGAGGTCAGAGAAAGGTCAAGAGGCGTCCAAGGCCCTGAGGTCAAAGAGAAAGGTCAAGAGGTGTCCAAGGCCCCGAGGTTGAATAAGACAGAACAAACATGTGTGCAATGGGCTTGGCCACCTGCAACCTCAGCTAGTGCAGACTGGGGGGTGGTGGTGATGGGGGTGCTTGGAAGGAAGAGGCAGTGGGTGCAGAAGGGTGAGTGAGTGGGGAGAGCATGGGACGGAGAGGCCCTGCCCTGACCCCACGCCCCCAGTGCTCAGCGTCCCTGCAGAGCCCCGTGTGCGCGTGTCCAGGGAGCGGGGCTGGAGAGCGTGGGGCGGGGTGTGAAACTGGGTAACTTGTGGGGGGCAGAAGGCAGGGGGGCTGACCCTTTGGTTCAGGAAACACTTCATCAAATTCCTCTTTATTGGCCCGAAATCTGCAAAACACTCTTTCTCAGAGGAAAAGGGATTAAGAGCAAAATGCGGCCCTTAACTCTACCTTTCAAGTAAATCACATGACTTGTCGGCACCTTTACCAGAAACAAATTTTACATGATTGCAAAACAAACAAAAAACAAAAAGGAACAAGGATTTCATGTAAAGTTGCTATGAGAAATTCTTGGCCAAAACTTAGAGCAGCCCCTACTGAGGGTTGGTTAATTGATCCTGTCCTCGGGGCTTAGCGCCCATTACGTGTCAATCGTATCTGTCCCAGGAGAGGTTATGAAAAGCTCCAGAACACTGCCTTGAAGCAGTGGTAGGGAAATGCTGTGTGCAGGTCAGTTCAGAGGTGAGGGGAGGAAGGGACATCTCAGGACCACAGGCTCAAGCCTTCTGAGGCCACAGAGAGCAGCCTTCTGACAGACCTCGGGTGGCACTTCACTGCTTGCTGTTAAGGGACCTGAGAAGCCAGTTGCCACAGATTTGGGCACACACTTATAATGGCCCCTGTGCAAGGTGGCAGAGCCACAGGGAGTGGCCCAAGACTCGAACCCAGGTCAGACTCAAAAGCCACGTGCCCCACTGTTCTAGGGACACTCCCCGCGAAACAGTCCATGTTACAAAAAAACCCGTTATAAAAGATGTGGAAAGTGCAGAGTATAAATAACAACCGCCGTTAAGAAAGTGACGGTTTTCAAACGCTCGCTGTGTGTACTTCCACACCTAGTGCCCACATAAGCATTTGGGCTGTTGGTACACCCTATGTGCACATTTCATATGCGTTCCCTTGTTTCACAAAGCTGGGGACACTGCCTCCAGAGGCCAGGCTGCCTGGACAGATGCATGCGGCTATCCGGCTCCGACCCCCATCTCTGACCCCCGTCTCCTGGGGGCAGTTTCTCCTGCAAGTTGACCCCACACTCCGGCTTAAAGCTGGTGGCACTCCTCACCCCCTCCGGACCCTGGAAGTAGAGAGCTGCTGGGCCCAGCACAGGATGGGGGCACTTCCTCACTCGTCTCCTTTCCTGGGTCTTGTAACCCAAGGTCCAGGCTTGTGCCAGTGAGATGAGGTCACACGGCGGGTCACGGGAGGCTGCTCCCAGTCCCGGCTCCTCCCCACGCAGCACACGACAGCAGCTGCTCTCTGCAAGTCCTGGGATGGCAGTGCCTGGCCAGGCCGTGCCTCACCGCACGAGGGAGAGTGATGGGGTGCAGGGTGAGCAGGCACAGCTGGGGACCGAGCCCCGGCTAATTCTGGGCGTAGTGTTGTCAAAGCCTGCCAGAGCACCTGGTGTGATGGAGGGTCAGGGTCTCTCCAGCTATGCCCAGCACGCAGGGGGAGGTAGGGTGCTGTCAGGATGTTAGGTAATCCCAGTTTAGCAGCTTTTGCCATAAACCATAAGGGAATGGCAGACCTCTGAATTCTGCCACTGCTCAAAAAATATGGACGTTTCCCAGACCTACTTCACAAAGCCACCCATCCGCCAAGCCACTCACGTTTATCGATGGTGGGGAAGTGTCTCTCATCCACAGAACTAGCCCTGACCCGAGGCTTGAAGAGGCAGGTGCTTCTGGCCGGCGGGGGCCATGCAGTGCGTCGGGCCACAGCGTAGGGCCTGCAAGCGGCCCAGGGGCTTGGCACCGCCTCGAACCTGTGATGAACCGGTTAACACTGTGCTCCCAGCCAGGCTTTCGGGGTCTCCAGGACAGTGCCACCTCTGTCCCATGTGCTGCCACGGCCCCAGCTCCCAGCAGTTCCCAGCATCAGGAAGTTTATCTGCGAAGGTGCGGCGGGGCTCAAAGGCCAGCTCCACGGTTTCGCGGGGACGGTGCTGCTAGAATCTTAGCAACCCAAGGTCAAGGCAGTGTGGCAGGACATCCCAGCACATGTGGCTTTCCCAAGGCCACAGCTGGAAGGCCGGGAAAGGGGCAGCCACTTGGTTCCCTGCCTCTTGGTGGCCATGGCCCAAGCCGGCACAAGCTGCCCTGGCAGATGGGTGTGCTGAGGTCACCTCCCCCGCTGGAAGTCAGTGTGGCAGGCAGGCAACCCCGCCACCCATGATAAGCTGCACCAGAGACTGAAATCATCTGCCAGGGGACTTTTGAGAATATGTGCACTGGAACCATCGACGGGAATGGAAAATTCTGTAACACGGAGGATTGTGCTGGAGGCATTTGCTTTGCCAAGGTTACCTTAGAAGCTGGAAGGAAGGCTGCTTTTTCAAATTACAGGATTCAGCTACCGTGCCAATTCTGTTATCAAACAGAGTGTGATACAAAATAGGAACTGTGGAATCACAGGAATTATAGCACTTTCAGCAACTGACGCTCCAGAGGGCAATTCTGAGCATCTGATAGGCACTACTTTGGAGGAGACCTAACTCATGCAGGGCCAAGGGCTGGGGCATGGGCGTGGCAGGCCCCCAGAGCCAGGTCAGGGCACTTCTCACCCCGCGCCACGGGCCTTGGCCAACTGCGGCCTCTGGCCAACTGTGGGGGTGGCAGAACGACCCAGTGTCGGCTGTGGGGCCAGAGAGCGTTTGCTTCCAAGCCCAGCTCTGCTATTTGTATCCCAGTTTTCCTCCAGCTCCTTAACTGTGCTCTTTTCCTCCCCTGTAGAATTGTTAACGGTAAGAACTGCTAATTGTCACAGACCCCTTCTGCGTGCGGACATGGTTCTGAAATGTCCTCCTGTAGGAATTCATTTAACGGGCACACGACCATGAGGAATGAACGCAGGCATGTGCAGGATTCCCAAGCCCCGCCTGGCACGGAGAGTTGCTGCCTACATGCCACCTTTCACGGAGAAGTCAGGCTGGCCGAGAGCTGGGGTCCACACCCCAGGCTCACAAAGGACTGGCACCAGAAGGCACCCGGTCAACCTCAGTGGGCGGAACCAACATTCTGACTGCGCCGCTGCCCTCGGTCCCCCAGGAGAGCAGCCGGGTCATCAGACGGCGGTCGAGGAGGGCGCGTCTGAGGCCCATGACATCTGGGACAGACTGCCGCTCCCACTGTCCCCGTTGCCCTGCAGGGCCTGGGCCTGCTGACCCTCCTCCACGAGGTCTGCCACCAGGTTCAGCTGGCTCGCCCTGAGCGCCGCCACCAGGTATGACACCGTCGCGTCCTCCCGCTGGGCGTTCTTCCAGACTCGCAGAGACTCCCTCACCTGTTCTGTCAGGTTTCGGGGATACTTCACCTCGATGGCATCGATCTTGCTGTCTGACACTTTGAGCTGACGAGCCAGCCTTCTCCAGTCCTTCCCCACATGTTCAGAGACGATGTCAAATGCTGCTTGCAGGTCTGGGGATGGAAAGAACAAAATGATTTACCAGGTTTGGAGGCTCTCTAGGAGCCAGGTACCCCCATAGTCTCCGACGGGCTTCGGGCTTCACTCAGTGCTGACCGAAGTGCTGCATACACAGAGGTCCTTGCAGAGGCTGAAATCACCCATAGCAGAAGGGATGGGAGGTCACAGAAGGATCAAGAGTGGCCTCTAATCCTACCCCAGCCAACCCCAGCCCAAAATACTACCCAAGAGCTGGAGCCTGCTGAATGCTGAAGACTGACGGCTGCGGAGGGCTGTAGTGGGGGCTGGGAGTTGCCGGAGGGATACGGCTTGCTCCCCATGCCATCCTGAATGGTGGTCACTAAAAGGGTGCGTCCATGCCGAATCCTTGGACCGTGAATGTTAACTTACTTAGAAAAGGGTCTTTGAAGATGTGATTAAGCTGAGGATCTGGAGGTGAGATCATTCTGGATTATCCAGAGGGCCCCGAATCTAGTGAGAAGTGTCCTTAGGAGACAGACACGCAGAGGCCATGTGACCATGGAGACAGAAACTGGAGGGGTGGGCCACAGCCCAGGGACGCCTGGCACCCCAGAAGCCAGAAGAGCCTCCGGAAGGAGCGTGGCCCTGTGATACCTGGATTTCTGAAGGTGGTTCCAGAACAGTCAATCAACTTCCACTGCTTTTAGCCTCCAAGTCTGTGGATGGCAGCCCAGGAAGCTAACATACACCCGATTCTTATTTTGGAAGCTGCCCTGACTGACCAGCAGTCTTTGCCTCCTGGCTACCATGTCCTCATCTGCTAAAATCACCACTGAGATGAGCGATCTGGGCACTACAGACCATGAAAAGCTGTTTCTGGAATGCGGAGAAAGGACACGCTGCTTGGAGGTCTCCTGCTAACAACCCCCCGAGAGACATGTCAGCCTGGGTGCCATCCCCGCCAGTCCTGTGAGGTGGTCATTTGTTATTACGACCATCGGCACAGGTGAGGAAACCGAGGCATACAGCTGGGCACTGGCAGAGCAGGATGGCGAAACCCTGACAGTCTGATGCCAGAGCCCTTCTAACCACAAGGTGAAATTGTCTTCCGTAAAAGGGTGACACTCATTGCTCCTTATCAACCGCCACACACCTGCTGCTCACCTTCCGGTGTACTTTCCTGCAACATACAGTAACTACATAAATAAAACCACGCACAGACACACACACACACATCTAAACGGCTGTCTATAATTTGTGGACTGCCTTTTAAAAGTATGTTTTTATATCAGCGTTCTCCCTCAGTGAATTGCCTCGAAAGTGTGATTTTCCTAGTTCCGTCTATAGTTTGTGTAGCACCGTGTGTGTGTGTCAGGCAGCGCTGCGCTGTCCAGCTTGCCAGCAAGAAACACCGTACGGAGTGGCACCGTGTGCCCCGTTTATGTCCTCTTTGGTTCAGGGACTGCGTGTGCAGGGTGCCCCCAACGCGCTTCCTGGGAACACAGGGCTGTGGCCGGTGTGTGTCCTCGGGTGTCCCTCTTGGTCCTGGGAGGCTCTGCAAGCCCCAGGCAGGGGGGAAGCCGGTACAGAGTGGACGCGACGAGAGGGGCAGCTCAGCGGCGGGAACCGCCCACCCCAGGCTCCGCGGCCGGGCTTCAATCGGGCGCCGGTAGTTACTGACTGTGCGAGGCACGTGACGTCCCTCCGAGCCGCAGCCCGCTCGTCGTCAAGGCGGAAACGGCACCGGACAGCAGCGCTGAACTCGCGGGGTTAGTGTGCAAGTGCTCCGCACGGGGAGGGCGCAGCACGGCCCCGGGACGCTGTCACCGCCGGCCTCGGTCGGTGCAGGGAGGGCACGGGCACCCTCTTCTGCCCACCGCCCCCGCCCCCGCCCGGAGGCGTTTCCTGATCTACTTGTTGGGCGGGGGTGTCCATGTTCCGTAACGGAGGAGCCAGCCTTTCCGAGTTCTGACCCCCCCCCCCCCCCCCCCCCCCGCAAAGCGCAGGTCACCCGCCCGCCGGCTCGTTCCGGGGAAAGGCGCGCAGACGCCCCCCGCCCCCGGGCCGGCGCGCGTGCCCCCTCCCCCCCTCCCCTCCCCCCCGCCCGTGCCCCCTCCCCCCCGCCCTTCCCCCCCCGCTCGTGCCCCCTCCCCCCACCCTTTCCCCCTCCCCCCCTCCCCCCCGCCCCTCCCCCCGCCTGTGCCCCTCCCCCCCGCCCTTCCCCCCCCTCCCCCCGCCCTCCCCCCCGCCTCAAGCCCCGCCCGCGCGCACCTCGCTCCCCGGGGGCGGCCCGGCCCGCCGCGCCCGCCTCGAAGGCGTCCAGCAGGCGCAGCAGGTCCCGGCGCCGCAGGGCGGCCAGCAGCTCGCGCAGCAGCTCGGTGTGGTGCGCGTCCAGCTCCTTCTGCTCGAGCAGCGCGGAGAAGAGGTCCAGGCCGCTCTGCACGCGCTCCAGCTTCCTCTTGCTCACGTAGCGCTGGCACAGGAACTTGAGGTCGGTGAGCTCGCTGCTCGACAGGTCGGCCGACACCGAGTGCAGCAGCACCAGGAACGGGTCCATGGCGGCGGCGGCGGCAGCGGCGGCGGCGGCGGGACCCGGACCGAACCTTCCGCGCGCGTCCCCGCCCCGGCCCGCCGCCCGCTCAGCAGCCCGCGCCCGCGGGACCCCACAGCCTCGGCTTCCTCCTTATGCGCCCCGGACCTACGCCCCACTGCCGGAAGTCCGCTCAGGGGCCATTGGTCCGACATCTCGCGACTGCTCCGGGTCCCGCGCATGCGCTCCGAGACCGACCGTTGCCGTTTCCGCCCGGGAGGCGCGGAGCCGCCGCCAGGGGGCGCCTCACACAAGCTGGCGGCGCGGGGCTGGAACGGCCTCTGCGCCTGCGCCCTGCGCTCCCTCGTGGTGGGAACGTCTGGCCTTGCGGGGTCCCGAGATCCCTAAGCGCCCGCTGGGACTGCGGGCTTGCGTTTCCTGTGCCATGTTGCACAACGGATGTCGATCATAAATGCATTTATTATGAACATTTGTGATAATGCATGTCCTTTAGTGCCCCCTGCACACCTGTTTGTGGAAAAAAATACTCAAGGGTTTTATTTAGGTATTAATGTTTCACATTTGATTTTTAAAGTTGTAGTCATTGGTACTTTGAATGCTTTTCAGCATTTATTGAGCGCCTACTGTGTACCCGGCAGTAGGTGCTGAGGACAAATTCGGGAACAAACGGGGGAAGTCCTGGCCTGCCAGAGCTTAGTTTTCAGTACACAAGCTTACAAAACACAGTCTCTACAGCCAGGGCCAAGAAGATGGGGGCTGGGGGTGTGTGGCGATAAGGGCTGCACGTTTAGAGCTGTGGTCCCAGCAGGCCTCCTCTTGCAGGTGCAGGGGGTGAGGGGCAGAGATGTAGTGCGGGGAGGGGTCGTGGACCGTGCTGGGGAGGGCACAGGAGAGCAGAGCAGAGGCGCGGAGGAGCCCAGGTTCCAGGAGGGGGTGGGGGTGGGGGAGGTGTGTGTGTGTGGGGGGGGACCAGCAGGTCTGCAGCAGAGGGGGAGGCAGTGAGAGGTCAGGGAGGGGAGGGGCAGGTTAGGAGGGACCTCACAGGCCACATAAGCACCCAGCTTTTCTGCCCCTGGGATGGAGCCCCTGGAGAAGTGAGAGAGAAACCAACTGAGTTACTGTTAAAAAAATTATATATAAATTATATATATATTTAATTGAGAGATAATTCATATTCCATATAACTCACCCTTTTAAAGTGTACAATTCAGTGGTTTTTAGTACCACGTTCCCCCGAAAACAAGACGTAACTGGACCATCAGCTCTAATGCGTCTTTTGGAGCAAAAATTAATATAAGACCCTGTGTGTGATATTATATTACATAAGACCCCATCTTATATTAAAATAAGGCCGAGTCTTATATTAATTTTTGCTCCAAAAGACGCATTAGAGCTGATGGTCCAGCTACGTCTCATTTTCGGGGAAACAAAGGATATCCATAAGGTTGTACAACCCTTAATTAATTAATTTTTAAACGTTTTCATCACCCCAAGTAGGAACCTGGTAACCATTAGCCGTCACTTCCTTCTCCCTCTTCCCTCACATTGCCTGGCAACTGCTAATTTACTGTCTCTTTGGATTTGACTGTTCTGGACATTTCCTATAGATGGAACCAAGCATTACGTGTCTTTTTGTGCCTGGTTTCTTTCACTGAGCAGAATATTGTAGCTTGTGAGCAGAGTGTTGTAGTTTGTGACAGTGCTTTATTTATGCCTGTTTTTATTCCCCCTTCTTCTGCTTCCCCCACCTTCCCCAGTTCAAGCCATTGTTTCTCAGTCTAGTTGTGTAGGACACAGATCCCTGGCCCATGATGGTATTAGGAGCCTTGTGCTCCCCGCGGCTGAGGCAATTGGTCGCCTGTCTACGGTCAGCCGCTCACGGCAGCTCTCGCAGGCAGCTCTCACCGGCTGCCAGCCGCCCACAGCAGCACTCAGCAGCCCACCGCAGCTCACGCTGACCTCTGGCTGCTCACAGCAGCCCAGCTCCAGGGAGAGCCATTGTTCACAATCTTACCTGTAGAGGGCACAGCTCACTGGCCCGTGTGGGAATGGAACCGGCAACCTGGGCATTAGGAGCACGGCGCTCCAACCACCTGAGCCACCCGGCTGGCCCACTTTATGCCTTTTTATGGGTCAACAATAGTATTCCATCGATGGATGGACCATATCTGTCAATCCAGCCATCAGCTAATGGACATTTTGGTGGTTTCCACCTTTTGGCCATTATGAATGATGAACTTTGAGTTACATTTTTAAGGAAGCACTCTGTCCCCGGGCAGAAGCCAGGGGACTCTGTGACGCTGAAAGGAGGGCACCTGGATTGAGTGCAGCAGAGGGGGTGAGAAGGAAGCAGCCCCTGAATTTGGGGGTGTGCATGAAGGAGCTGAAGGATGGAGTGTCCATTGACTGACCTGGGGAAGGTGCAGGTGGGTTTGGGAGAGGACCTAGCAGAAATGTGGTGGGGAAAATGGGATGCACTGGCTAGGGTTTGGGACCGAGACCTGGGTGGGTGATGTGAATCTGGGAGTAGTCTGCAGATAGATGGGGTTTGTGATGGTATCTTTTGCACATCAACTTGACTGGGCTGCTGGGCTAGCTGGTAAAACATATTTCTGGCTGTGTCCGTGAAGATGTTTCTGGAAGAGATCAGCATTTGAATCGGTAGACTGAGTCAAGCAGAGGGCGCATGTTGGCCTCATCTAATCTGTTGAGGATCTGAACAGAACAAAAAGGCGAGGAAGAGCGAATTCACTCTCTCTGCTGGAGCTGGGCCGGTCATCCTCTCCTGCCCTTGGACAATGGTGCTCCTGGTTCGTGGGTTTCTGGACTCAGACTTGGACTCTGTCATGTAGGCACTCTTGCGAGGTCTCTGGTCCCGCTCCCCATATAAGAATACAGGATACGGTGAGGCCCAAAAAGGAACACCCACGGATCCATGGATAGGGGCGTCATACGGTTATATTCTCGCTGGAGGCTGGGTTGGAGACACAGGAAGCAGGATCCACACGATTCGCAGTCTGCCATTCACCCTTCTGCCTGCCAACCAACCAACCAACCAGAACAGTCCAGCAGTTACATCAGTGGGGAGCGGGAGCTGAGACCCCGCAGAGTCCCTACATGACAGACTCACACCATTGACATCTTCTCCCCCCCACCCCAGTTGACAGGCCTGTGGACTCAGACTGAACTACACCACTGGCTTTCCTGCTTCCCCAGCTTGCAGACAGCAGATGGTGGGATGTCCTGGCCTCCATAACTGTGTGAGCCAATTCCTACAACAAATGTCGTGTGTGTGTGCACATATCCTGTTGGTTCTGTTTCCCTGGAATACCTTGACTAATACGGTATTTAGGGCACCCTCAGAATACGGGCACCTATGGAGAGCAAAAAGAAAAGGGGACCAGTGACTGAGCCCCGGGGGTGTCCATTCGTATGTTTTCTCTGCAGAAGAGTCTATTCAAGTCCTCTGCCCATTTTCAGTTGGGGTGGTTGTCCTTTTGCTGTTGAGTTGAAGGGTTCATATCAGATATGAATCCCTTATCAGAAATATGATTTGCAAAAATGTTCTCCCATTTTGTGAATTGCCGTTTCACTCTGTTGATTATGTCCTTTGATGTACAAACGTTTTAAATTTTGATGAAGTCCAGTTTATGTTTTTTTCATTCACTTGGCATTGTGTCCTTAAAAAGAAGAAAGAAAAGGCATCTTTTACTGGTTTCATGGATGCAAATTGATCTTTATTTGTGTGGATGATGAGCAGAATTATTTTCCTTTCTTTCCTTGTGTTGTCTTGGTGTCCCCTGGGTTCTTTTCTTTTCCTTTTTCTGTTTGTTTTGGTCTCTCTTATTTTTTTTAATCTTTTTGTTTTCTTTTTTAAAATTTCATTGGGGAATATTGGGGAACAGTGTGTTTTTCCAGGGTCCGTCAGCTCCAGGTCGTTGTCCTTCAATCTAGTTGTGGAGGGGGCAGCTCAGCTCCAAGTCTAGTTGCCATTTTCAATCTTTAGTTGCAGGGAGTGTAGCCCACCATCCCATGCGGGAATTGAACCAGAAACCCTGTTGTTCAGAGCTCGCACTCTAACCAACTGAGCCATCCGGCGGCCCCCTGGTCTCTCTCATTCATGTTGACATCTTTCCTCAAATATCTGGGGACTCTGGGCTTTGCTGGGGGTAGTTAAGAAAAAGCCTCCGTCCTGGGGGACAGGGGTGTGTGGTGGCCAGAATAATGGTTCCTTAAGATGCCCACGTCCTAATCCCCAGACCTGGGAATACATTAGTTTACATGGCAGAAGCGGCTTTGCAGGTGTGATGAAGATGAAGGAGTTTGAGATGGGAGGTTATCCTGGATTATTCCCGGGAACCCAATCTCATGATGAGTCCTCATCGACGGAGGACTAGAGACAGTTTGAGAGGGATGGCCCGCCCCTGCTGGCTTGAAGATTGCGTAAGGGACCCAGCCCTGCTGACACCTTGATTTCAGCCCAGGGAGGCCTGTGTCAGACGTCTCACCTGCAGAACTGTAAGTGAATAAATGTGTGTGGTTTTAAGCCACTAGATTTGTGACAATTTGCCATAGCAGGAAACAAAACGAAACCAGGCCCCACGTGCTGGGTCTTCCTCCCCGAGTGCAGCTCCCACAGGCAGTCAGCAGAGGGCAGCAGCCACCAACAGGGAAAACCAGGGACCTGCTGTGGGAAATCAGGAATGCGTATCAAGACCCCGTGACAGTTAGATGAGGAGGGGTGACCAGAAGGGAGCACCAAGGGAAGTTTCTGAGGTGCCGTGTCATTCTGTTTCTGAGTCCTGGCTACAGAGGTGTGTGGTTTTTGTGGAAGTTGATTGATGTAAGATATGTGCACTTTTCTGTATGTTATACTTCATTATAAATGTGTGGGGAGACGGAGAGAAGGGGGCAGAGATAGGGGGACAAAGAGGAGGGCAGAGTGAGAATGGAGCAGCGTGAATGAGTCACTTGGCAGAATGGAGGAACTCAGACCTCAGTGTCTGCACGGTACCTCTTTTCAGGGTGCCTTCCCAGTGGGTCCTTGCAAGGGCAGCACACACACCAACCTGGCTGAGGGAGCGGGGCTAAGATGTCTGTGCTGGTCCAAGTCAGCGTTCCAGGTGTAAGCCCATCTCCCCAAGGCTGTGTGAGTGAGCAGCTGTGGGCATATTGTGGGCAGCAGACCTTACCTCCCACATTCCCACTTACCTCCTCCACCAGTACCCTTGCCAGCTTGATTCCAAGGTCCACTCAGCCCAAAGGCAGAAAAACCCAGTTGTCAGTCTATTTACCTGCCATCCATCCATCTATTCATTCATCCATCCATCCTTCATCTACCCATTCAACCATCCATTCATTCATCCATCCATCCATCATCCATCCGTCCATCCTTCATCCATTCATCCATCCACCATCCATCCATCTCTCCATCCATCCATCCTTCATCCAACCATTCAACCATCCATTCATTCATCCATCCATCCATCATCCATCCATCCATCCTCCATCCATTCATCCATCCACCATCCATCCATCTCTCCATCCATCCATCCTTCATCCATCCATCCATCCATCCATCCACCATCCATCCATCCATCCATCCATCCATTTATCCATCCATCCACCATCCATCCTTCATCCAACCATTCAACCATCCATCCATTCATCCATCCATCATCAATCCATCCATCCTTCATCCATTCATCCATCCACCATCCATCCATCTCTCCATCCATCCATCCATTCATCCATCCATCCATCATCCATCCTTCATCCAACCATTCAAACATCCATCCATTCATCCATCCATCATCAATCCATCCATCCCTCATCCATTCATCCATCCACCATCCATCCATCTCTCCATCCATCCATCCATCCATCCATCCATCCATCCATAAAGTGGTATGGGACCACTTTAAGGGGCATGCAAATGGCTCCTGGGTACCTGTAGATAGACTGTGTGGGAGGTGGTCATGTGGGTGCCTTGGGACAGTTCTGAGTCACCATGGAGTGCAGACAAGCCTATCTCAGGCACACACCTTGGCCACGCTCCATTCCAGGGACTCCCACAGCTGGTCCTGCATCTAGGGGAGAGAAGTGCCCCAAGGCTAATCTAGAAAAGCAAGAGTCTCCAGGAGCCACAGTCTCAGCTGCCCCCTTGACCAATGGGTAGGCATGTCTGGAAGGGTGGGAAGGCGGACTGTGATGGGTGGCAAGGGCACGCACCATCTAAAGAGGAGTGGCTACCACTGGGGTCCAGTCCCATGTGAGAATGTACATGGTGAAAAATGGGGCTGTGTATTCAGATGGTGTGATTTTTCAAGAGAACATGCAAACCTTGGGTTTTATTTGGATTTAACTGCTTTTTATGTATTAACTAAAAACCCCCCACAAATCAACAGATACTGAACCTATCAAAGGGAGGTTGCCTTGGGCTCGATGCAGCTTGCACCAGCCTCCACCATCTGGGGAGGGCAGCAGACACCAGTAGGAATGCCTGCCCCATTCCCACCACACTACTCCTGGGACCAGTAAAAAAATGGGCACTAGCTGCCACAGGGCCAGTTTGCTGTGTGACCACAGCAGAGTCCTGACCCTCTCTGGGCCTCCTTGTGCCTGAGTGTGAAATAATGGTGACGGCTGACCAGCTGAGGGAATCCCTACATTGTGAGCTTGCAGGTCTTTTTGACATTATCTGTTGCCTTTTCTCCACCACCTCTGCCACTGTTGTCCAAGCCCCCATCAATATTCTCAATATCCTCTCTGGCTTCCCACCCAATGGCTGGAATGACCTCAAAATGTCAATCAGATCCGTCACTGCCCTGGTGAAAACCACCCAGGCTCTGTTGTGGCACTTGGCACCAAGCTTGCAGTCGTCACATAGCTGGGGAGCCCTGCATGAGTTGGTTGCGGCTGCCTCCCCTGCCCTCTGCTCCTGCCACAGTGTCCTCAGTGCTCCTGAAACTCACCCAGCATGTTGCTGCCTCAGGACCTTTGCACCTACAGTTCTATCTGCCTGAACCATGCTGCCTTCCTCCAGGATTTTTTGTTCTGGCTCCATTGCTCAGGTCACCAGGGGTTTCTCTGACCAATTCAGTGACTCTCGGTCGTACCCTGTTAGATTTCCATCAGCACCCTTTTCTTCCTCTGAAGTTATCTGGTTCTGGGGTTCATTTTCTGGTTCAGCATCTGACGCCCTCTACAAGAATTCATCCCCTGGGGAACGGGCTGTGTCTACTTTGTTCACTGCTCTCTTCTTGAACGTTGCATGGATGAATGTCTATCAGGTCTGGCTGTCAGTCTCTATAAGGTCTCAGCTTAGATGCTCAGCAGGCTGTAATCTCGGATAAGTCACCTTCCCTCTGCTGTGCCTGTGTCCTCATCTATCAAATGGGGCTGAGGGTCCCACGTGAGCCCTCATGGGCTGCTGGGAGGACCCATGGAGGGGGAGGGACTCTTGTGACGCCGATTTGTGTGCTAGCCTGTTACAGGACTAAGGACATGGCCCCAAAGCTTTAGGAGGACGTTCTGGACCGAGGGCAGCCAGACATTATGGGCTTATGGTCTGCTGAGATTCTCGGGGGCGCCCGAGGCTTGGACTGTGCTGCTCCGCTGATGTTCACTGTTACAAATGCTCCTTCTTTCACGAGATGACGGTGATTCTCCAGGTGGTTTAAAAAAAGGTGACCCCACTTGGCCAGGTGAAAACACTGATAACCCTAAGTTGGTCCCCAAAAGGGTGGGGGGAAATTTTAGGGCCATGAAATCCTAAAGGCTACTCTGTTGGGTTGGTGGGACTGGGGGTTAGGATTTGGGGCTCATGGGAGAGGCTGTTGGGAAGGTCTGACAATTCCCATCTCAACACACACACACGGACACACAAGCACATATGCCCATATGCATACAGACACAAGCACATATAAACATGCACACGTGTACACACAAAACACACACACACACGGGCAGACAGATGAAGTCCCAAGAACATCTAGAACAATTCATGTGTCTATCACCAAAGAAATGGGTGCCTGTAAGTCTGTCTTGAATTTGCAGCTCAACCATGGGGTTTGGGGACATTGGGGACGGCCTCTGGAGCTTCCTGGGGCAAATGTCACCAGATAGCATTCAGTGAGGAAAGTGTCATGTATCCACATTTATTCAGATGAATGTTCAGCCATGGCCCTCTGTGGATTTGTGTACATTCACTTAAAAATAAAAAAAGGTTTCCGTAAGAGGATTTTTGGTAATCACCTAATTTTTAATATAATATTTATATACAAAACTCCCATTTCAAACGACTTACTGTACAGGAGAAAACAGAAGCATCAGATTGCATGATTTTAGCAAATAATGAACGTCTACAACGCTTACAGACTCTGATCAGAATTGGACGCTTCCGGGAATGTCAACGTCACACCAACCACATGTTCAACAAAACGCGTTTGTTTCCTTCCCTCCCTTTGGTGAAACATTTCTTTTCATGTTTCTCTGGGCGCTTGAGAAATTTCAGATGAGAAGTTCAGGCTAGACTGATCAATGTAAGCTTAGATCACCCATATCACCTAGGAGACCTGTTTGGTTTTTTTTTAACAAGCTTTTAAAATCATAATTGTCCAACAGTAATGTTCCTGTAAGTAAAAATATAGAGAAGTGTTACCAAAATAGAAAGCTTTATTAATAAAAATCTTTGGTAGTAACAGTATTTTAAATTCCTCTCAATGATATTTGGTTAACTAATAAAATAACTTCCTTCCACCTTTGAGCTACAGGAAAAAAAACAAAAAACAAAACACCCTCAAATCCACCGTAGAACTGATTTGGAAAAAAAAGAAAAAAAAAACAATAAATATCTTAAAGCTGCGGATGTTCCAGGAGGCTTTAAGATTTCGTGAAACCCCTAGGCCATCTTTACAAATGCCTTGGAGGTCATCTCTCTCTCACTACCCGTCGACCTGGCTTTGTCCCACAAGGAGGACGAACATTTGTGAGGTCAGCTCACTGCACTGGGGGAGGCGTGTGGCTGACGGTGGAGACCCCAAAGGTGTTGGTCACCTGCTTACTCAGGGTCACCCTGCTAGTTCTCCAGGAGTAAACCTGACGCCCCACGCCCTCTGGTGGACGGGCCAGGCCACCTCTCTTTTTGGCCAGAGTGTCCGATTCTGAACCCACAGAAGGAAGAGGATGCAGTCGGCTGGCTCCCGTCGCGGACCCAGAGGCAGGTGGTGCCCTGTGGATCCGGGCTCAGCGTCCTTCATTCCTCCTCTGCGTCTCTGTTCTCCTTTCAGCACCAGCACTGGCCCGGTTCCTTGGGCCGCCCTCTGAGTCTCTCTCTGGGCACCAGGAGGATAAAAGGAGGTGATTTCCCGACGCCTCTGCTCACCTTCCACTGAAGACCACAGCCCAGGTTTCCAAGAACTGCTTCTGCGAAGCGCGGGCTGGCGTCCTCCGTGGGTCACCACCCTATCCCCAGCAATCATCTGATTAACCTTGAATGTTAAAGATTAAAAAATTCCCTGCATAACGGTTTTGTGCAAAAACAAGGAAGAAAAGGAAACCAGAAAAATAGACCAAAAAATGTCCTATTAGAAGGTGGCCATCCAGGTTTGCGACAAACTCAGGAGCCACTGGGCCTGTGGGGGCGAGAAGCCGCCCGCCCGGGAGAGGGTGCCCGTTGGCCGGGGGTTGGGGGGGCGCCCGTGGCCCTACAGGGCGCCGCCGCCGTGGTGCTCGGGGCTGTCCAGGCCGGCCCGCGGGCTGTGGCTGTTGTACGGCCCGTCGTCCTTCCGGTCCTTCTCCATCCACGTGTCCAGCAGCCGCCGCTTGCCCTGCTCCTCCCTCATGAAGAGCTCCACCATGAGCACCTTCTCCTTGATGATCTGCTGGCTGATGTCCTTGGGAATGTCCGGGATGATCCAATCCACAAAGTCGCTCATGAACATGACCAGGTTCTGCAGGGGGGAGGGCAGTGCATGCGGTGGGAGGAGAGCCCCGGGAAGTGGGAGCGCCCCCCACCTCTACCTGCCTGCCCCCCGCCCCCCTGTGAGCTCCCGCGGCCTGGGTTTCCAAAAGGCACAAGCGAGGCAGGAAGGCAGGCAGCAGGCCATCCGGAAGTGTCGGCCAGCTTCTTGAAAGAGCAGGACAAATAGGCAAAGCCTCTGAAGGGTTCGGAATCCATTGGCTGGGAGGTTTAAGAAATGACCCAGCTGGTCACGTGTCACCCACTATGAAAAGGACTAAGGCTTTCTAGAAAATACCAGGGGTGCCAAAAAAGTGTATACACATGGACACTTTGGTCAATGTTGCTCAAGCAGTAGCTCGCCATCATCAGAAGTGTCTGAACGCTGATGGTAACCACTTTGAGCACCTCTTGGCATGGCAGAAGTCAAACGTGACTTGTATTAGTCTTTCGTTATCAGTATGTATTGAGTATTACAATTTTAATCGTTTTTTCTGTTCTTAAAATGTGCGTACGTTTCTTTGGCACCCTCTGTTGTTAAAAAACAGCAGAAAAAGGGATGGAACTGAACCCACTGCGCTGATTCTGCGGGCCCTTCGGCAGTTTGCAAGGCCTCCCCCGAGCACCCTCAACCACCGGTCGCCCCGAAGCTTTCTCACTAGAGAAATTTCTGGTTCGTAGAATGCAAATCAGTCACTTTTACAGAATAACCGAAATCTCTAGACCACCTGCTGGCTTGTTGTGGGTGCTAATGGTGCCCCAAACCCCCATTCCCAGTCGGGGCTCCCAACCCCCTGCTGTGGTCAGGGTTGGCTGCTAATGCTCACAGCTGCCCCTTCTCCAGGGAACTGCTCCCTCCCGCTCCCGTCTTCCCCCCCACCATAGCCCACAGCCAATGAAAGGCCAACCTCGGGGGACAAAAGGCCCTCTCTTGCCTCAAGGTGGGCCCAGGGCTCTCTGCAGTCTCAGGCCAGACCGTCTCTAGCCCAGATGCCCTCCTTGCTGAGCTCCCTCCCTGTGCTGGGGTCTCCCCTCAGTAACCCATTTGCAACAACGCATGTGCTTTTGGGGAGCCCGGCCTGGACACTTGTGACAGCTGTGTTCTGGAAAGCCGACAGAGGTGGCAGCAGAGCCTCGGGACTGGACGTCCTGCCTGATGCCACCTGTGTGTCAGGGCAGCTGGGCTTGACCCAGTTTTGGGGACACCTGTGCGTGGAGCCCCAGCAGGGCCCACATGGCTGGGACCCCAGCCCTGTGGGTACCAGCCGGGTCCCCAGTCTCGGGTCCTGTCCACTGAGAATCACTCTGGCCTCAGTTAGCCCATCCCACTCCCTAGAGATGGGCCGGGCGAGGCCGCGTTCCCTGGCTGCTGGCCGGGGGCTGGGGTCCGCCGGGAGCCCACTGCCCTCCTGTGCTCTGGGGAACAGTGGGGAGGGCAGGGGAGAGGAGAAACCCAGGTGGATCCCTTATCCTGAACTACGCCTGCTTTCCCCAGTGTCCAAGTCCTTCACCAGTGCTGCTCCGCCACTCAGTTACTCGTGGGGTTCTCCAGGGACCTGTCCTTGCACAGCCTGGGCGGCCAGGCTCCGTGGGGCAGTCAGAGCAAGCTCTCCAGGCCCTGAACCCCAACTCCAGAACTTAGGAAGAACGTAGGAACTTAGGAAGGCTCCTGCCGTCCTAACCCTGTTCTGAGCACAGAGCTTCCTCAGGGCCCCAGTTCGCAAACTCCTGGGACAGGGACCCGTCGTCGTACCTGGAAGACGATGACGAAGGCCAGCCGTGCTGCCAGGACGGCCCAGAAGTCCTTGGAGATGTCATACTTGTGCTCTGACCACGGGGGCTCCCGGTAGTCTTTGTACCTGCAGGAGACGGTGGGTCTGCAAGAGGAACCTGGGGTCCTGCCTGGTGCGTGTAGCCCCTGAGAGAGCGTCACGAAAGTCTCAGCCGGGCGGGCAGCCCTCTCTGGGGGGAGACGCCCCAGGCCAGCCAGCCCCGGGGGACAGTAGTCTCTCTCCGTGTTGGGGCAGGCTGGCCGGGGCCCATTGTGGGCTGGAAGGGCCCGAGGGGCTGCCTGGAAAATGCAGACCCCAGGAAGTGTCCTCGTAGGCCCACCTGTGGGCCCACAGATGTGGGCTCTGGGACCATCTGGTGAAGGAAGCCAACTTTTCCCACAAGAAGTCCCACCTGAGACCCCAGTAGGTCACACTAAGCAAGGGGGGTCTCCCTGGTGGGGTGGCATGAGGTTCCCTAAGGTTGGATCCCCCTAACCTCAACCCAATCACCATCATCCACAAACTCAAGGCTGAGTTCCACTTGGAAAAGCACCTGTCCAGCCTTTCCCCTCTTTGCGGGTCAAATTATTGGAAAAAAAGGAAACATTTTCTCCAAGTAGCCAGTGTAGGACGTTAAACACACAATCGGCTGGGTTGGGGCCTGCCGGGCAACTGCCCCACGGGGCCCAGCGCCCAAGGACACCTCCTTCCTCTCTTCCAGCTGTGGCCTCTTGGCTGTCACCCCGTCATCTCTCCATAATACCTGTCCGTTCGTCCTTGTTACCAGTTTTAGACGCTGCCTATTGACCTACTGCTCGGAGGGGAGGCTCCTTCGCCCCGTTTTGTGAACACGATCTTTATTTCTCGTCCGTCTGTTCCTCCACCAGTGGGTAAAATGGGCACAGCCCGTGCTTCACGTCTGCCCATTCCTTTCCTCTTTCTCACGGAGGCCCAGAGATGCCCAGGGTGAAAATCGGGTGTCCTGTCTCCACCTACCCCCCCCCCCTACTGCTCCCTGAGCTTGGGGGATGCTTCGGTTTTATGGAGCTGACACCGTTCTGCATTGAAAAGCCATCAGGAAAAGCCCGCGGCAGGGGCACTTTCCAGGTGCTGGGCCGCAGGTGTGTCCATACTGGCTCTGAAAAGCTGAGTTCCTGTGGGGGACACCAGGAGAGGTGGCACCTGGCTCTGTGGGCATAGCCCTGGCCTGGACCCAGAACCAGCTGCGGCTTGGCCTTGCTGTGTGTCCCAGGGCAATGCTTGGCCTCTCTGGGCCTCAGTCTGGCATTCCCTCATTAAGTCACATTGCAAGCATTTATTGAGCAGCTGCCATGTGCCAGACCCCATTCTGGGGTGCAGATTCAGAAGGGAACATGACGGGCAGGGCCCTTTACACACAGAGCTGAATGTCTGGAAGGAGCTGGATGGGAGTCTCGGAGGCCTGTTCAGCACTGTGCTGCCAACCTGAGAGAAAGGATTGGGTTGGGAACACGTGCTTTGCTGCCAGCTGCCGAGCGACTCAGAAATTGCACAACCTGACCTCTGATGGGAACAGGCAGCCCCTGTTCTCCCAGAGTCAGAAGCCGCACGATCTATTCCTCCCTATTCTTTCTGTGCTCAAGGCCAGCGGCTTCGAGAGGCTGGGAGACCTTTTCACCTGGAAAACTCCTATGCATCCCTCAAAGCCCACCTGTCCAGATGCCACCTCCCCACACCTGCACTGACCTCTATCAGAAATAATGTTATTTTTTGCCTTGCTTAGCTCTTGTTTGCAGCCTGCCAGCGCCCCTGGGGGAGAATAATAATGCCCTCTCTGGGGGTGGCTGTGACCACTAAATGAGACAATGCCTGTTTTAGTGCAGGAATACATGGTAGCCAGCGGTGATCGCAGCTCTCAGCTCTGCTATGCTGCCTCTCCCACACCCGTCTCCCCAGGCTGGGCTGGGTGCTGGGCCTCCTGCCCCCAGCTCCTGTGGGAGGCGGCCTGACATGGGTAGGGCCGGTAGTGGCCGGGAGCGTGTAGCACCTGCAGCCCGTGGTCATGGCCAATGGATGGGGGAGGCCCTGGCTAAAACCCGAATCCTAGGGAGCAGAGAGGTCTTCTGCCTCCATGGAGGTAAAAGCAACAAGACGCTTACAAAACGGGGTCTTTGCCCTGTCTTCTTGGCCTCTCCCCCACGTGGCTAGGACACCCCAATGACATAGGAGCCGGGGGGCTGCTTCCTTAACCAAGTCCTGCGACCCAATGCCTAATTCTTAAAAGCTGAGGCTCACCCATGAGTCCGCACTGCCACCTCTGAGGGGAGTGTTAATAAAAGGACCACCTATTTCCCTGCCTTCTTTAGTCATTCTGCCTCTAAAATTCACTTTCAGTGAACAGGTCAAGTTTGAGTGTGTGCTGGGTCACGTGTGTGCTGGGTTCGAACAATACAAAGGTGCTGGTGCTGCCCTGACTAGAAGCTGGGAGGTTGGTTCTGCTGCGGGTGCCTGGAGCCGTGCCAGCGGGAGGACGGCAAGGAGGGGCCCCCCGGCTCCCAGCTCCCCAACTCCACGTACTGCCCTTGGGGACCACGTGGGGGGAGCCCATCATCCCAGGCCCTCCTCGTGACTTATGTACACGCTGACGTGTGCACTGAAACGTGCAGCGGGGGGCGGGGGGCGGGGGGATTCTGTAAACCGGGAACTGTGATTCTGGGTGAACTGGGATTCTGTAAACCCGGGGCGGCTGGGCAGAGAGGCTGCAGAGCAGGAGCTGCTGGGGGCCTTCCGCCTGCTAGGAAACGGTGGCAGCACGCAGGAAAGCCACGTCGCACACAGGGCCCAGAGGGGCCGGCTGGCACGCGGTAGTGCCTGGATCCAGCCGTACCTGAGGCTGCCCTAAACTTCTGAATGCCCTCCTACCCTCATCCCAGGGATACTTTTTTTCCCCTTGAAGCAAGACTGAGCTGTTCCGTGACTCGCCCCTGAGAGAATCCCGGCTCGGAGTGAGCGGGGGTTTCCCGGCAGCCCAGCAAGTGTGGCTCTTCAGCGAGAGCTGGCGAGAGTGGTACCTGCAGATCTGCACCTCGTAGCCCAGGTCCAGGGGGTCATTGGGGGCGGTGCCGTTCTGGAAGTCGCTGACGTCAAAGGACGAGAGGGTGTGGTTGACGAAGCCGTGCATGGTCCCATCCTTGCTGTACATGTACAGGTACACCAGCCGCGGGATGAAGTCAGACGTGAAGGAGATCACGAACGCCTGCGCCGGGAACAGCGGGGTGAGCGCGACGCAGCTGGCAGGGACAGGATGCCCCGCAGCCCGGGGCCTGGCCAGGGGACACTCCGCCCACGAGTTGGAAATGTGACTGAAACGTGCAGTGAGCAAATGAAGGGTGGGGGCACTCCTGTCAGCCCCTCCGGCAGCCTGAAGAGCAGTCTGTCACTGGCTGTGTGGCCTCGGGAAAATTACCTGACCTCTCTGTGCCTCGGTTGTCTCACCTTTTAGATGGGGTGATAAGGCCCTGCCCCTGAGGGCTGTGTGTACAATGATGAGTGGGTGCACTAAAGGAGATTAGATGGGCCTGGAACATTCTAGATGCTCCATAAACAGTAGCTGCCATTATTATTCCCACTCAGAGGTCACTGCAACGTCTCAATACGACCAAGAGACACTTCTAAAGAGGACACAGACGGTCCGGCCAGCTGGGGCCACACCCAGGTTGGAGGCAGAGACCTGCCCAGCTCCCCTGGAAGGGGTCCCCATCTGGGGGCGGATCAGCCTGGGCTTCTGTTGGTCGAGGTCCCGAGGTCACTTACGTTGATAATGACCGCAAGCTTCCCAACGCCTCTGAGGATATTGTACCAGATTCCTGGGAGAAAGAGAAGCACAGTGTGAAAGACCATCCTGCAGCTGGCTCTGTCACTCCAGCTGGCAGGGGCCGCATGGGTCCCTTGCTGGGGTGCCTTCAGACTCGCAGTAATGGGGAGTTGTTCCCGGGGGGACCTGGGGGAGCCGGGCTGACGCCCATGGCTTGTGCCACTCATCAGCTGTTTGTAAGCAAATCGCAGCTTCTGAAAGAGGTGCTTAAAAACAGCTGGTGCCTAAGTAGCTCTGAAAATCTTCCGTGAACCTGTTCATACACTAACTGGCTTAGATGATACCTTTTTTCTCAAGAGACAAAGATTATTTGAGCACAGCTCCTGCCGCAAAGAGCCGACGTAACAGTAACTGGAGACCAAACCCATGAGGCTGGCTGTCCTGGAAGGGCCTCGTAGCTCCAGCACTAGGGTAACTGTATTTAGGGACAGGCCAGAGGTAGCACCGGGCTCAGAGAGCAAAGCCAGGGCCCTCATTGGGGAGGCCGGGTCATGATCTGTGTAAAAGTGATAAAATAACTTGACAGCAGTGGGGTGCAAACCACTTCCTGTCTGGACGCCCTTTGCTTGTCACCCCACGGCACCCTGTTGCACCCGCTCCCAGGTGAGTGAAGGATGACTGCACAGCACCTGGAAAAACGTGTGTTCCTCCACTGGCCTCCCCAGCAGATGTGGGAAATGGCCGGGCCCGGGAAGGAAGCGTCTTACCCAAGGGCCCAGGGCAGGCCCTGCCTGTTAGGGCCTCGATGTTGTGACTCCTGGAAAGGGGCCCAGCGCCCCCGGCCTGGCCTCTACCCATCTCTAATGTCCTATCAGGCCAGGACCCTGCCCCAGGGGCTCTCCCTTCTCCCCACTGAGCCAGATTTGAGATGGCGATAACCAGCACTTCTCAGAAAGGGCGGGAGGGGACAAGGCCTGTTACTGGGTATTGTCACCACAGAGGAATGTGGTGGCCTGAGCTTTCTCTGTCCAGGCCAGGAGAGCCATGAGCGCGTGGGGGCCCCGTTTTGGGGGTACATGCTGCTGGTCTGCAAAGACATGTGGCCCAGAGGCTGGAAGCCACAGGCCTGGAGGCAGTGCCCTAGGTCAGCGCAGGAGGTGCGGGGTCTCTCGCTCCCCAGCCCCGGCTGGTGACAATTCTGTGACAGCAAGCATTTGGTGTCCCCGCAGACCCACTTCTGCTGGCCCTTCCTGCGTCCCGTGCCGGCATGGTGCGAGCTATGACCTCATCTGAGATGGCAAGTTCACGGTGGCTCTCTTTGGTCTTCCCCACGGGAGCGGGAAAATGGTGACAATCACACAGCTCCGGGGCTGTGAGAACACTCCCTGTGCAGACGGTTCACTCATTCATGCAGCCCACCCGGCCCTGTGGGGCCTGAGCTTTAGACCTGTGCTGGGGCACAGGTGAGCCTGGGCAAGGTGAAGTCTCTGGGCAGGGAGCTCCCAAGGGAAGCAGCACCAGAGCTCAGCATGAGGAGACAGGTCTGTGGCTGGCCCCAGTGACCGGCCCAATGAGCCAAGAAAGGTGACAGCAGACAACGAGGTGGGTCAGGGGGAGTCTGCAGAGCCGGGAACTAAGCCTGTCTTGTCGGTGCTGACACGTCTTTATATCCAGACGGATGGTCCTCCGTGTGATCCCCACACCACAATCGGGGTCGGGTTTAAAAAATGCAAAACCAGGACTCCAGCCCCGGCCCGCAGAACCACCCTCTCTTGCAGTCTTGACCTTCCTCTTCCAGTTATTCGGATGCACACTGCAGGGTGAGAACCACTGCTCTGATGGTCTCCAGGAAAAAGGGGACGATGCTCTTGGGAAAAATCTATGGACTTCCTGCAGAAAATCTCGCAGGAGGAAGGGGAAGTTGCCATCTTCTTCAAGGCGCCTCTGTCCCTCCAGGGATGCTGAGCCCCTTTTTCAAGAACACGGAAAAGGAGGTGTTTCATCAGCCCTGACCACGTGCAGTGCCCAGGAGCTGAATGCAGGCAGAAGTTTGTCGCTGAGGCATGGAAGGAGGAGAGGAAGAGCAGGAAGCTTGTTAATCTGGCCTCAAAGGTCACGGCTCGGAAGTTGAAGCCGGTCCCACTTGCACAGGGCTGGTGCCGCCAGCAACTGGCCACGCCCCCTCCCCTCGCCAGGCAGGGAGCTCAAGGCGCATGTGTCTGGTGGCAGAGCTTCCTCCAGCCCCTGCCCTGTGGGTACAGGGCATGGGGGCCACTGGGCCCTCTGTCCCCTGGGGCCCCACAGGGATCGCAGGAGGAATACAAAGGCCTCTTCAAGGAAAGGTGGTTGTGAGGGAGCCCATAAATACCGTGTGAAAGAAGAGCAGATTATACCTTCACCCAACCAGGCAGAAACAGGAAGTGAGCTCTGACCCAGAAGACGTGGGACAAAATGAGGAGTCCTGAGCAACAATCCTGAAGACACGCATTCAAGCCTCGCTCGTGGCGGGCACCACGGCCACAGTGGCCCATGGAGGCTGGGAGGCTGTCCCAGGCACTCTCACCCCGGTGGGTTTTGCAAGTTTTAGGATGTGGCCGCAGGGAATGGCCAGGGCTCTGCCAAGCAAAGGTGCCAAAGCAAACACACGCCACTGTGGACTCGCCTGGGGCCTCTGGGCTCCTGAGAATTGGGTCTTTGTAAGGAACTACTGACAGAGAGGCCACACTCTGTACTGTTATTGGGCACTGAGCTCTAGGATTCCCAAGGACTGTCCACGGTGTGCCTGGTCCATCCGCCCCTTCCTTCCGAGGCCTCTGCTGTGCCACGGAAGCTTTTCAAGGCAAACCCTCTTCTTAGGGGCGCACACGGGGCGAGGAGGGGATGGCGGGGGAGGGAGACCGCTCCAGGAGGGGCCGAGGGCTTGGTGTTCTCCGGTTCCAGCTCAGCTGTTAATCCCCTGACCTCAGTCTCCCCATCCAGAAAGTGGGACCAAGGCTCCTCAGAGGACCTGGCAGCTGAACACCCCAGGAGACGTTCAATACCAGGCACCGCTCTGGGCTCCGTCCTCCGAGCAGGCGTGGTGTCCTTACTTACAGGAAGCCTGGTACAGTGTCACCTTGGTCTCCAGAGGGGATCTGCAAACCCAGCCTGTGGCCTGTGTTTGGATGGCCCACGAGTGAAGAATCGCTTCTTACATTTTGAAGAGTGAGATGAAGAAAACACGAGCGACGTGGCCTTTCTGTGAAAATGGTTGTCCTGGCTCAAGGATGTGACCTCTGGGTCCACAGAGCCCGAAACGTTGACTTGGTGGCCCTTCACGGAAACTATATGCTGAGCGCCGACCCATGTGAGGGTGAGGCACCAAGGATGAGGCAGAATCCGTGGCCAGAAGGGACCTCAGAAGGCCAGCTAGTTCAGGGGCCTTAATGACTGTTTCAAATCGTACCCAGATCTTACAGAAGTCCAGTGGGGAGGTGTCTGCTTGCAGAGTCTTCACTGATGGCTAAAACGCCACGTCACAGGGCAGTGACAGCTGTACTTGGTCCTGGTTCCACATCCCTCCCTACTGCATGCGCCTCTCACAGCAGGTCCCACTGCAGGTCTCACGACAGACCCCGCAGCACAAGTGGGGGGGGGCGCACTGGATGAAATCACTGACACATGACCGTGTCTGAGCTGTGGAAATGTCCAGGTCACGTAGTTTCACCTAGGAAGCTGCCTGTGCAGAAGAGTTCACGCTGTCTTGGAGGTGGACGGCGGAGAGCGGTGGGCACCCAGCAGAGGGCAAGGCACCCACAGAGCCTGCGGCCCCAGCGGGGCCCCTGCTGGGATGTGATGGCCACAGGGGCATTTCCAACGAGGGTCACCCAATGCCAAGGGCCGGAGAAGCTCCTGGAAGGAGCCCCCGCAGGTTAGCAAGATCACGTCTGGGCTACTGAAGTCCCACCTGGAGGTATGCTAACACGCTGCTCTCCAATCCTAATTTTGATAAAATGACAAATAACACTTCTAACATGCAATTCAATCTGCTTACTCCAAAAAGTAGCCCCGAAGTGCTGTTCTCACTCACCGTGTGTTAAATGGGAGAAAAAATTAATATAATTTTGTAATTTTCTATCTCATTTCAGAATGAAATCCCAATAAAGACTTCTTTATTTTCACCCTGAACACCGGGTTTCAGGTTTGAGTTGATTCACTTTAAGATGAGATGGGCCTGGTCCTTGTAGGTGTGGGCCGGCTTTGGCCAAGGCTTGTGTGGGGCTCTGAGCCCCGCCCACGCCATCTCCCTGATCCCTTACCACTTCCGGAAAGACGGGCACCCACATCTGCTTGAATGCCTCTGGTGACAGGGAGCTCAGCACTCCACAAGGAAATCGGCTCCATTTTTGACATCTCTATTAGAAAGTATTCTTTATACTGACATTACAAGGGCCATTCCCCAAGGCCCAGCCCCTCTGTCACATGGATGAGGAACCCCTTAGTGACTTGGGGTTAAAAAGCTCAGCCCTGACCCCTACGGGCAATGTTCTTCCTTCATCAGGGGAAGGGAGCTCTCCCCTCCCTCTCTTCCTCCCTCGCTCCCTCCCTCCTTTCCTTCTTCCTTTCTTTTCTGTGACCATGAAATGATTAAATGATACACTATGTGGAAAGGTACTTGCTAAGCAGCTAATATGAGCTTCCCATTGGTCTATCTCTGTGCTCTGGGGGGGGGTAGCACACAAACACCCCTTGTGAGGAGGGGTGTTGAGGACCACCTGAGAGAAAGCAGCTGGTGGATTGCCTGGGCAGCGGACTGGTGACAGATACCTGGGCTAACTCTTCCCGCGGCCAATACGTCTCAGGAGTTAGGAGGTCGGGGTGGCATGTGAAGGAGCCTTGGGGTCTTGCCTCACCCCCGCCCAAGTCTCTGAGTGTCCATGCAGGCAAGGTGCAGCAAGGGCCCGTGGGCCCCATTTTGCTGGCTCAGGCTCTAGCATCCGGAGAACAGGAGCCCTTCCCCCAACCCAACCCATGCGCAGAAGCCACTCCCATGGGTCACTCACCGATGTCTTTGGCTCTGACGGCCACCGGTCTTCGCAGCTCAGTGACGAACTTTTTGGCATCCAGGCGGATCTCAATGATATTATTCAGCAGTGCAAACAGCGGGGCCAGGGGGAAGGACGCGACGAACAAGGTGACAAAGCCAAACTGGATGACTGCAAAGAGAATGGGGGTCAGCACACGTCGTGCCCCGCCTCCCACACAGTGGGACCCCACCGCCTCACAAGCCCTATGAGCTGAATGGCTCTGGGTCTGGCTGGGGCCCTGCCTCTCGTGTTCTCTGCACGTGCAGGGTGACCCCGGGCTAGGAAGGGGCAGGGGAGGGTTCCACATTTTGCTCTGCACCTCAGTGTAGATTCCTGAACAATGGACGTGTACTCACTTATCATATCTCATCTTTAAAAATCACCGACATTGGGGAAAAGGCCCCCGTGAGCACGAAGGCCCAGCCTCAGCCATCCACGTCCCAGCTGGGAAGGGCCTCAATGCTCCCATCAGCTACATGGACCTGGGGGCCTGCCAGCAACCCCGCGTCCCCTCCCATCGGGCCTCGGGAGCCACTGAGGACAATCTCAGCCCTGCGTCACAGTCCTCCCGCTCATTCCTCCTTCTCATCCTCAGCAGGCCAGCCCTGGGGCTTCTCTGCCTGGACCACAGCAGCCCGCACACGGCTGGCCGGCTCCCCAGAGGGTCAGGAACAGGCTGCTGAGCAGAACTGCGGGAGCAGCTGGTTCAGGAAGTGCACAGCAGGGCCCATCCAAGGCGCCCATGCCAGGTGGTAAACAAGGAAGCAGCACCATGTCACCCTGTGCCTGGCCATCGTTAGCACGGCAGGTGGGGGGCTCCACATGGCCTCTGGGCCCTAGGGTGCTTCTGTGGACACTGGTCTCATTTGAAGGCTCTGGGGGTACTGGGGGCCCTCGAACAAGCTCGGTGTGCAGGCTCTGCGTGTGGGTTGGGGGCTGCTGAGGCTGAGGCTGTGGTCCGCTCTCCCTTACACTGATGGCCCAGGAGGGAAGCTGGAGCCTCCATGGGGCTGCGGTGGGACATGCCTGGCTGGGCCTTTTCTTCCTGTCTGTGGATACCTGCGTGCTCCAGGTGCCCAGCTGGAGCTGGCCTCCAGGAGACCAGGTGGGTGTGGCAGGGTGAAAGCCAGTGGGTGGTAGGGTGTGGCATGGGGCGTGGGTGGGCCATTCCTGGGTGGGCAGGAGGAGCCTGTCCTGGGATCTACTTCCATCAGACCCAAAAGGAACAATGGACTCAACCTCTGGCCTTCACATAAATTCAAGTGGGGGAAATGACCTCCGGTCTCTCAGCCCGTCACAGGTTGCCTCTCTCAATGTCCAGCCTCCCACGATGGCCGGCAGGGGAGGCCATTTCCTCATTTTAGTGTCAGGTTCTTTTCTGTCTGAGCCAAAGGCAAGTGTTCCCTGCACACTCACCCTGGAAGCTGGGAGTGACTTATATGGACTGGCTGGGCCAACAGGAGGGCACGGAAGGCTCGCGGTGCCATTAGACAGACACCTCCCAACCCAAGGTCACCCTGCCGCTCCCCGCTGCACCACGGCAGAGCAGCCCTTGGCTGTGTTTGCCCAGGGGGTCGTTAAAAAATACAGAGTCCCAGGTCTCATCCTGCACAGACCAGGGATGGGCCAGGGAACCAACATTTTAAATAAGCTCTGGATGGTGGCCAGGGGGCACTACATCTGGAACCCCTCTATATGAGTCTTCCTAGCCTCCTTTGCTCATCCATTCATTCAGCAAACATACTTTGAGCACCCACTGTATACCTGGGCCTGTTCTACGTGCAGGGGGGATGGCAGTGAAGAGAAAAATGAAAAGGTCCTGCTTTCACAGACTTTGGCTTCTACCGGGACAGACAGCAGGAAAAGGAATGAGGAGGGCTGACGATGAGAGGGTGATGGGGAACAGGAAGCAGGGGGAGGACAGAGCTTAGAGGCTGTGCCTGGGAGGTGCTGCCCCTTTTCAACACTGGGGTCAGGAAAACTCCTGTGCTGGGGACATTGGGAGCAGGAGCCTGGGGAGGGAGAGAGGACTCATGCAGGTGTTAGGGGGACAGTGTTCCAGGCAGAGCACAGCTAGGGCAAGCGCCAGCAGCAGGCCTGTGTCCGGGTGACAGCGGGGAGGCCAGTGTGGCCGGAGCAGAGGGAGGCAGGTGGGGAGGGGGCGATGGGGTCAGGAGGCTTCAGCTGGCTGCCATGCTGGCCACACCTGGTCTCGTCCCATCTCTCCCTGACCCCTGAGAGGTATGTGCCACCTCTGGTCAGCCTCTTCCCATCCAGGGACACGACTGCAGGTGACAAGGCTCTGTCCCTAAGTGTGTGTTGCTTGCCTCTGTGTCAGGGGCCCAGCGAGCCCAGGGCAGCTGCGGCCGCGTGTGTCCCGCCCGCCCCCACGGCCGCACGCTCACTCATCTCCATGTACTCGGGCGTGAGGCCCGCGAACGGCTCCAGCGTGAAGTCTGCCTCATAGCGCTGCCTCCTCTTCACGTGCTCGTCGTGGTCGGAGAGGCTCTGGCGCCTCAGTCTCAGGTAGCGGATGAATTTCTTCATCTTCCTGAAAGAGAGGAGGTGGCGTCACCTGTCCGGTGGCCAGCAGGGTGGGTGTCGGGGGCCTAGGGCCTGCACCTCCTCTGAGCTGTGCGCTCCACACCGTGTTGGCCGTGCCTTCTGTTCACGACCCCCTTTGCCCTTTCCCCCAAGACAGGGATCAAGGGTCATCGCTTTGCTGGCGACATAAGGAAACAGGTGCACAGAGGGCAGCTGGCCACCACAAAGCACGGAGGACCCTGAGGTGTCAGGGGTCTGGCTGTGCCCAAGAGGCACCTGGGATGGGGGAAGTCGTCGGGGAGGAGGGCGGCTGGGGACAGGAAGTGCATCAAGGACAACTGTCGACAATGTCCCCACCTGCAGAGGGCCAGCTGCCCTGGGGAGGGAACGGGACAGGATTCCTGAAGGGCGCAGGTAAGGAGGCACAGCCTCCACCTGCCAGCCGCAGAAGTGGGCACGTGGGCCTGGGGCCTTTCGGTTCCCTGCATCCTCAGCTTGTCTGGGGACAGAGTCACCGGCTCCTTCCTGTCCCCGTCCACCATGGGGAGGCTCCTGATCTGTCCTCCCTCGTCCTCACCACCTCCCTGTCTCACGCCCCCGCCCAGGCCCAGGCCCCACATCGCCTGTCACTCTGGTCACCCCCGAGGCCCCAGATCCCCTGCGCATGCGCCCGGAGGTACTCACGGGATGCCAATCTCGAACAGGTTGTTCTGGATGAGCTGCTTGCCCAGCATGATGATACTGAGCTGGATACACAGCTCCATCAGGCAGCCCCCGGGGGCGCACTGTGGGCAGAGAGCAGGCACTTGAGCCCCGCCCAGCCCGGGCTGACGGACAGCTCCAACAGGCAGCCCCGCCCCCCGGCACACAGTGGGCGGAGCCAGGACGTGAGCCCCGCCCCTCCTGGGCTGATGGACAGCTCCAACAGGCAGCCCCGCCCCCCGGCACACAGTGGGCGGAGCCAAGACGTGAGCCCCTCCCCTCCTGGGCTGATGGACAGCTCCATCAGGCAGCCCCGCCCCCTGGACACACAGTGGGCGGAGCCAGGACGTGAGCCCCGCCCCTCCTGGGCTGATGGACAGCTCCACCAGGCAACCTGGAGGGTGGGCCGCACTGGAGCAGACAGCGGAAGCGTGGGCCCCGCCCCAATCCGTGTGGGCACTGGCAAAGAGAACCGCAGCCCCCACGGAGGGGAGCGCACCCCTACTGGGATGGGTTGGATTGCATTCTTCACAAAGAGGTCCGTGTCCCAACCCTGGAACCTCAGAATGGGGTCTTATTTGGAAATAGGGTCTTTGCAGATGTGACCAAATTAAGATGAGGTCACACTGGAGGAGAGTGGGCTGTGATCCAGTGACTGGTGTCCTTATAAGAGAAACATAGACACACAGAGGAGAGGTTGTGTGAAGATGGAGGCAGACATTGGAGTGATGTGTCCAGGGGCAGGGGAGTGCCCAGGATTGCCAGCAGCCACCAGAAGCTGGGGGAGAGGCCTGGAAGAACCCTGCCTAGGACCTTCGGACAGAGTGCAGCCCTGTTGACATCTTGGTTTTGGACGCCTGCCCTCTAGAACCGTGAGAGAATGAACTTCTGTTGTGGAGCTGCCCCAGGAAGCCAATGCACCTGGCCTGCAGGCTGCTGGTGTGGAGCCAGGCTGGACAGGGGGGCACACCGCCAGGTAGGGGGCAGCGGTGGGCTGGACCTTGGGTCTCCTCCTGCTTCCCAAGTCAGTGCCCGGTGCCTGGCACCAGCTGCCTGTTCACAAGCCCCACGCCCACAGCAGTCGGGCCCCTGTAGTGGGGAAGCCACATGGGGAGGCAGCTGGCCACCCCTCCGAGGCCTAATGCCCGTCCTCAGTGGGCTTTGCTGCCTTAGCCTGGGAGCCTCCCCATGTGATGAGTGAGAAGCTTACCTTGTCCGAGCAAAGAGAATTCAAGGGACACTGCGTGACCCCCCTCGGCACAACTGACTCCTCTATGAGTCCCTAGCAACACTTTTTATACTGTTACCAAAAAAATGTATCTTGGAGAGCCATCATTTTATTAAAAAAAAGAAAAAGAGGATGTCCTTTGCTTTATTCTGTCCTACAAAGGCACGTCCCCAACATCTCCAAACATTAGAGTTTGACAGGGTGCCAATTAAGTAAAGGGCGTGTCATAACGGGAATACACTGTCTGGGCTTTTCGCAAACATGCGTTACTGTGAATGACACCCATGTCCGGGGATGTTCAGAGGCCAGCACTCGGGTGGTCAGACGTGTAGGCTGCACCCCAGACATCCAGGTCCCCTGCCAACGCCCACCCTGGTCCTCTCCACCTTGCTTTGCAGGGTGTTTATTAGGAAGACCTACTCCCTTATTTTCCCGTAAGATGAATTATTCTGGGAGGTGGAATACCCTGAGGCCTGAACCACTGACTGGCCCTGAAGCCCTGGCTTGGTCTGATGAGCCAGGACTCAGCTGCTGCACTAACCAGACCTGCGGTGGCCCGAGCACTGAGCAGAAGCCAGAGGTCACCAGCATTGTGTGTGTGGGAAGAGAAGTGGGCATTTCAATAGTAAAGTAAAAAAAAAGTAGCTGAGTTCTCTTTTCCCCTCATTAATTCATCTTAGCCAAAGAGAAAAACATTCAAAGTCTTATGAAAAAAGAAAGAAAACATTGGTGTAACTTTTTCATTCCACTGACTCTGAAGAGACTTTTAGGATAATCCTGTTGGACACACTAATAAGATCAAAGCCCGCCACAATGCTGGAGGAGAGAAGAGGGTTCTCAGGAAAAGGAAGGAAGCTCTCGCCTGACAAGGAATCGTTTGCTGGAGGACAAAGCCAGGAGAGTGGAATCAGAGGGTGCAGGAAACATCCAGCTCGGTTACCTCCTCCATGCGGAACGAACGGAAAATGTACACGTAGTCACCCGGGCGTCCGACGAACCTGCAACGATTTGGGGGGCGTTAGAGAGCAGAGACCAGCCCAGGAAGAGCCCGGGTGGGACCCAGCTGAGCTGTGATTCCTGAAGTTGGAGCTTTGAGTGTGTTTACGGATTTCTTCCCTGCCTGTTTCATTGGCTAAAAAATAAGCACAAGGTTTTCTGTTGGTTCATGTGATTTCCAAACCCACATCGGGGTAAGAAATGCAACTTCAACAGGAAAATAGGGGCTGAGGGGCAGATAGAGGCAGCCAGCCCACGAGGAGACTAAGGCCAAGCTGTGTGAGCACAGACAGTGGCACTCAACCGCTACCACCATCACCGCAGTACCCCGGGGACCCCCAGGGACACAGTACCCCCAGGGACCTCGAACACTGGGGTAAGGGTGGTCCCTGAGGCCGTCTCTCAGCTTCCTGTGGGATGTGTGGGGCAGGGGGTCTTCTGAGGGCCTGCTGTATTGTCATAGATATTCTCAGGGGGCCTGGACCCCTTGGCTGGGCTCTGGGGCCCTGGGGTGGGAGGGCAGCCGTGGGTCTTGTAAATCACATAATGCTGAAGAGTGTTCGGGCACGGTTCTGGGATCAGACCTGTCAGCCCCAGCAGGAGAGTCTTTGCGGGTGGGCCACAGGCCCCTCTAAGCCCAGAACAGCTCCAGAGGGTCCAGGCATGGTGTTCACCCGGCCACTAGCCCCGAACACCAAGCTGACCCTCTGTGGCACTTGCCCATTTGAGTCACGCCTACCCACCATGGGAGCACCTGGAGCTTGCTGCCTGGGGTCCTTGCTATCTGCGGTCGGTCCTGCCGCCCAGAGTCCCCACTGCCCAGCGCCCCTGCTACCCGGGGCCCCTATTGCCTGGGGTCCCTGTGGTCTGGGGTCCCTCTGGCCTGGGGTCCCCGTGATCTGGGGTCCCTGTGGTCTGGGGTCCCTCTGGCCTGGGGTCCCCGTGATCTGGGGTCCCTCTGGCCTGGGGGTCCCTCTGTCCTGGGGTCCCTGTGGTCTGGGGTCCCTGTGGTCTGGGGTCCCTCTGGCCTGGGGGTCCCTGTGGCCTGGGGTCCCTGCTGTGTGTCAGGGGCCCAGTGACCCTGTGGTCTGGGTCCCTGTGGCCTGGGGTCCCTGCTGGCTGGGGTCCCTGTGGCTTGGGGTCCCTGTGCTTCGGGGTCCCTGTGGGCCGGGGTCCCTGTGGCCTGGGGTCCCTGTGCTTCGGGGTCCTTATGGTCCAGGTCCCTGTGGCCTGGGGTCCTTATGGTCCGGGTCCCTGTGGCCGGGGGTCCGTGTGGCCTGGGGTCCTCACTACCCGGGGCCCCCGCTGCCTCACACCCAACAGCTGCCAGGCTTGTCTCTGAACTCGGTGGCAGTGGAACGACACTGACTGCTCTGCCCTGGGCCCAGGGGCCTCCCACCTGCAGGAGACGGAAGGGGGGCCTCCCACTGGATTGGGAGGAGCAAGGGGGGGCGAAGAAAGGCAGTGAGCTTCAGTAGCTGAGGAAGTCCTTACCGGCCTTTGAAGAAAGCCACGTAAAAGATGGGGGTGTAGGAATTGACGAACTTCAGCAGGAAAGCCTTGAAGATCAGCCTCTCTTCAAAACTCTTCTCAGTCTTGGGCACCTCTGGAAAGAGCGAGATGCACACTGCTGAGGGTCCAGGCTGACCACTCCACTCAGTTCTCATGGGAAGGGGGCTCAGAGGAAGGAAGTGACCGGGTGACGCAGGGCTGCCTGCTCCAGGGCTCGGCCCGGGGCCACGGCGCTCCTGGGATTCGGCCACTCACCAATCTTGGTGAGCCACCTGGCTATGCAGCCATACACCTCGTCTAGAAGGATGATGACCACCAGATTGATAATGACCGCAGTGGCCGTGACCGTGACCCGGATGTTGGACCGCACGGAGGGGGAGGAGTTCATGGCTAAGGCGGCGGCCGTGGAGATCCTGTAGATGATGACGCCAAGGACGATGGCGAAGGTCACCGCGACCTGCACAGGGAAGAGGGGAGGGGACGCCTTAGCTGGCCCCCCGGGGTCTCATCGGGCTCCCTCAGCCCAGCTCTCCCTTTACCCCGTAGCTCTTCAGCTTCCAAACAAACAGGGACATTTGTTGTCACCCACCACTTGCCATAGGCCTTATGGCATTAACGTCACAGATAGATGACAAGGGACTGGTTTCTGTTTTACAGAAGAGGAGAATGAAGTTCAGAGGTCAGGTAACCAGACCAGGTCACCCAGCGCATGAGCTGGGATTTACAAACCCTGGCTTGTGGGGCAGCAGCCTGACCACTGGGTGGGAGCCTCTCCCCACAACTTGGTGACTTTGAGCTAAAGCAGTGACATCTAGGGTGGAGTGCTGTTTAATGGAGATGGGTGGGGCGTGGGGCGGTCCGATCCCAGGGGGCAGTGCTGCAGGCCTGGCTGAGACAGTCAGATTGGGACCCTTCTCTCAACCTCCCAGGAGCCACCAACACGCTTCTGGCTCGTCCTGGAGAGCGAGCCCCTCGTCTTGCCAAACCCACTGTTGGACTGGAATATTCCATAAAACTCGGACTGGCGGTTGCCTGAGAGATGGGTGGGAGCTGGCTGTGACGACAAGTTTGTTCCGTGTGCAGCTGTCTTTCTGCCTGGGTTCCCTTTCCTTTTTCTCAAAGACCCTAACTCAACTGGGAAGACCCTTGTCCTCACCCTGTCCTGCCCGAGGGGTGAGGCCACTGGTCAACTGCAACCCACAGGACACACGGAGGATGGAGGCAGCCACTCCAGGCTGTCCACCAGGCCAACCCCTGTGTGTCCCATTAAAGGGGTGGAGGGCAGGCCCCGCCCCTGCTAGGACAGTCCCTGTGGCTCCCAGGAGGGTCCTGGAGAGGCAAGGGGCTGTGTGTGCTGCGTCTTTGCAGATTGAAAGGCTGTGGATGGTTCACCCCAGAGGGAGACCGCGGCCATGAGAAATCTCCTAGGAGAGCTCTTATTTTGAACTTTGGGCCAGTGACTCCCCTCCTGCACACATCTGCGGGTGACTAAAGGGTGACCACACCCTACCCAAGAAAACTGTCCAGGGCCATGCCACACCCTGATGAAGGGGAGGCCCCACTGTGAAGTGTGGGTACTCCTCCCAGCCAGCTCTGGGAATGAGGGCTTTCCTCGGAAAATCCCTGACCCCTGCCAAGAGGGCCCTCCTGGGGGAAGGCACCGCCCAGGCCTTGGAGACGTGCCTGCATGGGGGAGGAGGGGCTGAGCCTGCAGGGTGACTCAGCAAGGTGCCCCCCTTCCTAGCCAACGCGCTGGCAGTGCCCCATGATACGCAAGCCCTACAAGCAGTGTCCCTTTCTGGGTGCAATGCCCCTCTGGCAGGCAAGGGCCCCCAGGGCCCGGCTGTGGCTGGGGGTTCACCCCAGGACCTGTGACCCTGAGCACTGGGCACATAGAAGGTACTCGGCCACAAGCTGTTCACTGAATGGAGCTCCTGAGTGTGGGACAAAGCTGACTGATTCATGGAGGGCCAGCTCTTTCCCTCCCCACGGCCCCACCTTGGCTGGGAGCCACAGTGAGCTCATTCCTCAGGCTCCCTGCAGCTGGGGGGGACGATGAGGGGGGTACGTGAAACAGTCTGTCCAGTGAGAAGCAGAGGTTGGGGGCTGGCCTTCCGGAAAGCACCTTCAAAGAGGGGCTGCCTGCACTGGCATCGTCCCCTTCCCCTTGGCCCTTCCCTTCCTCCTGCCTGGAAAGTGGAGGTGATGTTGGAAGAGGGGTAGCCATGTTGTGACCGAGAGGGGACAGAGGCACAGGACGGGTGAGGAGGTCAGAGAAGCCTGACGGCATCACGGAGTTGCCGGCCAGTCCAACACAGCCCACCTCCCTGCGTCTGATCACACAAGGAACTTGAAGCTCCACGGAAGGCCCTGGGCTCTTGTGCCAGTTCCCTGCTGAGGTCAGGAGAAGGGTGCGGCCAGCCTTGCCACCTCCGCCCCCCACATTGCTCCTTCTGCAGTGACACTACTGAGTGGCTCCATGGTCGTGGGGCCCCCACCACAGGTTCCTTTACATGAACTGAGGTCCCTCTTACTGTGTGTGAGAGCGTGAGGGGAAACTGAGGCCTGACTCTGCTTCTAATTACTCAGATTAGGGAACCCTGCCCCCTTCCAACCCGGAAAACCAAGACAAGCCTTTGGCTCCATGTGTCCAAGTTCACACAGAACAGCGGGCTCCCGGGGCAGAGGGCGCGGCTGGCATGTGCCTCCATCACCTACTGGCTAGTGGCCTGGGAGAGGGGCCAGAACTTCGGGCCTCAGTTTCCTCCTCAGCAGGAGGGGACAGTATTGGGACAGGCAGATTGTGAAGACTAATGAGACGCTTCCGGCCGGGTGGGCACACGCTCAGCCCTCTGTCCACAGCAGCCCACCTGGGGCCTCTGGGGGGACAGTCATTTGTACAGTGACCACAGGTGGCCCTGACCTCTTGGGAAGGATGAAAGCACAGCTAGCCAGGGGCCGAGGCTCACTATGGGATTAAAATCCCCTAAATGCTGAGGGGGGGCGCTGATCATTCCAATCAGCAACACTGACCAGCCCAGAATCATAGACCCTCGGTCACCTGAGAAGCGCCATCTGACTTTGGTCCTATGCAAATTTAACGGTTTTCTTTAAAACAAAAACAAAAACAAAAAAACTCCTCAGTTTTGTCTTCAACGTGTCTGTGAAATCCTGGTGTTGAATGACTAGTTACTTAAATGTGTCACTCTCAGAATGAGAGATGAGCCCAGTGAACTCATCCCACTGGACCCGAGCGCAAGCAGCCCCTTTGGGGGTCACTGAGGAACCCTGGCTCCTTCCCATTTTAGGGCAGTGGTGGAATCTCCCCCACCCCCACCACCTCCCATGAATGCACCTGCCATGGTGACAGCTGACCCCGGTCCAGGGCGCTGCACCGCTCCCTGTGGGTTCCCCAATATCCTCCCACCTTAGCCTTCCAGAACTTACCATGAAGACAATGGAGACCAAGTTGGTCAAGTAGGCTGGGAACCGGTCTCTCCAGGTCAGCTTCACCTTGTCCGTCTACAACATAAAACAATGCTGGGTCAGCCGTGGCCATCACAGCCGGGGGAGGTGTGTGTGCGCACATGTGTGTGGCCGTGTGTGTGTGTGTGTGTGTGTGTGTGTGTGTGTGTGAACTTGGACAACAGAAATACTAAGAAACACCTTTAAAAAATGTGCAGGTGATGAGCACATGTAAACATCTAGTATTCAAAGAAATATCTGGGGTCTCATTACCTATGAAATGGTGTCACATAGGTAGTAAAGAGAGCAGTCATTTTAACATGTGATTCATCCACATATGGGGCATAATAGTGCCAAACGCTTTTCTAAATGAGACGATTAAACCCACGTCGGGGAGAAGCCCGTATCTAGAATCCATTGCTTTGGCTGAAAGTCTTAGTCCTAAGGTGGGTTTGCCCTTGGCCACCCAGACCATAATAGTTATTTTTCCTTTGCAGAGCAAGTTGAAACAAGCAACTAGCACGACAAGTTCAAACGCTGTTTGCCACGTAGCAACTACGGTGGACCTTGGTGACATATGGCCCGAAGGCTTTCTTGGTCCTGAGGAACCTAAAGTAGAAGCTTGTCTCTAACCTGGGATGTTTCAAGAATCGGGGTGGATTTTTAAATGGGAGAATGCATGGATTGGGTCAATGAATGCTGCTGGGGATGACACCAGAAGCCACTCGTTCTGGGGGCGGTGGCATGCATGTTAACAAGAAGACCAAGAACCGCTGGCAGGCAGTGGTGACAAGCACGTTTCACAAGCTCCAAATAAAGCAGAGCCCCCCCCACCCTACGAACCCACTGCAGCCATGCAGCAGTGACATCTCAACACGCGTCACAGCTCGTTGGGTGTGGCAAGAAGGCAAGGAAACATGGATGTGATGTTAACAAAAATATAACAGTCAGAGTTTGTTGAGCAAAAAAAAAACACACACAACAAAAATGGACTTTGGTCGTCTGCAAACAGTCAAGGCTCGCGTTGCCCCCGACATAGAAAAGTACCAATTTCACCCCCGCCATGGCTGTCTTAACCCTCTGCTTCCATTTGTTTGTTGACTCCTCTGGAATATTCCGGTGCTTCTGAGGGTGGGGGAGGGAACAAGAGAGCACCGCGGGGTGAGGTGTGAGGAGGTGCTGGCAGACCGTGGGGCCCAGGTCACCGCTGACCCCTTGTGTGCTTGCTGCCAAGGCTGATCCAGGTTCTGGGTGTTTTACACCAGTGAGAGATGGCAGAGACCCATGCTCTGAACAGAAAGGCTGCCGCACAGGTAATGAAGCAGCAGACAGGGTTCCAACACCAAGCCTCCAGCGCAGAAGCCCGGCTCACCAGCCCGCCGCCGCTGTAATTTAGACGGTCCGTTTACGCAGACGCGGAGTGGACGCCAACATAAGGAAGCCACACCCAGAATCGTATGTTAACATACCGATTAAGGGGTGGATTTCTTTAAAAAATGAATCTGGTGCCATAGCTGGGGGGGAAATGAAAACTATAAAGTGGCCGCTGGGAGCCAGTGAAATGGAGGAGAAAATAAAGGGTTGGCCCTCCATCCGGGGCCTGGGTCTGCCTCACGGCCTGCAGTACCTTGTTGCTGTCGTGACAAAGACCTTGGGTCCCAGCCAGGAGACGGGTCCCTGGGAGTCTGGGAGTCTGAGGTGCACTTCTGGCGCAGCTGCCCAGACCCACTGCTGGGGCTTGGTTAGGTCCCTTGATGTAAATGGACGCGATGTGTGCCACAAAGCCTTTTTATTCGCGTAGGAAGGGATGAAGGACCCATCCATGCTCACGCTAAGAGGTGCCACCGTGAAACCACGCCTGGACTGTCCTGGGGCCATCTCAACACAGTCCTGGGGCGGAGGCTGCTGCACTGAGCACGGGTCTTAGCGGCCCCCAGTGGAGGCCTGTGGGGCTTCAGAGCCATTGGCACCCACGCCTGTCCCTTTAGGAGGGGGAAACAGGGCACAGAGCGGGTAATGGAGCCATTCGAGGCCACAGGGTGACTGCTCAGAAGGCAGCCTGCATTGGGACAGGCGGAACTTCTGATTTGTTAAATTGAGAACAGACAGTCTCCTGACCGGGGGGACCACTCACGCTTCCGTGGTTATTTTCTTTGCAACCTTGAGTCATTCTCAGACTCTAAGAGGGTGTATGGGGAAGTGCAACCCCTTTCTGGCTGCAGCAGGACTAAGCTGTATTTTTGCTGTGTTACCGGAACTGGGACCCGAGAGGGGGTCCCAGTGCACCCACTTCACTTTTGGTGAACCCACTTCACCCCCTAGATGCGATGTCAGCAATCGCGACCCCTGGCCACTTTGAACCAGCAAACTCTGTCCACGTGACACATGACAAGGAAAGATAAGCCCTGGCTTTTATCCTGATTGGCCCAGAGGCTAAGTGTGCCAAGGGGAGAGCAAACACTGGCGCCCGGACACGCATCCTTCAATGGTCCCCCATCCCTTCGAGAACGGATGCAAACTTCCCCAGCTGCAGTTTGGTGCCAAGGGCCCAGGCGCTCTGTGCTTGTTCCAGGTCATGTATAAAACCTATTAAAAAAACAGCCAAGCGCCTCTGGAGGTTGGTGAGAACTCAGGCTGCCTACGTAAGACTGCCAATTCAAATGAGAGGATTGGGAGAAAGAAAGGCATGCATTATAAAAAGATGATGGCCTCAAGAACATCACAAAAGGAACACTCCTCTCTCTCATTGTTGTCTGTGAGTAAAACAAGGAATCTGCCATTTGCTCAGGGGCCCTGGTTAGGCAAACCCTTGCTTTTCATCCTTCAACACAGAACACAGAGAGGTCGACACACGAAATGTCTGGTGTACTGTGAAGCAGTCGCCAAGCTGCCCAGGTCTTGATGCTGAAATGTTGGCTGAAGTTTGAGATCTCCCTCAGGATAGATTAAGAAAGTAGATCTGTATAGCAGGTTGGACAAATTACAGCCTATGACCAAGTCTGGGCCCCTGCTTGTCTTTATAAATAAAGTTTTATTGGAACATAAGCCAGCCCTATCCCTCCTTTTGTGCCCCCCAACCTGTCGCCTATGGCTGCTTTTGAGCTACAATGGCAGAATTGAGTAGTTGTGACAGACCTGCAGAGTCTAAATATTTACTATCTGGCCCTCGTCTGGGGGCTAGCCCCTGGTCTACATTGTTGAACATACAGCATTTGCTGACCCACGGTCTACACTGCTGATGAATATACAATGTTTTACTGCGGGGAAAGCCACTAACAGTGGCCACCGTACCTCTTTGTTCTTGGATTCTTTCCTAAGTGACTTCTCCAAAACTCTGGCTTCATATTCAGCCCTGGGATGGTCCTGTGAGAGAAACCAAGTGGGCACAGAGACTTGTGAATTGTGAATTTGAGACCCTCACCATGAGCACGCATGGCAAGTGCAGCCCCTACATTCATCCTGGGCACCCTTTGGGGCCAGTTCGTAGCTGGCTGTTTATACCATTTCTAATTTAGGACTTCCCATACGCAGCCCGTCCAGGATTCTCCCCCTTTTTGGGAACCCCACCCCATTGGGAAGGTCACAGAACCTGGCTGTGCCCTGCATCCCACTTTCTCATTGTGAACACCCAGCCATGAACTGGCCCCGAGAACGTTCTATCAGGAGCTGTGGGGGTCGGAAGAGACGGCAGTAAGTGTCAGCAAGCGCGGGCAGACCAGAGGCGCCAGGCCTCGGGGGAGCCCAGAGCAGGTCAGCGAAGGCACTGGAACAGAAGAATGGGGTTAAGGAGAGACTCAGAGGTGGGGGAGAAAGCGGAGACCCCCAGCCACGGTGGAAGGGCTGCAGGGAGCTGCACGGTAGAAACAGACGGATCAGGTGCCCGAGCAGATCCCTCTCCCAGGGAGAGGCTATGGGAAGATAGAAGAGTGACAAAAAATTCCAAACCTTGACGGCCTCCTTCAGGGAACCAGAAACGTGAAAACAAAACAAAAAGATTTCATTACTTGTGTTGTTTTTAAAGAAACAGGACACATCCTGTAAAGGTAATTTACTCTAGAACCAGGACGAAGGTAAAGGATTGGGTGGACAGGAAACCTCAGGGAATCCGAGATCCGCTGACGGCCACGGCTGCTTTAGGGTTAACCGTGGGTGTGGCTGCTCTTGTAGTTCTCGTGGTTTTGGAAATTCCCAAGGGAGTGCTGGACCGAGCTGTCTCAGACCCAGCTAAGGGGCCCACGGGCCCAGTGGCCACAGGCTTCTCCTGCTCCCAGTGCCAACACCTGGGGGTCACCGCACATGATAAACTCCCAGAAGAGGCCCTGGCCAGCCATGGAGCGGGGAGGCAGACTCGCCTTAGGGGACTCATCGGGCCCCTGCCCAGTGGCTCCAATCGCCACCCCAAAACCAAGCCCCGGGCATCAGGGTGAAGAGATCACAGATCCCCAAGGGTGTGAACAGATGGGACTGGCCCTCCTCCCCCCAGCTTCCCCCACCCCAGGGACATCATGAAAAGGACATTCTAAATCTTCTACAATATGACATAGGCTGCTCTTTGTTGTATTACAATCTTTCTAACTGAAACAATAACAAGGAAAGAACACGCCCAGGTAGCCAGCTGTCTGCCACAGGGCACAGAGGGTTCCATGCCCGGCTCTGCCCCTCAAGAGCCGCGCGTTGGTGGACAATTGCATCCGTCTCGGTGCCACCATGTATGAAATGGGACAATGAGACCCGCTGTGGAAGAGGGTGGAGCCCAGAGGCGGCTAGCCAGGTGACAGGTGCAGGGCCCTGCTGCAGGGCCCTCCCTGCTCTAAGCGTTTTCTATCTGACCCACTGAGACCCCTCAGTGAGGGCTATTCCCCATTCCCCACGAGAAGGGAGGACACTGAAGCCCAGAGAGGTGAAACAACTGACCCGGGTCACACAGTGTAGGCGGTGTCTGGTCAGGGTGGAAGCCAGGCAGCCTGGCTGCAGAGGGCGAGCCGTCACCCCGAGGCTGCCACACCTCCTCCAGCGGACCCTGGTCCCTGGCCCACGGACAGCCTGTCAGCACGGAGCCCGCACAGCGGCTTCTCTGACTGGACAGACCACTTGGCTCAAGACTGACCAACAGACTCAGCCTCAGGAGGGAGCATGTTGTGTGGGGAATGTCACAAAATCCAGACACTAGGAATGTCAAAAAACTAATGAAGACATTTCCACATTACAGTGCAAATGCAGGAGAGCTTTCTCTTTTAAAAAATGAGCGCAGCGTTTTATAGAATTAAGTCACGGTCAGCGTGGCCACACCTTACAGCTCTGCTCTTTTCGCACTACTTGTGGGCACCAGTTTTCCTTTTCATCCCCACTCCTCCCATGGGGAATTCTGGCTGGAGCTGCCCACTCGGGGTTCCCCCGAGGAACCCCGGGGAGAGGATTCCCCACCACCCCAGAGCCCATTCGATCCTGAACGCCCCTCTCTTGGGAACACAAAGACGCCCAGCCAGCATCTGGTTTTCCCTCTTAGGAAAGGCTCTGCTCCCACTTCTCAGCCACGCCCTCTGGCTGGCTCTGTGGAGTGCGGCCCTGGCACCCGGGGCAAATGCTCATGGCTGCTTTTGGGGACTTCAGTTCCCTCCCAGACCCGCCCAGCCTCCCCCAGCCATGATGAGGTCAGTGTGGTGAGCCGTGGCGAGTGTCCCTGACCACGCTGGTGGGTGGTGTGTCCATGTGAGCCCTGAGTTCAGAAACACTCTACTGGACATCAAACGGTCGCCCTGGCAACCGGCGGCAACTCTTATACCAAAGAATAGGCAGGGAGCAGCCTTGCCTGGCCACCATGACCCTCCTGGGCTTCCGTGTGAGTCCCTAGGAAGTAATGGCACTGGGCTGGGGCAGAAGGACACCACAGAGGGCATGGGGGTGCCACTCACCTCCTCCTCCTCGAAGCCTGTGAGGTCCCAGCGGTAATTGAGCCGCATCTGTTTCCGCTTCCAGTGCTCCATGAAGGTGGCAGCTGCAGTTAGGGAGGGGACAACCAGAAGGTCAGGGGCCAAGAAGCCCTCAAATCACTGGATGACAGAGACACAGTCTCCTCTTCTGCCCCATTTGGTGAGTGAGGGCGACAACACGCTGGACCAAGAACGTCACACGAATTGACCCGTTCGGCCCCCTCACCCGCCAGTGAGGCAGAGACTGGATCACGTTCCTATTTTACAGATGAAGAAACTGAGGCACAGAGAAATCAACTCATAGCCAGCCAGTGAGAGGCGAGGCAGGCTGGTCCCAGAGCCTGTGCTCTTAACCGCCCTGGGGACCCCAGGTCACAGGAGGAGCCCCTGTGGGCCAAGGCCACTCCCTCAAGCTTCAAAACCACACAGGGGGTCTGACTGCTGAGCAGCACTCTTAGCTGCTACATCCTGCTTCGTATTCCCAACAGACTAAACAGAGTGCAAAGGCCACCTCCTCCAGGAAGCCTCTGAAAATCCTCCTCAGTGTCAGAAAGAAACCAACTCCTCTTGGGACCGGAGGTATCTGTGAGTTGACCAGGACCAACCCACATGGCCCCTGGGGGGGAGGAGTGGAGACAGTGGCTTGTTTGGCTTGGCTATGTTTAAGAAACAAAGACATTTGATATAAAATTATGACTTTCCTACCTCTGCTTTAAAAATTGGAAGCATTGGCACCAGAAGACTGGAAGTGAGAACTGACCATCCCCTTTTGGCATACCTTCCCTACCTGGCCACAGACCCCACTGTGCCCTTCTGCCTGGACTCTGTGGTACTGAATTTGCCATGTCTGCTTTGGCGCAAAAAGGTGGAGTCGTGCAGGGGGAGAGGGGAGATGTGAAGGCTCACGCAGAGCCCAGGGGCAGTCCCCCGTCTCAGCTCAGAGCCGGGCACTATGAGCAGTGTGATCCACCACCTTCTACTGGGCTGGGCAAAGGCGGAGAGAAAACCAAGTGTCCACCCTTTGCAATTGTGCTCCTGCAGCCCTCCCTCTTACACCAACCACGAGAACAGCAGTGAACACTTCCCTTTCAGGTTCCCAATAATGGTTCTCCTTGTCAACATGCCAACTGCATCATATGAATGTTATACAACGTCTAGCTGACACCAGGCCCTGGGCGGTGCCTCTGCACACCCAATGCCTAAATCCTACCCCCAAGTCCTCAATGCGAATATAACGCTCTCCTTGCACAGATGGGTAAACTGAGGAGTCGAATGACTGGTTAATAAACCTGGCAAAAACCTGGACCTAGGACTGAAGAGCAGTCGGGGTCGGGGCGATGGCTTCCCACCCACCTGAGGACAAGCTGTGTGCCCAGCTCCATGAGTGGCACAAACAGATGGAGAAGTGGCCTTGACCTCAACAGCCATACAAAGGGGCCAGAGAGACAAGCCTATCCCCCTAAAATCCAGAGCTCAGCAGACACCACAGCACACGGACGCAGAGGGGAAGGGAGACCAGCCCAGAGCAGGAGCAGGTGTCTAAGCTATTGTCCTTCTGTCCTCAAACATTTGCTTAATGACACGATGTTAGACAAACACATACTTGTGCAGGAGCCCAGAGGTGGCAGGTGAGTGAAGGTGTCTGGATGTATCGTGGGTCAAGTCCACGTGGGAGCGCAGGCAGGTGACCACCCGCCGCGGCCGGCCTCAGTCCCCAGGTATGCACAGTGGGCTTGAGAACAGTGCCGACTGGGGGACTCCACAGCTCAGCCCCCAGCAGTGCTTAGGGCCACAGAGGGGCGTGCTCGCCTGGCAGTGTCCTTAAGAGGCTGGTCATAGAACAAAAGGCCACCTACTGGATGATGCCCTTTCTAAGAAACATCTGGAATATTTACAGGGAAATCCACAGAGACAGGAAGCAGACTGGCGGATGCCAGGGGCAGGGAGTGGGCAGGGAGTGGGCAGGGAGAACAGGACTGCCTGCTCCTTGGGTCTGGGTTCCCATTTGGGGGGAAGACGTTCTAGAACTAGATGGTGGCAATGACCGCACAACACGGTCAATGTACTAAATGCCGCTGAACTCTGCACTTAAAATGGTTAGTTTACGTGAGTGAATTTCACCTTGATAAAAGAAATCAAACCGCAGAACAAGGGGGACGGGGGCTGTGTGTGTTCACCTGCCGTATACTAGAAGCACAGAGAAAACGGCAATTGTCCATTTTCCTCCAGCGTTTCTCAGAGTGTGGGCATGGGATCCCCCAGGGAGCTTGTTAACATAGGGATTCCCGGGCTCCATGCCTGGGCACCATGGGCTCTGCGTTTTCAACCAGCTGTGCAGGTCGCCCTTCTCCACACGAGGCATCTAGAAGCACCGATTTACCCACTGTCTGTCTGTCTTTCCTTCCATCCATCTCTGCCCATCAGATTAGCTGGCGGTCGATCCTCCCTGCACTCGCCTCTCCCTTCGCCTGCCCCCCCCACCCCCGCTACCCCCACCCTGCCCACCTCAGGCCCTGTCTTGACCCGCCTCACACCTAGGCCTCACTCCAGTCTCCCTAATTCTGGATGCCTCCTCGGCTGGCTGCCGAACCCCCTTTCTGAAACCCCCTCCCCTAAAATGCTTCCAAACTTCATTAGGTGCCCTTGGTTCGGCCTGCCAGCTGGATGTCAGACTCTCAGATCTTACGTGAGAGTCGCAGAGGCCACAGGGGCAAGGCTCTGACAGATGCGGGGCACTTCTGCAGCTGCCCGCAGAACAGCCCCGAGTCCCCGGTGAGGTCCAAGCTCCTGGGGTCTTGTCTCCCAGAAGTCTGCCACCCCCTCCTGAGCCGGCGGGTCCTGGGGGCAGGCAGGGCTCACCCGCTCAGACTCCATCACAATGCGCCCCCCGAGAGTAGAGACCAGCTTCATGGAACGCTGGCTCCCAGCTCCGTCAAACGTTTGCTCAACACACACCCCATTTTCTCACAGTGGAGAGCAGACACATCTCCTTGGGAGGCACAGGCTGGATCCCGCCTGTCAGCACACCGTGAACACCAGGTTCAGGCACAAAGGCGTCCAGCCCTTCATTTTCTCACTGAGTCAACAGGCACGCTACTTATTTATGCTCTGAACACGTGTTAGCTTGTGAACCCGCCACTGTTTAATTCCAGCAGAGAATCACAGTGGAACTTTCCCTACATCCCCACCTGGCTCAGGGTGACTCAGCCGGTGACCTGTCAACTCCATTCAGCCCCAGGGGAAGGGGTTTCAATTGCACCTCTGCCATTTCATTAAAGCTGGGACCATCTTTCTCCAGCTTCTTGCAGGCCGGGCTCAAATCAGATAACCTTTGTTCTGTATGAAACTGACAAGCAGTTAAACCCCATTATTATGCCATAATTTCAGAAAATTGATCCTGGAGAACAGCTAAATGGGGCTCTAAGTTGCTTCATGTGACACCTGATTTGAGGCTTTGAAATGCTGTAAATCCCAAGGAGCAGTGAACTGGGGAGCAGAGTGGCAGTCCCTGGGGAAGCCGGACTCCAAGGCAGAGTAGAAGCAACATTAAAACAGCAGCAGGAAGCAATTCCTCCGGGGCTGACAGAGCCTGGCTCTCTGTCATTGTGGGAGCAGAAACGGTAACAGTTGGAGGAGAGAAGAAAGGACCCAGTGGGAGAAGAAACACCAGCGGGAGGATGATCCCTTAGTGGGTAATGAAAAACTAATTGAGTAATGGACTAAAAACCCCACAACGGGGAGATCTCTGCTGACTACCCTTGACAGCAAGTGTGAAATGGCGGGGACAGAGGGGCTGTCTCCCTCCCGCTCCCTTTGAAGGGGGCGGAGTCCACATACCCCTCTCAGGCCCAGCAGGCTCTGTCCTGTTGCTTCTTTGATTTATAATCAAAGCTCCCTTTTCTTAAGTAAGTGCTTCATAGGAGTGGTTTGGCTTTTGTGTTATTTTTCTCCAAGTGGGAGTGCATAGACCGAATCTGCACTTGACTCTGTTTGACAGGTACATTTGTCGTCTCTCGCAGTGGAACTGGAGCTGGAGGAGGCGTGGGGCAAAAATAGCGGAATACAGACTTGCCTCTTTCCCTCTGTCTCTGTCTCGGGGGACATAACCATGTTTCAGTCCCAAGGACGGGGCGGCTGGTAAGGGCTGGCCAACACCTTTGAAGGTGTGAAGTGGCTTGCACGTAGTAAGTGCTTAATAAAGAAGTGTGAAATGAACAAGTTGGCTTCATGGACCGGAATACACTGGATTGAATAAATTTAATCAAATCTCTGAGGTCCTGGCTAGCTGAACAGTATTACTGCCTGTGTGTCTCTCACTTCCAGCTTTGGGTAAATCTCTGCTCCCTCAGGAGGGCAGAGCTTGGAGAATATCTGGATGGAGAGGTGTGGCCAGGGCACGGATCTGTCATGTCTGTTATGAATCTGTTAGCTGTGTGATCACTTAACCTCTCTGTGCTTGTTAACCTCAAGTCACTTAACCTCTCTGTGCTTCAGTGTCCTCATCAGAGAATACTGACAGAGCCTCCCTCTGTTGTGGGCTGTTGCGGGGTCACTGAGATAAGCTGTGCAGAGCTCTTACCCCAGGGTGGGGCACAGTCAGCCCTCAGTGCAGGTTCTGGAGGGGAAGTGAGGAGTATCTGGAGACAGATGAGGAAGCTATTCGAGGTGAGAATAAATGTGAGGTAATCCCATCAGGATAAGCCAGGCAGGTGTTCAGCGTGGGTTTCAGCCAGAGCCCATTAGGGAGTGGGGCCCAGGGGTAGAGTATTTGGGGTGGGGAACCAGATGCTGAGTTCCTGTCTTGCCCCTGCCTCTTAGTGGTATCAGCTTGGGAAACTTGCCTCTGTGTTCGTCTGCCAAATGGGGTCATGAAGATATTCACCTCCTAGAACCACTGGAGGAATGAATGAGCCACCACACGTCAAGACGCTTAGAACAGTGCCTGGCACAGAGTGGGGAGCCCAGCTCACTGAAGCTAGTGTTCTTTTCTAGAGGAGATGAAGTGACGTAATTCTCAGAGGCCCCAAGCACAGGTGAGAGGTTAGATCTGAGCTCCAGTTTCCTGGGGTCCAGGCTGTTTTCAGATTTTCAAAAAGCAAGTGCTCACTGAATTGATGTAGCAGCTAGTACAACATATCAACTAGCACGACGTGACAAGCAGCACCAGGCACAGAGAGAACGTCACAAGCAGTGCCTCATTCCAGGTTCCCCCCGCCCCGAGGTGGTGCTATTGCCAGCTCAATTTTACAGATGGGAAACCTGGGGCCCAGAGACTAGAAGCCACTTGCTTGAGGTCCCACAGCCGGTAGGTGACAGAGCTGGGAACTGAACTTGAGTCTGGCCCAGGACCTGGCCCCACCCTGGCACACAGCCAGCCCAGCTGAGTTATCCGACTGGAGCAGTCTGTGCAGCTGAGCTCCACCATGGGGCTGTGCAGGCCAGGTGAGCCTTCCCAGTTCAGGCAGGGGAAGCAGGAGGCCTCAGCTGGAGCTTTCTGGGCCCGGATGAGGGCCGGGGGAGGGAGGGAGGGAGCTGACCAGTGCTGAGGTCTTGAAAAAGGCCAGACAGGCTGGGGATGAGTTGCTGAGGGTGGTGGAGGGGTGTTGGTGGGATGGTTCCCATGCATGCAGGGTCCAGAGAGGCGGGGTGGTCAGTGGAGGGAGCACAGGCTCAGGCTGATGGAGGCTCAGTTCCTGGCCCTGACAGTTCAATCCTTGCCTTGCCCACTCAGGAACTCAAGTGACCCTGGGCACCCCACATTAACTCTCAGGGCCTCGGCTTCCTTACCTATAAAATGGGCATGTTGGAGCCTACAGGTATGCTGCAAGGATCTAATGAGAGATGTGCCCCCGGGCTGGCCCAGGTCAGGCCCTCCCTCCTGGAGAAAAGCTACCTTCCTGAGCCAACAGATCCTGGTCCCATGAAAGAGGACCTCTTCTAAGAGCAAATCACCCTCCTAGGCTTTTCACAGGGGCTCCTGGCTGGGTCAGAATAACTTGTCTGCAACTGTGACATAGCACAGAGCCTGGGAACCCACAGACAAAGTGGGGGCTTATTTCCACCTCCCTCCCTCTGTGTTCATTCCCGGCACACGTGGTCTGTGGATACTCCTAAGAAGAAGGAAATTAGGGACCCGCCCCAAATCGCTTCTGCAGCCTCCAAGGCACTCTGCTTACCCCAGAGGGCCATGAAGACAGAGAAAAAGACAGTGGCGGGGTTGTCGAAGAGGTGGCTGGCCCTGGCCGTGGCACACGCCGAGCTCATCTTCCAGTAGCTGCAGGTCTTGTCACACAGCGGACACATGGTAATGTTGTGTCTCTGGTCACACATCTCCATGCTGGAAAAGAGGGGCTTACGAGAGTGCCGGGCCAGAATGTGCAGGGCCTCTCCTGGGAGCCACAGTGGGGTGGGGGAAGTGCTGGGCCTGAGCTGGGGATTGGTGGGGGCCCCTGGGTCCTGCCATAGTGGACACCGGGAAGGCACACCAACCAGCTGCCAGTGCCACGTCCCTCCTCTCCATCGAGGTCCTGCTTCAGAGATATGTGACAGGTGCTGTCACACAGGGCCCCGCACTCAAGAGGGCCCTGCACTGGGTTTCATGCTTGGCTGTTCCCACCTTAAAATTCTTTATGACTTTGTAATAAAAGTCCCGCATTTTCATTCTGTATGGGGCCGCGACTGCTGGAGCTCACAACTTCTGGGTTCTGTGGACCCACCCAGACTTGCTGCGTGGTCACCTCTGGGAGTACCCTTGATTGGCAGCACCCACAGCCTGTGCTAGAGCTACTACCTTCAGGAGAAGCCGAGGTTCCCCAGCCAGCTTCCCTCTAATAACTGGGTGCTGTCAAGGCTTGTGTTAATACTGGACGCTATCCAGCTCTTTACATGTTAAGTCCCTGGAAACTGAAAGAGGAATAGGGTGAAACCACAAGAACACCGCACCCTTCCTGAGACCTGGCCACGTGCCAGGCGCCGTGCAGGTCTCCATGAGTCCTCGTGGGGACGCTGTGAAGAGGCACACATCCCCCAGCTGCCATGGGGTGAGACCCACCCCACGGGGCGCACTCAGGAAATGAGGGGAGTCTGGCCAGGATGGTAGGTTTTGCTCAGTGTAGGCTTTTGCTCTGCTGAGCAGACACAAAGTCTGGGGCAAGCACTCAGCTGCTACCGTTGGCCGGGAGAGGGGAGCTGCATAACCCCCAGCGGCCTTCCTCCTCCACCCTGCCCCCCAGCATGCGAGCTCTCTGAAAAACACCAATATTTAAAGGCCATCAGCTGTACGAGCAGGAGCCTGCACAGAGTCCACCTGGCCCACAGCAGCGTTGGGGACTACCTCAAGCCTGCCTTCACAGATGAGGAAAGGAGCCCAAAAGGGGAAGGGACTTGCTCAGGGCCACATAGCAGAGTGGGGACTGAGCCCTCGTCTCTGTAACGGTAAAGGTGGTGGCCTGCATGGCTCATTGGCTGCCCAGAGACCACAGGAGGGCCCCCAGCTGAGACCCCTGGTTGGGGCGTGCTCAGCTATGCCTGCCCAGCTATGCCTGCCTCTGTGTCACTGCCCAGGTCTTTTCACCTCAGACTTACTTTCTCCTTCTGGAACATGAGGGGAGGGGCCAGAATAAGGCCCTTCCAGCTCTGGCCTGCCCTGCCCATCTCCTCCCCACTAGTTTGGACAAGCCTTTGAGCTATAAATAGACACGGCTGGAGTGTTCACTCAGAGGTGAGCCGGTTACCTGCCAGCAGACTGAAAAGGCAAGGGTGCCGTTTTGGGTTTCTTTGCTTTTAATTTCTGATGCACCTGAATTTATGCACAGAATCACGCCTGGCCCACAGCAGTCGGTGTTTAAACATCAGCTGAAGGGCTCTGATGGGTCTTCCTCTGCCCAGCTCAGTGGGCATTCTGGCTCAATTCTCTGGTACTCACCAAATTTTTATTAAAAAACTGCACATGCCATATGTGCCAGGCACTGTGTTGGACACAGGAGATGGAATGACCAGTGGTGGCCAGCGTCATGGGCTTGAAGCACTCGGGGAAGTGAGCACCGATGGGCGTGAGCGGAGGGCGCGTGTGTGACAGGCGGGTGCACGCAGGCGGCCCGGCAGCGTGCAGCCGGAGCTGGGATGTGAATCTCAGCTCTAGCACTTGGGATCAGTGTGGCCTCGGGCAGGTTTCTCGAACTCTTTGGGCCTCAGTTTCCCCATCTGTAGACTGGGGGTGCTGAGAATGAAGAGCGCCCTTGTTACTGGGCTGTCAAGAGGATTAAACAGAGAATGCATGTGAAGCCCTGGACCAGGGCTGGCACTCGTGGGCCACATTTCTGTTCTCATTATTATTATCATGGGAATAACCAGGCACCAGGCAGCTACAGTGATTTTAAAAGGTGGACGCCATCTTGAGGCGTCCATCTCTTGCCCTTCTCTGAGCTTCCTGTGTTCTGGGGGCCTCTCCTGGGAGGCAGAAGAGGCCAGTGTGTGGGGCAGTACATGACCCGAGCCCCTCTCAGGGGACCAGCCCATAGAAGGCCCCCCACACTCCCCGCCATCGTTAGTGTGCCTCCTGAGGTCACAGTGACTGCCTGGCCCAAAGGTGAGGGGCCTGGAGCCCTGAAGTGGGCAGAGCCAGGGAGGGCCAGGGCCCCACATCTCAGACTGCTGTGAGCCCCATGGCTGCCCCAGCCCTCTTCCCTGCCAGCACCAACACCAGCCAGACAAAAAGCCTTTTTCTGCCAATTTTAAACCCTGTGCCTCTCCCTTCATCACCTTCAGCCAAAGTAAAGACAAGGAACTGGAAGGCCTGGTCTTTGGAGCGGGTGCAGGGGTGGGTCAGCCTCCAAGGGAAACAAGACCTCCCACTTCCTCCAAGGCGCTAACCGGGCCAAGGCCAAGCTCGGACAGGCCTCAGGGATCCCCTAAGTGCTGGGTGCCTCTCTGGCTGTGTGACAGGAGGCTAGGTTGCGGTGCTGGCCTGGCCTCGGGAGCTCAGCGCCCTTGTTGGGGCGTCCACGCCTGCCTGAGCAGAGCCTTCCGGCCGAGGCAGCTGGCAGGGGCATGGGGACGGAGGGTGGAGCCGTCCCCAGCTGCCTGCCAGGGGACCATGAGGGCTCCACTGACCTCATCCCTCCGGGGTTTGGAGTTCAATCTCCACCAGGTCTAGACTACTTTGATGTTCACCACAGTCACCCCTGCACAGGCCCTCCTGCCATACTATTAGCAAACAAAGGGACACGCTTTCTCCTGCCTAAGCCCAAAATAACTCTGGAGGGGACATAAGCCAGATTCCTTTAATGTTTGATTCTGGGTGGGGGGAATATTTTAAGTGTTATTCATGTAGTAAAATGTAATTTACACAAAAATGTACCGGATATGGCCTTTCTGTGCTGAGGGTCCTAACAGGCCAGTTTCCACGCCAGGTAAAGGCCCACTTGCTCTTTACTGCCTGGAACATCCGGTGTATTTTCCAAGCCATAGCTCTGCTTTAGAGATACTGGGCTGAGTCGTAAGAAATGTAACTGATTAATGTCATGGGACTTTTCCCGAGACCGTGAGCTCCTGGGAGACAGGGCCAGCGGGCAGTCAGCTTTCTAAACACCGATTTGCCCATCAGCACAGTGGCCTGTGGGCCTAACACACAAGAAAGTTGTCTTGGGGTCATTGTTAGCAGGCCTAGGAAATAGCTAGAAAGGACGGGAGACTTCTACGCATGTGAGGACGGCGTCCACTGAGCTCGTAAGGCTTCCCTTCTGTCTGGCTGCTACTCTGGCAAAGGCTCAGCCCTGCAGAAGGCCGGCCTGTCTCCGGGGTCTTGGCCTTCATCCCAGAGCCCCCACACCTGCCTGAACCCTTGGTCAACAGCAGAAGGAGCACAAGCTCCGTGATCCGAGGCCTGGGTCTGCTGTTCCTGCCATACTTTCCAGAGCCCTGAGGACAAAGGGAGCTTCGTGGAGAGACCTGGCAGGCTGGGTATCCTGCCCTGAGGCCTCTGAACATCATTTGTCTCCTTTCCTGACCTCAAGAGGAAAAAGTGCATTATCTTGTCACACAATGACTAACAACTAAAAGGGGAGGGGGAAAAAAGAAGTGAAAAGGAGCAGCATATTTGTTTTCTGTGTCCTTTCAACAATAAAACGTCTCCTAGGGCATATACGCCTAAAAAAGGAGGTCTGGTCTTCGATGCCAATTAAACCCCTTGCACGGCGCCTCTCGTCCTGATGGTGTGTGTCCTGGCACGCCGTGTCCGGGGCTGGGTGTGTGTGGGAGGCGGGCTGAGAGCCCCAATGCAAGGAAGCCTGGCGCTGCGCCGGGAACGTGGCTCCTTCCTAAGGAGAGTGGCCACCTACCTGGGGATGTTTTCATTAACAGTGGCACATCCGTAGAGGAAAACAATGATCCCGACCACGGAGGCTGGGATCAGCATCTGGGTATACACGCCCAGCCAGGCGAAGTACAGGCCGATCTTCTCCCCAAAATACTTCCTGCACCGCGGGGCAAAGCCAAACAGAGACAAGCTGACTCTCATTCTGTACCAGTGAGGAGACAAGTCACGTCCCCTCCCCAGTCCAATTCAGGGTCACCAATTCTCTAGACCAAGTAGTAGAGAGTGGGTGGGGCTCTGAGTTAGGCCATCAGGTTTGGGGGTGCGCTCTGCTTTTCCTCTGCCCGCCCCTCTTTTCTGTACCCCCAGGAAGGTGGGAACATTTCCGTGTGGGACGCCCACATTGGTGGATGGGATGGATGGCCCGGGGAAGCTGCCAGCTCCATTTCAAGTCCTGTTCAGCTAAGAACTGGAATGAACTCTGGCCTGGAGGCATCAGGAGAACCAACAGCTCGTCATTAAGCATTTTGGCACCTTGATGGGTTTAAATTAATTTTCATGAGCTGAACACTGGTCTACATGTTCCCACAGGACACACAGGCTTAGTCCAGTCTGCCCCACCTCTGTCCTTGGGACAGAGGTCTTCTTGGGAGAGGACAAATTTTGAGGCAGCTCTTCTGTTCCTCTCCACACAGCAATGCAAGAACCCCCCACCAGCTGCCCAACTGCTGGGCTCTGAATGTAGGAGGAGGCGGTGAATATGACAGGAGAACCCATCCTCCAGTGTGTTCGAATAAACCGCTTAAACTAAGGCTGGCCCAGGCCACTGGTCCTGCTAGAGACCTTGGGTCCTCTGCACAAGCTCTTCAAGTTCAAACAGGTTCCTAGATACTGAATACTCAGTGCAGTTGAAACCTATGGGGACATTTATCCAACTGACATCCAAGTAGGGACTCACCTCCTACAACCTCTGCCTGAGGAGCCAGGCCTGCTCTGGGTGTTCCTCTTACCTGACCAGGTCGATGGGCTGGTACTTATAAAAGACCCCGTAACTCGCCCACTCTTCGTACAGGAGCTGGGAGAGAGAACATAGTGAGGGGCCGGTGAGACTGTGCTAGTCCCAGTTCACTCCCTAGGACACAGAGCTACCAGGATGCTGATGAATTCCTGTGCTCAGTTAATAGCTACATAATCCATTCATTCACTCACTCAGAGTTGGCCATGTGCCAAGTACCCTGCTGGGCACTGGGCTTCCAAAGGTGAGTTTGGTAAACACAGCTCTGAGCCCTGAATTCCCATTCTGGCAGGGGAGATGGATATGAAAAAATGGATCACACCTTTCAGCTCTGGTAAGGATCCCAAACAACCCACCGCGGTGAGCCTCAGCTGGGACTGGAGGCCGGCAGTGGGGTGCGGGCACTCCCCGAGCAAGAATGAGCCTACATTTTTAGGTGAAGGTGGGGTGGGAAAGAAGCTTCGGGCATCATTATGAAATCCTCACTCTTCCTAATTTGATTCAGATTTCATCTAAAATGGTCGGATGCTGTAAGGCTTTTCCGTTTAGGTTTCCTGGTCATACCTGTCACACACCAAACCATCTTTATAAAGGACAAAATCCACCAGTTTCTGGAACAGAGAAATACGAGTGGCAAGATTTTTAAATCTCATAGGATGCAAAGAGCTCGACATTTATCTCCTGAGATGGGCTGTCTGATTAACATGCTTAGTGAAATAAATGAAATCTACACACACCCCATTATCCCCCAGGCTTTGGGCAGGGACAGTAATGAGTGTGACAGATCGGAAGCCTTGTATGAACACGTAGAGGGTGTCCTAGGAAAGACTCCGTGTAGGACTGCTGGTTCTAAGAAAGAAATCCCACGCATGTGGGTAATTAGTGCTTTACCGACCACAACTCAAAGCCTCAGGTCAGACAGCTGGGTGGAGGGGACTTGGGACCCTCCTGGGACCTTCTGTGCCTCGGCCACCTGTCTCTGCTGGAACAGACAAGAAATGGGCAGGAGGCAGGCAGGGGCACGCCCTGAGGACTCGCCAGTCCTCTTCTGTACACTGCAGCTTGCCTTGGGTCCTTTTTCCGTTTCTTAATACTGAACTTAAACAGATTTTTTTTGGGGGGGTCTCCTATATTCAAATTCAGCTGTGGCCCCATGAAAACATGGACCATCTTATCACCCCAAACATGCTATGCTATGAATGGAGTGTTTGTGTCCCCAAAATTCATATGGAAGCCCGAACCCCCACTGTGACTGCATTTGGAGATGGGGTCTTTATGGAAGTAACTGAAGTTAAATGAAGTCCTAAGAGTGGGGTTTTGATCTGAGAGGGCTGGTGTCCTTATAAGGAGACATCTGAGCTTGCTTTCTTCATGTATACACACGGAGGAAAGGCCACGTGAGGACATAGCGAGAAGGTGGGCGTCTGCAAGCCAGAAAGAGAGCCTTCACCAGAAGTCAACCCTGCCAGCACCTTGATCTTGGACTTCCAGACTCCAGAAGTGTGAGAAATAAACGTCTGTCGCTGTGTTACCAGCCTGAGCTAATGCATTCTCCCCCACTGACTTTGTGCATTTCTGTGCACAAAGATATCTCCAAGGAAGTCTTTGAAAATTAAAAATGTGTAAGAGGCTCGCTGGGTGGGTTCCACAGACCAGGGAGTCAGGGGTCCCTAGCAATGGCCCTCTAGTGAATGGATCCATTTCCTCAGGCTCCTCTGCACTTCTGAGAAAAAACGCTCAGGAGACTACAAGCGCTGTGTCTGAAAAGCAGGAGGGAAGTAGCTTAGCAAAGCAAAACACATTCTTAATACATTAAAAGTGACCCTTGCTGTCAGAATCCTGGGTTTTGCCTGCTCTGATCTGTATAAGAGTAGTTGTCTTTAGGTTTTAAGTCCTTCTCTAAGTGGTACACACAGGATGTATTCAGCAGGAATCCAAGTTCTGACAGACGGACGGCAAGGCTTGCTGCTAGCAGGTGAGCCTCTGCCGCTTGCGGTAAGGAACTGGGCTGCCCGGGGCCTCCCCCGTTGTCTCAGAGGGAAAAGCGTCCAGGAATGAGAGCTGTGCTCCTGGGCTGGGACAAGTGTGGCGTGGGCAGACTCTCCCTCTCTGAGTCCCTGGTGGTGGTCGTGGGCAGACCCTACTGGGAGTCCTGAGTGGGTCACCGGGGCAGGCCCTCCGCTCTGAGCCCCATCGTCTCCTTCGTACTGAAGGGTGCAGTTCTTCCTGCCAGTCACAGAGTGAGCCCAGATGGGCTCGTGCCCGTCAGAGCGCTTTCTAAAGGCAGATTGCTGGTGGTTCCTTATGCCTCACTCTCCTGGCAATGCAGCAAATGACGAAAAGCCTACACTTTTACTCTGTAAATAGGGAGGTCTAAACCAGCAAACTTTGATGAAATTGCACAGCATTTCGGGAAAAGCAAAGTGGCCCACACTCCTGGGCAGCTTCCTCCCCTTAGCTGAAATGAAGTCACTGATTTATACCACAGACGGACGGAAACTGGGAGATGCATCACAGGTGGGGGGGAGGGACGGAGGGACGGAGGGAGGAGACAGGGAGAGAGTGAAGGCACGACGGGAGAAGCCATGAAAGAGCTTCTGGAAGGCATGACCACGTCACACTGGTCACTCTGCTCACAGGCCTGCCCACAGCAGGCTGGCTACCATCCACTGACAATTGTGACAGTTGGGGGCACACCCAGCCTGCTCCATAAGCCATTTTACCTCTGGGATTTTCTACCTGTCAAGAAGCGAACATCTATCACTGCAGCCATCAGCATAAAGAAATCTGACTTTAGATTTTCCTATTACCAGTGGCAGAACCCTCAGGCTGCACCTCAGCCTTGTGAGTAGGGTGGGGGTGCTGGGGCCCTGGGTGTGCCTGTAAGGGCTGCTGGCTCCAGTCACAGTGACCCAGAACCTTCCAGCACACAGACCTCGGAGAGATCTCAGCTCAACCCGCTAGCATTCCTCCTGCCCAGACCTGCTTGAACATTCCTACTTGTGCCCCTGCCCCTCCAGCTCCAGGCCTCCACAGCAGGCAGGCCCATCACGGCACTGCAGTCTCCTTTATGTCTGAGACTTGCCCCTTGCCGTCTCCCCCCGTAATGGAGGTCCCAGGAGGACAGCTTTGCCTGCTCTGTGTCATCCCCACCACCTTGAACGAGGCCTGGGGCAGATAACAGGTTTCCAGTGAGTAACTGCTGCATGAATGAATGAATGAATGAATGAATGAATGAATGAATGAATGAATGAAAGAGCGAGCCAGGCCCTGTGACTCCCAGTGCAGCAAAGGATGGAACAACCTCAGTCCATACCTAGAGGAGGGGAGCCGCCCCCGCCCCCCAGTTATAGCCGTGCCTGCCTCTTGCTTGAACATTCCTACTTGTGCCCCTGCCCCTCCAGCTCAGTACCAGCCAATGGCCTTCGCTCGGCTGTGTCCCCCTGTCTGTCCTGTGAGGTACCTGGGGCGAGGCACCGGGGCGCCTGCACTGACAGAATGCCACAGATGCTGTCATTGGAAAGACAAATACTTAGAACCAGGTCGTTTAAGGTGCGGTCACCGTGGCAGAGTCAGTTCTCCAAGGTTCCGAGTTAGGACCCAAACTTATCTGAGGCACGCTCCCTCCCTTGATTTTTTCCTGTAATCCATCCACCCACTCATCTGTCTGTCCATCCATCCATCCATCCATCCATCCACATATCCACCCACCCACCCGCCCACCCACCTGTTCATTCATCTATCATCCATCCATCCGTCCGTCCGTCCATCATTCATCCACCCACCTACCCACCCATCTGCCAGTCTCTCCATCCATCCATCCATCCATCCATCCATCCATCCATCCATCCATCCATCCATCCATCCATCTGTATACCCACCCATCCACCTGTCCAAGACTCCCTGACTCCCTGACTACCCCCATGGCCAGGCCTTGTGTCCATTGCTGGGACATGATAAGGGGGTGGGCAGAGGGTGGGCAGCATGCCAGCCAGAGAGAACAGATGGGTCTGGATAAACCTGGAGCTGTGTTTGCTGGGCCTGGCACACAGTAGTGCCCAGTCAATAGTGCCTGAAAAAGTAACTGAACGAGATCGTCTTGGCACTGATGTGACCACGGGCTGAGTCGTCTTCAGATTAGCAAGGCGGCCGGCCAGTGTGGCTGGAGCAAGGGGAGGCGGGTAGAGGATCAGGGTGGAGGGGCCTCTATGGCCTGGAGCACTGAATTAGGCCAGCGGGGGTCGCTGGTACCCATGCGGGAGAGCTTCAGCGACTGGCAGAGGGGTGCCGAGGGCGACACGCTGACCAGAGTTGTCCGGGCAGGCCGTGCAAGGATGGGGGAGTGCTGTAAGTCATGGGGTCTCAGACGAATGCCAGATGTTCCACTAAAAATAACCAAATATGTAATTTTTGTGCTAACTCAGATAGCATCTTCAGCTGGATTCCTGAGCGGGCAAGTTGTGTCAAGTACCAAAAGTTTAAAAACACGTATGGGGGGCTGGACGGAGGCACGAATGGAGAACATTCCAGACACAGAGGTTCCCAGCCCCTGCGATTTGGGACAAGGCTACTATTGTGAAGCTCTCAGGGAAGCGTCTCCACCCACCACCTCAGAAGGATGCCCTCTTGGGGGCAAGAGGCAGGACAAGGGGGGCTGAGACGGCTACACGGTACAGGGGGGCTGCTCCCCGAGGTGAGAGAGGTTTGTGCTCATTTGGGGAACCGACAGGGACTGATGTGGAAGAGGGGAGCAAGGCTAGTACCCCAGCGTGGGGACGTGTGTAGGGTGGCAGGAAAGAACCTTCTTGAGCGTGGAGGGGAGGATGAGAAATGGCTGTGGTTGGGGAGACGCTCATGTGGGCGTGGGGTGGAGGAAAAGAGATTCTAGGAAAAGCCACGCTGAAGAGGAAAGGGGTCACTCAGTGTTTCCCAAAGTGCGTCCCTCGAAATACTAACTCAATAACTTTTCCATTAGAAAGGGCTCCAGGTCAAGTAAGTTTGAGAAACACTGGGTTGAACACCATCCCACAAGTGTCCCCAGGGTGCTGCTGGGGGCCGTGGCTCTCTGTGTGGCTGGCCACAGTGGTTCCCAAACTTATTTGCCCAGGAGCAGGGCAGGATTAGGCCAAGTGCCAGCAAAGGTGGCCAGAGGTTGATTACCCCGGTTACGACACAGGTTTGAGCCTGGTCAGGTCCAGTGGAGGGAGAACAAAGAGGTCGGGGCAGACTCTGAGGAGGACAGCCTTTCACACGTTCACCAGAAACGGCCACGGACACTTCTGAGAATCAGAAAGAACACAGCGAACCAACGAAACGGAATTCCCCAATGTTCTCCCTCAGATGTGGGAGGAGAAGCATTGTTCCCACGGATGGCCGCTACACACCCTGGCGGGAGCGCCCTGACCCTCCCGCGGCCCCGGGGTCCCTCCAGGCCCTGACAGAGCACCGTGTCGTCAACTTACCTTTCTGTCATTGAACTCCACGCTCTCACCTTCATAGTCTCCCTGTTCAAAAAGAGAAAAGGGACATTCTCATCATCCAAGGGAGCTTTCGAGTAGCTCAGACTCCTTATTTTTCCAGACGAACTTCACACACCTTCACTGATACAGTGAAGATAATCCTAGGACAAAACTTCACACAGAGTGGAAGACAGACCAGGCCTCCTTCCCCGATACAAAGTGCTCTGCGTGTCCCATGGCTGCTTGGCGTCACCAGCCACCAGCGGGAAAGCCCAAACCGCCCCCAATACCAACACAAAGTCCAGGAAAGGACCCATGGTCAGGACCTTGGAACTGGTAACACAAAAGAAAGGGGGCTTCTGGGGCTGGAAGAGTCGTATCAATAGGGTGAACATACATCCCACGCTGTGTCTTGTTCCCAGTGCCCTGCCCAGGTGGTGCCCTCTTTCACATTCAGTGTCCCAGGAAGGACAATAAATAATATGATCACTGTACATAGACATCAGGAGTCCAACACTCCCATTTTAGAGATGGAAACATTGAGTCTCAGAGGAGCAAACTGACTTTCCTGAGGACAGATGGCTGAATTTCGTCAGACTTGGGACTCAGATCTAGTCTCCAAGTCCACTGGAAGAGAAGGAGGGTCTAAAAGTCAAAAGTGAGCCCCGGGTACCAGCAGTTGACACCAGTGACTAAGCAAGAGCCACAACAGAGGCTCTGTGAGCCAGTCCCGGCATGGCTGGTATGACCACTGGCCCAGAGGATCGCCAGGCAGATAAGCCTGAGACCTCCTGGAGGTCTGCCTGCTGCCTGTTGCAGGTCCTTCCCTGACTCCCGCCAGCCCTGCCAGCCCCTCCAGGCGGGGAGGACTTGACCACCAGGCAGGCAACCCAATGCCCTGATCTTTGAATGGAGACCCTCAGAGCAGTTTAACCAGTTTCCTCCAGAGTTTTCAGGGACCCTCCCCTGCCCACGCCCAACCTTTTAGCATTTCCCAAGTTTCTCTCAAGAAGCCACATGGAAGACAGCCACCTGGTCCCAGCAGCAGCACCTCATTGATCCAGAGGTCAATTAGCCGGTGACCTCTAGGGGGGTAGATGCCAAACGTGAAGGAAAGTCAAAAGCTGCTGAGTAGCCAGCTGAAATGTCAAAGTCCTTCCTCTATAATTGACACACTAATTAGAGGAGACGCCCTGGGGTCTCCCTCAGAGCACAGCACGCTTCCTGCACACATTAGTCCCGCAGGTGGCTATCTGCCTGGCACCAGCCCCCTGCATCCTGCTGACAGATACTCTCATCGAATGAAAGAATGCAGTAAGCAGGCATTGGAGGGGGTGGCGATGCTATGGGCCATGCGCGGAGGGCAGCGAGCAGTGACATCAGACAACTTAGTGGTGAGGGAGACAGACGATGAAAACTTTCGAACCAGAGCTGCCAAGCACAGAGGCCAAGTTCCCTGCGGGCAGCATTCTGTTGGAGAGCATGGGCTGTACTTGGCCCCACTCAGAGTGATGTAGCTCCCTAAACGTTTGAACACAGCTTAGGTACTTAAGGAGGTGGGTGCCCTTCAAGTGCATGGAAAATTCACGGATGTAAAATTCCACATTCCCTCAAGATGCCCCAAGTCCCTCATCCAGCTGGAAAGGACCCTGGAAGGAGAGCCAGAGGACCTGGGCTTCTCGGGAGGAGGCGGGAGTGATGGCCAGGGTCTGCGGGGCCTGAGCCCTGCCCTTGAAACATTGTCCAGCAACAGGTTGCTCACCAAGGCAACTTGAGAAGATCCAACCCAAATCAATACCGCATTTATGGAGCAGCCACTAGGAACGAGCGTGGGGCTTTCATGAGCTACACTTACAAGCAACGGTGCCCAAACAGTGGTGTCTTTGTGGGACAGGGAGCATCAGAAGCCCAGAGGAGGAAGGAAGAGATCAACTGTGCCGGAGAAGGGGGGACAAGGAAAAGCTTGGAGCGGATGTGATGCTGAGTGTGCCCTGGGGAGTGGAGAGGCGCTGTCTAGGCAGAGGCGGCGAGGAAGAGCATTGCAGGCGGAAGGAACAGCAAACAGGAAGTTACAAAGGTGGGAGAGCTGGTCAGTCGACCCCAGATTCCTACAGTGAGTGATGAGGGGATGGGCAGCAGGTCATGGTCCGGGCGGGTGGCCCTCTGCTGTGCCGGCACCCTCCGTTTGTCCAATCCAGTGTTACTGAAAACCCTTTCATTTCTGTATTCCCTCTGACACCTCCTGCGACCCTGGCCATGGGACAGGGCAGGTATCATTCCTGACTCGCAGGTGGGGACGCTGGGGCTCAGAGGCAACAAGGGAATGAATGCCTCCATTCAAGGGTGCAGAGTGAGTGGCCGGGACTAGAAGCTGGGTCCCCGGCCCCCAGGCCCGCCCTCTCTTTCCAGCTTCTTGGCTCCTAGTCTTTGCAGTAACACAATTTGGAAAGTTCCAGAGATCCTCTGTCCGGGCTTCCCACAGTGCTCGGGCCTCACGGCCCATTCCCAGTGCCCTGCTGAACTCTAGTCCCTGTTTCCATAGAGATAATAAGAAGAAAATCATCTTGCTCTCTCTACCCCGAGCCAAGACAACACACGGCCATGGCCACGGGCTATATTTGTCAGGAGGATCCCAGTGGGATTTGAAGATTCAGCTCAGGAAGCTGGCCACTTGCTCTGAGGAGACAGAGACATACAGAGCCCTGGTCATTGGCCAACCCGGAGGGGCCAGGGACGACATTTCATGCCCAGCTGGCCGCAGCATTTCTGCCACAAATCCCTGTTGGGTGGAACTGTTCTGCAAGAAACGGTGGGCCCGCGTGTAACTTCTCAGTCCCCACCTGGGGGAACAGAGAAGGCCTGTGCACAGTTGACATTTAAGGGAGAACCAAAGCAGGAAGCCAGACCACAGGATAATTAGAGCTCCCTGGGTGGGGGAGGGGTGGCCCGCGGGGATGTGAGGAGGCAAATGACGCAGACATCAGTTGTGGGTCCAGGTCACTTACGTCGTGTAGGGGGTAGGCCGCTGAGTAAACGCCATTAGCCAGCAGGCTTGTGATACCTTAAAAATAAAGGCAGAGAGAGGATTATGGACCAGGCACGTCCCCCGCTGCTCCTCGTTCCATCAGAGCGGTCCCAGGACTCTCTCAATCACCGAGAATTTTCTCAAAGCGAACCACACCTGGCTGCACAGAGCCCGGCAACCTTCCTGGGGTTTCCTCCCCGGGTCCGACTAGATGACAAAAACATGCTCTACTGGCAGGATTAGGAAGACACAGAGGAAACCCCAAGAGGAAGTTACGTCTGGGAGGAAGGAGGAACCCCCAAACCTGCAATTCACCAACTACCCCGCCTGCTTGAGGGCAAGCCTGCAGATCAGAAAGATGGATTTTAAGTGGTTAGAAAAGCTGAATCATGAGAAAAATATGATGGGAAAATTGATGGTGTCAGAAACACACATACAATTTGGAATTAGATTTTAGGTTGATTGGAAAAGCCAAAGAGGAGGCCTGTGGGCCCCGTGCTGGGGCAGAGGCACTTACCGTATTTACCACATTTTCGCCTTTTACTTAAAAGGGCAGAGTCCTTCTTTCTTCCCTCTCCTTGCCCTGTTTATACATCGGCTATTAGTTACATGCAAAAGGGCCTGAAAGGATCAAAGCGGCATTTGGGGGAGAAAGTGCACTGTGGTCCAGTGCTCCTGGGGCAGTGGGATGAGAGCCAGGCCGTTATTTGCAGACCCCAGGCCCTGCACCTCCTGGACTCTGAAGGTGTGGATTCAGGCACAAGGCAGATGCGGCCAGTGCATGGGAACGGGGTTCCTGGGAGTCTGGTCAGCTCCACACACATCCTTGGGGGCCAGCGCTGCTGAGAAGTTTCCATGAAGCCCCTGTTAGTCACAGAACCCTCTGCCTAGCCCAAGAGGCTTTCTATGCAATAAATGAGTCAGATTTTTCAGGGGCTTGGCTGGCCCACTCTCTGCTACTGTGAAAGTGGTGGGAGAGTGCCTTCCTGAAGTCTGGTTAAACACAGACCATTTCCTCGGTTAGTGATCTGGAATGGTCAGGGCACCTGAGAGATGCTCAGAGAGACATGGGAGCACATTGCTAAAGTCACACGTGAGCGAGACATTCACCTGCAGTAAAAGATGCACATGGGGTCTGGTCCGGGTAGTCTCCTCCTCCCTGTTTTCCCAGGAGCTGCCAGTGTGCAGGCTGCTTCCCCTGTCTGCAGGGCTCGCCCCTCACCTTCTTCATGTCTACGCTTTCTCCAACCACTGCTTCTAATCCCCCAAGCGATCCCCACCCCCTTCAACTGCAAGGTTATGTTCTGGTTTATCTGATTATTTGCTATGTGTTTCCGTCCCCCGGAATACAGACCCCCTGAGGGCAGGGAGCTCCTGAGAAGAGGCTTGGCGTGTGACAGAATCCATCATTTGCTGCAAGTGGAATGAATGAAGTTCGGAGGCCCGCACGGCCTACAGGCAAGGCAATAACATGAAATGGGGGTGCAGAGAAGGCCCCTCGATCCATCTGCTCTGTCACCAGGCACTGGCAACCAGCCCTGCCAGACACCTGGCAGGAACAGAGTGCCCACCCCAGGGAGCACCCGGAGCAGGGTTCAGTTCCCGAGGTCAACCCTCAGACTCTGGACTCTTTGCAAACGTTCACAGAAACCACGGCAGTTCCCTCGCAGAGGGCCTCAAGGGGCCCCACGGGGACGCTGAGGTCTGGCACTGCATGGGACTAGGACCACGCTTCCTCCCCACTCTGGTGACCTGGGCCATTCTGGAGGCTCTCCCTCTGTCGGAGGTGGGCCAGGCCTATGGGGACAGTTTTCCGGGGCTCCTCTTGACCCCTGGGTGAGGGCCGCCACTCCCACTGTCTCAGGATACAGCTTAGAAATATCAGGCCTGGAAGGGTGTCCCTGTGACCGGCCAGAAGCCATACCAGCTAGGGGACATGCAGCCCACCTGATCCTGGAGAGTTCATCCTCTCCACCCTGTACCCTGGGCTTCTCCCCGGGCCTTCAGCTGCTGCGCATTTTACTCCTTCTCCTGTTCTCCATTTCCCCACCCGTGGCGTCTTTCCCTCCACAGGAAGACAGATGCGTGTGTAAGGACCTCTCTCCCGGAAGGGTGCACAGACTCAGGCTCTTACCAGGCCTGCCCTGTGGCCCTGCGGCCACAGCCCTGGGACCTGAGACGCCCCTGATGGCACTGTTAGCACAATGCTCGTCTGGCCATAACACAACTCGAGGAGAACGGGGAAGGCGAGAACAGCATTCCTTTGCTCTGAAATGTTCCACGTTAGCAAACACCCGCGTGGGGGTGGTTCCCGTCCACAGGCTTAATCAGAAAGGTTTTGCATCTGTGGCTTCCTCTGGAAACTGGGACCAGAGGAGCCTGGCTGGGGTGGTCCTGCGGCAGCTTCCGGAATCAGGGCGTGTGTCTAGGGGAGTGCTTTCCAGCAAAGCCTGCTGTGGGGCTGCATTGGCCCCGTGGGGCGCCCTCCACTCTAAGCCGTGAGCCTGCCTGGCTGCACCCAGCCTAGAGTGCTGCTTTGGGCCATCGCCCCGGCTGGAACCCTAACGACTTCCTGCTGGACTGTGAGGGACAAGAGAGGGTTAAGACACCTGGTTCCCCTACAGCTTCCAGAAGCCAGGATTTACGGCGCGTGTCTGTCTCCACACACCACCACAAATGCCTCAAGACAAAGAGAGGCAGACCTGGGTGTAAAAAGTGCCAGACTTTGGTAAAAACGGACCCTCGGTCCTGAAACGGTCCTGAAACGGCTCTCCTGTCTGAAACTGTCACACAGGCTTAAATCAAAACTCTAAGAAACCCCAAGGGGGCCGCCCACCCCCCACGGAGATGATTCTGAGGCAAGATTACCACTGGGAAAACCAGCGCTGATGTCAAGCCCCAAAAATGTCCTTACCCATGCTGTACTTGGCTTTGGTACACGTTGTTCTTTTCAGAATTTCATAGACCTAGTGTGGAGACAAAAAGGGGAGGACCGTCACTCAGGCTGCAATGGCACGCAGCAACGGCCGTGCGATCGCCGAGAAGGGACGTGGTCGAGTGTGACTAGTGACGACCTCCCACCCCTCTCCAGGGACAGTGGCAGACTTTTCTGAGGGTGCTTCATCAGCAGCTTCAGGGGCTCGATGTTCTCAGGGACAAGTAAGTACGTCGCGCAGGGGTCCCACCGGACACTTCCCTTCATGCAGCACTGACTCTGTGTCACGCTGCTGTTCATGGTTAGGACTTGTCCCATGTGCCCTGCTTGATGGGCTATTATTGTTCCTACAGCTGAGAGATGAGTTAGAATTCGGAGGGACGAGGACACAGCCAATAGGACAACTCCCGGGGATAGCCCTGAATGTTCTAGAAACCCAGGGGCAAGTCTCAGGATTCCATTCCATACTGTGTGAGGGGGCAGCAGAATGTGGGGTGTCTGGCAGAAGCCCCCCTGAACAGCCACACAGCACCCCAGTTCCATGCCCTCTTCACTAATGAAACATTTAGCTTGGTGGCCTCAGGAGCCCCAGCTGGGGAGTCTACCTGCCTGGGTCTGAGTTCTGGCTCCACCACTTGTAGCTGTGTGGTCTTGGGCAAACTATCTCACCACCCTGTGCCTCAGTTTCCCCACCTGCCAAATGGGATGAAAATAATCGGCCCTACACTATAGAGGCGCGGGTCAGAGCACACCAATCCCCCTCGAAACCCTCTGTGCTCCCATTCACTCGGGCGAGGCCAACGGCCTTCCAGGAGCTCCCCTGACCCGACTAGCTGACCTCCCCCCATCTCTGTCTGTTCCAGTTCTGTTCCAGCAACTCCAGCCCCCTGGCTCCTCCTCTCATTCACCAAACCCTCTCCCACAGCCTCGGGGCCTCCACTCTGCCTTTTCCTTTTGCTAGAAGCACTTGTCCCCTGAGCTTTAATTAGGGGGAACTTAACAGGCCAAAGAGCACCCACCATTTCGTTCGCTCTGCCTTCTAACTCTGCTGTCTTGTCCTGAAGTGCATTCCACCACCTGCCCTATTATAAATGTGCCTATTGCCTCTTCCCACCTGCCAGTCTTGGAAACGTGGTGGGTGCTCAATAACTGCCCACTGAATGAAGGAATGAGTGAATGAATGAATGAATGGTGCACTCAGATGGCTCCCTCCCCATCGCCCCCCCAAACCTAACTGGTGGCCTCTTCCTGACCGTGAGGATTCTCCTCCCATCACAGCCCTGTTCACAACTGCGGCTGTGACTGCATCGGCTTTCCATCTGCCCTCCCACAGCTGGCCACGGGCAGTGACTCTGTAGGACCGATCTGACTGCGTCTTGAACTTTGCCCCATGCCCTTCTATGGCTACCTAGTGCCCCCAAGCTGAAGGCCTAAGTCCTGAGACCAGCACTTCGGAGCTCTCTCCTGCTGTTCCCAACTCCTAGCTACTGGCACCCTGGGCGACCCTGAGGCCAGGAGCTCAGGGAAGGAGGCCGGAGGGGCTGTCGCATTTCAATAACTTTGCCTATAACGAACTCACCCCAAGCTTTCTTGCGGATCACAGACTGAACCCAATTTTATAGCAGAACCCCAATGAGATGGGGGCTACAGCTGTCGATTCACATATGTTCCCCCGTGCCCCACCTCGGCCACCTCCCCGATAGCAAGCACCTGACCTCTGCTTCTGGGGAACATTTGGCAGCCTCAGATAATGTAAAAAGATGGGGTGGACATGCATATTGGAACACAGGCACATGCCTCAGTTAATTCAGTTGGCCATTGTCTTGTGTCTCACACCAGCGCAGGAAAGGGAAACCATCCAGGTTAAAACTGGGGCTGGTTCTCCCACATCTCAGGGACAGGGATCACCTCTTACGGACACGTCAACCCCAAGCTACATCAGGCGGCTGGTGATTTTGCATAAACAAGTTCCTTGTGGTTTATAATTGTGTGATTTCATTGCTAAAATTAATCAGCAACATGGTCAATAATAAAAATCACAGCAGCAGCTCTGTTCCTGAAACTGCGTCCTGGTTACCCTCGGTGGGGGCACACGGCCGCCCTTTGAACAGAGAGCCAGGGTCGGCCTTGTTCAGGTGCCGGCTCAGTGACTCCCGAGGTCACGAGGCTGGGAGGGAATGAAGGGTGACGGTACCCGGATCTGCCTGTCCTGGCAGCGGCCTTGAGCCCCTCATGCCAATGGGACCTGCACCACTCTCTCACCTGGCCACCTTCCAGTCTCAGGATGTGGCCATGAGAGGCACTTATTTACTCAAGGTCAAGCTCTGCACCTCTCCCCACTAGGCTGGGCTTTCGGGGCAGGGAGGAGAGAGCAGCAACAACGGCTTGGCTGCGAGGTTCATTTCTTGTTTAGATAAAAGCTGGCTCCTGAGCCGTGCACGGCTCAGCCTGGCTAGCGGACAAGTTGGCAGCCAATGGATAAACATTCAACCAATACCTTGAATAGAGTAGGGTGGCCTGATCAGGTTTCAAACCTCAGTCAGCTCGCCTGGCAAAGCCCCAGATATCTACCCCAACCCTACCGCCACTGCCCCATCACTCCTGCCAGGCCTGCCTGCTGGGCAAGCTCAGGGTCTGGAACCCGACAGCGACAGCGAGGAGCGCACCAGGCGGGAGGCAAGGAGGCCGGGGAGGTGGGTGGGAAGCGGCAAAGACTGGACCCTGCGAAAATCATCCAAGGAACCCCTCTGCCTCTTTCCTGCTGTACCTCCTCTCCTCCTCTCCGGCCTGGGCTGGGCCATCCCCTGGGCCCCTTGCAGCCCTCTTGGTTATATTATTCTAATTATTTCAGTCACAGACAATTAGAGCCTCTTCCACCCGGAGGAATTTCTCCGAAATGAAATTATCATCGGTTTCCCCGGGGCCACCTTGCTGGTGACGAGCAAATCCCTCCATGACACTTACTATTGTGCTCCGGGTTTTGCTGTCGAAAAAGGAATCCTTGTCAGACAGGTCAAATCTGTTGAAATACCGGGAAGAAAAAGAGACACAGATCACGGGAGTCAGCTCTCCAGGTTTCTAAGGCCTTGGGGACCACGCTGTTCCCATGAGCAGCAACTGTGAAATCGGTGAAACTGCGGGCCAGGTGTGACGCGACCTGGGTACTTGGAACAGTCTGTTTCTTCTGCCCTCACCCCTCCGGGAGGCTGGGAAATCTACAGAGGTGGGAAGCGACCCTAATGGCCAGTGTGCTCAGACCTCCCCCTCAAGGGTCCCGTCTCCTTCTGATGATAAAATTAGTGGCCAGTTTTTGGTCTCTGTCTCACTATTGCTGGGTGTGGGGATGGTCTCACTTCACCATCACACTTCCAATATTTAAGAAAATCTCATGGGGCGGCCGGATGGCTCAGGTGGTTAGAGTGCGAGCTCTGAGCAACGGGGTTGCCAGTTCGATTCCCACATGGGCCAGTGAGCTGCGCCCTCCACAACTGGATTGAAGACAATGAGCGGCCACTGAGTTGCTGGAGGGGCAACTGGATGGTCCAGTGGTTAGAGCACGAGCTCTCAACAAGGTTGCCGGTTCAATTCCCGCATGGGATGGTGGCTGCACCCCCTGCAACTAAAGATTGAAAATGGCGACTGGACCTGGAGCTGAGCTGTGCCCTCCACAACTAGATTGAAGGACAACGACTTGGAGCTGATGGGCCCTGGAGAAGCACACTGTTCCCCAATATTCCCCAATACAATTTTTTTAAAAAGGAAAATCTCCCTGTAACTTCCAAACGGCTTCGGTCCTAAGGTCTGGGGGCTGCATGGACATCGCCTGTGGCTTTCTGAGTGCACAGGGACATCTGTGGGAAAGGTCCCACTCCCTAAGGTAGAGTTGGGGAGGGTGGCTGTGGGGGGCTGTGTCCCCATGGAACCTGGAGGTGAGCCTGCCTTGACAGGCCAGGGGGTCCAAGGGAGGTGTCCAGGGCAGAGCGAGGGAGGCCAAGGCCATGGGGGTCTGGAGGGCGGGGTGTCCTTCTAATGCCCGGGGAATTCTGTCCTGGAGTTGGTGAAAGGAGCAGAGCGGGATCCACTATCTTATCCCTATTTCTCATCCCAGTAGGATCAGGACACACAGCGGAGTGACACACGTGGCCTCTGCTCTGCGACTTACACATTTGCCAGGCAGAAGCCCCAGTTCTGAGTCTATGCACAGCTCTCCACATCCCGTGAGGCCAGGCTGTCCAGGAGCTCCCCATCAAAGTCCTACGGTGTTCCCAGAGCCCAAGCCTTCTCTTCCCACCGCTGCACATGCTCTAGCTTTGCTCAGCAGCCACCGACCCAGGTGGCTATGCCCCACTGCCCTGAGGGGGTGAGGGAAGAGGGAAGGTTCCAGACAGGTGCAGCACTGCCCGGCAACCTGGCTGGCTGCGAGTCCCCGGGGCCTCAGGATTCCAGCTGGGGCTGCTTTTCAGCTCCTGCATCCTGGAGCCTCCAGGAGGCCACGAACCAGACCCAAAAAGGACAGAGCTGGGTTGGAGGGAGGGGTGCCCAGACCACTGCTTTGGGGCTCTGATCCAAGGCCCATGCCTTCCCTCCCCTGTGCCTACACTAGTTATCCTCAGTGTCACCTGGCAAAACGACAAGACTATTTGCCCCCTTACTCTCTCAGTTATCAGTGACCTTGGAAAGCATTTTCAGGGCCTCTTCTGTGCTCAACAACTACAAGCTCTTATGAAACCAGGCTGCAAGGGCTGAAATGACCGCTTCTCCAGGGAATGGAGAAGTCCCTTTGGCCTTCAGAGGACTTTATCCCACAACCTGCATTTCTCATGTCATGTACGATGTACAGGAAAGATCACCACACAGCAGGGTCCTCCAGGGCGGGGCTGGAGGTCTCCACTTACAGGTGCTGCTTCTCCCTGGAGAAGGGGTAGGACAGCCTCTTCATGGTCTGGGGTCTGTGCTCCGCCACCTTGGGCTGGATGGGGTCCGTGATTTTCTGGAGCACGGAGTTGATCTTTTTCAGGAGGCCATGGGTCTCGTTAATGTGATACAGCTGCAGATGAGACCCGGAAGGAGGAATCCACGTCATCTGCTGAGCTGTGACCCTTGGGATCTATCCTCAGATGGTCCCCGAACTGTCCCACCCCACCGGGATGGCACGTCCTGGGAACAGCATGCCGGGATGGGCCAGGATGCCCCTCTCCACCCCTGGGTTCCAGATAAACCCTGAAAGCCTGCCGTTTCACGAGAGCCCAGCCAAAAGTACAATTATAATACATTCCAGGAAACTTCCCCCAAACTTTATTTTTGTTTCCAAAGAGGTAATGCAAAGGATTCCAGTGGATTTGAGGAGCGGGGCTGACTGACTCTGGGCACAGCCTCCCCCCACTTTCCTCTTTGCGCCCAGCTAAGCTTCGGCGGGCTCCCAGTCAGGCAGCGTCTGAGCTGTAACGTTTTCAGAGATTAAAAAGAGAAACGCCAGCCGGCTAGGAAGTGCAATTACAATCAGTCTGAGGAGCGAGCAGAGACGCCACAAGTATGAAATTCCCGCGTGGGAAGTTCAGTTGTATTTGGGTTTACAGCATGCCCCCACCCCCGGTGGGTCTGCTCTGGGGTCTAGTGCCCTCCCTGGGTGTCCCTGAAGCTCACTGGCTTTCATGACAACTCAGAGCCTCCTGATGGCATTTGATTATGGTGTCTGCGTGGCCCTGGGACCCGGAGACCCGCCTCAGAGCAACGCGTCACCACCAACCTTCTTGGTCGGCATCTTTAGTTTCAAAAACTCAGCCTCTCTGCACAGCACGTTCCAGGGCGCGTGGATCTTGACAAACCCCACCCCGTGGATCTTAGTCTGGAGAAAGGAGACAAGTTCTCAGTCAGCCTGGGCTGGCACTTGGGTTGAAAACCGTTCTCACCTTACGGCGCAACGACAGTTTGCCAGGGGCCGCTGCACATGGCGGCTCCCACCTGTCACCTCCCTGGCTCCTCCTGATGGCACTTTGGGGTGCTGTTAGAATCCTCTCCTTGCGGGTGTCACTAGGGAGCCCGGGGTTGAGCCTCACGGGAACGGTGAAGAGCCAGAGGGCCTGCAGGGGGGTCCCAGACTTCACAACCCCTGGGAAGTTTTCTGGGGGCTTAGCCGAGGGCCCCACAGCAGCCCCTCCACAAAACGGGAGCTTTCATAGCACAGGACCCGGGCCCTTCGGCCTCCACCTGGGGGCCCTGTTGTCACCGAGCAGGGACAAGGAGGTGATGGTGAAGATGGCCCCTCTGGGCATCCTCCCTCTGTGGGGACAAGCCACACACCTAGTATCTTGCAGCTAGCAGGTGTGGGAGCCCACGTTGAAATGCAGGCCGTGAGGCCCAGTCTGCACTCTTAGTCACGAATGAGATCCAAGATGCCCCTAACGACCTACTTTTCCGCCCCCACCCTCAGCCTTGGATCTCATGTTTAGAAGGTTCCCTTTATGAAGTGAACAGCGTCAATGTAGCAATCACACGTTTCCCCATCAACGGCAAATGCAACACCAACAGACGTTCCAGTCGCCCTAATATAACTGGGGTGCCCCGTGGCGTTGATGGCATTACAACAAAAAGCAAACGAAACACAAGGTTTCTCGGAGCCACAGCTGCTCTCCGGCAGTGTAGTCTGTGGGATCCACCAGACTTCAAGGGGACCCCCAGGGGCTGGGAGCCCAGACTGGCCCCCAGACTGACCTGCCTCTGCTCTCCTTCCCACAGTGCTCAGGCTGAAGGAACTGAGTGGGCGTCTCGGCCAAAGGGGTCCAGGCTAGGGAAGGGAGGGTACGGCTGGCACAGGGACACTCTCGGGACCCACGGAGCCAGGCCAAACCAAGGCCAGCCACTCTCTTCCAGGCCCCACATCACGTCACCAGCCTGAGAGTACGGGCACCACATGTGGGATCTTTGCAGGTTTTTTAAGAAAAGCAGCAGAGCCAAAGTCACTGGGGCTCCCTCCTCCTCCCAAGGGAAGGGCAAGCCCACACGTCCTGGGTGAATCCCAGCTGACTGCTCTTTATGGACGCTGACACCGAGGCCCTATGTCACCTCAGGGGGCAGGGAACCCCAGCTTTGGTGCCCCTCCACAGGCCTCCCTGTGCAGCCCCGGCTCGGGGACCCACTGCCAAATGGGTGGGCAAATGCCGATGGTGATGGTGATGATGGTGAGGGCTACGCGCAGCCTCTGCTTTACACATTCCCGGATATTAACTCAATCCCCACAACAGCCTGTGAGGCTGACCCTTCCACCGTCCTCATTCCGGAGCTGAGGAAACTGAGGCACAGAGGTGCAGTACGCAAGCTCCTTATAGGATTTCCTGGGGCTGCTATCACACACGGCCACCCACTGGGCAGCCTAAACACAGTCATTCTCTTCCAGTTCTGGAGCCAGAAGTCTGAGATCAAGGTGTCCGCAGGACCGAGCTCCCACCTGGGGCTCCAGGGGAGGCTCCTTCCTGCCTCCTCCAGCTTTTGGGGGCTCCAGGCTGCCCTGGGCTGTGGCCACATCCCTCCCCTCTCTGCCTCAGTCTTCACTCGGCCCCTCCCCTCTATGTATCTCTGTTTCAAATCTCCCCCCTGCTTTCTCTTCTAAGGACTCCTATCATTGGATCTGGGGCCCACCCTAAATCCAGGATGATCTGCTCCAGAGATCCTTAACTTACATATGCAAAGACACTTCTTCCAAATAAAGTCACGTTAGAAGGTTCTGGAAGCACACCAGTCACGAAGCTGCAGCTCAAGCCCCACAGGTCTCTGTGCACAGGGCTGTCTGGCTAAGCCGTCCGAGAAGCTCCACGGAAGCATGAGCCCAGAAGCTGGGGCTGGCGGCTGCTCCAGGATACAGCCAGGAATAGGGAGCTCAGGACCCGGACCCGATGGGCGAGGACTCGGAAGTGTGACGGTGCGGGGCCCGCCTGTGGGGAGCCTGGCGCCCTGACACAGCAGCCCGGGGCTGGGGGACTCGGGGAGGGGGTCACTAGGCCAGGCCACACGACTTAGGGTCCTTAGGTTGAGCAAATAACTCAACCTCTCTGAGTCCCCATATCATCATCTGCCAATCTGGGCAACACAGAACTTGCTTCACATTTGGGGGAGCCCCTGGCACCCAGCCTCTCAGCTGGTGGGAGAGGTCAGACAATGAGGGGCTGCTGCAGGTGCTCAGGACCTTCCCCCCCCCAACCACCCCCAGCCAGGAGGCAGCGGAGACCAGAGCTACTAGGAGCACAAACGCCTTTGGCCAAGAAGCTTGAAGCTGCCTCCCCAGCCCTGGGAAGCCCTGGCGGGCCCCGAGGCACGAGCCCTCCTCGTGGGGCACCCCTGAGCAGAGAGAAGCGACCATGGACAGCCCACGTGCGGCAGAGCCCGTCTCTTCCTGTTGCAGACCAGGTTTATTTCTAGCACTGCTCATCTGCACGCAAAGACCCAAAATACATCCTTCCGAGTCCATGGAGATTTCTCTTGATGGTGGTCAAAGAGCTGGTGCCGCGGCCGGCTTCCCTGGGAAAACACGCTCCTCTGTTTACGTGAGCAACGGGGTCTCTCCCAGGAAAACATCTGGTGGATTTAGGAAAAGGGTCATGGGACCAGTTCAGCGAGAGCCCACATGGGATGTTTGCAAACGTGGTGCCCGGCTTGATGGCAGCCCACCCCCGCAGGAAGACACCGTGAGACACAGGGTCCCCTTTTCCACCAGCCAGAGGTCCCAGAGCACCATCTGTCCTGACTCTGGCCCTCGTGCTGGGGGGAATTTGGAGGTCACAGACCAGCCAGGGCCAGGAGCCATGGCAGGGGGCTCCCTGAGGGGACAATCAGGGCCCTGACATGGCCCCCAACCAGAGGGGAGGGAGGGCGGCCCGAGAGAGCTGCTCCCCTCTGTGCAGAGCTCTCCCAGCACAAACTAAATACATTTAAATCTCCATTCCAAGCCCACCTCACAAAGGGTGATCTCACCAGAACTCTTTCCAGCATTTTCCTTTCAGAAGGAAGAAAACCACAATCCAAGCAAACAAGACACCCTCGTGGTGCATTCGTGGTAGTTAAGGACACTAAGGGGTCCCCTCTCTACCCCCTGGACCTTCTAAGTCACAGGCTGGACCACAGGCTCCACCATCCATTCATGGCTATCTACTACGGCGGAAGCGTGGGCTCAGAAATTGCTGGAAGGTTTGCACCACTAAGAGCCAAGTGTGGCCGTTTCTGGTGGCCCCTGGCCCCCTGAGGGATCTGCAGCACTACCCCTTCAGCCCCATCCTCACCCCACAGGCCACCTCACACCCTGAAGGGCACCTTGCGCTGTAGATGCGCACTCCTGAAATCAGGGAATTAGGGGCCCCCGGGTCCTGGTGCCACTAGGCGGGGCCACCCTGGACAGCATCCTGTGTGTGTGACTCTGTCCTAGCTATGGTCACCTGGGAGCCCTGGGCTGCATGCTACATACACAGCAGGGAGACAGAGACCCTCCCTGAGGCAGGCGGCCAGCAGCCCAGGAGGGGCTCAGGCACCACGGGGGCAAATTCCAGGCTCTCTCCATCCGTCCTCAGCTCCCAGGGGGACAGTACCACCCCCCGTGGGCATCGGAGGCCCGAGCGGGAGGGTCCAGTCCTCTCCTGGACCCTACCCTCTGGGAGGGTTCAAGTTTCCTGCAGCAAATAGGCTTTTAAGGCATGTGATGCCCAGTGCCTCGTCCCCTCTTGGTCCCTTATGACGAGGCATGTTTTCGGTGGCACTGGTATCTGCCTGATGTTTCTGTTCACACTGGCTTGAGCTAGCTCACATGGTGTGAGCTAGAATGCTGGTTCTGGGGGCTGTATTTGTCTGTTTAGGTGACCGGTGTGTCTTTATGATGGAGATAGAGCCTGGCGTGGAGTAGGTGCTCAATGGTATTTACTGAGTGAGCCGTGAAGGAAGAGGGGGACAGTCCCTGCTGAGTACCTACTGTGCGCCAGCCGAGGGCAGCCCTGGCATTTGGACCTCCCCCCAGCCTCCTGACAGGTAACCGGTGCCCACTCTAATACACAAGGACACGGCCTGAGAAAGGCCTATAGTCCGACCCCGGGGTTGGCCCTGAAAAGCTCCCGACTGCCCTCCGCCCAGATGGCTCCCTGGCGAGGGCAGGAGATGCTCAGTCCCGGGTGTGGTTCTGTGTGGAGAGGCTGCCCACTCACTGGCACTTTCTAAGCTGCGGTTACTGCTGACCGTGTCTGCACGGCCCGGGAGGAGTGGCTTTGACCCTTGGGCACCGTCACACTGTCACGCCTTCACAGCGTGATGGTGTCCTTTCAACTTGCGTCAAGAGAACCAGGGGTCCCGCAAATGCTGTCTCTGTGGGAGTCCGGGAGCTCACTCAGGGGCCGGCCGGGGGCGCCTTCCCCCCGCTCCACACAGGCTCCGGCCTCTACGGCCTGTCTGGTTGAAGAAATAAATGGTGAGTAAATCAGCAGAAAATACTCATTTATAGACCTGCTCTGTGATAGGCGGGTGGATCACTCAGACCCACCTTCCCACGGAAAATGATAAAAAAAAATGCTGGATAAAATAAAATAGAATAAAATAGAGTGAAGTGAAATGAGATGGAGTGGCCTTCAAGATGCTGAAGAGCTGAGAAGACAACAGGGTACTGCCAGGCCCAGGGGAGTGACCCAGGGGCATCTGTTGACAGAGCCACTTGGCCTGTGTGTGGGGGGCAGAGTTTTAGTCCCAGACCCATCGAGGTCGGGAGTCTAACAGGAGACCCCACGGAACTGGGTCCCCTGGAGACGACTCTTCCAGGTGACCTAGGGAATTGCAAAGATAGCAGTCCCGGTGCGAAAGGAGCAGAAGGGAAGGGACAGGAGGTGATGACAACCACCCGGGAAATCATGGCCCCAAAGGCCACAGCCATCGTGGGCCTGGGGACTTCAGCCATGACCTTGGTTCAAAGTGGTTCCATCTATAACGCCCTCGGATGTGTGATGGCCACAGCCCCAAGTCTCTCGGGACAAAAGCACCTTCCTCCCAGGCCTTGGGGACCCCACCATGGGTTATGTAGGGTGGTGACCAGTGGACAGGACAGCCAGGCCCACCAGGTCGGGAGATGGTTGGAGGAGTACCCCAGAAGTGAGCCCTCAACCTTGGAGTTCTGAAAGGACTAGATGGATAAGGAATCAGCTGTGATTACCTCATTTACACAGTCAAACCTCTAGATAGAAAGATTCTGTAAAGGACAGGAAACTATTAATACATAACATAGCCAATGTGGAAAAGAACCTAACAGAACTTCCAGAAATAAAGTGTCATAACGAGAATTAAAAACTCAACAGACATGTTTGAAAAGAGTTAACCCCTCCAAGGAAAGGAAGACAATGAGGTAGAGCAAGGATATGCCGGTAATCTGGCTTTCCAGAGAGAACGCAAAACAAACAAACAAACAAACAACAAACAAACAACTGGTCCTGATCTGCAGCTGTAGCTCTGCCCGTTTCCATGGTGTAAATACTCCTGCCAAGGCCTACTGCAAGCTGCCAATAGGTTAGCAACTGGCTGGCAGATTCCTGAAGAGCCAGAAAGAGCCAACGCTAGCACGCCAGGGCCTGGGACACACGAGGACATCAGAACTGCAGCTAGAGTGGCACAGATTTCACCTTAACCACCTGTTACCAAGAGGTGGTTGCAGAGCCGTGCAACCATCTTTGGGAGACTTTAAAGACTTGGCTTTAAAAAAAATGTCCAGAATTCATTTTAAAAGAAGTGTGTTTCCACAAACCAAGACAGGCCCAAAGGAAGTTAGGCGGGTGTATAAAAGCTGTAGCAGAAGACGTGAGAGACTTTAGGGCCAAACAAAGGACTGCGTAATGGTGGAATTATGAATGGAGAAATGGTAGCTTCAGAACTAGACCAGAGGCCCTTAACATCCCATCATATGAGAGGCCCACGGCGGGGGCACTCACCTGGGAATGGACGTGGGCAGCTAGAGACCGTATGGTTCAGGGCAACAACACGAGGAGCCGGGACTCAAGTTCAAGGGCTAGTCCTGACCCCGTCAGGTCCTTTGGGCTCCGTCTCCTTGCCCACCTCTCAGAGCCTCAGTTTCTTTCTTCCCATCTGTACAGGGATCTGATTCCTGCGCAACCTACTCATGGTGGGGTTAAGGAGCCCACACGAGGTGGGGGGGGCTGCGTCCAAATCAACAAGTCCCCTGAGAACGTGTGTCGCTCATTTGTCCTTATATATGGAGATGTTGGGATTAGACCTCAGGTTCCTCAAAGTCAAAGACCCTCCACCCTCAGTGTCCGGGGCTGTGAGGAGGGCCGCCCCCACCCCCTCCAGTACTAAGGGCCAAGCTCATCCCCACAGGTAGCCGAACCCCAGGACTGCTGGGGATAACTGCCCAGGCGCCCAGGCCCTCCCTGTGACCGTGGCCACAGCAGCCCTGCCCCCACCACCACCCCATCACCTAGTGGTGTCTCCACAGGCAAGGAGACCCTTCCTTTCCTGGATTTGCCTTCTGATTCCCAACTGGCAGGAACTATGAAGGGTTGTCTGGGTCCAAGGGCTGCGGGACGGGCAAGGAGACCCTTCCTTTCCTGGATTTGCCTTCTGATTCCCAACTGGCAGGAAGACGGGCAGGAACTGTGAAGGGTTGTCTGGGTCCAAGGGCTGCGGGAGAGGGTTGTTAATGCTCCTCTCAGCTCTTGCCCACCATTCCTTGAGGAAGGAAATGCTGTCACCTCCATTTTACAGATGGAAAAACTGAGGTCCAGCCTTTGCCTGAGGTTGCTCAGTAGGAAGTGGCCGAGGGGATCTCAATCTGCACGGGGAACTCCGAGCCCATGTCTCCACCGGCCCATGATGCACTCCGCACGCTGAAGCTTGACCAGCCCTTCTCCCACAGTCAGTTCCTCACTCCTTTCTCAAAAGAAACACAATAACGAAGATGGGAAGCAGATGTGCCGAGGGACCTGACTGGCTCCGTGGGAGGAGTGCCCAGGAACGAGCCAGCCAGCTGCGGCGCACGGCGAACCCCGGATCGCAGCATGAAAGCAGACCGACTTTATAGGGCTCTGGTGTCTGTGGCCTTCACGATGCTGCTAAAGCTGGGGTCAGGTTCAACCTCAGGGCAGTGGGGGCCTCGGCCACCCCCAGCACACACAGCCAGGATTTTAGTGTGTGGCCTTCTCGGCAATGACCCATGGACATAAATAATGTCCAGCGGGCTTTGAGGTTGGACTTGAAAAATGCTGATGGGTTTCAGTTGTTGGCTCAAAGCGCTCTTGTCCATTTGATGGGAACCCTGCACGCTGAGATCACGGCTGTCAGAGGATGGGGGGAAACTAGGGGGGGACCTTCCTTGAGAAGGAAGGCTGGGCCTCTGCCTCAATGACCCTTTTCTTCCCGTCATTTCCTATCATGCGTGCTGTCCTAGGGGGTTTCTAATGGGACCCCTCTTAGACTCCCTCATGTGTAAAATCTTCTTTTAGGGCCGTCCTCTGAATAAGGTGCCAGAGCCTATCGTGACACCCACGGTGAGTCTCCGTCTTCCAGGTGTCCTGGGGAGCAGTTTTCAAATTAGGTTCCTCTGAGCACACAGTGCCTGGGTGAGGGTAGTGGGGAGGAGGAGAATGGGGGAACTGTAGTCACAGCCTGTTGGCCAGGCTCAACCTTTATCTGTCCTATGCGGGGAAGAGGGGAAATAGGAACAGAGTATCGTCCCTTAAGCTGCCAGCATGCTTCTCAGATACCCATCCTCCCCCTCAACAGGCTCTCAGCCCAGCATGGCCAGTGTTGGGGGCTCTGTCCGGGGCTACCTCTGGGGTGCCAAGCAGTGGACTGGGGGCTTAAATGTTGGGGGCCCTTCTCTGAGGATGCCTCTGCTGGCATGTGGGGAAGAAGGCTTGCACGCTCCTCACGCCTCAAAGTGTGGTTCCGGACCAGCAGCCTCCGCACGCCCTGCGAGCAGCTCAGAAACTCAGTCCTGGGCCCACCCCAGGCCTGCTGAGTCAGAGCCCACATTCGACAGGACCACAGGGAGTTCCCGTGCACATTCAGGGCCCGCGGCCAAGGCTGGACCCCTCGCCCCAAACCACCTGCTGTGCTCTGCCCCCCCCCCCCCGCATGCCCCCCAATCACGAGCCATGTCTCCCTCACCCACTGGGGTCCTGTGAGTCCCCCCCCGAGATCACCACTCCAGTGCACAGTCTCAGCTGTTGTGGTGGGGTGAATGGGGTCTCCCCAAAAGAGATGTCCATGTCCTAACGGCCCGTTTCTGTGACTGAATGGGAACTTATTTGGAAGTAGGGTCTTCGCAGATGTCATTAGGTTAAGATAAAGTCACACTAGGTTAGGTGGGGCCCTACATCCAATGGCTCGAGACCTTATAAGAAGAGGAGAGACCTCACAGATACACACAGGAGGCCATGTGAAGGCAGAGGCAGAGGCTGGAGTGTCACAGCCACTCCAGGAGTGCCTGGGGCCCTGGAAGCCGGAAGGGGCAGGAAGCACCCTCCCCTGGAGCTTTGGGGGGTGGGGGGGAGGCAGGGCCCTGTGGACACCCTGATCACAGACTCCTGGCCTCCAAAAATGAAGAAAAGGTACTTGTGTTGTTTCAGCCACCCAGTTTGTGGCCATTTGTTGTGGCAGCCAGAGGAGACTAACCATTATATGTCCCTACGAACTGGCCCCCACTGTGCCTTCAGCCGGACTGGCCTTCCATATGTCATCATGGATGTCACAAAAATAAATCTTCTGACTTGGGGGAAAGGCAAGCACAGAGGGGCCCCAACTGTGTGGGGCGCATAGCCCACGCTGCCAAGAGCGGCACAGCATAACACACGCGCTGGCCCCTCTGGGAGCAAAGGCAGGTCACGTCTGTGCCACTGGTGACTTCCACACGGCTGTCTGGTCACAGCCGCAGAAGGCTGGGCCAGCAGACGGCTCAGGAGGGGGCTGCCAGGAGGCCTTGTTTATTTGTCCCCTGTGTCCGTCTCTTTAGCTCCCTCTTTTCCTTTTGCCCCCTTGTCCAGTCATTAAAGCAGGGCTTCTCAATGTTGCGCCGCAGGTGACATTTAGCAATCTCTGGGGACATTTTCGGTGGCATGACTTGGGGGTGCTACTGGCCAGAGAGAGGCCAGGGACGCTGATAAGGATCACATGCCAACAGCACGAGGTTGAGAAGCCCTGGTTTAAAGCAACGATCCCTCATCTTTTGGGGTCACTGAGCATTTGAGCACCTACTGGGTGGGTCTCCCCAGGAAAGTGCACATAAGCCCCCAATTTTGCATCACATTGGGGAAGGCTGTGCAACTGGGCTCTCTCGGAGCTCTCTTGTTTCCAGAACTGCAAAGCCTTTCACTCCCTGTAATCTGAGTATACATACCCCGGGGGCCAGCTCATTCACAGGGGCAGCTCTCCCCCTGAAATAAATATGGCAGCCACTCTCTGCTAATCACACTGGCAGGGGCCTACACACACCTCCAAAGAGGCATGCGCCCAAGCGGCCCTTGAATGGACTCCGGTCCTGCCGGTCTCGGGAGAGCAGGGGAGCGCTCTGGGCCGGCTGCAGCAGATGAAGGCTTCCCTGCCCACCCTGGGCCTAGCTCACTGCGGTGAGAGCCCCGGAATTGCAGGGGCCCTTCTACAACGTGGTATATAGCGGACATTCCACCGGGAGATGGCACACACTCAACTGCAGCTGCCTGGCAACCTCGAACCATCTAGTCTACACCACCGTAGCGTTTGTATTTTAAAATGGCCCAATCCATGGCTGATAAGCTACAGAGCCAAATTAGCAATGAAGTTTTCGGTCCCTTCAAGGGAGCCTAGATCTTTTCTTGGTGACAGTATCGAATGTCTTTACATTTGCTTGTTATGTCAAAGTCATAATGGAGAATATGAAGTTTTTGAAAAGATACGGCTCTCTTCTCCTTCCCGGGCACTGCTATTCCCACGTTCGTATGAGCAGTAATATCTGCTCTAATATTAACATCACTCAGGAAGAATTTGCTGCGTGCCAGATTCCGAGTTAAGCACTTTGCACTTTGCTCCCGATAACCCAGTGATGTAAACACACTATTGTTATTTCCATTTGACACACAGGGAAACTGAGGCCTGCATAGCTCGATACCTTGCAAAGGACAGATAGAGAGTCTGGGATCGGGCCAGGGGAGTGTGAACGACCAGACCTCGGAGGTCCTTTCAAGCCTCGTGAGGCTGCCTAATTGTAGCCAGGAAAGAACGACAGTGACAGACAGTAAATCCCTTGGTCAACAGACAAAGCACACATCGCACTGAGCTCAAGGCCTCAGCTCTGAAAGCCCCAGCTCCCGTGAGACGCCTCCCCTGCCTCGGATGGAGCCCGTCTGTTCCTCCAGTTATACAACGACTGTGGAAGGCAGATCTGCATAGTAGTAGCATTGTTCCCGCAAAAAGTTGTAGGGCTGGCCGGACATAATAATGCAAAAGGTCAGCAAGAATCGCCTGCTCTCCTCCGAGTGGCCCCAGCTCAAGCCACAGAAATGCCAACACACACCTGTCTGCAGCTGCTGCCCCAAGTCAGGCACAGAGGCTCTCTGTAACCTCGTCAGGACCGAATCTTTGCTTCCAGATCGTCAGCGTGGTTTAAGGCCCCTCACACATCCTCGAAACTCCAACGTCCCTGAGGCAGAAGTCACCACCCTGCTAGGCAGGCAGCCCCACCTCCAAAGGTGAATGGGACCCAGAGAAGTGCTCCCTGGGGAACACACGGTCCCTCGACCACAAGCTCAAGGTAGAAAGACGCCCCGCCGTGCATGTCTATTGCTTTCAGAGGAAGTCCTACGAACTCGGCATGAAACAGACTTCACACCCCGGGCTCCCTAACTGACCCCCAAAGGTATTCATTATTTAAGGACATGGTGGGTCTCATCAGTGAAATAGCAAATCAATACCAGCTTTTACTTTACACACTCATGGGTGACTGCTGACTTCTCAGTTAGCCTGCTGACCCCTTGTTCTGCTCTTAGAGTATTGGAGAGACTTTTGCTGATTTCTCAGTTAACAAGCACAGGGAGGGCTCGCTGGGCTGGGGGCCTGTCCCCCGTGCTCATGGAAGGCAGGGCCCCCATGCACAGACAGGTTCAGGGGGTGGTGGGGAAGCAACAGCAAAGCAAGGGCTGCCGAAGCCCTCTCCATCACCAGGGCAGCCCTGCTCGCCAGGGTGTCGGCTTTCTGCTCTCCCCCGAAATCCTTCCCTTAGAAAGGTTCTCAGGCTTTGCCAGGGAACGGAGGTCCAGAAAACAGTGTTACTGTCGAGTGGTTTCAGTGCACGAGGGCCCCAGCGATCAGTCAGACCCACCTCCTCATTTGACAGATGGAGAAACTGAGGCCCTGAGAAGGGCCAAGGTCGACTGCCAGAAAGCCTCCCAGGGGAGTCGGTTCTCTGCCCCTCTGACCAGGGAAGGAACTGACCCGAGCAGGAAATGCCTTGACCCCCAAAAGTCATCATTGCCAGGTCAGCCCCTTCCCTGGAGCACATGTGGCCCGGAGGGAGCTGGCCGGGGGCCTCCAAAGCCGCCCGGGGGCAACTTGTTGTGCCCAACCTCAACCAGAGTAGCATTGTCCTCCGCCATCTCTAAGAACAGCTTAGAGCGAGGACAGTCCCTGCACTGCACGGCCCGTGCCAGCCACCCCGCCACGCCCGTGCCCACGAGAAGCAGGATAGTTACGTCCTCGTCGTGCTCCAGCTCCAGGCCGGCCTCCCGGAGGTTCCCCTCGTACTCCTCCCTGCGGAACCGCTTGTCGTCCTCGTGGAAGTCTGCTGGGGGCTGCGGCTCGCCCGCTCCCACTGGGCCCCCCTTGCCGGGCAGCGGCTGGTCCTGCCTGATGCTGCGGGCGGCCAGCGCAGTGTCGTTGTGTGGGACCCTCCTGGCCAGACTCCTGTTGCCCGAGGGCCTCTTGTGATGGTATACCAGGACATAGTCCACCTTGCGCTTCCCGTCCCTGAAGTACAGGCCATACTTGCACTCGGCGTCGGGGTCCACGGACAAGGAGTTCAGCAGCTGAGGAGGAAGCAAAGGCAAAGCCACTCACCGTCACGTTGTCCGCGACGGGTCTTCTCGGGGCACGTGCTTCAAAGAGAACCACTTTGGCCACTCGCTCCTGCAGTCACTCAACAAACACCAAATGCCCGCCAAGGGCCGAGGCAGCGTGAACACAGCACGCAGGCCCTGCCTTCAGGCTGCTGCCATTCCAGAAAGGACACGCGCTGTGAGTGACACATGAAGATGTCACACATGCCAGGCAATCCCCCCCTTGGATCCAGAGCAGGCCGGCCACAAGGGACCGGGCAGCTCGCGAAAGGTGTCACACACGGTGACAGGGTGGCAGGCAGACCAGAGCCTGCACATCTCAACGTCTGGAGGTCAGCGTGTGCACAAGGTCGTGCCGGGGTGGCCGCAGGACCGTGACGGTGCCTGGGCCGGCTCTGCCGCTCACCAGCTGAGTGGTCGAGAAGCCAGGCACTTCCTGCGTTCATTTGGGTTCTCTCAAAAGCAGACCCCCAGTTGAGCGGTGGGGCTCAGTTGTTTATGTGGGAGGCGGTCTCAGGGGCCAGAGTGAAGATCAGGGGCCAGAGGTGGGGAACAGAGAGGGTCACTGCATCTATAGCCCTGCCTCGGTTTCCTTATCTGCCTGGACGGCTCTGGGAGCCAATGAGGTAGGGACGGCAGGCGAAAAAGCAAGACCGCCACACAGCTGCAGTGATGTCAGCTTCTGCTAATGTTAAACTCGAGTTTCTAGACCTCGCGTGGGATTTTGCTGGTTATGGAGGGCACGTGGGTTCATCCAAGCTGGTCTTCGGAACTAAGAGAAAATAAATAAATCCATGCTGAGAAGTAGCCTGAGGAGTGATTCCACACCGGGGACCGTCCTCAGAGCTGAGCCCCAGCCCTACACCGGCCCTCCTGGCTCCCCCACCACACCCCAACACACCCGCTTCCCCTTCCTGCTGTCTGTCCTCAAGATGCATGGAGTATGAGGCTGGCAGGTGGCTGAAGGCAGGCTCCCAACCCCCGTGGCCTGAGGACGGAGCTGTGCTGGGGCTTTGCTGGCCTGGAGAGTCTCCCCATAGGCTCACCTGGAGCTCAGGGCAGGGATGGGGGTGGGGAGGGGCTTCCCGCTGCACGAGGCCACCAAAGGGCTGTGCATTTGGTCAGGAGAAGCAAGAGTCCCTCACTCCAGTAGTGGCAGACTGTGCTAGCCAAAAGTGCCACCAGAACACCTGGAGGTGGGTCCCCATGTGATCAGGTTTCAAACTGTCAAGCATTCAGGGCAGCCAGAAGAAAGGAGAGGAAAGAGACTGGGTGATGGTGGAAGAAGAAGGGGCATTTGGGTAGGGCCTGGTGGCTGGGGTCTGCCCTGCCTTTTGGGGGTCAGGAAGCCTTCACTCCTGGTTAGGGAGGACGCTGCCTCCTGGAGACTGGGTACTGCTCACGGCCTGGCAGGGCATGGCCAGCAACTGGAGCCTGCAGGGGGCTGGACATAAGCAATCAACTTCGAGGCACAGTAACACAAGGCTCAGCACTGTCCTGTGGTCTTCACAAGACCAGATACTGTGGACGCCTGGCTGGCCTGCCCCACACGTCTCCCAGTCCAGAGACTGCCTGGTGCTTCAGGGCTGGGACCACGCCCTCGAGGGTGGGTGACACCGGGAGGGCTCAGGGGGCAGGCAGTCCCAGCGTGTCCAGGGCAGCACTAGTGGAAGACCCCAGTATCTTTGGTGGGTCATATTTCGGGAGAGGTGGGAAAGAGTTGTTCTTCTCAATGTGTCAGGGAGGAAACTGAGGCCCAGTGAGGTGAAGGGAGTCCGAGGTTACAGCCCAGCCTTGAATCCTATCTACACCTCTGAGGTACTCTGCCCCTCAATAGTAATGGGGACTCGGGTTAATGCTGTTCCTTAGCACGGAGTAAGGACTGCGAAGGGCAGCGGCCGAGCCCAAGGCCCTGCATTCAGCCAGACCTGGCTTGCAGTTGCGCTTGGTCCACCTGTATCAACAAGGCCTCTACTGCTTTGGGCCTCAGTGTCCGCCTCTGTGAAATGGGAGGATAATGTACGTGGCCCCACTGGCGGCCAGGAGGGTTAACCAACTCAAAGCACGCCAGTGCTGGGCAGACTCTCCATCTAATCCCCGGGACAGGTGCATGAGGGTCATCCCGGCACCGTGCCCTCGATCCTGGTGCCAATGTCAGAGGTTCATTGTCCTCCATATCTCAGGAATATCAGAGAATTGCAGAGTCATGGTGAGTTGGCGGCTAAAGGTGGTTTCTCTCCTCCCAGGGCAGTGGGCAGAGGAGCCAGACCTGTGGGCTGCCCAGGGAAGCCACCGGCCGGCACTCAGGAAATGAAGGTGCTGCCAGGCAGGGCAAGAGCGTGGGAGGTGGTCGGGCCATGGGGGACTCTCGGTCTCTGGTCAGGGCAGGGTGCGAGGGCACACCACCTGCTGCCAGCATCCTGGACACTCCACACTCCACACTCCAGCATCTCTAGGAGAGGCTCATCTCTATTTTCCAAATGAAGACCTGCGATTTTCCGAGCTGAGCCATGTACAGCTTCCACGAGCTGAATGTCCACCTCATGTCCTGCCTGCACCACCTCCCCCAGCTTCCTCCCCTGCCTCCTGCCACCCGGGGCTACACTGGAGTCAGGACATCCTCCTCGCTTTGCATGGGCTGCGTTCCTTACCTGTATGCCCTTCCTTCCTTCTCTGTGCTTTGTAATTTTATCCAGCTTCCAGAGCAGGGGACAAACCTCCCTGACCACTCTAGTCGGGCAGGTCTCATGTGCTGGGACTGCCTCGGAACCTTCCACACACAAGCTCTTAACTCCCAGGGGCCCCTAAGCTGGGTGACAGGATCCCTGAGGCCTGACACACCTCCATCCAGAAACTGCAATGCACATGGCGGGCTCGCCACCTGGCCCCATCGATGCCCCTGGTTGGCTGGAGTAATGACTAATACTGAACACAGTGGACAAACAAACCCTTAGAGAATGGGGAGGAAATTCAGAGAGACCCACCAAGCCAGAGAGCAGGGGAATCATAGTAGGGAGCAGCCCCAAATTCCCCACCAGCACGAGACAGGAAGTTGTTACCAAGTTCGATACTGAACGATGACTGTGCAGTGGGGTCTGACTGAGGCCCCTCAAGGCCTGACAGTCTGGGGAGCACGGAATCATCCGCTAAACATCTCCTCCCATCTGAGCAGCAGTACAGACACCTGAATAAGAGTGGGTGTCCTCCTGCCTGGCTCGAAGACCAGCTCTGCCACTGACTGTGTTCCCAGGCATACATGACAATGTCGCTGTCCTCTGGATCCAGCCCTCCTTGTAAAATGAGGGCCGGAGGAATAACAGACCACCCTCATCGGCTACGACTTTCCTTATACGGTTGTTGGAAGGATTGAACTTGTTAATATGAAGGTCTGACAATTAAGTTTGTGAACTTGTTGCAATGATGTTGCTGACCTTTTTTGATATCAGAGGGATTATTCATTATGAATTTGTACCAACTGAACAAACAGTGAACTGAGTTTACTGTTTGAAGGTGCTAAAAAGGCTGCGTGAAACAGTTAGATGACTTAGATCAGTTAGATGACTTTTCGCCAACAATTCATGGCTCTTGCATCTCGACAATGCACCAGCTCACACGGCACTGTCTGTGAGGGAGTTTTTAGCCAGTAAACAAATAACTGTATTGGAACACCCTCCCTACCCACCCGATCTGGCCCCCAATGACGTCTTTCTTTACCTAGAGATAAAGGAAATATCGAAAGGAAGACATTTTGATGACACTCAGGACATCAAGGGTAATATGACAACAGCCCTGATGGCCATTCCAGAAAAAGAGTTCCAAAACTGCTTTCAAGGGTGGACTAGGCACTGGCGTCGGTGCATAGCTTCCCAAGGGGAGGACTTCGAAGGTGACCATCGTGATATTCAGCAATGAGGGATATGGCACATTTTCTAGGATGAGTTCACAAACTTAATTGTCAGACCTCATATGTGTAGAATTTACCACAGGGCCTGGCATATGGTGAACCCTCAACAGCAGTTTGACCTAATTGGGATCTGAGACACAGCACAAAGAACTAGGGGAGGACAGGGGAAAACAATCTCATGGTCAAAGTGGACCACAAGTGAAAGATGGTGGCAGTGCCAAACTTAGATTTTAAAGTTACAGAAAGGGAGCTGGATGCGTTGCTGGGATCAGCAGGAGGCAGAACCAAGCACTGATATGAGAGTCCCAGATCTAACCCCTCACACACACACACACACACACACACACACACACACACACCCTGTCACTGATTTGTTGCACGATCCCAAGCAAGTTGCTTTGTCTCTTTAGTCTTGGCTTTATAAAATGGCTTTATAAAATCCTGCCTGACTAAGTGTAAGGGGAAGTTAGCAACCTTTAAACAGAAAGTATGGACTCTCTTCTTACTCTACTAGACATGGGCTGGGAGTCCCTCAGGGTCTGGAGAGAAATTCTGAGCGGGCTTAGAGTGGGTGTGGAGGTAGCCACACCATGAGGACCACAGAGGTTGCTGTGGAGGCCATGTGACCCTACGGCCCCTCCCACGGAGCAGGGGAGTGGATACTTTTCCTATGGCGGACAGGACAAAAGTGTAGATTTAACTTGCAGTGGGATGATGTGGGTTAGACTGCAGGCATAACTTCCCACTTCGAAGCTTGGGAAAGCTTTAGAATGTTCTCCTTTCCTATCCTTAAGAAAGAGGCAGGCAACCCCTCAGGGCATCGTGCTTGTGGAATGAATGAATGCAGGGGAGTGAATGACAGAGGCTTGGCTTTTACACACTTACTGTGGGGGCCCCCAGATCAAGGATACAGAAGCTGAGGCCCAGCCAGACCAGCAACTTAAACGTGATTCTCCCCAGCGCTGAGCCTCAGGTTTTCTCTTATCGGTGAGATGGGGACAAAATGGCTCCTGGACATAGGTCACCGATTCTTGTGAGGGCTAAGAGTGAGGGGAGATCCGGAAGTATTTGAAGATTAGCCCCCAGAATATTTGGGTGGAAGTGCTCCCGGATAGAGCTTCCCGGAGGAAGACAGAAAAATGGTGGAAGAGAAATGGCTCCCTGAGGTCCCGTGGGAAGATGGCAGGAGACAAAGGTCCTACCGCAAACAGGGAGAGGGCAACCTACGTATGTCTGATCCACACCTACCTCTCCAAACTCTTTCCCTTAACCTGGAGAACAGGGCAGAAGAGGGGACCGTAGCCCTGTGTCCACCTGGGATGCTGGATTGGGTGGGACCCCATGCATTCATTTATTTGGCTTCTGACCTGGAGTTGGTGCTCCAGGAGCTGAATTCACACATTCTTGTGACATAACCAAAGTCGGGTAAGTCTCAATGACCATTCCTGGGGAACCTCCTACACTCGCTTTTTCTGAAAGGGGGGAAATGAAATCAGTGACCTGCACATTTCCTTTTGGTGTTGATTTCACGTCTGAGGGATACATCCCTCTTAGACGTCATTTTATCCTCCCAATGTTTAAATTAAATCGCTAGCACTACATAACAATTTCTGATGATCGGGCCAATCTGTAACCTATCAACAGATCACCTGCAGTTGCAGATAAGCAGGGAAGCGCTCTTATCTTGCAGGCAGGCAGTTCCCAGAGTCAGGTGCCTGGCTGGGGTGTCTGGACTTGTCGGGTACACAGGTCCGGGGCCACTGACACATGTCAATTTGAAGGAAGAAAGTGGAAACACTCAAAGATGAACAAAGGACACTTAATGAAATAAATTGCATTCAACCTGGCCTCTGGCTTTTGAGTCATTTCTTACACCTCTTTGTACAGAAACGATGAAGTGACTTTTACCCTTGAACTTGGGAATGGCAGAGAGAGGAGAGGCACAGAGACATGAGTGCGGAACCACAGCCTGCATGGGATAGGCTTTTCTGACAGCCGATTTAAATCACGTTGTCCTTGTGCACATGGGGTGTATGTCTGGGAACCTGTAGGAACTTTCTGAAACGCAGCCCACGCCCTCTGGCCTTTACATGCACAGAACCACTGTCACTGGGTGACTCAAGATAACGACTGAGCAATAATTATTGGCTCCGGCTGTGCCAGGGATGCCCTGGGAGGTTCTCCCGTCATGCTGCTGCCTGCCTGCACAGACAGGCCCCCGGCTCCGGGAACTGCTGTTTCCAGCCTGTTACAGCCACTGCTGCAGTCAGTGCCACAATTCACAGCCCTTCAAGCCTGTGAGACCTGAAACCTGTGTGTGCACAATAAGAGTCTCATCTGGGCTTGTCTGCGTGTTTCCAGCCTGTGGAGACCTTGAAGGAAGGGCCCAGCTGCAGGCTTTGTGGCCCTCACTGGGGTTTAGGGGAGGCAGTTTCTGGATCCGGATAAACACGAGGTCTCTGAACTAGGACTCCAGAGCAAAGGGCCATTGGCGAAGACCTCCATTTCTTATCTCAGGTTGAATAGGACCTACCTCTGGAATGCCCGTTTCTCTCCATGTCCTTAGCTGCCACCATTATCTCAGGCCTCCTAACTGGTGTCCCACGTTCCTACCTCTGGGTCTGCACATGTTCAAGTTCTTTGTCGGAACCCCTACCACCCCAGCACAGGTATAACTAGCCCCTTCTCCAGAATGTCCATTCTTCTAGCAGGCTGATGATGGCCACCTCCTTTTGTGTCTTGGCCCCTCCTACCTCTCCTCCCAGCTGGTGGGTGACTGGGAACAGGTCATCTGTCCCTTCTTGGTTCCGGTTTCCTCATCTGCAGTAAGAGCACCTACCCCATACAGTTGTTCTGAGAATTAAATGAGCTAATATGCAGTGACTGGCCCAGAGCTATGGAAGTGTCCCTTGCCACTCTCCTGGGTAAGGTCCCATCACTGCTCCTTAAGCCCCAGATGGGCACAGCTTCCCTGTGTCAACGCCTGTGGGGTGCCCAGCGTCCAGTATGGCCTGGCACATAGCAGGCACACCGTGTTCGTTGAAATGATGACCCTGAAGTTCTCACAGCTAACGGTATTTCTCTTAGGCAGACACCCTCTCCATCAGTGCTGGTTCCCAACGCTCCCTGCACCTCTGTGCAAGTCCAGCTTCAGAAGAGCCCCCAAATGCCCACAAGGAGTCCCAGTTGTGACCCTAGGGGGTGCGAGGCCTGCCAGTCACTGCCCTGCATCAGTCCCACCCCGCAGGCACTTCCCTGGATGCCCGTGTCCAGCCCTGAGGCTAGAGCAGCAGGGTAGGGCAATCCTCTGCTTGGTCAGCCTGAGCAAAGGGCTGGGGTGTTGGCATCGCCTGGGCAGGGGCCTTGGCAGTGGCTGTGGGGGGATGGGGAGTCTGTTCTCTGGTCCCAGAGGAGCAGATGTGGGTTCCCCCAGCTGAGGGTGCTGGTCTCAGCCCGTCCCTTTGGGGCAAACTTTGTTCTAACATTAAGCCAAACCCCTCACGAGAGAATTCTGCCCTCTAGGCATCCCTACCACAGCTGGGACGGGCCGCAGGGAGAACGGTGGGGGCAGCGGGGACCCCTACTCCCCAGCCACGAGGCCGGCTCGACGCCGGCCCACGCGTCCCGGGTACCACCCGGATGGGTGTAAAGAAGCCTGACAGACCAGCGCCCCCCTGCTGCCCTGGGCGTTGGGAGCTCCCACACCGGGCCCCACGCCCTGGGAACTCCCCACACCCCGGGCAGGTGAGGGAGACACCAGCGGGTCGAACCCCAGAGGGTCGCAGCTGTCGCCAGAGGGTGGCGGCGCGGAGGGGCCTAGAGGCTGCCACCCTCCCGCGGCGATGCGGCTCCCCCACCCCCACCTCGGCTGCCCCCACCGGCACCCACGGGAAGGGAGTGTCCCACCCAGGGCCCCAGCCACGCGCTGCGGGGCACAGCGGCAGCGAGCCCGGACGCGGAGCCCAGGGGCCCGGTCAGGGACGCCGCGGTCACCGGTGGGCGCCGCGCCTGGACGCGCAGAGCGCAGACCGTGTGCTTGCCGGCGGCCAGTCCCCACGTGCGCGCGTGGAAGCCCCCGCAGGTGCGCGGCCCCCCGCCCGGCCCGGCCGCCCGCACTCACCGTGCCCTCGGACGGCAGGTAGCCGACGTCCTCGATGGCGCAGATGTTGATGATATGGACGCTGCGGTCCTCGGCCGGGAGCGTCGAGTACTTCTCGTTGACCCTCATCGCGGCCGCCTGTGCGCCGGGACCGCCGGGCGGCGCGCCCTCCCCATCCACGGCCCCGCCGGCGTCTGCAAGCGGACACGCAGCGTTCGCGGCGCGCGCTCCTCGCGCTCGCAGGGGGCCGGGCCTCCCGCTCCGCCCGCCGCGCTCGCCTCCCGCCGCCCCGCACCGGGGCGCCCACCCCCCACCCCGGCTCCGGTCCTTGGAGACGGAAGCGCTGCGCCCGCTCGGGGCCGCGCCGCCGGCCGCGGGTCAGATTTTCCGTAGAAATTTAAACACAGGAAGAAAGGATTACGTTCCTGCGGGCCCCCTCCAAGTTTTTATTTTTATCCGGGGAAGGAGCCCCTTGGATTTTTTTGAGGGTGGCCAAGGTTTCATACTTGGGAGGAAACTTCCTGCAGCCCCCACCTTAAATAAAAGTCTCCCAAACTCGCACGTCTGTGTGGAGTCGGCTTGCAGGGGAGAGCCGCTTCTGAGAATGTAGTCAGGAATGTTCTCCCTGCCCCTTCCCCCTCCACCCGCTGGCGTTCTCCTGCTGTCACTCAGTCTCACCTCCTCCGAGGAGCCTCCCCTGCTTGCTGCAGGCCCGCCCTCCCCAGCTTGTCCTGGCCCCTGGCGCGGCCTGAGCGTCTATCCAGGACCCCTCATGTTGCCGGCAGCCCCCACTTATGGAATGATTAGAAATCTGTGACCAGGCACGACCAGAATCCCTTACACAGCTCATCTCATTTAACCCCACACCTGGTCCTTATTTTGTAGAAGGGGATGGGGGCTTCCAAGGCCAAGGAAAGGGTGCGGTTCCTGCCCAGTTGCCTGGGAGTACTTGAACGACTCGCTACTGCCTCCCTGAGGGAGGGATGATGAGTTTGAACGCTCTCCTCCCACGATCAGCAGGGGCCTGGCACACAGTAGGTACTCCTCAGGACACGTTCATAATCCTCCATCCTGGCACAGGGTGGGTGAAGGTCTCCCGGGGCAGCCACACCAGGCAGCCCCCAGGGACCACACTGCCAACGCTGCCCAGTAGGAATTCTCTCCCTTTCCTCTGCCTCTCTGTATCCTGTTAGTTCTTCAAGGTGTGTGCCAAATGCCACCTCCTCCAGGAAGCCATCCTGGATTTCCCTTTACCCAAGCACTCAGGCCCAAGAACCTGCCTGTACTTCAACTACAGTACTTCCTTTATGCTACCTCATTTTACAGAGGGTTCATACAGTTGGTGTTCAATAACTGCTTGTTGGATGGCCGTTGAGGAACATTCAGGGCCTGCAGAGCCCTGAATGTTACAAAACTGCCTTCCAAGATCATGATGTCATCAGCATGCCATGGTTCCAAGGGTGGATTCTGGAATTAGGATGGGGTGGGGGCGATGGGATGGAGGCTGGTTCCAGCTCTGGCACTTCCCAGCCCTGTGACCTTGGGCGAGTCTCCTTAGCCTCACAGAGCCTCTGCCTTCTCCCCAAGAGCCTCCAGGGTGTGTCTGGCTGCAGCTCCACACCCAACACAAGGGGAAGCTGGGCAGTGGTGGCCACTGTTACCACTGCTGTCATCCTGTCTCTGTCATGGCCTCCCCTGCCCGCTCTGCCTCTCATGCAGGCTCAAGTTTGTGAATTTCTTGAACTTGGAGAGGTGCAGGAAGGTTAGCCCGTCCTTGGGCTGGCCTTGCCAAGAGGCGCTGCGTGGCCCTAAAGGACCCTTTGTCTGCACCTTGGACAGGGAGAGCAGCTTTGGAGAAGTGCACTAGACGGGCCAAGTCCCCGCCGGAAACAGCTGTCCACGGTCTTTGCCACGCCAGGGAGACCCGGCCCCTAAAAGTTCAAGTTTTTAGACCGGGAAGAATCACACACACACACACACACACACACACACACACACACACACACTTTATATAACTTCATTGTCTTATCCTTGCTGGTAAACAACAAAGATTGTGTAGCTGTGATATCGTCTTTCTAAATTTATTTTCAAGTCGCAAAGGGTTTTGCAGAAATCTACAACGTATAATTTGTGAAAAAGAGTAAATATATAATTCCTTAGTTCTGAGTACATTGGCATTCCCAAATGTTTGGGAAGTGACACTTGACTTCTGACCCTGAGAGGGCTCTGGGGCTTCGTGTTTGGGCCATTTGGGGCGCTACAGGGTGGGTGACAGTCTCTTAGGCATGGTAGCTCCCTGCTTCCTCCTGGGGCAGTGACCATATGGCTTTGCCCACGAAATTGTTTCACTCCTTGTTTCTGTGATTTATGCTGTAGCCGATACGCAGGACATCTGCTTGCTGTAAAACATTGTTTTCTTGGCCTTATCTCAGGGGACTCCCTTGCTTTGCCCCTCTCCTTGCATTCTGCTTCCCTTCACCCCTCCCCCAGTCTTCCCAGGTGGACAGTGTGGAAATATTTCAGCAAGGGGAGGGGAAATGCAGGCAGGGTGGCCTCTGCACAGGACAGGTGAGAGGATGGGCCAGAAAGGACCAATTCTGTCCCCAGGCCACTTATGGCGTGGGCCAGGAGTTCTTGGATGTTGGGATTTCAGGGACAAACAAAAAATAAAAACGATATTCCCCCAAAATCGGGGAGGAGGAATGAGATTCTTCTACATTATTTCCCAAGTTAGAGGACTCTAAAGAGTTCCTTTCCTTCTGGTGGTGATTTCGGCTGTCTCACGTGGACCACCTTTTTGGGATTCTGTCTTTACTCTGAGTCTCTAACTGCTTATAAACAGGCCCGAGAGATCCACTGTTGCATTAATACGGAGTGTTCTGCTTTTTGACTCAATGATTCTCATCACTAAAAATCCAAAGGGACAGATTTTACCAGTAGAATTAATTCCTGGCTCATGAATTAGTAAAAACCAGTCTCATTTGGTTCAATGCTATATTTGATTATGGGAAGTTCTGGGCTTCACCTTGTTTTGCCACCCATTGCCCTTCCGTGTCATTGGGATCTCACCCACTGTGAGCCATTTACGTCTTTGCTGACATTTTAATACCATGAGTACAGGCACAAAGTGACAGGGACATAGGAGACAATTGAGCAAATGTCGGGAGAATGTCACCCTTGTTAGAGGCCCTTTCCAGTAGTGTTTTATTTTCAACATCAGTTTCTCCTCCTTGGCTGCCCACAAGAAAGAACATCTTGCTCTCTGCCTAGCGGCACATGTCTGAGTGCTCCCCAGGCCATCTCCACCTTAGTGAAAAGGTGACCAAACCACTCTCTGCGAAGCTCGGCAGAACCAGGCCCTCCAACTCGCCTGGCCAGGGGACCTGGGTCAGGGGTTACTCCAGCGGTAGTCTCTTCTCATATGGAGGTCAGGGGCTTCTCAAGCTCGGCACTGCCGCAAGTGAGGCCGGAGAGGCCTTTGTCTGAGGGGCCGGCCTGTGTCCTGTGGCATGTGGAGCTGGTGGTACCTTCCCCTCCCAGGGTGACAACCAAAAATGTCTCCAGACATTGTCACATGTCCTCTAGGGGCATGCACCCTCAGGGAAGACCTGTGGGAGGGGGAGAAGGGGATGATCTTGTTATCCTGTATTTGTCAGATGAGAATGTGCAAGCCTGGGGAGGTGACGTGCTGGGCTTGAGGTCACAGTCCAGAAAGCTTTGGCCTTAAATCTAGGTCTCCTCACCACCCCCTCTGCCCTGCCAAACTAGGGCTCTTTCCATGAAGTGAACACACATACACATACACACACACACGCACACACACACACACAGAATTAGAGAGGTGGGGATTTGGTTTGTTCTGCCCTCAGTTGGTGGAGGGGATTTGGTTTGGGGCTGCCCTCAGTTGGTGGAGGGGTGGTACCATGTCCAGGCTGCTCTGTCCCTTGGTCCTGGCCACTCCTGCACAGCGCAGTTTTGTCCCCTGTACAGATCTCTGCGCTCAGAGGTGCTAAATAAATGCTACTGACTCACCACCAGTCCCGGGTGGGGAAGGAGCACGGAAGAAATGATCGGCTCATGACTCAGGGCTACTGTGAGCACCAACGGCCACCATCCAGCTCCCGCGCTGGCTCTGTGCCCCTTTAGAGCTTCCGGTGGGCAACCCATGTAGGAAAGCAACAAACCCCAAACAGGTATGTGACTTAACGCGCTAAAAGTGACTGGGGGTGTAATTATGCCCGGGGAAGACGTGCCTGGGGCATCTATAACTAAGAGATGGTGGGCGGGAGACCGGACCGCTGTCATTTCCTTCCCTCGCATGATGTCAGAACCCCCGAGCAGAGAACTGCAAGCTGAGCTGGACAGGGAGGCTCTGCGGGCACAGAAACTGCCAGCCCAGCGTCCTGGAATGCAGCCCAAGCATGAAGTTCTGTCTGGGGGATTTTTTTCCCCCAACAGAATCCATGGGTGTTGTTTCCATCCCAGGGTTTTCAGAAGCTTTATGTTTCCTTAACCCAAGGCCCGCCTTCTGAGAATTCCTAAGAACTCTAAAAACACACCCGGGGTAGGTTAGAACCCAGCAGCTCAGTCGCCCGCCACCTCCTCCTGGAAGCCTCTCTGGTCCCGTCCACTCAGTTGCATTACTCGCGTTTGTTCTGCTGGCTCCGCTCAGGGCTCTGTCCAGGCACACCGGCCCATTTCTGGCCCCTCACCCTCACGTCTCCTTCGTGATTTCTGTACTCGGCACCCCATCCGTCCTGGTCCTGGCACGCTACATGTGTCCCGTTTGTGTTTATTTAACAAGCAGTGGTACCGGGCTTCCTGCTCAGCACCGGGCTGAGCTGTCTACAAATACGCAAGTTCTTCGGCGATCCCCCCCCCTGCCGTTTGCAAGTGGCTTCACACAGAGGCCCCCAGCCCGGAGGGGGGTCCCTGCCTTGGAGGTGTGGGGAGAAGTCCAGACTGAGTCTCAACAGCTCCTTCCTCCAGAGTGACCCTGCAGGAATCACAGCATTAACCCCCACGAGGACAGAAACCTCGCCTCCCTTAAGCATCCCGGCCAGTGGGGGTTGGGGGTGGGGGGGGACTGGGACACCCTCCCTGAAGCAGAACAAGGCTGAGCCAGCGGCTGGACCACTCTGCCCAGCAGAGTGTGGAAACTGCGCGTCACAGCCCGCTGACTCCACGCTTCTCAAAGGGAAAGTCTTGTCCGCTGGTTAATTCTTCTTCCAGGCACTTGAAAGAATAAAAGAACTTCAGATTGCCCTGCTCTGAGTAACAGGGATCGCCTTTCTTTCTTTATTTCATGGCGGCCCCCAAGAGAACAAAGGATGTCCGTGTCCCAGGCAGAAGGAATCTCCTTCTGAGCTTGACCCACTCTGCAGAGGCAGGGACTTCCTCCTGAGATGTGTGGTCTCCCCAGCCCCACGAGCCTCTGACAGGTCAGGACCAGGTCCGTGGGCTGAAGGCTGCTTGAGGCCCCTAGGCTGGGAGCCAGGATGGAAACGGAGGTGCTGCCCTGCGGAGAGTGTGTGCACACGACCGAAGTGACTCTTATCACACAGCCCCGCGGCCCTTCATCCTGTACTGGGTGCTGGGGGCAGGGGGTCAGGGTGGGGGCACCACACCTCATCATTGCTCCCCTGGGGTCAGTGACCCTGAGCAGCTTCCCTAAAGATCCATTTCCAGGGAGGCCGGACCCTGTGTCACAGGCACTGGCTGCAGCCTGTCTTGCTCCAGAGGGGACCCTCTTGGACCAGTGTGGCCTCATGCAGCTTTCCCAAAGACAAAGCAAAGTCCGAGCTCCCTGGACAGACAGAGGACGAGGTGTCTTTATGGGAAGAGATCCTGATGCTTTCCTGTGAGACCCCAAAAGCAGAATAAAAGATCTTCCGGGTTTCTGTGGGGCCCGGATGGTCTTTCCCTGGAAGCCTTGGCCTCATTTGTGCCTTCATGTGCGTATGACTTGGGGCCAGTTCTGTTTTGTGTCAGGGCCTCCGCTAGGTCTAGGGTCTCCGTCCTGCCGCTGAGTGGGCCGCGAGCTTCTGGGGGGGGGGGGACACTCTGCGTCCTGTATTCCCAGGGCCTGCCTGCTGGATACCCAGCCCAAAGCAGTGGCCCAGTGTTTGCGGGAGACATGAACAAGCCGATGAACCAGGCGCCTCAACAGCACGTCTGCGGATATTCCCGACCCGACACTGGGGATTAGAGTCTAGAACCTCCACCAGGTTCCACCTCAGGCGTCATCCCCTCGAGGGAACTTTTCAGTGTCCTCGCGGAGGGCGTGCCCAGGCCCTACAGCGTGTCACTGTCCAACAGGAACGTGACAGGAGGCACACAGGTCAATGGAGATATTCCAGCAGCCCCGTTGTAGAGTAAAAGTAATCAGATGTGATTAATAAAAACATGTATGTAGCCTAGTCTATAAAAGTATTATCTTTTCAACATATAATCAACATAAAAAGTATTAATGAGGCATTCGACCTTCTTCACCCCGTGGTGTGTATTTTACACTCACAAAAGATCCTGGTTCAGATAAGCCATGCGTCAAGGGCTCAAAGCCACGCGTGAGCAAGGACAGCTTAGCCACAGAGCCTCTTCCTATTACTGAAGGAAAACCAATTGATGGCTTTCAATTTCTGCTTTATGTTTCTCTCTGTTTTCTAAGATTTCTGCAGTGAACACAGATTGGTTTTATCATCAGGAAAAGGGTGACTATTATTGAAAACACTGACATACTGTGTACCCTGCAGGCTTACACCGGACCCTTTTATTGTTTAAGGAAAAATGGCCAACGTATCGGATTTTTATCTGTACAGCACCAATTTAGAGAAAACCACTTCTGCCTAAGGGCCAGTTGGACGCACATTCCTGAAACATTTTGACAGAGCAGTCTTCAGTTTCAAAACATATCTGATTACACAGCTGGTCACATGGGCTTTCAGTGGAGGAGGAGAGCAAGTTCTCTATGTTGGGACCAAGAGAAGCCCACCTGGACTCCTCAGGGTTCCCGTGCTAAGTGTCTGCAGCACGTGTCAGCTGTGTGCCTCACCGTGAAGGGAACCAAAGCTGAAGCGGGCTGGGGATAGGGGTGTGGGGTGGGCAGGCTGTCTGAAAGGACAGGCCAAGTGCACGAGGTAGGGTTGTCTGACCAAGCCGCCTCCCTCGAGGACTCCTGGGCACGGGGGTCCAGCCAGTGCTCAAGCAGGTAGGTGCCCGAGAAGGAGACACTCAGGCTCCTGTGCCCTAGTTCTTTTGATAGCACCACGATGGCTGGTTGGGGCTTCATTCATTCCCTCACCCATGATTTACTCACTCATTCATTAACTCATTCATCCACTTATTCATTTGTTTACCCATTGTTGGTTCATTAGTCCATTCATTTACGCACGCGTCCACTGGCTCATGCATTCGTTCACTTACCCATCATTCATTGGCTCACACATTAGTTGGCTCACCCACTCACTCTTCACGCACTCACTGTCTTACGACCCTACCCCTCCCCAGTATCCGTCCCAGCTCCACGCTTCTCCATAGACTTTATCACCTTCTATCTATCGCATAATTCACTTCATTGTCTTGTTTGTTGTCTGCCCACCCAAGTCAGATCCAGGCTATTTTGTCATGATTTAATGGCTCCAGATTTTCTAGCCTGAAAATGACACCAGAAGTGTGCTCTAGGAGCCTAGGGAAAAGGCACAGAGTTGGGCCAGTTATTCAACGAGTTTTCCTCCTAAGCATATTTACTAAGGTCCAACTATGTGCAACCCCTGAGCTGTGAGCCATGGCCATCGAGGGAAAGACAGACCTGCCTGCACAGGGCTTACCGTCGCCTGGGAAAGTCAGACAACTGACGGGCTATAGAAGTACGGAAGGGCCTGAGAAAGAAAGGTCATGGGAGGTTCTGGAAGGTTCCCCAGAGGGAGTGGCTTCACAGCTGAGCCCTAACGTGTCCCCGGGAGCCAGGAAGATGAAGAGGAGGGGACGGCGATTCCGACAAGGGGGAAGGCCTGGGACAACAGTGCCTGGGCCTGGAGGGGACTTGTGTAGGGGTGGCTGGGGGGCGGGGAGATGGAGGGGCAAGAGGGGAGGGCAGCTGGGAAGGGGCCATATGTACGTCCCTCTGATCGTTGCCCCTGCAGCATTGCCATCGCGTGACACAACGTGACACAGATGACACAGCACTTAGAAGGCTGTAACAGTTGCACTGGAGCATGGCACAGGGGACCGAAAGTACCCGGAATGGCCAACGTGGACAGTGCCCGTCATCAGCCCAGATGCCAGCAGCCACTGGCCTCCACGTTGTCAGACGGCCTTTCCTCGCTTCGGGCGCCTTGGCATGTTGTTCACAGGTGGGCAGCTGTTTCCTGGCTGACCTAACAGTGTCTGTGGGCCCCGGGTTGAGCGTGTCTCTGTGATGTTGGTGCCCCCTCCCTTCGTGTGCCTGGGTAGCTGCTGGGGTCCTTCCATCCACAGTGCAATGTTGCAGTGATGGGCCAGCCTGTATCCCTGGGCCAGGAAGTATTTCAGACTCCTTGGGACAGAAGTCTTCTCTGTGCCAAAGTTGGGCTGCCCCTGCACTGACCCCCCATCACCAAGGAAAGGAAGATGCAGCATGCCTTTGGACCCGACAAATAGCAGGTGCGCAATAGGTACTCGTGGAAGAGATGGTCCCAGAGGACTCGTAAAAGTCTCTACCTATCAGAATAGAATTTTCCAGAGAATCCAATGATGGTGCCAGGCATCGGCCATCTCTTTCCGGGTCCCTGCATGTGTCATGGGTGGCCTTGGACAAATTATGTAGCATCTGCGGCCTGTTTCCTCCTTGGTCCCAATACTAGACAGGCTGCTGGGGTGCTAGACCCAGAGCACGGGTCCCCCATGTAAAGCAAGCTCAGCACCTGGACACCCGTGGTCACCACTGAGAAGCTAGGTATCTGGCTACCTGCTTGTAATAGCTGTTTATTATGACAATTATTACAGGTGCAGAGGGGCTGAACAGAGGGAACCCTCAGCCATCTGGGCCAGCAACTCCCACATCTGGCAGCTCAGCCATTCATTTGTTCACACAATGGACATTCATTCATTCATTCATTCACTGAACATGTCTAAGAACCAGGCTCAGAGCAGGTGCTGGAGACACAAAGTGAATGCTGCCGATGAGTCCCTGTTCTCATAGGGCTTACCTTCCCATGGGGGAGGCAGAAAAAAAACAAGCAAACAAACAGGTAAACGAGTATCAGAGGGTGATGGCTGCTGTGGGGGAGGTCACTCAGGATGGCAGGCTATCAAACGTGGGGGTGGGGGCAGGATGGTGGGAACTGGGATGTGTATTTCAGCCAAGGGCTGCCAAGCACCTGGTGCGGCACAACTCCTGACAGCGTGCAAGGCCTCCTCTCGTGACAGCTGACCCTAAGAGAGCCTACCCTCTGTGACAGAGACCTCACTGCCTCTGGGAGGGGGGCAGCTCTGCCTGTCTCAGAGGGAAGCTGTTCTACAAAATCAGCCCTGCTTCTGCGCTTCACACAAAACCACTTCTTCAGAAGAAAAACCTAAGCGATTTAGTGTCAGCTGTCTTAGGCAGCTCCCGGGATCTCCTCTTTGCCCAGTTCTCTCTATGCTTTGTCCCTGCTGATGCCACAAATCACTCTCAGATGGTGAGAGTGATTTTCAAAGTCCATTGTCCATGGACAGTGCAAAGTAAGGGAGGTATTGGGGGTAGCAGCTTGCGTGTGTAAGTACCTGGGCTCTGGCTATGACCTTCATCAGCCTCCCCCGACCCCACACTCCTGTTCTCCTATAACTGCCCTAACTGTCTATATGGCAACCCTAAACTTTTCCTTGACTTACAGCACAAATAACCTGAGAAAAGGCAAACTAGTCAGCTAATTCACACTAAGGTGTAAATGACTTTCTTTTCCCAAATAATTCTGATAGGTGAACAGGGCTACCAGCATCAGGCCCACAGACATCTGGAGATGGGAGAAGTGGAGAAAGAGGAAGAACTTCCCACAGCTAAGGGAAAGGGAAGAAAGAAGAGATTTGGGGGAAGGGGACAAGGAAAACCTTTATTTCCTGCTGGCCTGGCCTGGACTGGCTCAGGCCTTCACTGCCCACCACCTTAACACTGGAGGCCAGCACAGCCAGGGAGAGAATCGGCATCTGTCTGATCTCCGGGGGCAATTTTAAGCTCCCTTCAGTCTGAAAAATCTCTCCAGAGCAAAACTAGGACCCAGAACAAAGGAGAAAATGGTTCAGAGCAACAGAGGGCTACTTGGGGACTGAGAATCCTGTTTCTCAGATAAGCATCTGGCCTTTGGAGACATTTTCCTTTTCATCTGTGGGGCTGAGGCCAGAGAACCAGCCCTGGTGGGGGCAGGAGGGGGCAGGGGGAGTGAAGGAGCGATGTGGGGCTCTTCCCAACAGACAACAGGTGTGGCTGCACGCAATGCAGAGGCTGAGTGACCACCAGGCTCCAGCTGGGCCCAGGCTGCGTGACCCCCACCCTGGGCCCAGATCCACCTCTGTGGGCGGGGCTTCCAAGCCATCAACATGCTACAGGGGCCCCAACAGCAGCAGGAAGGACTCCGCCTGGTATTTCACTGTCCTTCCCTCAACAAGCCATGAATCTGCTGGCCTGGCACAAGAACCCTCTCAGCCGGACCCATCATGAAACCACCTGCATGTTGGGAAAAGTGATGAGGGAAGGCTGCGCCCTCCCCACTGTATTCACCTGTCCACTTTCAAAGTGTGAAGACTTCTTTACCAGATAAAGAAGACTCAAAGAAGGAAAGGGAAGAGAAAAGAAAGGAATGAGAGAACAAGGGGAATAAAGACAGAGCAAGATTCGCAGAAAGACCTGGATCTCTGAGAAAGGATGGTCCCTAAGGGGCCGATTCAGAACCTTCCATGTCCTATCTCGGTACCAGTGGTGGCCTGATTTTGATTCATCAAAAAATGAACAAAAGGGTGGGGGGTGAGTGAAGACTGGATATGACCGGGTCCTATTTCTACAGAACAAATGGGGTTCTGAAGGCCGGGGTGGGTGGGGTACGAAACACCCATTCTTCAGAAAATCACAGTGATGTTCTCAGGTTAATGGCATTTTCCTTATCACGGGTAAGGAGACACTAAGAAAGCAGCAGGTGAGGCACTTGGGGAAGGCTGCGTTTCCTGGCATAGTAAGACCTGCATTAATATAAATGTAGTCTTATCTCTAAGAAAGGCAGGAATTACTCAGCTGAAATGCCAGCTCTTGCTGCAAGGCCCACCACAGTGGAGCTGGGCTTGTTCTGATAGGATAAGAGGATCTCGGCCCCAGGCCCACTGATGTTCCCTTCCACTCCCCTCTCCTCCCTGCTTCCAGCTCTACCCTCCCTGCTACCAACACTCTCCTCACCTCCCCTTCTCGCCTTCATTTGACCAGGCACACTCTGGCCTATAGTAGTTTCCTATTCCAAGGAAGTTGAATATCTTGGCCAGTGTCTCGGACAATCCCTGCTTCACCTGGTAACTTTAAAAAATGTGGGGGTTTCACAGTCAGAGATTTTCAACTGTCCCCAGGGGCTCCAAGGGCAGTCAGGTTTGGGACCAGTCTCGTGCATGCATGCAGGAGGACACACATACACACGGGGGACTGTGGCACCGTGGGACCAGTAGACCCTTATCGAGACAGGCTGGGAGTCCAGTGGAAGCCCCAAGGAGGGAACGCTGGACAAAGCTCCCAAGAAAAGCCAGCTTCTGGGCCCTTCACCCGCCTCGCTCCACCTGACCTTTCCGAACATGCGGCCCTAGAGCACATTCTCAGTTGTTCTGCTTCTGCTCCGTGAGATTCAGCTCATCAGGAAAGTGTGTTTAGTGTCTTGTGGAAGATGAGCCCCCTGGGGAAGGTTTCCTGGAGCACTCGCCACCCCTTGCAGATTATTCATAAATGTCTATCAAGGGTTTGGTAACTTCACACAGCAAAAGGCTCTTGTTTTGACTCTGTTCCTTTATTTGGGACCCATGGCCTCTTCTTTATGAAACAAAAAAGTCACTTCTTCATTCTCCCAGTATGCTGGGCTGCATTCCCCATGGCTCATCCTCACACAAAGTGTATGACATACACAGGACAGGTAACATTAGACCCACTTTGCAGAGGAGAAAACTAAGGCCCTGACAGATCCAGCAGCTTCCTCAAGGTCATGCAGTTGGAAGCAACAGAGGTAGGGACCCTCCCCTAACTAGTAGACCCCCAAGAGCTGTCGATCTGAGGTTCCAACTCTCACAGCCACTCTGTGTGTCCACCTCTCAGGCATAAAAGAGTCTGCAGGGGGCAGCTATTAAGACGCATAATGGGAACTCTGCTTCCAACCACATAGAGTAGTGACTGTGTCTAGGGTACTCTTTCAGCTAAGAACAACCATAGAAGTTGGATAAAAACAAAAACAGAAAAACTTAGGTGTGGAAAAGGCTTGGAGGATAGCCAAGGCAGCCAGGACTCAAGGGTTAAGATCCCAGATAGAAGGGAACCACAGAGAAATGAGCTCAACATTTTGCTCAGTTGATTTCGGCAGCCTCTTGATCCTGGGGAAGCAAAAGTTGGAGTTCAGGGCCTACCAAGGAGATGGAGGTCCTGGTAAATGCTTCCGCTTTCAAACAAGAACCCTGAAAGGCTATGTCCCAGAAAGAGACAAACAATCCTGAAGTCTAGCCTCAAACCATCTCCAACCCTGACAGAAGCAAGCTGATCCATCTGTGTTCCGTGTACCAAAGGAACAAACATCCCCTTTGGAAGAACTGGGCATCATCCCTATATTCACACACAATATCCAAAAGTCAATGAGAAATTACCACAAGTGCCAGGAAGCAGGGTCAAACAATTAAAAATCAAGCAAAACAAACAAATAAATGACAATAGAAACAGACCAACAGCAGACCCAAATATTGGGGGTTATAAGAACCATGTATTCATATGTTGAAGAAAATAAATGAAAAGATGGAGAATTTCACCAGAGAACTGGAACCTACAAATAGAATCGAATGGATCTCAAGTCAGAAACAAGAATTCAAAAGGTGGTTAGAACAGCAGAGAAGAATACGTAGAAGAGATCAGTAAACAGGAAGATAGGTTAGCAGAAAATACTCGATTTGAAGCACACAGGACAACAAGTTTGGGTGAACTTGCCTGACATACGTGCAGTGGGAGTTCCAGAGAAAGACAAGAGAGAGAAAGGGGTCAGAAGCAATATTTGAAGAGAGTTTGACCAAGAATTTCCCACGACTGGTGAAACATACCAGGTCATGTTTAATTATGGATATGAGGAGCTCTGTAAAGCTCAAGGAGACATACAAGGAAAATGTCTTACAAAAGAAAAAAGGCTGAGAATCAATGATTTAAGTGCTCATATCTAGAAGCAAGGGGGAAAAAAAAACACAGCAAGTCGAACCCAAAGTGGAAGGAAGCAAATAATAAAGATACAGGTACATCACAGTGAAACTGGTGAAAACAAAGGAGAAGGAAAGTAAAGCAACAAAGCTTCTAGAAGATACCATAGGAGGCTATCTTTGTGACCTCAGGATGGACAAACATCTCTTAAACAGGACACAGGAAACAGTAACCACAAAGGAAAATATTATGCATTAGACTCCATTAAAGTTTAGAACATCTGTTTATCAAAAGCCATCACTAAGTCAGTGAAAAGAATCATGGAGCAGGAGAAGATATTTGCAATACACGAACCTCCAAGGACTTGTATTTAAAATATATTTTTTTAAAAAAAGCCTCCTACAAAGGAAGAGGCTCTTCCTTCCCCCAAAAGGCTCTCCCAATGGCCCATGTGTGGGTAACATGGTGATTCCCACCATCGGTGCTCAGAGAGATGAAAATTAAAACCACAGTGAGATTCCACTGTACACTCACCAGGTCGGCTCGAAGCAAAGCAAAACAAAACGGAAAACCCCGAACCTCACAGTTCCGCATGTCGGAGGGTGTGGGGTTCCTGGACATCTCATGGTGCTGATACAAGTTTTGACTGGTACGACCACCTTGGACAACTGGCAGTAATGACTGAAGCCGAAAACCGGCGTGTCTGATGACTCGGCAATTCCGCTCCCACGGGGGAGCCCAACGGAAGGCATGCAGACATTCACTAAGGGACCAGTTCAAGAGTTCACAGCAGCATTGCTCATCACAGCCCCCGACTGGAAACAGCTCAGATGCCCACCAGCAGGAGAACTGGGTGTGTTTACACCACAGAACATTCGAGAGAGATGCTGCCATAGTCAACAGCATGGCTGAATCTCGCAGACATAACACTGAGCAAAAGCCAGACTCCACTGAGTTCCAAAGCAGGTGAACTGAACGCACAGTGACGGATGGGGAGGTGAGGACGGGGACGTCCTGAAGGGGGTTTCTGGGGAGCTGAGATCTTCTTAGCCTGATCTGGGTGCTACTTATCAGGTGCATGCGTTTGTACAAACACATCAACTATGAACTTAGGATCTGGGCACGTTTATAACCGTCTGCTTCACTTCAATAGAAAATGTTTCCCCCAAGACAAAAACCTGCAGAAGACAGTGGTAGGTTCTTGGAGCACAAAGGGGTCCAGTTAACGCTGGCATCGGTTACCAGCCAGGGATTACTTTTCTATCCTTCTAAGAACTTCCAAAGACATCCCCTCTTTTAGTTTTCCCCTAGCCCTGCTAGTATCCCCATTTTACAGATCAGGAGAGTGTGGTCAGAGACGTGAAGGAACTTGCCCAAGGTCACACAGCTAGTGATGGCAGAGCAGGATTCGAACCTAGGCCTTTCCCCTTCACATACCCTGTCCTCTCTGCCTGTCTAAAGTGAAGCACCCCTGAGGAGAGACAGAGCTGTGAGCCTCAGGCAAGTATTAATTTATTAATTTAAGCACTAGCCATCGGTGAGACACCCACGGGGTGTACTGTTCTTAATGTTCCTGAAGAAGAAAGGCGGCGAGTGTGGGGCCAGCCCTGAGGAGCTCCAAGACCACCAGGAGAGAAGACCCAGGCCCCACAGTGGGGCAGCAGTGCCCAGGCAAGGTGCAGACGTGGGCATCAGGGCACCTTGGTGGGGAACACGGGCCAAGGTCTCCAGAGAAAGGGGAGAAGCACAGGGGGTGAGGAAAGTGAGAGAAGGCTCTGGAAGGAGGAGGCATGGGACTGGGCTCCGGGTGGGCTGGGGACCAGAAGAAGGGGGCTCCGTGCAAGGGACAAGCAGGAGCCATGGTTCCGGATGTGGAATAAGGGGGTGGCCTGCAGCTGCACTGGGAGCTGCCCCGCTGTGGGGAGGACCCAGGCCACCTACTTCACGAGGCTGTGCTTCCCAGTTCTTCTCTGTCAACAGTCATACAATTCCGACACCACCTGTCGCAGGTACAGAAAGAGCTGTGTTATCACAGCTGCGACAGAGTCTCCAGCATTAGGCTACTTTTGTCATTATGTAACTTGTACCACAAGGCAGATACTGGTTTCCATGTTAAAGGACTGGGGCCAGGAGGAAAATCTCCAGGTCACATTCAAGTGATTTTCCCAGAATGCAGTCTGTCTTCTGCAAGGATGGAAGAATCACTTCCAAAATGGTCCAGGTGCCATGTCTGTTGCTTTAAACACAGATAGCACATGTATTTGTAGGAGACGAGGTGCGCATATTCTCATTCATTCATTCATTTATTCCCTCACTCCCTGGAAGAGTTATCCTGACTATTACCTTTTAGCACTTGTCCAATGAGGTAAAGTCAAGACTAATATTTATAAAATCCAGCCCCAGGGCCCATAACAGTGCCTGGAACATAGTAGGTGCTCAAAGCACCACCTGCTGAATGAGTGAACCAACTACCATTTATTTAGTACCTACTATGTGTCAGGAACTGTACTTTATATCCTTTGTTTTGGTCATCTTTGAGAAAATCATTAGGCAGGACTCTTATCCCCACTTGACAGATGAAACTGAGGCACAAAGAGGCAAAGTAACCTGGCCAAGGTCACGGGCTGCAAACAGCCAAGTCAGGGCTTGAAACTGCAGAGGTCACGAGGCTGCCAGGATGCCTGCTGCCCCCACTGGGTGACACAGGGAGCAGCAGGAGTACAGGTCGTGGGGCTGAGGTGCCTGATCCTGTTTCATGCCAGGTCCTGGCTTTCTCTGCTGAGCTGGGCTTTTGGCGCCTTGTTGGACCTTGGATTTTTACTTGCCAGGTGTTACAGCCAGCTCCCAATGTAAGCCACCCAAAAGCACAGTGGCAACTGCTGTGAACACAGCCATGGTTCGGGAAGAAAGCACATCCTGCTGGTCCGGGAAGCTTATATCCAGGTGCTCACAGGACACACACAAACCCAAAGAAACAAGGCATAGTCCTTGACATTCAAGAAGAACCTGTTTCTGCTGGCAAACACAGCGCCCAGAACCCTGTCCGTCCACTTTCTGGAGTGGCAGCGAGGCCCCGGGTATACCATTTCCTGATGAGCAGAAACCAACTGCCAACTTGGAGGTCTCTAGTACGCACTAAACAGCACCTAGTGGCCTGAAAGGTAACTGTGTCTATCTATGCCTACCTCTGAGGACAGGAGAGAGAGGGGAGAGAAGGGGCCAGGAGAGAGGAGAGAGGAAAGAGAGGGAAGGATGGGTGGATGGACAGATGGATGGATGGGGGAGAGAGAGAAAGATAGAGGGAGAAAGAGAGGGGGAGAGAGAGAGAGAGAACAAAAACCAAGGACATAGTTTATTTCCAGTCTTGGATTTCCTGACGTTCAATCTTACATCCAGTCAATAACCGCCCCCCGCCACTGCCTAACCTCAAAAACTTGATTAAACACGAGCAGAGATGGTGTCTAGAACCATTTTTGAAGCAAGATGGGGGAGAAAAGAATATAAACTCATCTTTAAAACATATTCTGCATGAACCTTAAACTTTATTCAACCTTAAAAGAAGCAAAAACATCTAATAAATTGATACAGTTTAGAGAAACTAGATAGATTATTAAATAGAAAAATGTTTACTATGCTTCAAAAATTCAAATCCACCCGTTCATCCATTGGGTAAATGTTTAGCTAAAAGTTCAGGGGCAAAGTTAAACAGTTGAAATAAAATGGAATTAAGCCTTAATATTTTGTTTTACTTGCGTACAGATGGAAGACAAAAATAATATCTCATAAAACGGAAAGTTTCTATTTTCACCAAAATATTTGGAAAAGTGATTTTATTTTTAATTTGGATACCTAGATTCAATGTAACTTTTGCAAGGGGGGGTTTCTGTTGAATCCTGTGAGCTGGAATATATCTGGAAACTGGCTTTGGTTATTATTTAAAATATTCATTCTACAAAGATACAATTTGTTTCAAAAAGTGTCAGACCAGCCAGAAACTGCCTGTAAAAGCAGCCTTGTAAAATCCCGAAGACTCCAGGGGAAATTCCACCCTCCCCTTCTTTCATTTGACCTTATCTCAGGTGAAAAGGCAGGTCCTGAGTCTTTATATCTAAGGCACGGCTCTAATGGGTCAGGTCCCTCATTTCTGAGTTTCTCCTGGGTCTTTTTTATGATGACGATTTTGTAGGCAATCATCAAAATTATTTTCCAGAGTGTCATTGGCAATGCTGAATAACAAGAAAAGGTGATTATAATTCAAACAACTGCACAGAAAACTTTGTTCTCAGTTGAGAAGAAAGTCTTCAGAGACCCAGAAAGCAAACAGAAGTTATTCTTAACGGAGTCCTTCTTTGATCTTTTTTCCCCTCTAACCCAATTGCAGAAACACAGTTCTCTGTTTTTTGCTGTTATTCTGTCTTTATCCTCTATCAAAGCCTTGGCCTCACTCGTTAGCTGTCTCTGATCATTCAAAGATTCTTATATCTTTGATAGGTTTCAATCTATTGTGGCCATTATTCTTATTTTCCCATAGAATTAAAAACTGTAATTCTTAGCTTTATGGAAAAATGGAGGAGATGGTATAGAGTTCCCATCTCCCCAGCACCTGATTTCCCATGACAAACAGTTTATATTAGGATTAGCTACATTGTAACAAATGTCTACAATTAATGAACCCATATTGATACATTTTTATTAAAGTCAATGCTTCATTCAGATTTTTAGTTTTTACTTAATGTCCCATTTCTGTTCCAGGGCCCCACCCAGGACACCATATAACATCATTATTTTTTCTGACGCTCCAGTGTCCTCCTCTCTGGCCAGTGAGAGCCCCTGTGACCTCCTGACCCATCCACTATACTATGAGCTGTGAGCACACAACCAGAGGCCCCCCGCTTATTTGGGTCCTTTCTCACCCTGGGACCTGGAATCAGCCATTTCACACAGGATCCCGGGTGGTTTCATTTACCTTAAATTGCCATATTCCTGGAAAAGCTGCAAGTAACAACCAGCTATCTTCCCAACGTGGAATCTGCTTTTGTGACTTTCTTAGCCTGTTCTGGACCAGGTAAGGTCTGCTAAACTCTCTGGAACACAGACGACCCCGAGCCGCATGCATTGGTAAAAGACTCCCAGAGATGTCAAGGGACAAAAAGTTATTGTGTGTGCCACCCTTAGGCTTTGCGTGCTGATATGCGAGTAAATAAAGAGAAACCCTGTAAACTGCTCCTAGGGGACCACGTGTGCTCCCATATCATTTAAAAGAACCGGAAATGGGCACGCAACACACACAGGCACTGGGGGTTTCATGTGGAGCCTGACGAGCTCCCTGCTCTCGTCACAGTCCCCCACCACCCCTTTCTTGTGTCTCAGAACATTCTTCCTTCTGCTTTTCCCTGTGTTTGCTGGCACTATGGCCAGGCTCACTCAAAGATGGGGTCCCAGTGACCTGGGACTGAGTGTCTTGTCCTTCTCCTGCACCTGGGCCCCGAACACAGTCATCTAAGCTGACAACACATATTCCAGACAAGAAGAGACTCGAGGGCGGATTGACAGACATTCCTTTCTCTCTGAGGCCCAGATCCCAAATGCAGGAAAACCTCACACCTGGCCTCCGCATCTGACCAGCTGTCTGGTGTCGCATACAGGGAGCCCTCCTTCCCTTATGATCGCTTGGTGTCCCAGCTCTGTGCTTTTGCTCCCCTGGTGGGAGAGCTTATCCTGGAATGCCTTGTCACATGGATGGGAGTGGGAGGGGTGAGGTCGTGGGAAAGTAACGCTTCATCCTTCTTATATGACACGGAAGAAAATCCACTGTGAAAGTCTTGTTCAACTTCACACCCTGGCAAATTGATTAACTGATTGAACATTGGCCCTGGCGGCCTGGCCTGGAATGTTCGCTGATTCTTTTGCTGGTGTTCTTGAGTGTTCCAGTCACGGCATTTGAGGACCCACTGGAGGACCATGGGCTACCGTTTGTTCTAAAATAGCCTTATTCTTCAGCTTTGCTTTCTTGCTACATGAACGCAGCTTCTTAACATCCAGCCAGTCCCAGAAATTCTGCTATCAGACTGCATTTGGAATGAACTGTCACTTTTGAAAAAGAAAGTGTTGGATTTTTGTGCTTGTCTTTTTTATTTTGGGGAAAAAATTAATATTGAATAATTTCAATTTTACAGAGAAGTTGCAAGGATGGGACAAGGAACAGCTGTTTACCTTTTACCCAGATTCACAGATAGCCACGTACGTTTTGCCCCATTTTCTTTCTCATTCCCTCCATCGTCCCATAGCCCCTTTCTATTTCTATCTCGAGGTCCACGTGTGTATATCTACAAGTTATTTCTTTCCTGAACCATTGGAAAGTCAGGTGGAAACAAAACACTTCTGTTTGTGTTTCCCAAGTGTAACGACATCCTCTTACATAACCACAGTACAGTGATCAAAGTGGGGACATTGTACATTGAAACAATGCTACTACCTACCTCACAGCCTACGTCCAAATTTCATCACCGTCCCCACGTCCACTCCCTCAGATCCGGAATTCAACCTAAGACCAAGCATTGCATTTAGCTGTCATTTCTCTTTAGTCTCTTTCAATCTGGATCAGTTCCCCAGCCTTTCTTCGTCATTCCTGATCTTAACAGTTTTTAAGACTACAGGCCAGTCACTATTTTTCCCTTTGTAATCAGTAAGAAATTTGTAAGGAGATACCTTACGACTGAGCAAGAGCTCTGTTCCTCATCAAACATTCACCATCAATAGTAGCTTTCACTACTCATACTTCTGTATTTACAATTTGGTATTCAATTGTAAGAAACATCTTCCCTTTCTTTTTCTCATTCTCTTGCTCTGTCTCTCTTTCTCTCCCCCCGATAAACTCTCTATTGTACTCAGTGGATTATAATTGTTATTATATTACTTTTTAAATTTGATGATATTACTTTTTAATGTTGATGCTCCAATCATTCTAGAATTGGCCAGTGAAAGCCCCTTCCAGCTGGGTCATAGTGTCCTGCTTCTTTGTTTGCCTGGTAATTTTTGATTAGATGCCAGACATTGTGATTTTATGTGGCTGGGTGCAAGATTTTGCTGCTTATTCCTTTAAGTAGTGGTTGACTCTGTTCCGTCATGCCATTAAGTTGGTTAGCTTCAGTTGCTTCCTTTCAAAGTTTGCTCCTACACTTTTGGTAGTGCAGGTCCACAGGGCACCCTCGGAGGACCCGGCTCTGTGGTGCCCCATGTGTCGTGGGATCCCCACTTCAGCTGGTGGGCACTTGAGATATTTCCAGCCATGGGTGAGTCCTCAGAAGTGTCTCGTCTACTGCTTTCTGAGGGTTTCCCCCTAGCCTAGGTAGTTTGCTCTCATGCCTGGGCAGATCAGTAGTCGGCCAAAGATTCAAGGGCCCTTTGCAGATCTCTCCTTTCCAAGTGAACAAATATTGCAGTGAGGAGCAGACCCGGGTTTGTTACTCAGGGGTCGAGGTCGACGCAAAGTGTTGATTTGCTTGCACTCTCACAGCTGCAATTGCAACATGGCACTCACAAAAACCCATATATTTTACAGTCAAATGGAAATGCAATGTGAATGCCAATGGGGCTTGTGATTCCGCTTCTGGGGTGGGCAGCCCCTCCTCCCTGATGCCCTGCGTGGGGGCCGTCCCAGCACACGGCTCCATGGAGCCTCGGGGCTGTGAGGGAACTGACAGCCCACCTACTCGAATGCTGTAGTCAATGCCAGGCTGCCCCCAAGCTCCTGGAACAGCTCCGCCGACAGAGCCCCTCGAGCTGTGATGTTTAGAAAGTTCTTTCTTGGTTCAATTCAACGTTCGCTGACGGCTTCTTTCTAACGTGGGCCTGCTGTTCTGTGTTCTGCTTTCTGGAGCCCCGTGGAACACCTGCACATTCACAGAACTGCCCTCTCATGGCTTCACAGCCTCCCTCACTGAGACTCTGTCCACGTCTACTGAGCAGTCTTCGTGGAACATGGTTCCAAATCCTCCCGCGTCTGAAAAGCCACATCCAATGGTCTCATTTTAACCCTAATTCTCATGCGCCTATTTTTTTTTTGCCACACGAGGACCATTTGCTGTGTTCTCCTTTGTTTGTATCCACAGCTCCAACACGCAACAAGCTCTGTGACCCAGACATGGTTCTGACCTGCTCTCACTGCCTCAGTTTCCCCATCTGCAAATGGACGTCACTGTGCTCAACCAGAGCTGGTGTGAACTAGGAGGCAGTGACGTCTCTGCAGAGCCAGCCCCTAGCAAGCAGTCAGCACACATCAGCTGGTGCTGAGGGCCATCTTAGCTGGAGGCTGTTTTACCATGTGCTGTGGGAATATTCTTTCAAGTCTTCAAACTGCCTTGTCAGAAGTTATGATAGGCTCAGAGAGGCTGGGTAATCTCCCCAAGGTCCCACAGCTAACATGCTGTGCTGAAACTCTTTTCCCTGTGTATACTTTGGAAAGAATGTCTGCTCTCTGCTCATCTTCTCAAGGTTGTTTTTTTTGTTTTGTTTTTCTTTCTGATGTGTCCAGTTTATCCAGTCTGTCCTTGCAAACAGGGCCACAGGCAGTGAGACCACCCCAGCCGGTGGCTGCCACAGCAGCTGAAACGCCAGGGGAGGGGAACGGAAATCAATGCGTAATTGCTCCCTTTTCCTTTCACGATAAATAATTTATGTTGGTTTTGGACACTGCATTTGATCAGGAAAGTCGACTCTCCCTCCTGGCCCGGTGGTGCCCAGCTGACCTGTGTTCAGTGCCCATCTGCTTCCCCACAGCCCCCAAGCTCTGGCCGGCTGCAGGCACCAAGGGCTAGGGAGCTTTCCGGGTCGCTAGGCCAGGAGGGATTTTTCTGCCCTCCAAGCTCCTGAGACAACATGCCTGCCCCTTCCAAACGGCATGCGACACTTTCTACCTTGAATTTGTCATGAGCCGGGTGCTTGTCTTATTTTCCACACCAGTCGTTGGCCACCATTTTCTGTAAAGGACCAGATAGTACATATTTTAGGCATGGGGTCCCCTGGCATGGATAAAGGAAGACTGAATGGGAGAACCCAGCTTTGAGCACAGAGCTGACACCTGGCACACACTACCTGAGTCTCCTTCCTCCCCTGGGCCCAGCACCCGGCAGCCCTGAGGAAACCGTGCTGGGCTTGGGGATAAAAGGAGATGGCATTAAAGGGACTTGGCTTATATTTGTACATCCACAGAGAAAAGTCTGGAAGACAGCAGTCTACACTGTGTGCTGTGGTCTTTTTTCTCCTATGACAGTTGAGTTTCTCTGCCTCCCTTCCTCCATTCATCCTTTTTCCTTCCATCTTTTCGTTCCCCCTACCCCTCCCTCTCTCCCTTCGTTTGTCCTTTTCTTTTTCTTGCCATGAGCACGCATCCCCATTCTAAGTTGAAAAAACAAAAGCCAACCCTCTTTCATTCCCAAATGAATAGATTGGGTTGAGACACATGCACAAGGATCCCGGAACTGTTCCTGCTTTTTCCAGTAAAAGCAGAAGCTGCAGAGGCAGCCAGACTTCTCTCAGTAAATAGCACCACCGACCAGAAACTGGGAAACTACCGTGGACGCCTCCTCTCCGCCCCCACCAGGTAGGTTCTGTGGATTAGAGCCTCACAGGTGCCCCGAATCCACCCACCTCCCTCAGGACCCCTGGCTTCTCCCTGGGCAGGACCACCACCTCCCCTGACCCCGCTTCCTGCCAGGCTCCTCACTCCCTCCCACCTCAACGCCCTCCCGCCCAGAGTGACCTTGCAAGACACAATTGTTGAACTAAGTAACGTCCAAACCTGTGGATAATTTTTATGAGTTTATTTGAGCCAAACTGATGACAATTGCCGGGAAGCAGGATCTCAACGGATTGAGAAAATGCCTTGGAGAAGGCAGTTTTGTAGCTTATTTTACACATTACGGCTGGGATTATACATTAGTATTAAAGGAGGAGGCATAAGGAGGGCTATGTGAAATCCACTGGTTAAGGGGACAGGAGGAAGCAAAGCAGGGAACTCTCTGGGATTGGATAAAAAAGGTAAAACGGAGAGACACATACTTTTACACTGGTGGGTGCAGGATAGTAAATAATTAACATCTACGGCACACAGAGATGGTATTTGGGGAGCAAGATAACAATGAGGGGTCCTGTGGTCTCTGCTCTGGTGGGAGGTGGTGCCCTGAGGGGTGTGGAAAAAGAGACGACTGACATTTCAAAGGTATGTGATCTTAGGTGCCAAAAGAGAACAGACAGGCTCACTTAAGGTAAAGACTGACCTTTGTCAAGGAAGCTACAGGCCTAGGACGTGACTGCCCACCATGAGCGCTTAGAGTCTGGAATTTTTATGTTCAGACCATCCTGTGTGGTTACTTTCGGTCTCTGGGTTTGTAGGGCCCCCCCATATAGCCCCTCCCCGTCTCCCCCCTAGTTTATCAGGTTTTTCGTCCACACAATGGGGTCTGGTCCTTCTGCTGCTCTAAAAGTCCGGCTTCCCACTGCCTCAGCAGGAGCTGCCCAGCTCTCAGAGGGCAGCACACCCACCTCTTTCCCCGCCTCCACCCTCTTCCTGACAAGTACTCTCCTGTCACGAGGCCTCTTTTCGGGTCCTCAGACTTACCAGCCTTTCCTCGACCTGTGCTGCTCCACTGGGCTCCCTCCTTCCTCCGACCCTTCCTGACCTCTGACCCAGGGCGACCCCAGCATCCTCAGCTCAGCCCCAGGTTTACGCCCTTCACGCATGGACCACGTCGGAACCGTCCTAGTTGGCCGGGTCCTTCCCTGACCTCCCACTCACACACTGCCCGCTCCGAGGGGTAGAACCACATGCGTCTGGCTCTTCTCTGAGCTTCTGGAGCCAAGCAGAGAGCCTAGCTTGTGGTCAGCCCTCACTAAATGTTACTGAGTGAATGAATGAGCAAATGAACGGACAGTGCGGGAGGGGGTGAGTAGGGTGGGGGTGAGTGGACGAGGTGCCGCTTAGATTCCCTGGGAGTCTAAGGTGCTGCCATAGGCAGAAAGGAAGCCCCACAAGGGCTCCGGACCCCCAAGGAGTCCTCTCGGGCGGCAGGGGCATGAGTCTGAAGCCTCCTGGGCTGCCACACCTGGGGACCGCGAAGCCTGAACATCAGTGGGGAGGCCTGACCAGAGCTCGTCAGGTCCAGGCTGCTCCCATACCTGTGATGACGGCCATGGTGATCGAGGGCGCTGAAGGGTCTTCGCGGGTCTCCTGCTCACCACTTCAACCCCAGCTGTCTTTCTCCTCCCACCTTAAACACGAGACCCCTCCCTCTCCCCACTCCCACCAATCTCTTGGTCTCCTGGAATCTCGCCACTCTGGCTCTCAATGGCTCCTCTCACAGGGACCGTTCTCCTCTATGCCTCTTTCTTCTGCCCCAGTGGGTCCCTTACAGCTGGAACACTGGCTACAGCCAGCTGGTAATGGCCGTCCTAATCCCGTGGACTTGTGAATATGTCACCTTATATAGCAACGGCACTTAGCAGATGTGGGGAATTTAAGGCTCTTGAAATGGACAGATTATCCTGGATTATCTGGGTGGGGCCTAAAAGCCATCACATGTGTCCTTGTAAGAAGGATGCAGAGGGGCATTTGACTACAGACCAAGGCAGAGGCTGGAGAGACGTGGCCACCAGCCCAGGGACACCTGGAGCCCCCAGAAGCTGGAGGAGGCAGGAAGGAGCAGTCCCTGGACTTCTGGCCTCCAGACTGTGAGAGAATCAGTTTCTGTTGTCTGAAGCCATCGGTTTGTGGTCATTTGTTCCGGTGGCCACAGGAAGCCAGTCGTAGTCCGAGCAGGGGCACCAGGGTGCTCTCAGAGGCCTGGGCCTGACCCATGACCTTCACAGCTTTGACCCTTCCTGGCTGCGTCACAAATCACAAATCGGGACTGTTTGCTGGGAGAGATGATGAGGCCGTCTGCAGAGGAAGCCCCGCCCTGGCAGCAGCTCCAGTGGGTTCTTGGTTCTGGGAAGCCCTGATGAAGGGTGTTGGGGCCCCGAGCCCCAGGGGTGGCTGAATACCCGGGTCTCCCTGCTGCTGGGCCCCAGGTGGTCTCGCGTCTTCCTACCTTCAAGGGGAGGCTGACCCTCATGATGGTCCCTCATCCCCTTCAGCCGTCGGGGACAGGGGACGGCACACCCTTTGAATTTGAAGGAGTGGGGAGCATTGCGTACCTTGGGTACTCCACGTGCAGCACCCCCCACCCCAAAACAGGCAGCACCACCTTCCACACATCAAGTCTTCTGGTCCAGCCCCCACGGGAGCCAGCGCTCCTGCCTCTAGGAAACTTGGAGCCCAAAAGGCCCTGGACCCCCAGCTTTTCTCCCTCTGATTGGGAAACAAAATGAAATGCCCCACCATCAACCTGTTCCTTGAAATGTCGTCACTGCACCAGTGGAGGATTTTCGACATGACCAAATTCTGGACCCTATTATACTTTGCAAACATTTAAAACAACACCAACTAAGGCAAAGACACTGGCGGGGGCCTGATGGGTTCCAGCCACCCTGGGACACGGAGGGTCTCCACACACACTCCCATGCACGTGGATTCAGGGCACGCACACCTGCCCTTCACCTTAGCTCAGCATTCTGGAAGCGAGAGGAAGATGATTGGCTGGAGGAGGAGGGGCATACACCTACCAGGCAGCCCTACGATGAACTCTGCAACGCCAGGCGCGGCCTGTCAGTTATCCACGTGTGAGGGTCCAACGTGCCACACCTGTGTTTAACAACACCTCATTTTTATAAAAACACATCGAGCTCTTAAAACGTATCATTCGCTCTTTGGGAAATAGGGTTGTTGATTATTCAGACACACTTCTTCTGAGGAAAGTAAGCAGTACCTTAGCTTTTCATGAAATAATCTGCTTTTTAAAGAAAATAAAAAATACTTTCGACTTTTTGAAAACAAAAACAAAAAACCCAAGAATGCATTGAGCTCAATTATGTTACATAAAATTGAAAACCACAGACGTTCAAGACCCGGATGACTTAGAACCACACAAATGCCCCAACGACACAACACAGAGACTGGGATTTTCACGGTGCGCTTAGGACAGCGCTTTAAAAATGTGCAGCAACGGTGGGGGTCTCAGCAGTTTCCGCTAAAGGGGAGCACGAGTCACACCTGCCCAGCCCTGGGAAGTCCACCTGCACCCAAAGCTGCCCTGGCACCTGCAGCAATGACCACAACGGCCCTTTCTGTGAGGTCGCTCTGTGTCCTGGTTCCAGGTTACGACACCGGCAGCTGCTACGGATTCAAGCCCAGACTGCGGGCCAACCATGGATGAGGCACCGTTCCAGGCCCCCGGGGACAGGGTCCTCACCTCCCTGTGGCTTACGAGTTAGTGGCGGAGACAGACAATAAATCACACATGTCTTCTGAGAAAAGTTAGTAAGTAGTACCTTAACTTTTAATGAAATAATCTGCTTTGTAAAGAAAAAACAACAACTTTTGACTTTAAAAAAAACCAAACACCCAAGAATGCATTGAGCTCCATTATGTTACGTACAAATGTCTGGAAGTGTGAAGGCTGCGGAGAAAAGCAAAGCAGGAAAAGCACCTGGAAGGTTATGATGGGGTGCGATTCGGGGGCTTCTGTCACACTGGAGGTGTCAGGGGACATTTGGGCAGAGACCTGAAGGAGGGCAGGACATGAGCCACGTGGGAAACTTGAGGAAAGGTGTTGCCGGCAGAGGGAACAGCAAGCGTGAAGGTCTTGAGGTGGAAACACACCAGGGGTGTCTGAGGGGCCTGTTGACGAGGGGTGGACCCTGCACCCTGCATGAGAACCCCCTGCCCAGCTTCCTTGAGGAATCACCACTGTCCCCTCTCAATCAACATGGTTCCAGGGCACTGGGTCCCCCAGGCCCCAGGAGTGGCTGTGGGGTCTGCTTCTGGCCAATCACAATCTCCCAGCCATGGTGACTCACTTAGGGATGGTCACAGACCTAAGTCGGGACAAGTAGAGCTGACCTTGGAACTCTTGCTCAAGGGCTCAGGAGACAAGCGTTCTCAGTCCCCTGGGGCTGCCCAGGGTGGAGGCCAGAAGGTATGCTGAGGGTAGGCCCAACCCAAAGGACAGCAGAGCCCAGAAGAGATGGAGAAAGATGAAACTTTGGAGATGTGGAGCCCTGGATCCAGCTATGCCTGAAGCCGGCTTGGGTTTTCTGTCACTTACAACCCAAACACTCCTGACCCATAGGGAAGGGTGACACCAAACCACCTCCATTCTCTTGTTTAGTGTCTGTGTGACAAACCCCCTAGATTTAAAGTACAAACTTTAATGGCCAGCTAGTTTTCTTTATTGTCTTCCTTCCAACCCCCCACAGACAGCCTAGAGACACACACTCCTATGCAGATTCTGGAAGTAAAGTTCTGCATGAATTCACTAACAGAGAGTCATGCAGGGACTCTAGTACCACTCCCCACACAGGAACGCAGGACATGGTGAGGCCAAAAAGGAACACCAATGGAGCCATAGATACGGGAGTCATGCTGCTATATTCTCACTGGCGGCTGGTCGGAGATATAGGAAGCAGGAGCCACACAATCCACAATCCTCCACCCACGTTTCTAACCGCACTTGCTAGCCGCAATCCACCGTGTGCTTCTCTGCCAACCAACCAACCCCCTAGCAGTCACAGCAGTTATATTAGTAACTAATGGCTAACCGGTAACAGCTGATGGCCACCCAGCCACAGTGCATGGCCATCTGATTACAGCTGATGGCCATCTAATAACTGAGCCAGCACCTTTCCACGTGAGGCTGAGAGCCTGGACACTGCTCTCTGGGACTCTGTCCCCACACAGAGCCTTTATTATTATAAGCCATCTAGTGATGGTTTAAATCTTTGGCATTTCTTAAAACAAACTGAAATCTTCCTAGATGGGTTGTCTTGTTGTTTGGGTGCGAGGATGTGACTCTAAAACCAGGACAAAATAAAAGCTTGATCACCCCACGCCCTGACGTTGGGACGTTGGCAGGGGCTGGGCCATCTCAGGACGGGTCCAACTTCACCCCTGGAGGAAAAGCAAGTGACCCCTGCCCCCACCCAAAGGTCGCTGGGATCATCTACATTTGGGAAAGGCTGCACCCTGCCTCTTCCTCGTGGGCCTTCCTCATGGATGTTAACAATGAGAAGACACACAATGAAGACATCAACTGGACGTGGTTGGAGCTGGGCTCCCCCAAGCGGGTCTGCTCCTGAGGGCAGGGATGTGTCGGCCATATTCTTGGTCCACGAAACGGCAGAACTACGGAGCCTGGAAGCTCCTCTCCCCTCAACTGATGATGTAGCTTAAAATAACACACATGTATTGTCTTCCAGTGTTGGAAGCCAGAAGTCGGAAATGGGCTGAAATCAAGGCGTGGGCAGGGGGTTCCTTCTGGAGGCTCTAAGGGAATATCCATTCCCTGACCTTTTCCAGCTTCTAGAGGCACCTGCATTCCTTGGCTCATGGCCCCTTTTTCCACCTTCAAAGCTACCACATCCTCACTGCAGCTCCCACTTCCATGTCACGTCTCCTCTGACTCTGACCCCCTCTGCCACATTTGAGGATCCTACGATTCCATGAGACCCTCCTACCTCATCCAGGCTCATCTCCCCATGTCAAGGTCAGCTGCCTAGCAGCCCTTAGTCCATCTCCACCTTAACTCCTCACTGACTGTAAAGGAAGACATTCCCAGGTTCCGGGGATTAGCACGGGGCATCTTTGGGGGCTGTCGTTCTGCCAGCCACACCTACCAAGTGTGAACGCGACCAAACTTGGAGAAAACGAGAAACGAATAGAGGGGGTCTAAGGCCATTCATTCCTGCATCCATTCATTCAATAAGTGTTAGTGGAGTGCTTCTTGTGTGCCAGGCCCTGATGGGTACGGGATATACAGCAGGAGGAAGGCAGCCCAAGTCCCTACACTTATGGGGTCTTTTAGTAGAAATAAGGGGGCTAGAGGAGAGAAATCTGAATACACAGGAGAGGGCCGGCTGCTGTCTTGCCCAGCCCTGAAGCTGTCCATGGACCCGTATCAGAAATCCTTGTTTTCCTCTGGAATCCTTGTTTTTCTGCCTCTAAGCATGATGTCAGAGGGCCAGGAAATGGAAGGGGTGAGAGGAGGGGACACCGTTCTGAGGAAAAGCAGTGTTTTCTCAGTTTGGGTTGCTAAGCACACACCCCAGCCCACCTGTCCTTGGTTTTGTCTCCTGGTTTCTCTGACATTCTGGTCTTTTGGGGGAAGAAGCTCTCCTGTGAGGGCCGCGAGGGTTTAAGCCCCTCGCGGCCCTCCTTAGTTCGGTTCACACGCTCCTGACTTGGGAAGTCAGCGCGGTGGAAGCAGAGGGGCCACGTGTAGGGCTCAGGGTCAGGGTTTTACGGGCTCTCTCTTCATGTCTCTGGAGCCTTCCTGGGTAAGAGCCCGGATTTGCAGTCCTTGGCCAGCCATTGGCCAATGTTTAATACATCTCATCACTGGGATTTCTCAGACGATTAACATGGGAAAAACGGAGGGGCGAGCGGGCTGAGGAAGTGGGTGCATTAAAAATAATAAGGCTGCTTTAAACGGACACCGGTTCCAGGGAGAATGTGAACCAAGCCATTGGTTTATTTTAGAATACACTTTATTTTCCATTCTGTCTCTGTTTAATCTCTTCTGATAGAGCTAAGAAAAAAAAAAACCCTCCTTATTCTAAAAACTGAAATTTATATATAGCTTGAAAAAGAAAAAGGGGGGTTAAAATATAGGTCAAAACAGCACCCCACAACAACCATGCTTCTCTCAGCACAATGGAGCCAAATAAATAAATATTCGTCAGAACGAGGAGAAAATTGCTCCTTGAAATTTACAATGAAGCCCAGACTCCTGAGCCTACATGGGATGACGGCACTGGGCACATTTGAAAGTTCTATCATGTTCCTTGATCTTTTTGCAGATCCATATTTTTCCTTTTCTAGATAATTCTATGGTGATGCGGTGAGGATAAGCTCTAACTTTGGAATCAGGAAGATTGGGGTTCGAGTCCTGCTCTCCCTTAGCAGCCCAATGAGCTGGGGCAAGTCTTTTTACTTCTCTGAGAGATAAATGCTAATTCCCACAGGAAGGTCCTGGTGCCAACACACGACGTGTTTGGGAAGGGAGCACCCAGCACCCTGCCTGGCTCAGAGTAACTGCGCAGTAAATACAGTTACGACCGCCATCAGAAATTATGCCATGAGAGTAATAACAATAACCCAGCCTATTTTCCTAATAAAGATAGCTCTTGGCCCCCGAACAGTCAAGTCTTTTAATGCACAAAGAATAATCTGCTTTTGTGCCTCGTTCTGATTTAGACTAACAAACGGCTCCTGCTCAAACAGACACCAGGGGACCAGCACCAGGTAGAACACTGTCCTGTCCTCAAGGGTGTCGCAGGGCTGAAGTTCCAATGAGCAGGGACAGAGGACTTCTTGGGGGAAAGCTGTCTGAGTGCAGAGGTGCTCGTCCTTGCCTGAGACTGGGGGAGACTCCAGGAGACCCCTGGGGGGCTTGGCTCAGGTCCCTGGGGTTGGGGCAAAGTGGACCAGACCCCAACTTGGGCTTCAAAAGCATCTCTGGCTAGAGGCTGGCTGGAGAGCCCGGGCAGTGCTGACCATGGGGGGTATGGGGAAGGAAAGAGGGCAAGGGTATCAGAGAGGGTCCTAGAGACAAGAAATGAGCCTTTGGGAGGGAGGCGGCAGGAGCAAAGAGACCCCTGCATCGCTATTAGTCGCAGATGATCAGGTGGGGTTGGGGGTCCAAGTGGGATGTTTTCATCACACCAGGGTCTAAAAGACCCACGAAAGGATTCTCAAAGGAATAACATCAAACACCCACCCCACTTGGGAGATAGAAGCCCACTGAGCCAGTGCCCCCTGCCCCTCCAGCCTGCACCCCCTCACCCCTGTCCTGGAGGGTCTGAGGGCTCAGACTGTGGTGGCAGGCGGAGGAGAAGCATGGCACAGAAATGACAGAAGGGACAGCAGCCTCCCCCCCAAGCTGAGGCCTGGGGGGGAGGCCAAGCTGAAATTGCTGGGCTGGTGGAGAGAAAAAAGGTTGTTTTCAGGTGAAATCTCACATGGGACTGGACGTTTTAATTCTGCTTGTGAGAACTCATGCTTTTGTGACTAAACATGGCTGGGAAAGTTTTTATTATGACAGTGATTAGAAAGTCATGAGGCCTACCCTAGCATTACCCAGGGGCTGGGAAGAACCAGCTCCCGACAGTGGTGGGTGGGTCAGCTGGTTCTTGGAAACAAACAAATCAGACCTGATTTACAGTGTTTGCTGATTACGTGGTATAAATACTCCCACCATGGTGATTTCAGGCCACCGGTGTGATGTCACCGAAAGCAGAGCTGGGAAGAGATACACACAGTTGACTCTTGCGGTTGGGTGTGAGCCAGTGTGAGCCTGTGTGAGCGAGTGTGAGCTGCTGAGCTGGTGTGAGCCTGTGTGAGCGGGTGTGAGCTGCTGAGCTGGTGTGAGCCGGTGTGAGCTGGTGTGAGCTGACTCCAGCACACCCAGGGAGCAGTGCGGAAAGTATTGGACCTTTCCTGCTGTGCCCTCTGGAGTCCTGATCCTTTAATGTCATGACTTGTCTGCTTTACTTTCCTTCAGAATGCTCCTCCACTCCTCATATTTTGTGCATGTGTGTGTTTGGGGGGGTCTACTTTCTCTCCCCTGCACCCTAAGGTACCTGAGAACAGGCATACTGTTTTGATTACTGCTAACCCCCCCGCATAGGCTGCATAGGTCTGGCTCTAAGCAGGCTCTCCATGTTTGTTGAATGAATACAGAAATGAATGAACGGGGCACCTCCTCCAAGTCCTCCGGACCTGGGACAGGTCTCCCGGCCACACATTCACACAAGGCCATGCACTTTGCAGCAGATCATGTAACAGCGTTTAGCAATCTGTGGGCCCCAGATGTGTACGTCCGCTGGAAGAAAAGCCCCGTCAGGCCGGGACCACAGCTGCCTAACTGACGGCCACATCCCCAGCGCGGCTCCGTGCCCAGCACTTAGCAGACCCTCAGTAAATATTCCTGAACAGATGAACACATGCATAATTAACGTGTGGTCTCTCGCTGGTGCAAACACAGGCACAGGATTTGGTGTGAGCCCACATGTCCCCTCCGTCTTGTGGTCACGCTGGGCTGTCCGTCATACGGGTAGGTTCTGCTCAAGTAACAAACAAGGCCCAGCTCTCAGGGCTTCAGACGGTACTTTCTTTCTTGCTTACAACCCAGGTTGGAAGGGGCTGTGTTTGCTGGAGTCATGCAGGGTCTGGGCAGAGGGGGCAGCCACCACCCCAAACATTGCCAGAGGGATGAGAACTTGGGGGAGTAGAGAAACAGTCAAGAAACACTCCTGCCCAGAAAAGACCCAATGTCACCTCCACTCAATACTTGACAGTCAGACTAGTCCACAGCCCTCCACCAAGGAGGGGTCAGGAGACCCAGTCCCCATGTCCCGGAAGGAGGGAGACCTGGCAGTGCTTGGCGAACAGTTCCCTGCCTGCAGTAGCTAGCATCCAGTGAAAAGAAGACAGGGGCACAGGTAGGATGTACCCTGTGAAAGGCAGCGGTTATGCGGGGGCAGGACGTTTCAGGGGGCAGAGGGCTGCCGTCTGGGATGGGCGCCCAGGAAATGGCCTGATCATTGATGGCACACTGCAGAAGCTGGATATGCTGGCTCCTTCCGTTTCTCCTTTGCCCACAGTGTCCCGGGTGCAGCCAGCTGAAACTCACAGCAGTGCCCAGAACGGGCCTGCTCTGCGACCCCTTCAGTCCCTCCACAGGCCCGACAGCCTGGACAGAAAATCATGCAGGAAGACAAGTGGAAGTGCCCCCCAAAGTGTCTCCCTCACCCCCCGGAATCCCCAGGCTCAGAGCAGCAGCGGGGCAGGGCCCTGAGAACGTCCCTCTTCTGCCCCCAAGCAATTTCCGTCCTTAGCGTCCTGGGCTTCAATCCATCCTTCGATCCAAATCCAGTGACTGAGGTCGGGCAGGAGGATGGGGGCTCGGTCCACCTTGTCCTCGCTTTGCCTCCAAACTGAGGGTGAAAGGCACAAACCGTGACAGTTTTCCCTCGTCCTTTTGGCTCTCCTGAACTGTATCTCGTTTTTGCTAACATGCACATTGCAAAAGCTGAGAAACAGCCATACATCCTCTGTGTCATTATTTCTAGAGCAGATCGCTCAGAGGTAACATCCTTTTACTCTCCTGCCATCTCACAAGAAGAGACGGCTTAGAATGTGTCCTTGGAAGCTGTGCAGCCCTGGATGGGTCTCCTGACCTCTGTGGGGTCGTGTGGTCCCTGCCTGACTCCCTCTCCCCGGTCCTCCTGTGTCCTGGCCCTCGAGGGGCTGCAGCGTGATGCAGACCCCAGGACATCACAGGCCCTTGCTCCCCTCTGGTGCTGAGCAGGTGGCAGGGCAGCGAGCTCTGAACCAGTTCAGCACAGCTCAACGTGCAGTACTGGGAAGACGGAGCAAAAATAGCTTGCTGCATGGCCGAGTTAGCAATGTGGGCCGCTGAGGCTGGGCGATGCCAGGAGCCAGAGTCATGGCAAGCTCAGCAGAAGCAGCCAAGAGGAGTGAGGTCCCATCCATCCTTGGAAGGGCCAAGTAGACGGTCTTCTTGAGACTCCCCAGCCAGGGTCCCACTCCCTCAAAGTCAGTAAGTGACAGACACAGAGATGATGCTCAACTTTGGGGGACACACATCCTGGCGCCCCTTGGGATTATAGCCCCGCTGAGGGCAGGGGGCATATTTTAACCCCCTGGATTTTTTTTTTAAAAAGCCCAGCACACAATAGGTCCTCAATAAATCAATATCTAGTTATAGGGAAATAACTCACTGGTTTTTAACCTGCTTTTCTCCCTGGCTTGAGGGTTTTAAGACTTTAAGAAAATAATCACAACAATGAAAAGTCAACAAAGGCTCTGAGAGTGGAACAATGAAAAGACAGACGAAACGGAGAATAGACCCCAAGCTTTATAAATAAAAGGGGCAGCTGGGCCTCTTATAAAATAAGGCACCGCAGAGCCCTGGGCAAGAGGCTTCCACACGTCAGGCCCACGTGTCCAGGTCTCCTGGGCCACGCCCTCCTCTCCTCCGGATTCCCAGAAAAGCCCCCGCTCTGGTCCCACCTCAGCTGCCCGATTGCCACACGCCACAGGGTAGCCAAAGTGTCCTCCTAGAGAGGGAAATTGGAGGTGAGGCCACGGAGCCCTCGGAGCCCCCTCATGGTGCTGTGCAGAGTGTCACTTGGTGAAGTGACTTCAGAACATCTACTGGAGTGCCACCTGAATGCCCTTGGGACCTGGCAGTTCTACTCCCTGACCGGGACCTGACAGCAGTGTTCCCGCGTGTTCGCCAGCAGACTTGCGTAAGAATGACCAGAGCTGCGCTGTTCCCGGTACCCCCACACTGGGTGCCCGGCGGCACCGGCGGGTCAGGATGGGTGGTGGGCACAGAGGGGGCAGCAGAAATGCAGTGAGTGAACTAAACGGCACGGAGCAGCGCGCAGGCACGTAGCGAGGGAAAGCCTGACACGCACAAACGTTCTGTTGGTATGCCGTTCAAACAGGCATGAGAGTAGTGAGGGAAATGGGGGGAGCGGGGGGGGGGAATGAGAGGGGGTGGTGACTGGAAGAAGTCATGAGGAGGCTCGATGGGGGATCACATCCTTTTTCTCTGTTTGGGTGCTTGTTACATGGGTGTGTTCGCTCTGCGAAAATCCATTGGGTTGTCTGTTACTGACCGAATCATGTTCCGTACCCTCACCCCCAATCCATGTGCTGAAGCCCTATTCCCCAATGTGAGTGTGTGTGGAGACGAGGCCTTTACAGAACGAATTAAGGTGAAAGAGGTCATAAAGGTGAGACCCGATTCCCATAGGGCTAGTGTCTTGTACAGGAAAGAGACATCAGAGAGCTCTCTCTGCACGAGCTAACTGATCTCTATATGCTAGGACGTGTGCATTTTTCTCTATGGCTAGCATATCCAGTTCAAACTTGATTTGAAAAGGCAGATCTGCTCAGAGTCCTCCGTTTGAGATTCCTGAATTCTCCTCTGCTCTGATCAAGTCAAAATTCACAGGGTGGACCCAGCCTGACCAAGCCCCCTTTGGCCGCTCCAGCCGGGGGCTACTCGGCTGCAGCTACTCTAACTTTGTCTTAGTTGTCTGAACACACCAAGACTTACCTGCCTCAGGGCCTGTGCTCTTGCTGGTCCCTCTGCCGAAAACATTTTCTCCACCTTTTTGCCTGGCAAACTCCTACCCATCCTTCTGGGCTGGCTTAAACATGTTTTCCTTGAAAAAGTTTTCCTGATCCCAAGCTAGGTCAGATCCCTCGGGTGTAAACTCTTGAAGCATCTGCCTTTTCCTTCGTTGCACCCACGCCAGTTGGAAATAAATGAAATATTGCTGCCTCTTGTCTGTCTTCCCCACTAGACTGTGAACTCCCTGAGGGCAGGGGCTGGTCTTGTTCTCCACTGGGACCACAGTGCCCACTGTGAATGAAAGGATGGATGAAGAGATGGACAAATGAGTGGATGGATGGATGGATGGATGGGTGGGTGGACAAATGGCTGGATGGATGGACAAATGGATGGATGATGGATGGTGAATAGATGGATGAATGGATAATTGAATAGATGGACAGATGGATGGATGGAAGTCAATCCCCAGTAAAAATATTTCCAACAGACCGCAATTCTGTTTACAACTGTGATTCTAGCCATGTACTGAAACTCTGAGTTGTGTGGACACTGCAAAAATGAGTCAGCAGTCTGTACTCTGCTGATTTTTAAGAAGTGATCTAAGAATACATCTCGGAGGCTTTCATCGATGAGGCAAATGGTGGATGTCTTTAAATATTTATGTTTCTAAAGTGCTAAAGTTTGGAAACACCTAAAAAATACTCCTAACTGTGATGTATTGCCTTGGAATGCCTACTCGAGGCCATCCAGCTCTATGGAAAGGGGGGGGAAGAATGTTTTGTGAGTGGACAGGGGACATTTTCCCAGCACCATGGGGGAATGTGAGAAGATTCTTGTACCCAGTTGTGTAGGCAGCTGGCACATATCAGGGCGGTGGCTGCTGTGGTTATCAGAATCCCAAGGGGTGGTCCTCTAAGAACTGCAAGGTCAGACAGGCAGAGGTAGGGCTGAAGCGGGGCAGGGGGTAGTCTTAGACCCAGCTTACAAGGCACTGAGTGTTCTGATACCTGCATAACCTCGGAAGGTCACTTTCCACCCTCCACCCCACCCTCACCTGCTCTACTTCAGTCAAACGCCTTGTCTTTTATTTCTTCCATCCTGCTCTCTCCTTTCCAGGCCTTTGTATGCACTGTTCCCTCTGCTCAGAACACCCTTCCTTCATCTTTCTGCCTGACTAACTCCTACTCATCCTGTACGTTGTCAGCAGAAAGGTCACTCCCTCCAGGAGGCCCTTCTGAGATGCCCCCTAACAAATTACATCAGGCTCTCCTCCCACTGCTCTGTGGCACCTGGCACTTCCCCTCTACATTCACTCCACACTCGCAGGGCACCTACTGTGTGCAGGCGCATATCAAGGCACTGGGAGTGAGGTAGTGGGCAAGACAGCTTCTAGCCCCAGGGAACGTATGTCCTAGCGGAGGAAATAATAATAGCCACTGGATGCTGTGAACAATAATCAAACAGGCTGGGAACCCGGCCAGGTAGGTGGTGGGGAAAGTGTCTGAGCATGTGCAGTGCGGAGTACATCTCAGTCCCAGGCAGGAAGGACAGCAAGGACCAGGGCCCACGGTGGGAGGGGCGATGAGGCCTGTGGGCCCCTCTCACCTGCTTCTAGTGTCGCTGGGTGTCTGTCTGTCTCACTGTCACTTCGGGGCCCTCTGCTACCCCTGCTCTCAGAGGAGCTTCTGGCAGGCGGTTGGGGCTCTGGCAGCTTCAGTGTGGGCTGCCAGTCCCTCACCTGCACATGAAGGCCCTCCTGGCCTTTTCCAAGAGTTTCTCCAGTCCCCTGAGAAGATGGAAAAGCTCAGGTCTAGAGAAGGAAGCCGCTTTCTGTGGTCAGATGTTACCAGCAGTAGCCACAGGAGAATCTGGCGATGCCTACAGAAACCCCCAAAGTGTGTTCACCCCCAACCACAGGCCCCAAGGGGCAACCTGGGGTAAGTGGGAGCAAAGATGCTGGGTTCGAGGGTGAATATGGGGATGTCTTGGCTGAGAGGCTAAAACGAAAGCTCTCTTAGGGCTGAGTTGTGTCTCCTCAAAAGTCCTATGCTGGAGTCCTGAACCCCAGAACCTCAGAATGTGACTGTGTGAGGAGCTGGGTCTTTAAAGAGGTGATTAAGGTGAAATGAGGTCACTGGGGTGGGGCCTCACCCACTGTGACTGGGGTCCTTATAAGATGAGGAGATCAGGATAGACACGCATAGAGGACAACCTGGGAAGAAGATGGTCATCTACACACCAAGAAGAGAGGACTCTTTGGATTTCTAGCCTCTGGGACTGGGGACAGTAAGTGTCTGTTTAAACCGTCCTGGCTCTGGTGCTTCGTTATGGCCGCTGAGCAGATTCATACATTTCCCTTTAAAGGACAAAATGGACGTGCAACGCAAGGCTCCCAGATTTCCGTGACGTGTAAGGAAACAACCTAAGGCTTGAACCTGTGGGTAGCCCGAGCTGCAGAGATGGTTCCCAGCGCTCTTTCTGGGTGGCCTGTGAGTGAGAGGGAGCTTTCCATTGTTCTGGGGAAAATAATCATATATAAGCAGAGGTTTGTGGAGACTGCTTTCCTGCACTTCCTACGCAGCCCTCCACGAGGGGCCTCTCCAACCCCATCTCACACCTCAGGAGACAGAGCACAGGGAGGGAGTGATTGCGGGTCCTTGCTGTCCCAATCTCAGGCCCGGCCGCTTCCCTAGGTGTGGCCTGTGTCCGTCCTGGAGCGACCCCATCATCTGCAAAGACTTTCTCACGACTCTCGTGGCGGGGGTGTTACTTGCCCCTGTGGAAGAGCTGCTTGGCTCATATGCCCACATCCAGGGCTGCTGGACATGAGTGGGAGGACGTGCCCACCCCAAAGGGCTCCGAGAAATCCAGACCCTCCCCTCTCAGCGGGTTCTGCTTGTCATGACTCAAGCTCAGTGGCACAGGGAAGTCATTCAATCACGCCTTTTGTCCTTTGGTCCCCAATTGGCATAAATTCTGCTGGGTGTTAAGAGGAGGAAATAATAAAACCTGCCAGGACCATGTCATCATTTCCAGACGTCTGGGGGCACGTGTGGGAAAGGCCTGTGGCGTCTGGCCCCAAGAGGACTGTCTGGGCGCCTGGGTGCATGGCTAATCGCCTACGGAATGTGACTTTGTCTCGCTGGAGACTTTGGCTGGGCCACACTCATCCCTCAACATCTTGATGTCTCCCCACTGAGATGTGTGGGACAGCATGCTGAGTGCTGCATCCACGTGGGCTTCCTGGAAGTGGTATTTCTGCTCTTAGGCAGGGGAGGCTGGGATGTGGTCCACCATCGACAGTGACCCAGACACCACTCAGGACAGTTTCCCTTTGCAAGGTCTCTGTGGGCATAACCTGCTACCAAGTCTAAAGGGTGCTTGCTTTGTTCAAAGTTGGAGAACAAGTGAAAGCACATATTGCCAAAGATGAAGGGAAACACCACACCTTTCACAAAGAGCTAATAGTTCACAAATGGTGTGGCAGTGGCGTCGACACAGACACAAAGACCCGTGGCACAGAAGAGAGAGAACAGAAATAATCCTGTGTGTACAATCAAATCATATTCCACAGTAATCCAAGACCATTCAGTGGGGACAGGGTAGTCTTTTCATCAAATGGTGGTGGGAGAACTGGACATCCACATGCCAGAGAGTGAACTTGGACCCTTACCTTACGCCACATACAAAAATTAATGCAAAATGGGAGATCCGAGATGGCGGAATAGATAAACACCGTGCCTGCCTCCTGCTGTGAACACATTCAAATTACAACTAAATTATAGACCAATCAACCTGGAGAACCATCCGAAGTCTAGCTGAACATAAGTTTTATAACTAGGGATACAAAGAAGAAGCCAGGTCAAGACTGATAGGAGGGTGGAGATGTGAAACCGCTCGGCCCCACACCCACGTGCAGCAGTTGAGAATCAGGAGGGATATCTCAGCTGCGGAGGTTCCCCCTGGAGGAACAAGAGACCCCAGCCCCACACCGGCCTCCCCAGCCCAGAGTACTGGTGCTGAGAAGAGGAGCCCCCACAACATCTGGCTGTGAAAAACAGTGGGGATTCCGACCTTCGGGGTGGGATGGAAGGCTGCGGGAAACCCAGGCGTCCTCTTAAAGGAACTGTGCACAGACTCACATGCTCGCAGGCACTCACCTTGGGCTCCAGCGGAGGGAAGGTGACTCAGAGAGCCTCGGAGACATACGGGGGCATACTGAGGTGTGTGGCTTTGAGGGCAGGGCTGGAGGACAGCCACCATTTTCTGTGTGGGGTCCTCCTTCCGAGTAGCCGGCAGGCAGGCGCCATCTTTCCTGTGTTGAGCTCTGCCCCACAGGCCAAATCTGAATCTGATTGGCGTGGTGAGTTCTGCAGCTCCACCCTGCTGACTCACTGAGGCCCCGCCCCACCCAACTCCCCACTTTCTTCTGAGCAGCCAGCCCTGCCCACATTGCACTCTTTCTTAGAAAACTATCAGGGTCTGCAGGCCCCAGGCGGGTGGTGACTGGCCTCGGTGAGCTCTGAGTAGCTCAAACTACTTTTGCTGAGTAGCTCCAAGCTCAGCACTGGCACCAAACCAGAGTCTACATTAACCTGGTGACCACACTCTTTCCACTCTAGTGACTCCCTGAGACCCTGCCTCACCCAACTTGCGTACCACACGAGGCTTTACAGGTGGCTGAAACTTAAGGCAGCTGGCAGGTAGCAGCAGGCCTGGGGGTATCCTGGCTTTTTTGAGGAGCTACCCCAGGCCTGGTATTGGTGGCAGCTGTCCTCGGTTTGCAGGCCTCTCCCACATGTCTCCAATTTTAGCACAGGCAGGGAACAACCGTGGATCGCTCACTTTATAACTCCTACCAGTTAGTCCCCGGCCAGTCAAAGGCAACGGGTGACCTGGGCCTGCACCGGAGCCCTTCCCAAGAGTCCCTAGAACCAACATAATTGGAGATTGGCTTCAGATCACAGCAGAGCACCACCCAATTAGCCCCACAAATGGCACATCCAAAGGATGGTCTCAACAGGCACCAAAGCCCACTGGAGTGAATCCCACTCAGTGGGGTAAGCCCCACACACAGCAGCCTGTTAGCTGTGGATGTGGCCAAACCCCACAGCCAGTCAGCCTGAGGGTCAATACCACCCACTGAAGAGCCAGTAGCAATCCAGGCTCAACTATAACAGGAGGACACATACAACCCACACAAGGGACACTCCTGGAGCACCTGGAGCAGGTGACCAGGGAGACTGAGCCAGGGCCCACAGGGCACCTACTACATAAGGCCACCTGGCCAAGACTGGGAGACATAGCAGATCTACCAGATACATAGGAAAAAAAACAGAGAGACAGCCAAAATGAGGAAACAAAGAAATGTGTCCCAAATGAAAGAACAGGAGAAAACTCCAGAAAAAGAACTAAATGAAATGGAGGTAAGCAACCTACCAGAGACAGAATTTAAAACACTGGTTATAAGGATGCTCAAGGAACTTTGTGAGAACTTCATCAAAGAGATAGTAAGCATAAAGAAGGACATAGAAACCATTAAAAAAAAAGAACCAGTCAGAAGTAAAGAATATAGTAACTGAAATGAAGAATGCACTAGAAGGAATCACCAGCAGACCAGAAGAAGCAGAGGATCAGATCAGCAACTTGGAAGACAAGGTAGCAGAAAACACCCAGTTGAAACAGCAAAAAGAAGAAAGAATCCAAAAAAAATGAGGATAGTTTAAGAGACTTCTGGGACATCAAGCATAACAACATTGACATCATAGGGGTGCCAGAAGGAGAGAGAGAAAGCAAAGGACTGAGAACCTATTTGACGAAATAATATAATAACTGAAAACTTTCCTAACCTGGCAAAGAAAATAGACATAGAAGCCCAGGAAGCACAGAGTCCCCTCAAAAATGAACCCAAATAGGCCCACACCAAGACACCTTACAATTAGAGAGAATCTTAAAAGCAGCAAGAGAAAGGCAGCTAGTAACTTATAAGGGAGCCCTCATAAGATTGTCAGCTGATTTCTCAATAGAAACTTTGCAGGCCAGAAGCGATTGGCACAAAACACTCAGTGATGAAAAGCACGGACCTACAACCAAGGATACTCTACACAGAAAGGCTATCATTAAAAATCAAAGGACAGATAAAAAGCTTCAAACTTAAAATCATTCGTGTGTCAAAGGAAACCATCAATAGAGTGACAGGCAACCGACGCAATGGGAGAAAATATTTGCAAACCATTTATCTGACAAGTGGTTAATATTTAGATTATATAAGAAACTTCTACAATGCAGCAACAGAATCCGATTTAAAAAAATAGGTGGACTTGAATAGACATTTCTCCAAATGAGGTATATAAATGATCGACAAGCACATGAAAAATTGCTCAACCTCACTAATCATCAAGGAAACGCAAATGAAAAGCATGACATACCACCTCACACCCATTACAATGGCTACCATCATAAAAAAAAACACAAACAGAAAATAATAGATGGCGAGTAAGTAGAGAAATTGAAGCTTTGGGCACTACTGGTGGGAATGTAAAATGGGGCAGCCGCTCTGGAAAACAGGATGGAGATTCCTCGAAGAATTAAACAGAACTACCATACGACCCAGTGATCCCACTTGTGGGTATTGATACAAAAAAACTGAAAGCAGCATCCCGAAGAGATATTTGTATCCCACATTCATAGATGCATTATTCACAGTAGCCAAGAGGAGGCAGCAAACTGAGTGAGGAACCTCCACAGATGAATGGATACAGAACACGTGGTCCATCCATGCAATGGAATATTATTCAGCCTTGAAAAGCTAGGAAATCCTGACACATGCGACAACGTGGATGGACCTTGAAGACATGCTGAGTGAAATAAGCCCGTCACAGAGGGACACGTGCTGTGTGATTCCGCTTACAGGCGGTGTCTAACGTAGACAGACTATTGAAACAAAAAGTAGCATGGTGGTGGCCAGGGGCTGGGGGGGGGGGATAGGGAGGAGCTGCTGTTGCATGGGGACAGTTTCAGTTTTGCAGAATGAACAAGGTCTAGAGGCAGACTGAACGACAGTGCCCACAGTTAACAGTGCTGTGCTGCATGCTTAAACATGGTCAAGATGGTAAATTTTATGTTCTGATCCTTCAAAGGATCAGAATTTGCAGGAGAGGGTGGTGCATGGGGGTTAGGGACAGAGAGCAGAGCCGAGGAGAGATGGGTGGGCAAGCAAGAGGCATGCCGAGGTGGCACGAGCCCAACTAATCCAGGCTCTCCTTGTACTTGGCAAGTTCGCTAAACAGAGTTGGGGTCAGACAAGGTTTTGAGTTAATACAGGGAAGACACAGGCAGGCAGGCAGGAAGCCACAGGGATAAAGTGTGGTGATGGGAGGGAGGGGACAAGGTTGGCAATTGGGACTCAGGCTTGGGTGGGAGGAAGTCTGGGTAGCAAATGCGTTGCAAACTCCTGCAGCACCTGCTATGTGCTGGGTTGTGGGCACAAGTGGAGATGAGATAGCTCAGGGGATAGGGAGACAGAATTAGGCACCAGGCCTTGTCTCCGAGTGCAGGTAGTCTTGAAAGGGTCCTCTTGCCATGAACGTCATCTTTGGTTTCATGATCGATGGCCATGCCAGCCGAGAGCTACTGCAATTGTCCCCACTAACATTTGTTGGGAGTCTGCATGTGACCTTCAATGGCCAAGGTTTCAAGGGGGCCTCGGGTGCCCGGTACAGGGAGGGGAACCCCTTCTGGGCTTGCTCGGATCCTCGGAGACCAGGAACTCAGAGCAGCACAAATCTTGGGGTGTCGGTGCTCTGTGACCCCACATTGGCACAGACTGTCTTACAAACCGAGAAATGGAAACAGATGTACCTCTTGGTCCACCACTGTTTCCAATTCAAAAAGCAGATTGCTTTCAGTGGAAAGAGCAACTGTCCTTAACTGGTAGCCCCTTCACGGAGCCATCATCACAAATGATCAGACGCACTGCTGACAGGACAGACCTCCGCTCTCCCAAGGCGCCTAAAGCCACCTCCTGCTGCTCGCTCAAGATGCAGACTGTCCCTTCTCCGTTACTCACGGGAACTTTCCATTTTGAGTTCTCTGGAGCTGGTACACTCACTTGATTGGTCCATTCATTTGTGAATCATGCACAGGAAGTAAGATGAGGGGGGGGGAGGGGAAAGCCATGGCTTTATTTATAGAAAACTCATTTTTGCTATTCATCAAAAAAAATAAATAAACACAACCCACCTCACACTAAAAATATGCATCTGAAGATCAACAATGAGGCCATGTTTGGCTGACTCCACAGAGAAGTGGAGATTTCAAACCCTAGGAATTTCTCACAGACGTTCCTAGAATAATCCAGAATGGTGTGCCAACAAGCCCGTTTTTTTTTTTTTTCATTGACATTTTGAGCAACATGTCACCTCCTCCCTGAGACTGGCAAAGAAAAGCTCATGCTCTGATATATTAGTACAAGCTGTGTGACCTTTGCCAAGTTACTTAACCTCTCTGAGCCACAGTTTCTTTGTAGAATCTGGGGTTAATCATAGCTACCTTTCAGGGATGTTGTCAGGAGTAAATGAGATAATAAACCCATAACAAAGTACTGGACACAAAAGAGATGGTCAATAACCAGTAGTGACAATCATAATGCATGCACGGCAGGAATTTCTGTGGAATTCTAATTCCAGCAGTCAAGGGCCTTCGCAGCCATGCTGGTAAAGTTAGCCTTATGTGGGGCCACCATGTTGCACCTTGCCTAGCTGCACTGAAAGATTGTTTGCTGAGTCTAAAAGAAACCTAGGCAGTTGTGAAAAAGACAGCCTATGCTCCTGGTGTATTTAGAAGACAGAGCAATGGAGGCGTCTGTGGTCACAAGCCCTAAGGACAGAGGGTGCCACACAATGTCTCGATGGGTTTTTATCCTGAGCATCCATCCCATGGTGGCCTGGAGTGCTGCCAAGTGCACGGTCCCGCGTGTGGATATGAACCCTGACCCCACTCCGTCCTAACCCTGCGACCTTCACTGTTCCCATATGTGTGAAGGGGGAAGGAGCAGCAACTCCATGGTCAGATTCAATGACAAACGCTGAGGTGACCCATGGAAAGTGCACACACCAGCATCTGTAAATTTTAGCCACCGTAGTTGTTAATAGTGATAGCATTTTATAATCTATTCTCTCTCTCTCTCTCCACTTAACTGTGTTCCAGGCCACGTCTGTTTTATTCACCATTGTAACCCCCACACCTAGCACACACCAGACGGATGTTCAACAAACATCTTGCCATCACCGCAGGAACACGCCCTGCTCTCATTCAGATGAAGCCTAGTGAGGTGGGGGTGACGAGTAAGGGGGTTGTGTGTGGGGGGGTGCATGATGAGCTCCAGTGGTCAGGAAGGTTTGAGGAGGGAGAAGCAGGTACCGCCCCTTGTGAGGTGTCCCAGGTAATCACACACCCCTCACTGTGAACACCTAGGGGGTTTCCTGTTTTTCACTATTCTATGCAAAACATTCATTGCCCACCGCCTGCTCAATTAATTCCTTAGGATGTGTTTCTAGAATTGGAGTGATTGGATCAAGTGTAAACACCTGTTTTATTCATTCCATCATTCATTCATCACCCATCCATCCATCCATCCCCCCACCCACCAACCACTTATTAAGCCCCTATCTCTGGAGACAGAGGGTGAGAGGGCCCAACTGACCACTGCCCTCCTAGCACGTAGCAAGTTTCCTGATGCCTGGAGAGGGCTATAGAAGGGAAGGCTTTTCATATAAGAGCACCCGGCACATAGTAGGTCTGCAGTAAATCTGTGGAAATGAATAGTCACACACTGTCAGGCTGCTGTGAGATGCCGGGACCATGTCAGAGTCAAGAGTTGTTTGGGAAGGAGCTAGTTTTTTTACAGGCTCAGCCAGTGGGATTCTGACCAACGTGGCCAAAAAAGGACAACTCGGACGCTGTAATTTGCATTTCCCGGATTACTAGGAAAGCTATCTTTTCTAGAAATTCAGCCTTTTAGGGGTAAGTTGCCTATTTTGGTCTTGTGCTAATTTTCCTGTTGCTTGGTTGGTCTTTTTTTTTTAATTAATCTGTAAATACTTCTATTTTAGAGTGACAAAAGCAACTCTTTACCAGTACTCAGCAAGTAATTATCCCAAGCTTATTTTTTTATATTTGTTTATATTCATTTTTTCCTTAATCTGTAAAAGTTAATTTTTTTCTTTATAGTTTTTGGGTTTACTATTGTGCTTAGAAAATCTTTCCCCAAGATCTCATAAATGTCAATCTTATTTTCTTCTAGAATATTTATGATTTTTTTTTTTTTACACTTAAGTCTTCAATGCATCTGGAATTCATTTTGGTGTATTTTGGGTTTTGGTGTACGACAGGAATCAGATTTGCTTTTTCTTCAGTGGTTGTTGGTTATTACAAACCGATGAAGGGCTCCAGCCTCTCTCTGTCCTCAACTTCATACAAAGTTTCTTTAAAACTATTTCCTTACTTGTATCTTCCAGTTGTTTGGGAATTTGAAAATAATTTAAACACCCCTTCAGACACTGAACTTTTTATTGGAATTACGTTTCACTTATGAATCATCTTAGAAATAATTTGTCTTTACAATATTGATTTTCTCATTCAGGCATGAAGCGTGACTCTCCATTTATTTGAATTTTGGGTTTTTTTTTTTTTTGGTCCCTCAGTACAACTTCGCATTTTTGTTCATGTTAGTATTCTATTCCTCTTAAGTTTATTGCGAGACAGCTTTTTTTCCCTGCTCTTCTGAATTAGATCTTTATCCATTATAATTTCTAGTAGTTTCACCTGTTCAGGCCACCGATTGACTCTGGAGAGTTATTTAGAACCTGAGTTGGTTACTGAGCTCCCCTGTGAGTTCTCACCATGTTTCAGCTGATACGTCTGGATTTTTCAGGTAGGCCGTCACACCATCTTCAATCAGGGATCACTTTATTTCCCTCTTTCAGTGAGTATAATTATTATTGAATTTTCTTGCCCCGTAGCACATTCTAGAACTTCCTAGAACTAACACAGCTGATCACAGCATCCTTGATTTGTCCCCAACTTTAATGAGACTGCTTTACCATGTCACTATTCAGTGATATTGGCCCTTGCCTTGAAACAGATAATTTAATCCCATCACAAAGGTGTCCTTTTTGCTTTTTAAAAGAGTTTTGAATGGGCAGAGATGCTGAGTTCTATCAAATGTCTTTTTTGGCATCAAGTTAAGGTCACAAGGGTAAGTGGATTGCAGAAAAGCCACAGTTCTCCTACCTGACCTCATCTACACCCACATCACTTTGCAGTGCCTTCCATCAAGACGCAGGGGTATTTCTGTACTTTGAGTCTGGATGGCCTTGTGACTTGTCTTGGCCAATAGAAAGAGGCAAAGTCACAGACAGGCCTCTTGAGGTCTGTGTGCGTTGATTCTCCATCTTGGACCAAGCCACTACCATGTGAATAAGCCCAGGCCAGCCTGCTGGAGGATGACAGCCACATCACCGCCGTCACCCCAGCCAACAGCCAGCTTGTCTAGCTTTAATTACGGCTGACCATAGGACAGCCCATCCGAGCTGACCTGCCAGCTGACTGTGGATGCAGGAGAGAGCCCCGCTGAGATCAACCAAGCCCGGCCCAAAGCAGCCCTCTGACCCACAGCCTGATGAGCGATGACACATGGCTGTTGTTTCTGGGCCGGTCACTGTGCAACAATAGAAAACTATACAATGCTTCCTATCTGACCTACCCCGTTTCCCCAAAAATACGACCTAGCCGGACGATGAGCTCTAATGCGTCTTTTGGAGCAAAAATTAATATAAGACCCGGTCTTACTTTACTGTAAGATCAGATATAACGTAACGAACGTAACGTAACGTAACGTAATGTAGCATAACATAAAACGTAACATAACATAACACCGGGTCTTATTTTAATTTTTGCTCCAAAAGACACATTAGAGCTGATTGTCCGGCTAGGTCTTATTTTCGGGGAAACATGTTATCTAACACAAACTGAGGTTCCCGTGGTGTCCTGGAAGTCACAGGATGAGTCCGCACATGTGATGGTGCCCAGTCTTTCTAGCAACTTGTTGAGTTGCCAAAACCTAAGCAGGTGTGACCAGGCACTCTTTGTCAGAATTGGCTATCTGAGACCTCATGAAATTTAAGGCTCATTTATAAATGTCTTCTTGCCTGCACCCCCCCCCCATGACCCTACAATCAACTCGTGGGAAAGGACAGGTGTGGTTTCTGGATTTGCCCACTAGCCTGGCTTCTGGGTGTGCCAGGTAAGAGGACAGTGAGCATAATGTCCCCAATGAAGACATGGTGGTTGACACATAGGTCCGCTTAGGTCCCACAGACACAGGCCAGCTGAGGCCACTTTCTGAAGGGGCCTAGGGACCATTGGTTCCCTTCCACTGCTGGTCACAGAATCTAAGCTGAACAGGGCCCCCAGAATACTGCTGTCTCTGGAGCTTTGCTGTGTTTTAAAATATGTCCACCAATTCGGCGACTCTTCTATTCAGAAAGCAGAGCCTAATCTCCCCTTGAGTGTGGGCTGGACTTAGTGAGTCACTTCTAACAGAGTGAGGTAGCAGTGACAGTGTGTGACTATTGAAACTGGGTCATGAGACGCCTGTCAGCCTCTTTCTCGCGCTCTCTGGGACCACCGCTCTGGGGAATGCCAGCCGCCATGTTGTGGGGACATTCCAGCAGCCCTGTGGGGGGGCCATGTGGTGAGGCACTGAGGCCTCTTGTCACAGCCCGACAGCTGCACGAGCGTGACGTCTTGGCCCCAGGCCGGCTTTCAGGTGCCAGCAGCCCTGGCTGACACCCTGACTGCAACCTCCTGAGAGACCCTTAGCCAGAATCACCCAACGAAGTCATTCTTGAATTTGTGACCCACAGAAAGAAACTGAGATATTAAATACGTACTGTTTTAAGCCACTAGGTTTTAAGGTAGTTTGTTACATGGTGCCAGATAAATGGCACCTTTTTATGGTGGCTCTGAGTGGTGAGCTCATCCTTGTCAGCTTGCTCTCGGTCACCAACTCAAGCACCTGGTGCTGTCTTCTCGGCTCTAACCTCCCACTAGTGGAGACTTCTTACTTTTCTAGACACTCTGCCTAAAATGCATGCGGCAGGTTGCTTGGCAAGGAGCAGGCCTGGGTTTCTCAGACCAGTGCTGCACATGAGAAGCAAGATGTCTCTGAGCACTTCTACAGACCGCCGCAGGGAAAGCTGCCCCAACATTTGTTCCAACTGCCCTTTGCGTTGGCCTCTCACCCCCTTTGCAGTGATTGGCGACAGGCGGAGACCCCACAGAGCTCGGGGTACCCGCGTGCAGACAGAACCACCCCCACTCTGTAATTCCACAGCGGGAGCTGGCCAGAAAGGAGGCTGTTCTGTAGAGCTGCTTCTGGTGGCTCAAAGCAGGGGTGGCTTCTGGCAGTGCCCTCTCCGTGCTTCTTAAAAACATGTCATGAAAGTATCGCACACGGACCAGAAAATGTGCAACTTGGAAACTTCTCGCTAACTAAACACACATCTGCGCCAGCTCCCAGACGAGTCGCCTTCCTTACCCCAGAGGGAAACCACTGTCCCAACTCCTGCCACACCGACGGTTATGCACGTTTTAGAAACAGGGTCATGCACCTTGTTCTGGCCCCCTTTGTTCATCAGGACTTTTGAGATTCTCTCCCCAAGGTGGGGGCAGTTGGGGACAATGCACCCCTGTGGCTGTATAGGGCGAGCCAAGGTGGGAATGGATTCCATGTGTGTCCCTCCTCGTGTTGGTGGGCCTTCGGGGAGCGTCCAGTTTGGGGCTATTGTGGATGGTGCCGTGAGGAACGCCCACCATCTTTGGATGAGCAAGTGTGTGATTCCAGGGGAGAGCTTGCCCACGAGTGGCTAGAGTCTACATTTGTTTTACAAAGGAAATGCCGCCTATTGATTTTCCAGAGTGGTTTCAGCTCACATTTCCTGAAGGCGAGTGAACTTCAGTGCCTTTTCATATGCTTATTAGGTTCTATCTTTTAAAATGCTTTCTAATGACCTGCCCTGATTTTCCTGATTAATGGGAAGTTCCCTCTCTCTCTCTCTCTTTCTCAGCTTTCCCCTATAAGCAGGCAACACATTTCCTTTTCTGCCTTTGTGAGGAGCCCAAACACAGGAATGAAACTACTAGCTAATTATTGACAGAAAGAAGGCTTATCAGACAAATATTTTCCCCCCAGGGCTCATTTTGCATCGCTCTGTTCCGGCTTTAATCCCACCATTCAACAAGTAATCTCATTTAGTTACAGTTACACAAGTTTTCTCATGAGAAGTCCCCTGGGGGTTCTCTGTAAGTGCTGTCCTGAGACCTCACTCGGCCCAGGTGAGCATCTGGTTACACCTGACTCAGAACCTTTTCAGCACACAACAGCGCAGGCCGTGCTGTGGGGAGGACACACAGGGCTTCCCTGGCCTTTTGTCCTGGAGGAAACCCTTAGCACTGTCATCAGACACTCCCAGGCTGCCTCTGAGTGGACATGGGACCAGCCTGCTCCAGCTCTCACTATCTCCACTTTTCACAAAAGGACGTGTGTCCCTGGGCAATTAGAAGCAGAAAACAGACTAAAGGACAGGTATTTCCTTCATTTGGCAAATGTGTACCGAGTACCTACCACGTGTCCAGTCCTGAGCGGGGCGCTCAAGATTCAGGACGTGCTTCAGGACGCGCAAGAGACTCAATCGATCCTTGAACACCTGGCGGTTCCCTCACGGAAAGGGGCGGGGAGGGGGGGCACGATAGTAAAGAAGTCCAGTAAACAAAAACCCTATTACGATTCTCAGACACTGCGGGGGCGGGGGGAGGGTGCCGAAGCGCCTCGGCTGACTGTTTGGCAGTTTCTGAAATAGATAAACACACTTCTATCCTATGACCCAGATTCCACATGTAGGCATTTACCAGGGAAAGGAAAACATATGTCCATCAAAAGCTGTGCTCCTTGCAGTTTTATGTATAATGGCTCCAAACTGCAAACAAGCAACCTTTCTAAGAGAATGCATGTGCAGACTGTGGTCCGTCCACACCATGGGACAGACTCAGCAAGAAACCCACTACTGGCGTGCGCGAAATGTCATGTTGCACACCAGAAACTGGACGCGAGAGAGTGCATAGGTAGGCTTTTATGTCTATGAAGTTTAGAACAGGCGGAATTATTCCATGCTGATGCAGGTCGGGGTAGAATGGAAAAGGGCATGAGGCCCCGTTCTGGGGGTGATGGGAATATTCTATATCTTAATGGAGTGTGAGTTACACAGGTGGATGAATCTGTGTTAAAGCTGATGGAACCATGCACCGAAGACCTGGCCCTTTCACTGGATGTCGATTACACCACAATTTGAAACATGTAATTACGAAGCGTGATCAGAGTTATAAAGGAGACCGGCTGGTGTCGAAAGCATAGCTAATGGGCACTCCCAGTTGTATGGAGTGGCCGGGAAGGTCTCTCTGTCAGAAGACATCTTAGGTAAGAGAGTGAAAAGGAGACAGAGCGCAAAGCATCCCCAGGGGACGAGGCTACTTGTACAGAGTCCTTGTGGCTGCCGTTTCGGGGGCTGGAGACAGCCTTTCCTGAGCCACTGGTTGATTTTCATTTCATGGCCCGGTGGCCTGTGTGACCAACAGGTCTGGCTTCTCAGAGCCCAGGTGAGCACTGCCTGGGTTCACGCATAGCCCTTCTCTGTCCTCATCCTTTGCTTCCTTCACTGTGTTTTTTTTTCACCCTGGTGTTAAAGTACGCTATTTTCTTATATTTTATCCACATGTATAACCGGAGTGTAATCTTTTATTTGGGAGATAGGGGCACAAAGCAGGCTCTTTTATTTTCTTTTTTAAAAGCCAGAGTTAAATGTGAAATGTGAAATCAGCCCCGGTATGCTTTGGGGGCCATGCATATTCCCCTGGTGGGGACAGCGAACTCATACAGACTCAACTAAACTGGCTGGTCCCCGCCCCCAAGAAAAGAACTGTGATAAGAGCAAACATTTAACTACTGCAGGTGGTTCCACCCACCACCCACTTTCCAGGGCGGGGAAATCCCGGGGGAGCCTCGTTGAGAGAAGTGAACTTGCTGTTCCTTGTTCAGGGCTCATGCCTTCGTACCTTTCAGTCTGTGGGCATCGTCCACTCCCTGGGATCCCAGCCCTCTAGGAGCTTCATGCACTTTCCGAACTAGCTGCCCTCCAAAGCCAAGCTGAACTTTAGCTGCCATTCAGCTGGAAGAGACGGACGTGTTTCCAGTGGCAGGAAACAGGTGGCACTAGACTGAACTTAAAGGTTGGTTCCCAGTGTAGCCTTCTGAAGGGACTTTCCAGTGTCCCTGTCCTTACCCTCAAACCTCCTCATCAGATTCAGGAGATGGGGAGATAGCACCAGACGTGGAGTAAGCACACGTGAGCTCTAGTCACATCTCTGCCACCAAACTGCTCTGTGATCTTAGGAATATGACTCAACTTCTCTGAGCCCCCGTTTCCTTCTGTAACTAGGAATGTAAGGGAGTTGGACCTGGCTTTCTCATTCCAGGGTCTCTGGAGGAAATCTGGGACATTTATTACCTTTGTAAGGGGCAGAAAAGTACCTGTTCTGAGGAATAGTTATTAAAATGCATGACGTAATTATTGAAAGATTTCCTTTTGAAATGGCAGTTAGAGAGCCTCTGTGTATAAATAAGAGGGTCAGTTGAGGTCAAGACTCAATTTATCGCCCAGCTGAACCCTTCTAACCACTCTGGAACTGTGGCCCGGCGAGAGTTTTCAATTGTTTGTATTCTTCATCATCTATTGTTTAATTTATTACCACATGAACTGTCGGCCGTGTTTAAGGAATGCTGACGTTACAATATTCATTAAGGAAGAGGGTGACAGCAACTCAGCAAATTCAGTTCAGGATGTTTCTGTAAGTCGATGGCTTTGATCTAAAACCTTCTATGGCCCATTAATAAATCTCCAGAACTGCAAACACCAGAGTTCAAAAGAGAAACAAGTCACCACAGGGGAGAGGCCTGACAGGCACACCTCAGCCAGGTGAGCAAGGCCAGCGCCCCAGGGAGAGGCCATGTTGACAGCGTGCGCCCAGATATGATGGGATGAGAAGGCCACCTCACCTCTACGGTCCCCCTCCTCCCACACCCACAGCCCCGTCTAATTGTGAGAAAAAAGTTCCTATTAAGAGACATTCCACAAAAGACTGCATAGTCCGCTTCCAAACTGACAAGATCATCCAAACCGTCAAGGTCATCCAAACCAAAGGCAGTCTGTGGAGCCGTCATAGCCACGAGGAGCCTAAGGAGACACGACGACGAAAGGCAACGTCACGGATGGGGTCCTGGGACAGACAAGGACGTTAGGCAAAAGCCAGGGAAATCTGCAGAAAGGACAGACTTCCGTGAATTGTACGTGCACCTGTGTGTTGGTTATTAGTTGTGACAATGCCCCCCATTGACATAAGATGTTAACAGCAGGGAAACCTGGTGTGTGGTGTTTGGGGACGTTCTGTACTATCTTTGCAATAATTCTGTAAATCTAAAACTGTTCTGAAAGAAAAAGTTTAAACAAAAACAGAGTAACGATGGTGACAATTATCCAATTATGACTGCTGGGATTGAGCCCTGCTTTCGCCTGCCGTGTGCCCTGCTGGGAAGAGCTTCGGAGAAGCAGTCTGAACCCACCCGTCCCTCTTAGCTTACCAGCTGGAAACATACAAAACTGGCTGGCTGGTTTCTAAAACGCATCATGCCAGATGACAAAAGGAGCTATTTTCTTAATGTGACAACATACCCCCAAATCAGTCATATTGATCACAAATTTTAATTTATATATATATATATATATATATTTATCTATATATAGAGATTATATATGTTACACAAAATCGTGATATATCTAACTACCCATGTCCACCACTGTATCAAAATCCAAAATGAAATATTTTTCACTTAAAATCACTTCTTTCTTATATGGCTCACAAATGAAGCACAGTGGTGTGTCTAACTCCCAGACGCCCTTCCAAGACCAAGAACACTGTGAAAGGGTGGGTGACACCCAGCAAGAAGGGAATCCAGAGAGGCAGGAGCTCCACCTGCAGGGAGGAAAAGAGGGGGCGGGGGCGAAATGGACAGCCAGCCAGGGCAGAGGCGGCAGTGAACGTGCGTGAGGTGACAGGCGTGGGGAGCAGTGTGCATTGTGACACATGTGTAGGAACTGCTGTTAACCGAGCCAGGCAAAGGGTGGAATGTGGGGGCAAAGTGCAAATAGGGACAAAACACCGCTCACAGCTGCTCACAGCTTTGTGACTTCTGTAAGGCCCACATGGAGGCAGGAGGGGTCTGAGCCCCCTCACGCAGAGGAGAGAGCCGGATGAGGAACTAAATGCTCCAAGCTCCAGCACGGGGCCATCTCCACAGACCCACCTCCACAGAATGCGCAGATGGAGACCCGGGCACAGTCCTGGGCCCTCTGCCCACCCCCTTTGCTCCACACCCTCATCGGCTCCGGGCAGGGGCTGTTCACTGTCCAGGGAACACAATGCAGGAAAAATTATGGCCAATTACGCCTCCTCTCTGATAGCTCACATGAATAGCTCCATTTCCACTACAAACAGTGTGTTTAGACTTTTGCACTGAAAAGTGCCATGTCAACGCATTAGAAAATCATTATATACCCGAGGCCCTACGTAGGCAGAAGTCATTCCAGTTAGTGTGAAAGGGAAAGGATTCAATCTTGGGTGTTAAGGGTAATATTTGCATACCATGCCCAGAGCAAACAGGGGTGCAGCTGGAGATAGGGACGTCTGGGGCCTGGGGGTTTGGCTGTGTGGGAACCCCGAGCCCAGCCCAGTCTCTGTGAAAGGCGCAGAGGGGAGCTAAGTGTCCCCCTGGGCTGCAACAAGAACACAGGCTGGTTGCAGCCCCCTCTGAGGGCTAAGTGCATGAAACTAATAATTTGTCTACCTAATGGCCACGTGACATTGTCAAATGGGTTTCAGAGGATCAGAAGGCATTTAATACTTCATTAAGCAGCATGGAGACCCTGACACGTGCTGGTGCTGACGGCTGAGCGCCCACTGACGGACGTTCAGTGGGAACCAACACGCCAGGCAAAGCTCTCCTGAGCCACCAGGGTCCCTGCTGGAGCTCCAGCAGCAGTGAGGCCCCCCACAGGGGACAGCCTTCTCCCTGGACAGCTGGGCAGGAGCTGACTTGGGGAGGACCCTGGTGGGGGAGGGCTGGGGGCCCAGTTCCAGTCCTCACCTCGTTGCCCCGAATTCTGGTCTGAATGTCAGGGTCTCCATTCTCTCCTCCCGTCCCCCCCCCCCCCGCCCGGCACAATCAGGCATGGCCCACCCACCTCAATGGATTCACAGGGAACTCTTGACTGTGTGAGTATGGGCACGTTCCTTGTTTTTTTTGGTGCCTTGGTTTCCTCATCTTTCCAAAGGGGTTCATAATATTACCAATGGAACAAGTGGGCATTAAAGGATGTGACATATATAAAGGGTTTGCAGCAGTGCAAGGAACAGAATGAGTTGGCAAAACTGTCAGCTACCACCCATCCATCCATCCACCCATGGAGCCCTGCCATGTCCGGCCCTGTGCTGGGGCTAGCAAAATAAGTCCACCGGGGCAGGCAGACACGATAGGTGCGGTTAACAGAGACCTGACCTGCTGTGTGCTTTAAGGGAAGTGACAGCTGAGCCCCCATGGCAGCAGGGAATGGCTTGAGATGAGGAGGTGGGGCTGTCAGGATGGACCCCCCCCCGCCCCCCGCTCGGCACACAGAGCTTACTTAGGCAGAATCAGGAACACCCACAAGGTAAATGACAGCATACTTTTACAGAGGCCGTGAACTCCACGATAGCAAGGACCGCAGTCACCCTGCCGCTCCAGCTCCTGACACAGTAACTGGCTCTAAAAGGAGATTCGTCTGTTTAAGTTGAATTGAATTGTGCATCAAACTGCCGTGGTACCAGCTTCCTCGGTTTGTCACATCACAGCCTAGAAATACATTGTACGTGTGAGTCCATCAAAGAGAATTATCCAGAAAGTGAAAAGACGACCCACAGTCTGGGAGGAAATATTTGCAAATCATATAACTGGGAAGGGTTTAGTATCAAGAATATATAAAAAGCTCCTACAATTCAACAACCAAAAGGCAACGCATAAAAACCAGGCAAAGGAACTGAATATATACAAACAGCCAATAAGCATACAATAAAGACGCCCAACATCAAGAGTCCTCAGACAAATGTAAATCAAGACCACTACCAGCTACCATTCCACGCCTACGCGGATGGCTACAATAAAACAACAACAACAACAACAATAAAAAAAAAACCCCGTAAGATAGCGAGTGTGGGTTAGGATGTGGAGAAATTGGAACCCTGGTACCAACTGGGAACGTAAATGAGGGGGAACATAAAATGGCGTGGTCGCTGTGGAAACAACCTAGTGGTTCCTCAGACAGTTACAGATATGACGCAGATAACTGAAAATAGGGACTCAAACACGTGTCTGTAACGCAAACGTCCACTGTATCATTATAAACAACAGCCAAAAGGTGGAAATAACTCAAGTGTCCACGGGCAGGTGAATGGGTAAACAAAATGTGGTCTCTACAGACGATGGAATCTTATCCGGCCTTAAAAAAGGGACGGAGTTCGGATTCATGCTCCAACATGGATGAACCTTGAAAACACGTGAAGTGTAATATGCCAGACACAGATGGACACATAATGTGTGGTTCCACTTACATAAAGTCCCTAGAATAGTCAAATTCATGGAGGCAGAAAGTAGACTAAAGGTTCCCAGGGGCGAGGGGCAGGAGAGGCAAATGGCATTATTGCTTACCGGGTCCAAACTTTCTGTTTGGGGAAAAAAACCAACAACACAAAAGTTTTAGAAATCGGTGGTGGCGGTGGTTTCATATGTTGTGAGTGGACTTAATGCCACTGAATTGTACACTTAAAAATGATTAAAATGTTATGAGATACACACACACACACACACACACACACACACACACACACATATATACTCAACCTCAATTTAAAAGAACAAAAACAAAAAACCAAAAGTCAACCTCTCACCTAACCCACCCGAACTCTTTGTCCTGATCCAACCAGAACTCTTGGCGCTGTTCTTGATGCTTCTCTGACCCACATACCCCACATGCAGTGTGTAAGCAATTCCTGTCTGCTCAGATTTTCAACACATAGCCAGAACCTGACCTCCACCTCTCCCCCAACCCACGTCTCCAGCATCTCGCACCTGCGTTATTCCAAGAGCCTCTGAAGCAGCTTCTGCCCTTGCCCGCTCAGCCTGTTCTTTGAGGAGCAGCCAAAGGGATTCTGCCCAAACCTGTCAGCTCCCGCCACTCTCTGCTCGACACCGTTCCTTGAGCTCTTGCCTCACCCAGCCCAAATCCTTACAGTGAGCAGAGGTCCCTCATGATCTGATCACACCTCCTGCTCCCTCCCTCTCTCCATTCTCCCCAGTCTCCATGAACCTACCTGGAGTGTTTCAGTCACTCCAGTGCAGGGCTTTGCACTGGCTGTTCCCTCTGCCCAGAATGCTCTTCCCTCACTTCCTCTGGGTGTGTGTTCCCATACTGCCCATCGGTGAGTGCTTCCCTGGCCACGTTATGTAGAATTGCCCCAGTTCCTGTTTGACTTTTCTTAGCAATGAGACACATTGCTAAGCCAACATATTAGAGTCTTCTACGTGGTCAAGAAAGCTTCAGGAGGGCTAGGCCTTGGTCTGCTCTGTCCCCTGCTGTGTCCCAAGCCCCAGGAACACAGTGCCAGGTGCCCAGCAGGCGCTCCATAACTGTTCATTGAACAGGTGAATGAATGAAAGATTCAGGAGTGACAGCTCCCCAGTCCCCACTGAGGGGGTAGAACAGCACAGCCCGCCTAGGCTTCAGATCCTGCCTCTGCCACTTGTCAGCTATCTGACCTTGAGTAATCAGTCCATGCCTCAGTCTCCTCATGCATAGATAGGGAAAACAACGGGGCCCACCTTGTCGAGTGAGTGAGGACCGCACGTGATGGTGCAGTAAGAGGACTTCTACATGCCTGCCCACAGTGACCTGCTCAGCTAGTTAGCTATCTGTACTCTGCCTCCCTCCCTCCCTCCCTTCCTCTTTTCTTCCTTCCTCCCTCCCTTCCTCTCTCCCTCCATACCCAGGGTGTCATCCGTGTACACGGGCACATGGGACATTGCAATAGGGTTTTGAGGGATGAGCAGGAGTGCGTTGGGCAATGGAGCTGCCCACCTCCACCTCACCCTACCTCTCCACCTGCCCTTGCAGGAGGTACAGACCATGTACATGGGCTTATGAACAAAGAGCTTCTTAATAAATAATGAGGAAGCTGGTGAAGAAGCCAGTATGGGAGGTGGCATCTGCAACCATCAATTGCCCAGGGAAGTGAGAATGAGCAGGTCCTAGGATTCGCCACAGAACGTGGGGTATGACCTCACATCTGGGTCTCACAGACCAGGCTTATTTCGAGGAAGCCACTCGTGAAAGCAGGATAGTTTGGCCAGGCCCTCTAGGCTGACTTCCCAAGCCACCCCCTTCCCTCCTGTGCCCAGCTGTGCCCTCCCCACTTTGGCTGGCACAGACCCTCTCTCTTCCTCCTGGGCCCTTAATCTGATGAGTGCACAGTCACTTCTAGAAAGAAGTCAAATTGGGCCGTTTAAACTGATGTCAGGATAAGCTTCTCCTTGGAAATCCAAAAAGAAAAAGGGGGGCTGGGGAGGAGAGAGGGAGAAAGACAGAATAAGAAGGAGGGCTTCCCAAGCTATAGTTAGCAGCTCCCAGCCAGCGTCGGCATCCCGATTGCAGGGCACAGAGTCCTAACCAGGGCACTCCAGGAGGGTGGGACTCAGCTGCATAACTAAATCCAGGGAGTGTGGGCCGCAGCCCCTCGTCACTGCCCCGCTCACTCCCGGGTTTATTTAATCACCTCTGAACTGGGAGGGGGGAAATCATCCAGGAAACATTGCTTGGGTCATTTATTTTAAAGTTATTGGTATAAAAATATCCAGGGTCGTGATTTATGTGCAGGGAGGGGCCCAGGAAGTGAGGACACCCCCTCCCAGCCTCATTTATCCACCCCCCCCCCAGTTCCTCTGCAGTTTCCATTATGACTTCAAGTCATAGTAGTTACTTTATATCGCAAATAAATCTCCAGAATAGCACGGAAATATTATGTGTATTAATAGCGCCTGTAAAAACATCCGAAATCCTTCCATCCGCCTGGCGTGGACGGGGCAAGGCTGGGGGATGCTCTCCGGGGACTGGGGAGCCGCTGGGCGCCCTGGCAGTGCCCACAGGGGGGCGCGGCCACCCCCACCCCCAGCCCCAACCCAGCCCCATCCTGGCCCCAACCCAGCCCGCGGTCTGTCTGCTGTCTGTCCCTCCGTGGGTGCCCCCAGTGACCTCCTCACCGGGGAACGGCGCGGGGGCGGTCCTCCGACACCCAGACAGGGGTCCTGGTGTGCCCCTCTGTCCCCGAGAAGCCGCCATCCCCCGGCGACCCGACGCCGCTGCGGCCGCGCTGGGGGGACCCTGCGCCGTCCCTGGATACTCACGGGCCGCGGGGTCTTCCTTGGGGGACAAGCCCTCGAGACCGATGTCTCCCTCCAGCATGGCGCAGCTCGTGCGGGGCTCCGGCGAGCCGGGCGCACGGGTCCAGGAGAGGGGCTGACTTCGTCTTGGTCGACTCCAAGGGCCGGGGTCCAGCGCGGGAGGGGACAGTCCCTCTCCTCCTCCCCAGACGCAGGACGCGAAGCGGCGCGCGCGCGCCGGGAGCCAAACTTGGCCGCCTTGCGCACCGCCGCGCCGCTCCTCCCCCTCGGCTCTTTGGGCTGGGGGTCCCGGGCCGGCCTCTGGCCCCCGGGGGCTACCTGCGGACACCGCCCTGGCCCCGCCCCGCGGTCACCCAGACCCAGAGCGAGCGCGGGACACTGGAGACTAACAGCCGCCCTGCTCGGCCCGCGGGTCCCGCCTGCCCCTCGCCGCCCCTCTGCGGTCGCGTCCCCACCGGCTCCGGACCGTCTTATCAGTCCGGTTGGCCAGTGGGGCCCTGAGCGGCGGTGCGCAGCGCGCCCCTCGTCAGGGCCCCCGGGAAGGGTGCCCACTGAGAGGAGGGGGCAGCGACCCAGCACTGAGAGAGCGGCTCAGCGTGGGGTGATTCCGTGGGTGGCCCGTGCGGGTCCAGCGTCAGTGAGCGCACTCCAGCCCCCTCCTCCGGGCGGCAGGACCCTAATTCATCACTCAGTTTGTCGGAGGCGGAGGAGGTGAAGCCCTTGCATGACAAGGAGAGCTGAGGTCACAGGTCAAGTGCCAGCGAGGACTTGAACCCCAGCTAATGCAGAGCTCGGGGTCTGAGTAAAGGGAGCACTGCCCCCCAAATAGGAGAAAAATCCTGTGACTTTAGGACTCCAGTTAAGTGAGGCTAAGAGAACTTGACCAGCATTGAGGCAGGGGCGCCTGACTCCCATCCTGCAGCCCTGCTCCGGGCTGAGAGCTGGACTTGCCATGCTCCAGCCCTGCCGCTGTTTAGAAGGCCAGGTCTGGACAATTCAGCATCCTTGCCGACAGCAGAGATGTGGGCACCAGGAGAGTGCTGAGAGCCTCAGAGAAGGCACCTCCTGTGTCTGCAAACCTCAGGCCCATGGCACCTCAAATAAATACAATAAATTCTGAGCAGAACTGCCTTCAACAAAACACTAATTTAAGCTGGTCCCTGACCACCACACAGCGGTGGCAGGACAGGAGCAGCCCGCCTGACCTTTTGAAAGGTCATCTCACACTTTCTGCACCCCAAAGAGCTAGGCTGGGAGCCCTCCCATGCCAGGGCCCCCTGGGTCACACGCCAAGTTAACATGCCACAAGCCACTGGCTTTGGAGACAGACCCAGCACTCTGAGGGGACAGTTCACATTCACACGAACTCGCGGGTGCCAGTCCCCCCTGATGCAGCCAGGCCTGCCAAGTTGGTACCCACATGCCCGGCTCTGGGCAGAACTGCTCCTACTAGCAACAAAACCGCAAAGAAATGTCTCCGGTTGGGAATGTTCTCCTCTACTCCCCACCCAAAGTGCTGTCTGTGTACAGAAAGGAGAGTCAAGCCTCCTTCCCCCCAAGGAGTCAGGGAGAAAGGTGACCTGCCACTGTCTTTAGTATTTATCTTGTTCCAGTCTAGACTAAGAAATTGGGAGATGAGGTATCTGGTGGAACGTATTCTCCGCAGACGAAGTCTCGCCCAAGAAAGGTCTGCTTAGAAGCCCTGGGGCGTGAGCTGTGTACCCCAGATACCGGCCCCAGGAGGGCAGAGCGGCCCGTGCTGGGGCCACAGGCATTTCTCAGAGCTTTTCCACCTGACCCAAACCATTGTTGTGCAGGAATCAAGATAAAGACTCCTTTTTCTTGGGAGGGCCTGATAGCCAACATGATACATGGCAATAGTTCAGTTGTGTAAATACACAGAGAAAATTTTAGAATTCTAACCCCTGGAATGATGAAGTATAAACCAAAAAGGCTCAGGGGAAAAGAAATGTAAATACCTACTGGGGCTATTTTTAACCATCATTGTTTACCTTTTCGGGATAGGGATGGCTATGGTAGGTTAAGCCAGCTTCGAAATGCAACGTTATTTAACGCATTGTTATTAGCAGAAATATGTTAAACCGCCATTAATAGATGTTGATTCATTCCGATTGAAGCCATTTTTTTCCTTTTCACTTTCTTGGCTCCAATTAAGTTGTGTTCTGATGAAACCCTTCAGCCGAGTCCAACATATGCAAAAGAGCTGATTGTAGATGGAGACCATTTAAGAAGCTATTTAATTCTAGCCAGTTTAAAAAAGATATTTTGGTAAATACCCGAAACAGCTCATTTTTACAAAGATTCGTTTCGGCTGCTATTTTGGTAAATGTTACCGAGTGAGAAGGATATCAGGCTGGCGGGACATGGGACTGCCGTGTGGCCTGAACAGGGAGACAGTGCCCCGGGAGAAGGAGATGGAACACCCGGAGCACCCCAACCCATATTCCAGGGAGCCCCGTGAGGCAGGCAGGAACAGCATGTCAGGAATATGTTTATGTCAAAAGCAGAGTGGGGCGAGTGGACTGGCGCAGGGAGGTGGCCCGCCTGTCATCACCGCCAGAGCCATCATTATAGGATACGGCAATCACGCCGTACAATGCTTATAATTATGGAAAATGGTTTCCTTTTTTGGGGAGGCAGCGAGGGAGGAGAGAAGGCAGCTCCTGGCGAGCTCCGGCCCTGGGGTTGGCCCAGGTTTAAAATAGGCATTGCAGGGTGAGGCCAGCCCAGCTGGGTGGGACAGGCTCAGCCCTCCCGGGTGCTGGGGCCTTATCAGATGCCTGGGCCTCATAGAGACTCTGAACTTGGGCGAGACTCAAGGCCTCCAGCAACAGTCCCCGAGTCTCCGCTGTTGCCCACTGCAGCTCAGAGGCCAGAGCTGACGCTGCGAGCAGAGTGTCACCATGCGTGTCCAAAGCCACCCTGTCTGTAGCCCTCTCCGTGCATCACCTACAGTAACCCAGCCCCTCCCATAAACCAGGAGAGGCCCAGAGTGTCATATACACCCTGCCCCCACTGTCGTTTGTCCTCAGAACAGCTATAGAGTCACAGGTCATTTCAATACTGACTTCTTGACGTCTCAGGGAATCTGTTTTCAGTTCAACCTGGTTCTTTGAGCACCTCCTGTGAGTAGGGCCCCAACTTCGAGTTGGCAGGGGGTGAGCTTGCAAATACGCAAGATGAGGCCCCAGCCCCCCAGAGCTGGCATACGGTGGGAGGAGATAAGCCAGGGCCCGCAGTGCAAGACAGGAGATAAATTGGGGACAAGTTGCCTTTCGCACCTGGCTTTGAGCATCCACAAAAGAGGCCTTCGCTAGAGCTGCCTGGTGGGGTTTTGTGAACCTGGAAAGAGAATCCAGCTTCCAACCCAGAAGCTGGCTCTTGTAAGCACTGGGCTGGAGGTGTCACTACTCGGTGTGGCACCCTCAGCTCAGGCAGGGTCTGGGTGGAGGCCTCTCCCAGGAGAGCAGCGGGGAGCCCGCAGTGGCCCCTGACCTGGGGGTCAGAGTGAGGGGCGGTTCTCTAGGTTGAGAGCGGTTTAGGGCAGAGGCAAGGAGAAGGCACAAGGTGGGGGAGTGGGCAGGTGTTAGGAGGACAGTGAGTGATGAGGCGGAAGGCAGTGGCGGTCAGCCCTGGGGCCCCAGGCAACTGCGCTGAGCAGGACTGAAGGGTCTTTTTGAAAATTAAAAAAAAAATGGTATTGAGGTGAAAGTCATATAGCATAAAATTAACCATTTTAAAATAATGATTCAGTGGCATAAAGTATATTCACGGTGTCGTGCAGCCATAGGCACTGTCTAGTTCCAGAACATTTCTGTCACCCCGGAGTAACACCTTGAACCCTGGAGCCGGCACTGCCCATACCCCGCCCCACCCCCACTCCAGCCTCTGGCAACAACCCAGCTGCTTCCTGTCTCTGTGGATTTCTCTCTTTTGGACATTTCCTATACACGGACTCATACAGTATACGGTCTTTTGTGCCCTGCCTCTTTCATGGTGTTTTTCTTTTTCCATAATTCAGAATGTTCTTGATGCTCATCCGTATTATAGCACGTATCACAACTTAATTTCTTTTTGTGGCTGAGTCATTTCCATGCTCTGGCTATGCCACATTTGGTTATCCATTCCTCCATGGACGGTCCTTTGCGCTGTTCCCAAAGCGTCCCATCAAGGAGCTTGCAGGGGTGGGGGTTCCTCGATGGCCCGAGGGTCGCTGACAAGGCCGGGCAGAGGGCTCAGTGACTGTACCAGAAGAGGGGAACCAAGGAGCTGGGGAGAAACCAACCCAGCTTTCCTGGCAGCTGGAGACACGAGGCACTGCTCATTGCTGATTCTGGGGGCTCCACACTGGCACAAAGTTGCTGGAGTGAGCCCCGGGCCCCCACACCCAAGTAGACGACCCACTTCATCTCCGTGGGCTTCTCCTGCAAGGGGCCCCGCAGATGAGGCTGGCCACTGGCTGGGCTTCCCCTTGGAGCCTGTGGATTTAACAAGCACTTGGCGACACCTACTACTGTGCCCAGCCCTGTTCCAAGCAGTTTATAAAACCAGCTCTCTACCATTCGTGCTAGGATCACCCCCAGTTACAGGTGAAGACACTGAGGCTCAGAGAGGTGACGTCACACAGCGGCACGTGTGAGAGCTGGGACTCAGCGCAGGCCGCCTGGCTCCAAAGTCTGTGTCTGAACTGACGTGCGCTAAGGTAGAAACCCAGACTTTCCCTAACATCGGTTTTCCATTTCCCACGGCCCTGATTTGAGCCTGAGCTGGGATCCTCCTGGGCTCTAATGTGCTTCATGTTTCTTTTTAATGCAGTTCACTTTTCCAAACTTTTTTTGGTTAGTTTTATTTTTTTAAATTGTGGTAAAATGTATATGACATAAAATGGCCCGTTTTAAACATTTTGAGGTGTACTGTTCCGTGGTATTAAGCACATTCACGTACTGTTGTGCAACCGTCATCCATCCTCAGAACTTTCCATCATCCCAAACTGAAACTCTGTCCCAACGGAACACTCAAACTGTCCCCATGGAACACTCACTCCCCACCCCTCCCCCGGCCCTGGCACCACCATCTACTTCCTGTCTCTGTGAATCTGACTCCTCTAGGGACCTCCTGTGATGGGGTCACACGGGATTTGTCCTGCTGTGACTGGCTCATTTCACTCAGCACAGTGTCTGCCAGGTTCATCCACATTACAGTGGGTGCCAGCGTTTCCTTCTTTTTTAAATTTTTTTTAAGGCTCATCAAACTTTATTTTTAAAGAACCCAGTATCGCTATTGGAAATGGAAAACTAGAACCACTGGTCATAAACAGAAGGTGATGGCCTAATAAAGCACAATAAAAATACAGCCATGTTTGCTGCTACCTGGCAGTGGGCGGGGCCTGAGCCTGAACGGTGCCACTGACAAGGAGACTGGAGTGGGAGAGAGGTGACAGACCTCCTGACCCTAAGCCAAGACTTTCTCCTTGACATACTTGAAAAGGCTGTAGGAGAAGTGAAAACTGAACCTCATTCTCACCACGTGCTGCCAGCCCCCTATCCCCGAGTCTTCGTGCCACCTGAAATTGGTTCCCTTTGCACTGAAAGTAGGTTTGCAGCACACCAGTGTCTGGGGTGCCGCATTGAGAGAAATTTTAAAAATAGCAACAATCACTTCTGTGCATTACACAGGTTTTGTGAGCTGATACTGCGGCCCCATCACATTTATTGTCTTCCCTTTTAGATGTAAGAGGGCGGCCGCGGGCTCAGTGACCACGGGCAGCACAGTGTTGCCGGAATTAAATATTCACGCTATTATTTTTATCTGTTACCTCAACCACATGCGGTATGAGTTATTATTCCCACTTACAGCTGAGGAAACTGCTACCCAGAGAGGAGGAATGACTTGCCCAAGTCCACACAGCTGGTAAGCGACAGGACTGGGACTCAAAGCTAAGTGCAATCGATTCTAGAACTTTCTAGTTAATTCCAGAATTCTTCCCACCACACCATACCAACCTTCTGCTTGTTTCTCTAGAGTTTGGAATTAGCATGGATAGGCCCAGCACATCAGATGCAACACATTATTCTGGAAACAATAAGAAGTTTGTGGAAACAATAGGAAAAACCCTTGTTTAGTCCCTTTAATTTGCTACGTCCAAAATCCGGGCTTGGGGCAGCTTGGCCTCTCCTTCACCTTCTGCCTGTTTGTTGGTTTGCAGGAGAACAGGGCAGAGGCCCTATTGAGGAAGACACTCAGTTCGCAGTCTTCCAGGTATGACTAACATCTCACGGCCCTGTTCACCCTTCGAGGCTGCTCATATGGCTTGAGTTTTTGGAATTAAATGGACTCTAATTAATGGTGCAAATATTTACGCTCAACGCTCCATCAAAGAAAACACAGCCTGTTTTTTTCAGAGTAAATATCACAAATGCCACGGCTCTTGGTGACAAGCCAGAGGCGAGATTGCGGACTCTAGATACGTGTTAAGCTATCTGAGGATGGTAGATTTCTACAGAAAGTCCCTTCTGTAATTCAACACACCTGGCGGGTTTTGTCCCCAAACGGCCCAAGTTCTATTCAGGCAGTGCTCCGCGAAGACATCGGGCTTTCATTCAGGAGTCGGTGGTGAAATGCCTCACCGGCGAAGGATCACTTTACACTGCGTTTAGTTAAAAATACGGCAATCGAGCGAGCTGTCTGTAGTCACCCGGGACCTGCTTCTTAAGGCTGGGCCTTTTTCAGGTGCATTGCCAATGAAAACTTTAGACATTGCCATCTGATCGGAGGGGCTTGCCTGGCGAAACGGCCCATCAGACAGCGTGGGGTGCCAGCCCCTGCCAAGAGCTGGAGGGCAAGCCTTCATGTCACTGGGGGTCTTTTGCACAAGGGAGCCGTTTTGTCCCAAATGCCTCACCCTCTTCTTCATCATGGGTTGGGGGTGATGATTTCCAGGAAAGGAGAACAGGGAGTCCCCCGCTGCCCGCCTATGCTCTGAGGGCCCTTGAGCAAGGCTCCTCGAGTGTCCCCTGGGGGCTTTCCTTCCCCCTTTCAGTCACAGTATACAAGACAGAGAAGGCTGTGCACAAACGTTCCTCTCGGGCCAGATAACGCTTTCCCAGACATTCAGAGGGAACCTGAGAAGGGAAAGCAGAACTGACTCCATTTATCTGCAAAGGGCTGGGGGCCGCGGCGACACTGAGCCCATGGCACCCTGGGCCCTGGGGTGCACAAAGCCACGGTCATCTCGGGGGAACAGCCTGATGAGGAGTCAATGTCCTTTGTCCTTGAAAAGCAGAGGGGAAGGCATGTCCCCAGGCCACCTTAAGCTGCCATTTATGACATTCTGGATTGAAAAATCTCACACTCAGAACACCAACCCATGTCCACCCTAAACCCAGGGCCAGGCAGGCTGGCCTGGTGGTCGAGTCCACTGTGACAGCAGCATGGAGCATGGCGTAGCCCTGACACCCACCCTGCCAGCCCTGGGACTGTCAGTAGTTGTGCCTAAAGCACAAGGGGCCTTCCTGGGCTCGGGTGCGTCTGGACCGTCAGGCCACCGTGCACGGGCTCGGGAGGCTGGGGGCAGGACCATCCATCCACAGCCACGACGTGTGTTTGGAACAATGTCTAGCTGTCAGCACCGCGTTTCCTGTTTCCGTGGTCTTTGAGCGTGGCATTGTTTGGGAGTTGAATGGGCTTTTCTGGATGCTACTGAGCACGCAGGTGGGACTCCCCTGGGCCAGGGTCGGTTTGACAGGTAGGTTGCTCCCAGAGCTGCGTTCTGCCACCTCTGTTTACTTCAGTCTGAAGGATTTAGTGCCTTTGTGGGCCTCCCACTGGCATGATGAGTCCTGTCACACTCTGAGATGCAGGAGTCAGCAGGGTGTGGGTGGGACCACCTGGGCCCATGTCCGGTCTGTGCCGCTCACCACGGCACCCTTCAAAGCCTTCTCAAAAGGAGCACCCTTCTCAAACGGAGGGGTTGAGCATGAAGAACCCATGAGGGGAGCCCGGGGTCCAGGTGCGTTGAAGCCCACCGTACATCTGAGCTGTCGCGAGACTGTTGTGGAGTGCGCCAGTCAGCACCTGGCCGCAAACAGATGGCTCCCTCCAGGCGGGTTTGAATGAGACAGCCCACAACCAGTGCCACGGAGTAGGGGCTCACACACAGACACTCGCTGTCCCCAGTCCTGGAGGCTGGAGCCCGAGAGCCCGGTGTTGGCTCTGAGGCCTCTCTCCTCGGCGTGCAGACGGCCGTCTCCTCCCCGTGTCCCCACACGGTCATCCCTCTGTGCGTGTCTGTGTCCTGACCTCTGCTTATGAGGACCCCGGTCACAGTGGATGAGGGCCCCACCCCAGTGACCTCATTTCACCTTAATTACCTCCTTAAAGGCCCAGCTCCACACACAGTCACATTCTGAGGTGCTGGGTTAGTATTCCAACATATGAATTTGGGGGGACACTATTCAGCCCATGACAGGGTGCAATAAAAGGATAGTTTACAGAAGCAGGGGACAGCTTAGGGGAAATTGACAAGGAGGATGAGACACTGGGCCTCTAGCAGCAGTGGGGAACCAACCCGAAGGGCCATTAAGAGAGAGGGTGAGGGCAGGACCAGAGGGCTGCCTGGGGGCACTGTGGGCTTCAGGAAAGGGACCTCAGCCTGGCAGGAGTGGCCAGAAGGGTAGGCCCCCAGGTCCTCTGGTCCTGATGGCTGAGTGTTCAGAATCCAGAGGGTGGTGGGGACAAGCGGACACAGTCCACAAAGCCCCCACCCCCAGCACAGAGCAGAGCAGGGTGGCAAAGGAGCAGGGGCCACAGAGCCTCTGGCACTGTGTCCGAATGCTTGACCCCAACTGCGTGGACAGCTTAAGAAACCAAACAAACCAGAGCAAACTAAAACAAACAAACTGGTCAACCCCCTGGGCCTACCAGCCGCCAGGGTTTGAATGAACCATCCTAAAGGGCCAGTCACCCCACCTGGTCGAGGTCTTTCAGCTTCTCACTGGCTCAAGGGAAGGATATTGGTTCCGGGACCAGGGCGGCTGTTTGGGCACTTTGTCCAGGAGAGCCCTGGGCCCAGAGACGGAGCCCACAGCTGCCCAGAGCACGATGGACCCCATCAAGATGCTTCTGCACGTTTCTGAGGACCAGAAGAGGGGCTGTCCCTTTCGGGCCCTAATCACCCACAAGTCTCTCTGCTACAGGAGCCCAAGTCACCCCTGAAGGGGGATCGTGGACCTGCGCTCAGGCCCACTCAGCTCCCTGTGCTCAGGGGCCTCCTTTCCACAGAAAGGCAGCCCTCTTACCCCCAGCTTCTCCCTTAGAATCTGTGCTTCTCAGTGGAGCACTGTCGTGGAGGAGTCTGCAAGGAGGTGGGGGTGAGCTTTGGTCATTTTGGGGAGGGGGCTGCTCAGCACCTAACTCTCCTTCCAATTGGAGGGTCCCCCAGGTGTGATACTGGTAGATACAGAGCCCACACCTGTGTAAGGGGTTGTGAAATCTTCCAGCTCCAAATCCCTGGCAACTGGGCCACAGACATGTGACCCAGGCTTGCCCAATCAGACACACCAGTGAGTGGCTCGGCCTCTGGACCAGAAAGGGCAATGTTAGGGTTTTCTCAGGACAGCGTGGCACTGTCCAGGGCTATGGCAGCCATGTGCAGTGGCACGGGTCCTGCAGCAGCACGGGGGTGGGACACTTGCCCCTCCTGCTCACGGCTCTCCCAAGCTGTCTTCATTCCTGCGTCTCCTGGGGCCTCCCTTCATGTTCTTTTCCACATAGGAAACCAGACTTGGTGTCTGTTACTTATAGCCAGGAACTTGACCCATGGAAAGTGAAATGTGCACTCATAGCCAGAAACCCGCTGGTCTCTGACATCTTTCTTCTGAGCTATTGGTATGGTCTTATTTCGTGGACACTGTGGTTTGTACAATGGCTCTTGTTTCCTCTTAGAACTGGCTGCTGGGAGGCTCTGAGATGACGTGGGGAGGTGCTCTGAGCAGGTGTTTAGAACTCTGTGTCACCTGCACCTGCATCCAAGCATCAGGGCCAAGAGCATGGGCGAAGAGACGACTGACCCACACCCGCCTGCCCTCTGCCAGCTCAGCGATCTTGGGCAAGTGCCTTTTTCTTCCTGAGCCTCAGTTTCCTTATCTGTAACATGGGAGTCCAGTGCCTCCCCCCAGCATAACTTGTTGTCATGGACAGTAAGTGAGCAAAACAGTTAAAACGCTCCATACCTTGTGCACAGAAACCATTCGGTAAGTGTTGACGATTCTTTTTAACCATCTTACTTCTAGAACCTTATCTTCCCTGTGCCCCCTTTTCCCTACAAACCTCCGAATTCTTTTACTTCTTGGGGAATATTAAAGATCTTGGGAAGCTCCTTTCATGCCCTTTTAGAACAAGATGGAATCTAAAAGCATACGCTCCAGTAGAGCGCACACTCTGACGTCTTATGCCACCTGAGAACAATCCGTGAGAATTGCCAACCCAGGGAATTGAAAGCATCTTTCATCTTTAATAGAGTCTTGAAGGGCCAACAGGAAATATTTAGGAAAGAGGAAGACTTCAAGCGATGAGAATTTATCGAGCAGCTCATATCGTCGTGGCACTGGTCTAAGGGCTGAGGATATAGGGCTTTGAAAAAGTCTTGCCACTTTGGAAATTATATTCCCATGTGGGAGAAAGAGGATAAGCAAATAATGTCTTGCTGGAGAGCAAGGGAGGGGGTTGAAGAAAAATGAAGCAGGGTGAGGGGATAGAGAATGACAAGATACCATGGACGCGGGTCACGGAGGGGACTTGTGCTTGGAGGTCTCAGTAAAGGAGGGGAAGGAGTCCTGCAGGCACCTGGGGAAGGACTTTCCAGGCCCAGGGAACAGCTGTGGAAAGGCCCTGAGGGCAGCCGTCTGTTACTTTTACAACATGCTTAACTGTCCTCACAATGCTGGTGTAGAGGAAGGACACAGAATCCTCTCGGATTTAGGAACACGTCTTCAGGCATAATCCCAGGCAGATATTGACACAGCGTATTTACCCAGAACTATCTTATCACAATACAGTGTGAAAGTGACAAAAAAAATCCCACTGGTCACAGATTGTTTTACAGCTCCCGGAAGATGACACATATGCTGATAATTACAGCATTGTACAGTTTCCAACACGAGGAAGTAACAGAGATGTGTATGTAAAGCCTACCCGGGAAATGAGGTAGCCCAGGTGTCCGTGAGGCAGTTGTCTCATAATTGATTCACTGCCAGCTGCCTATGCACTTGAAAGAATGCTCACATTTCACTGGGACTGAAAAATACTTATCCAAGGGACCATGTCCCCACCTGACAAAAAAATGTCTAGGCTTGCCTGGCTCCCCCTGTACATGGAAGCCTGAGATAACGCCGGCATTTCCAAACATGGCCTAGTGGTCAAATACCCCAGCGGTTTCTCTGAACTCGCTTTTCTTTCCAATGGAGTCATTATCCGAAGCAGAGGCCGTGGGGGTCACCCATCCCATTTTACAGACGACAGACCAAGGCTCAGAGGGAGGAGGGGAACCCAGGTCCCCAGCCAGCTCACGGTCCGTCAGCACCAGGACGAGAAATTGTCCTGAACCTGAACCTGTGCCATGGACTGCCAGTTGCCCCACCCCCCAATATTTATTCTTTGTCTTTTTCCTAGTGAAAAAACTCCTAGTTTTCAGCTTGTACGTGACTACCCAGAACAAAGACCGCGTGTCCTGGTCTTCCTTGCAGCTCAGTGTGGGACCAAGTTCAGGCCCGTGGGAATGAGTGAAAGCGTGAGGGCAACTTTTAGGGAGGGACCGTGCCCTTCTTTGCCTTTTCTCTTTCCTGTACTGGAATGCAGATTTGATGGCTTGAGCTCAGGCAGTCATTTTGGGCCATGAGGTGCATGCCTTTGCTGAACAGGGCAGAACAGACTGAGAAAAGGACCCTCCCTGGATCTCTGATGAGGTCGGGAAACCCCTCACCAACCTGGAACCCTGAAATGCCCACCTCTGGACTTCTCTTCTATGAGAGGAAATCACTTCCACCTTTTTCAAGACAGCTTTTTGTCCCTTGCTGCTGAACCAACACAGGCCTTCCCTGGGTCTCCTCTCCCGGCAATGCGGCTGTTTGTGCAAGATGAAGAAACAGCCCCGGGGAGGGGGGTGTGAACTGTCCGAGGTCATGCAGCTCTTTTTACACGAACATTTCACTTCAGACCTTCGTGAAACGATTGCTACAGCAAATAGCCTCTGCCTCCAGGGCGGAGGCTGAGACTGAGGCCTGGGGAGCATTCCCACCAGGGCTAATCAGTGAGGCTCATGACACAGTGGAGGCCTTGGCCACCACGGCTGCTGTCAGCCCAGCCACACCCCGCCCTCCCTGAGGACACACTGCAGGGGCTCTGAGGAAACGCTTCCCTCAAAGGCCCTCGAGGCTCAGCATTGGGGACAGTTGGGTGCACTGATCCATTGAGCTCTGGTCAGGCTTCGTATGTGCAGCACCCTCATCCTGAGTTCCCTCGGGAGCGAGACGTTCCTTCAGGCCTCCCTCACCCCCCTTCCTATTTGCCCACACTTCCTACCTCCTAAGGACCTGATTGGCGAGGAGTGACCAATCAACCTGCCACGTTCCTGCCATGGGGTCTCACAGAACCCCCGAGTTGTCTCCTCTCCTTACCCTGAGAGTAGGGTTTCCAGGCGGGAATTCCCACCCATTTTCAGGAATTTTTTCGCTTTCCTGTTCCCGAATCCCAAGAAAAGTTGGTCAAGAAATCGCGAAAATCAACTCCTTGAACCCAGTAATACCCACAATGGGAAATAAGCGTACTACTCACAATGTATCTCTGAGACATTTTTTTCTATTTATCGCTAGGGTTTCCTGGTGGGAATTTCCGCCCGTTCTTGGGAATTCTTTTTGTTATTCCATTCCCGAATCCTGAGAAAAGTTGGTTGGGAAATTGGGAAAATCGGCTCCTCGAACCCAGGTCATTTGTAGTATTGGCCGTCACTTTGTGGAAACGATTCATCACGGAGAACAGAAAGCAGTTTATATTTCAGGATTCGGGAACGGGAAAGCAAAAACAAATTACTGAGAATGGGCGGGAATTCCCACCTGGAAACCCTACCTGAGAGCCCATAGTGGCGCTTCACAACTCTTCCTCTGGGTGCAGAGAGAGGCACAGGCTTTCAGTGGGGTTGGATACTGAAGAGGAAATAGAGGCAGCAGCCAGAGAGAGGCACTTTCCAGCTCCAATATCAGACAATGAGCAGAAAAAATGCTGCCACATGCATCCTATTCTTCTAGGAGCCCTCTGGAAGGGGGCTTGGGAGAATAGACCCATTTTACAGAAGAGGAAGCTGAGAACTGCGAGATTGATTTGCCCCAGCTCGGCAGCCCCAGCACCCAGATCTAACCCTGCCTGAGACCAGAGCCTGGGGTCTCCTTACCACCCTTTCCAGCCTCCATCCTGGGAGGAAAGGGAAACCCTGGATCTTAGGTGACGGCTGGAGGAGAGCAGCTTCTCACTGCCTGCCATGTACCCCCATCCCTTGCCAAGGACTCCCCCACGGTCTCTGCAACCCATGCTGTCCCATGGATGTCCAATACCCTCATCCATTAAGCAGCAGTCACCAGGAAAGTCTTGTGCTAACCTCATTTGTAGTAGGGTATGACTGATGGATATATGTCTGTTTTCCTTCTGAGATGCTGGAATTATAATCAAGGGCTCTGAGAACCTAGCGCTTAATGACAAAGGAAAGACGGAAAGATGCAGATTCCAACGGTAGAACAACAGGTCTTTTCAGGGGACTCTCGCTCAAGTTACAGCCCTGGGCTGCCAGTGGGGTAGTACTTAAAGCCAAGTCAGAGGACCGTGGGCTGCCCAGTCAGCGCAGAAGTATCATCTACTCTGCAGCTCCTGGACAGAAATCCCAGCCAGGAAATGTTCCTGGGAGAAGTGGAGGCTGGCTTCCGAGGCTGGAGATCTACGGGCTTATCCCGTCCAGATACAAATGGCACAGACCACTGCATCCCAGCCCTTCCCTGGAAGGACCCCAGAGACAGCCCCTCTGTTCCTGCTTTCCTTCATCATCTCTATCAAAGGGCTCACGTGTTTGCTCTAAGATTTGGCATTTCTCAGAATCCTTAGCCCAGATTCCCTGCCTCCTCTGCAGCGGGCTGGCCCCTCCCACCTGGCCTCTGCCTTATGCATGATGATGACAGCAGTGCCACCATGCCTCTCGGCTGGTCAGCCGAAGAGGAAACAGGTCCTCGGACAATCCCAGTGTAGGGATCTCAAAAATTTGGCAACGCTTTGTAGCTATTTGAGGGCTCCGCTGTAAACATTTGATTGCTCAATTTGCATTCTTCCGCCCTCTGTCTTGACTCTCAGGCACTTTGAGATCAAGCCAAAAATAAAAATTAGTTCTTTTCCAGCTAATTCGCTCATTTTTGCAAATCCTCACTCTGTCCCCCTCTACCCTTGGAACTTGTCTCCCAAAGGAGGCCAGAGGGCCCAGGAGACAGATAGTCATCCTGGGGGCTGTTCCAGCTTTAAGGGAGTCTCTGGGAAGACAGCTACCCCCCAGGACTCTGAATTCTGACCTCTGACCTCTGAGGAGGAAGTGGAGTGGGGGTCACTGAGAACCACCTCCTGCCCCCTCTGTCCTGCAGGAGAGGATTGCCCCAGCTCCTGTCTTGAAGTTCCCTCTGTGAGGCCAGAGGAGGTGAGTCAGCTTCCTCATTCATTTATTCATTCATTCATTCACTCACTCAATCACTCTTAGGTGGAGTGATGTCATTCATTCATTCACTAGTCAAAGGACAGAGGGTGGGGCTGGTCAGATGGAACCAAGTCTTGGACTTGGTGGCTGGATTCCCGTGAGACAAGAAGAGGGCTCTGTTTTCAGACACGCCCTCCACCCTGGCCCGAAGCACCCCCAGCTGGTCCCTGATGCCAGGAAGGTCCTCAGAGTATCCCGCTTCCCAAGCAGGGCCCTCCCTCTAGGGATTGCAGGCAGGACATTACTGGCTGGGAGAGCAGAGTGAGTTGTTGTCCTTTTTTGAGCTTCCTGGTCTTACCCACCTGGCGGGGAGGGTGTGAGAGACGCCGCCTGCCTCACCAGGCCAACCATAACCACCCCACGCGTGTTGCTCAGAATGGAATCTGCTCGTCGTACTGGAGGCCGAAGCCTGGAGTCAGGTCTCAGGCTGCCCGTGCCTCATGGTGAGGAGAGGGTGGGGCTGGGACCAAGCCCCAGTCTCTGAATTCTCAGCCCCCCTTTATGGTCCCCTCTTCCTACACGAGGGGCGGCTTAGTGGTTACAGGAGGAGTCTCTGGAGAGAGGCAGTCACTCACAGCCCTGACACCACACGCTGTGTGACCCTCGGGGATGACTTCATCTCTCTGGGCCTCAGCTTTACTATTATGTGAAATGGGATCATAACAGCACGTTAGGTACCAGACCCTGTGCTTACAGCCCTTAACACATTGTAACTCAAGTCTTTCCCCACCCTAGAGTGCTTTGGGGTGGACACTATTATTAGCCCCATTTTACCGATGAGTACACCAAGGCACAGAGAGGTGAAGCAACTTGCTCTAGGCAGCACAACTGGAACACAAAAGAGCAGGGGTCTCACAAAGGGCCTGGCCCCAAAACTTTGGCATCGGGTGACCTCACAGGGTCCTGGGCGGCCCCAGTACATTGTGGCCTGAAGGCTCGCCTGGATGTCCAGTACACAGTTAGCGCTCAATGCAGACAGTAGGCGGTTTGCAGTGGATGGAGGTGCATTGTGCCTTCAAGGGACATTGGGCAATGTCTGGAGACATTTTGGGTTGTCACACCACACAGAAGGTGGCCTCTAATGGGTGGGAGCCAGGGACGAGGCTCAATACACCACAGAGCACAGGACCGCTCCCCCGCAACGACAAGAACAAGCCAGCCCACATGCCAACCATGCCAAGGCTGAGAAGCTGGGAGTTGTGATCTAGAAGGATCTTGCCATCCAGAAGGTGACTTCACTGACCCTCTGATGAGCCTGCCCACACCGGGAGGGGGGCGCTTTCCCCAGACCAGCTGGTCTGGGTGTCCCTAGAAGCCTCATTCCCTGGGTCCTCCCTGCAGGCTTCCAGGGTCCCAGAGAGCAGACTGGGTGTCCAGCCTGGGCTGGCTGGGCTGGCAGCAAGCGGCATTCCCCTGGCCCCCACCCCTGTGGACCCCGCATGCTCCTTACTTGCCAGCAGAGGGTCCAGAGCCGTCTCCTCCATTGGAGCACCTCCTGTGCACTGGTCTCCGGTGGACGCTGGGCTCCTGCAGCCAAGCTGCATGACACCTCTGCACCGGAATCTCGGGCAAGGTGACAGAGGCCGCCCTTGAAGGTGAGCAGAGTTTGCAAAGTGAGTCAGCGGGACAGAGTGTTCACAGCCAGGTGTTGCTGGGGGGTTGATTATTAACATGCAGCTCAGACACTCCCCCAGGATCCCCCTGCATGGCATGCGCCAGCCTTAATCGTGGGCCTGAGTGACACACCCAATCAGGGCCTTGGTTATCTACTGAAGGGGAGGGGCGGTGCCCAGGGACCCTCTTCCCTTCACCTACAGGGCTTCAGTTCTGAAAAGTCAGGGTCGCTGAAGGAGAGTGGTCCCATTTCACAGCCGGCACTAACCCCCTGGTCAGCAGTGGTCCCTTCAGACCACCCTGCTGCCCTTTCGCAAGCACCTTTTCTGTTCCCCATGCTGTGCCAGGCACTCGGCATATGTCATCTCCTTGAATAGTCTCTCCAACCCTGCAAATAAAGGTTTGGGCATCTTTGTGTCACAGATTGAGTGAAGCAAGGCCCAGGCAGGTCGCTGTCCAGCAACAGGTCTGGTGATGAGCGAGGAAGAAGAAGAGTAAATCATTTCTTCTCTTGGGGTCTGTTTCCTTAACTGATAAATGAGCTCACAGTACTGCCTGCACCGCAGGGCTATTGTGAGGGGGATCAATGCAGGAAAAACGTTGAGCCTGGAAGTCTGAGCACACAGTGGGTGCTCAATAAATGTTGGCTGTTTATTACGTCACTGGGCCATGTCTCGAGACCAAGGATCCTTGCCTGCTCCGCTCACTGGCGTCTCAGCACGTGGCAGGTGATGGATGAATGGTTATGTCAGGGGACGTGGCCCAGGCCACAGGGCAGGACAGAGTCTCCACCCACGAGGGTCCGACTCCTTTGAGGCCCCAAGATATTACTCATCACCTGGGGAAGTGAATCACACTTCCTTTAGGTAGGAGGTTTGAAAGCAGCAGCTCTAGGTGTGTCCGCGGGCTCGGTCCACATGGGCCCCCGGCCAGGAAACTGCTGACATTCCACCCGTGGTGCACATGACAGCAGAGGCCTGGCCCTGGTGACAGTGTGGCTGCTCGGCACTCTCTCCTACTGCTCTCCTGATTGGAGGAGGGGTGTGAGGGTGTGGACCAGGGTGGTGGCTTGATGAAGGAACGTGGGGAGACCTCCCTTGTGCGAGTGGGGGAAGCTTGGAGGGCAGGGGACTCTTGACGGGGGCAGGGCAGGAGAGCTGAGAACACATTGCATTGTTGCCCTCCCTAAAAGTCAACTCTGCGCTCAAGCGTTTCATTCCTAAGCCGGTCCTGGCTCTCTGGCCACTGCAGCCCCATCCTACAGGACCTCAAGTGAGATTCAAGGAACGCAAATCAGAGGCTGCCATTGGAGAGATGCAATGATACATCCAATTCATTCATTTCCTCCCTCCCTCATTCCCTCATTCACTCATTCACTCATTCATTCCATTGTTCACGCTCCTCTCCAGAAAGCATTTTCTGAGCTCCCATGATGTCTGGAAAGGATGTTTTGGGGTAAAGAGCAGAGATGAAAGTAGCCACGTTCCTGACAGTGCCTGGGATGGTGCAAGGGGGTCTCGCGGGGAGAAAGACGGGTTACAAAATTCCATTTTGAAGGTGAAGTAGATGCTCTCCTGTTGTCCCCCTTTTATAAGATCGGTGCCCTCATCCTGGGCTCTAGATGTGGTCTACACTGGGTCATGCTGAAGCTGGCAGAATCCCCCAGGGTTAGAATTTTCTTCGCTGTAGGTGAGGTTAGTCCACAGGGAGGGTGCAAATGCCAGCCAGTTGAAGCTTTGTTTGGCATTTAAAGCCTCCTAATGGGTTTTCAACATTTACACTTGTCTTATTATTAATAATCCCAATTACTAAGGCTTGGCCCTGCCAACTGCATATCGTTTTATAAATACTGTCGGGACAGGAAGGTCATCCACGGCTCTTTGCAGCAGCAGCAATGGTCCTATTGGTGAAAGAAAGTTTGAAATAAATTCTCAGGGCAGAAAAAGTCACCTCCCAAACGGAGGGCTGAGGTTTGCCCTTTAAGAAGTGCCTCTGTTTGCACTCAGGTGCTAGAGTAAAACTTTTAGGGGCTCTCCTGACCTTTAAATCATGCATGTGGACATTCAAAGCCAGGTTCTGCAGGGACCCGGCTGCCTGAGGGCGAGACTGGGCCACTTCTCGGGTATTTAAAAAGTGACAAATGGGTGTTTCTGTCAGGACATTCGAACAGGCTCTGGGCAGAGTTACTGGTGCAGGGAATGGAAAGACTGGGGAACTGCACTTCTCCCGGTGCCCTCTGAGCCGCTGGCTTCGCGTGAGCCAGGCGGGCGTTGTAAACAGTGAAATGTAATATTGCCTTATTTGGTCACAGAGGCAAGTTATCACTTGCCGGGGCCTCTTTGGCTTTGACTGTGTGAGCAAGGGCCAGACGGTGGGAGTGTGGGGGCTGCCGGGCGGGGCTCCAGGACCCCCCATTTGGAAAGAGCCCCCTGGGTTCTGGCATTGACAGGCTGCTTATGCTGGGGCACTGCCGGAGTCAGGGGGTGTCTCCCCGAATCCGGGGCCCCTGGCTGGCTTTGCAGTAGACTAGGAGTCTAGTGCAGGGGACTAGGTGTTAGAACCGCCTTCTACTTCTCAGTGGTTTGTATGGTACCCACATAGAAACTACAAAACTGATCGTCTCAGAGCAGAGTGGGGTTGAGACGTGGCAGGGGCCCCTGAATTTCAGGGGTATCAAGGAAAGCAAAAGCCAGGGGTCACTGTAGTGGGGGTCACTGGGGTGCCACGCTCGCGACTCAGCACCTGCCATGTGTCCTGGACACTGAAGTGCTTGGCTTCTGTTGGAGGGACAGATGGCTGGGGCCCTGGTGCTTGAACCGGAGCCTAGTGACAGCCACAGAGAGGACAGTCCCTCCCTCCAGGAGCTGCCCAGAGATAGCCCAGTGGAAATCCCCCTTGGTCCAGGGACAGCAGCACGCCACATACCCCTCTGGGAGACGCTGGTCTCCATGGGAAAGGCAGCCTCCTGCTTAGTCACCATTCTCCATGCCTGGGCATTCCCTCTGAGGGGTGACCTGGGGAGGACCGGACAGCATGAATCACAGGAAACAAAGAGGAAACACAAAGGGGCCATGACTCACAGGTGGCCCAGAGTGGAGAGGAAGGGCTGGTGCACAAACTGGTGGGCGGGGTGTTGGAGCCGGGGCCTGGCATCAGAGGACCCTGGGCTCAGGGCACCCAGGCAGTGTCACACAGGCCACGGGGCGGAGTTTGACATGTTTCAGGTGAAAAGGCAACTCCTGCTGAATCTTGATGGTCTTGAGCAGCCTTCCAACTTCACCCTGGCCCAAGTCTTGACCTCTTCCCCAGGCTCCCTGTCTACTGGACGGTTGGTTTCAGGTGAGCAGACAAAGCTGTCTGGAGCACCCGTTTCTTTTCCTGGAACCTGCTGTCTCGAACAGGTGGGACATGGGCTCACTGGGGCGCAGCCGTGCTCTGGTGAAGAGTTCGGCGGCGTCCCCCATAGCTCAAGGGGCCGTCCCTTGGGCAAGTTTTACTTCCCTGGACACTGGTGTCCTCATCTGTCGAATGGAGAGGTGTGATGGTTCTTCTAGGGACATTGCCACGTCCAAAGCAGTAGAAAGCCTGAGGACACAGTTTGTGCTGAGCTGGCCCAGGTGAGCAGCAGAAGAGGCAGAGTGGCTGGAGGCGGCCCCACGTGGGGTGATCTTAGTGTGGACGCCCGTGACCTCGGCCTTTGCATCTGAAAAACCAGTGAGGCTTGATGACGGCCAAGATGGCGGATCGTAGTTTTCTGTGAGCTTCCCAATGGGTCTGGCCTTTTTTAAACCTTATCGTCTCATCAGGTGTTTAAACCCATTTGCACCAATTTGGTTGCTGAGAAAGCTGACACCTGAAGAAATGAAGCGACTTGGCTGAAGTCACTGAGACCTGGATCCCGGTCTCTGGGCTTGTCCTGTGGCACCGAGACCCTGTGGGGTGTCTGAGCTGGGGAGGCCCAAGACCATCGCCCCCCTACCAGCGATGCTGGGCTCCTTCTGGGTAAGGAGAGGAGGTTGGGTCTCCAGAAACATCTCTTTGGAAAGTTTTAAAAATTCCCATCATGAAACAATTCAGTTTGGGGGTGTGGGGGGGAGCAGGCACGATGTGAACATCTGATCTAAGAGTTGTTCCTCCTCCAAAAATCCTTCCAATAACTAAGAATAGTGGATTCTGTTCTGACCATTAAACTTGAACCCCACTTATCATTTTCCGACACGTTATGCCATTATTTTGAATTGTCGGCAAGAGCGCCTGTTGCTTCAGGGGTTGGCGGGCGTCCCGTTAGGCGCTTTTGTTTGGGCCTAGAGATAGGATTGCAGCTGTCTTATAAAGAGAGATGCGAGAAAAGGAGAAGAGTGGCATTTTTTTCCCCCTTCCCTTTCTGAGATATGTTCTGAGTTCTGCCTTCTGGGCTGGCTTCCTGGGGAAATGCATAGGAGGCCTTATTTGGGATTATGGAGTTCCTTGGATTTTACGGGCATTAAATACTTGCTCTCAACACCATGTCTGAGCTTCAGTTTCTGCGATGGGCGATGCTGGTCTTGTGGGAGGCTGCGTGTGACGGCGAGAAGCTGGCGGACCCGGTCACCAAAGTTGCTCGACTGAGCCGTCTGCTCTCCTGCACGGTGGCAGTGATGACAGCTCCAGATGCAGGATGCGATGAGATGCTGTGTGTGTGTGTGTGTGTGTGTGCGCGCGCGCGCGCGAGTGTTTGCGTAGGGACGTGGAGCGCACGTGGCAGCCTCTAGGGCCAAGCCTGCGTTGCATGCTGGGCTGAGAATAAAGAGTAGAGGTCTGCCGAGCGCTCACTGTGGCCCCAGATCTGATAGAGGCACTGCAATGCTCAGTGAACCCTCCCAGCAGCCCTGCTGGATGGACGAGGAAAGTGAGGCTCAGAGAGGTTTAGTTACTCTCTCAAGGGCACACAGCCTGAGTGGTCACACCAGAGTTTGAGTACTCTCACAGATTGTCCTTTCTCTCTCTGCTCTCAATCAAATGCCCACAGGTGCCAGAGACGTGGACCCATTGTTGGTGGTCTCCCTGTGACATGACAAGCCAGGCTTTTCAAAAAAACCCAAAAGGGAATGAAAAATGGTGCAGCAGTTGCAGAAAACACTTTGATTCCTCACTGAGTTAAACATAGACTAGTCCCATGACCTAGCACTTCCACTCCTGGGTATTCACCCCAAAGAACTGAAAATGGGTTTGAACAAAAGATGGTACACTATGTTCACAGCAGCATTATTCACAACAGCCCAAAGCGGGAAACAAGCCACACCCACCGACAGATGATGGATAAACCAAACGTGGTCCATCCACACGACGGAATGTTCCTCAGCCGTAAACAGGAATGAAGCACGGCACGCTACAGCACAGAGGGACCCTGAGGACATTATGCTGAGTGCAGGAAGCTGACCAAAAAGACCTCAAAATGTACGTTGCCATTTATATGCAATTCCCAAATAGTCGAACCTATAGGACAGAAAGCAAGTTGGTGGCTGCTAGGGGCTGGGGGGAGGGGCGGTGGGGAGTGACGGCCAATGGGCCTGGGTTTCCTTTTGGGGTGATGACAATATTCTGGGACTAGATGGTGGCCATAGTTGTATGACATGGTGAAGGCACAAAATGCCACTGAACTGTGCACCTTAAAAGAGTTAAAATGCTGAATGAGTCAGAGTCGGTATGTGGGGTCCCCAGGGGATGTGTGGCTTCTGCTTCCTGGCAGCCTGTCCTCCCTCTGAGACAAGGCTCCCACTTTCCCTGGGACCACCGTCCCCACTCTGGTCATGAGGACAAGAAGGGGCCGACCGCTCTGTCCAGCTATCGGGTGGCCTGTGACCCGGTCTGGCCTTGAGCTCTGCCAGTCCTGGGACACAGTGATAGGTCCAGGGATGGCCATGGGGCTCAGGCTGGCCTAGTAGAAGTTAGTCCTGGTAGTTTTGCTGGAATCTGGATGAGACAGAAGCCTGGAGCTGCTGATGGCATCGTCACCACCCCTTGGGGACAGCGCAGGGGTAGCAGAGCTAAAAGCTGAAGGCAGTTCTACCCTGGGTCCACCTGGGCCTAGTTAGTGGACACTTGACCTTCCAGAAATGTGACCTGATCGTTATTCAGTTGTCTAAGTTTTTATTAGGTTTCTGTCACTTGCAGATAGGGCGTCCTGAGGAATGCAGGAGGTGTGCAAATTTTAGCTGCCCCTCGGGCCGGGGTGGGAGCTGTTTGGATTAGCATTAGCTGACTGACCAGGCGGGTACTGGGGCCTGTCCTGCTAAAGAAAGGGTATGTAGCAGGGCCCTCGGACAGGGCAGTGTGGGGACACACCCTTCCTCACTGCGTCTCTGGGGCCCATGCCTCCTCAGAGGGCCAGCCTTCCCCACCACATAGTTGGGAAGGAGTCCTGGCTTTGGTTTCAGGCACACCTGCGTGTGGCACCTCCCCACCACCTGCCAACCATGTGACCTTGGGCTGGACTCTTGTCCTTAAGGCCTCAGTGTCCTCACCTGCAAGTTGGGGATCATGATGTCCAACACCAGGTACCATAGCCCTGAGTGCCCCTCGGTCTTTGAGCAGCCTGGCCAGATCCTGGCTCCATCATGTGCCCCCTCCTGCCTCCATTTCCCCATCTGTCACATAGGAGGAATGAGGTTTCTCCTTCCGGGGCGGCTGCCCAGCGGAGGAATCTGTGAGTATAAATGCTCAAAACAGTGGCTGGGTGACACTTGGTGAACACTGCTAGCCCCTGGCCGGGCTATGGTGAGGATTAAGGGGACAATCTGGGAAGGGCACGGGTCCCCCTGTTCACCCCGCTCCCAAGCCATTCCAAGCCTTGGAAGTGGCTGCAGCTGGCTTCCCTCCAGAGTGGGCTGATCTGTCACCCAGTGACAGCTGTGCCTGCACCCTTGCCCGCTCCTTAGCTGTGATGCCAGCGTCCAGGAATGCCCCGTCCCACAGCCTTCAGCCTCTTCTCTGGGAGCTCATGCATTACGGCTGCAAAGGTAAATAAATGCCGTAAGCTGTGCTCCAGCTGCCTGCCCGCTGATGTGGCATCTGCAAACACAGGGTGCCGCCGGCCACACGCTGGTGCCACACAATGGACCTGACTGCTCCACGTTCAAAATGGGGTGTGAAGGAGGCCCAGGGAGGGCCTGGTGGCTCCCTCCTTTACCCTGGTGGGCGGGGCACTGGCCTGGTGGGACCCTGGCTCATCCCTCGGCCCTGCACCTGCCCCCAGACCCCCTTCCTAACCCGTCCTCTAACTCTCCCCCTGCTTCTCCTCTCTCTTCTTCCCTTCCCCTCTCCCTCTGCCCTCTGTCTCTCCCCCACCCCACTCTCGGTTACACCAAAGCTCCTTGGAGACTTGGGCTGGCAGCAGGTTCCGTGGTAGCTGATGGAGAGAGAAGGACAGAAAATTCTCCTGCTGGTCTTTGGGGATTTGGAGAAAGGCAGATTTGAATTAAAATGAGACCTGACTAGATCTAGAAACCTTGATGTTAGAAAGAAAAAAAGGAAAGGAAGATGCCGCATTAAATCTGTGGCCCTAATTGTACCCCAGTGGGAAGAAACTGTACTCATTAACCAAGGAACGTATCATTTATAAGATTTTTGGCCTAGATAGAATCCAAAGGCACTCGGATCCCCAATAAACCCACCGCAGTGAGTACAGGCCAAGGGTTCCAGGTGACGGTGGGAAAAACGCCTGTTTCAGAGCCAGTTTCCAGGTAGCAACCTCTACAGTCACACAGAGCCCCACGCTTGGTTTAATGTTCTGCTGTCCCCATCCTACTCTTCTCAACTCTTTTATCTTTGAACTTGTGTTTTTAGATGAAGTCCTATGGAGCACGTGTACGACGAGCAAGGAGCCAGGTACAGCTCACCCTGGGAGCCAGGTGAGGCTCTCCCTGCCTTGCTGCCCTTTCCAGAACACACCTGAGCACTGAGTTCTGAGGCAAGGTAAGCGGGTTCCATCCAGACCCAGACATACTTCAGTCTCAGAGAGAAGGCACTGCCATCCTAGGAACTCACCCGGTTCTCCCTTCCCCACGTCAGCTCCCTATTTCACCAGGCACACCGCCACGGACAGTGTGGAAGGAAAGGGACAGATGTGATGGAAACACGGCTGAGACAGGTGTGCAGTCTTCCCGCTGCTCTGGTTAAAAACAGAAATGCACCTGTGTGTATGAGCTACGGAATGTGAGTGGTGTAATTTCGGCGATTCTGCACATGTGTTCGGTGGTCTTATATTTGCATTCCCTTTCCTCCCCCTCCCCCAGTTCACACTCAGGGTCCCCTCTCAGGATGGGATTCCCACAGTGATGGCCAGCACCAGAATCCAGCGCCACCTGGCAGGCGGGTGTCAGATACATGAAGTGTCACGTTTCGGTCGTGGTTAAGGCAGATTCTGACCATGTAATAAAGAGGGCAGTAGTACAGAGAAGGGGTTGGAGCATGAGCTTGAGGGGAGGTCGGGTAAAATGACCCATTGTGGCTAGACCATCTCTCCCTCCGGTGCTCTTAGGGAGGAGATGGACACACCTGTCCAGGGAGCAGGATTCTCCTGGGCAAGGGGATGGAACTCCAGACCCCTGGACACACTCTCGGATGGGAATGTCTCCAACCAAGGCCATGGACAAAAGAGGGACCTGGTTCTCAACGGGACCCCCACCTGCTGGCTTCATAGCCGAGTCTAAGGTTGAGGGAGCTGGTCCTGCCAAGCCGGGGCTCCTGATGGGGAACAGTGACAACCCTTCAATCCATGGGCCCGTTGGGACACGTGGAGGACCTGAGTGGGCCTCTCCAGGCGCGCAGCGGGGATGCGCCGGACCCGTGTTCCACAGCGACACCTTGTGGCGGCAATGGGAGCCATCAGTCCAACTTGGGCTCCGGGGGCCCATGGAGCCCGGCCCGCCTCCCATTGGAGAAAGACCTTTGGGCTATGAAATCTCCCAAGGTTCTCAGACCATTCACTGCGGTGGCGGAAGCTTCCAGAGGAAGATGCTCGACTTCCAGCTAAGGTGGGCAATGTCGGAATGCACAGAGAATTGGAAGACTACGAAAGGAGCCGGTTTCTGTGTCTGGGTGGGTTCTAGTCACGTAGGTCTCAGCGTCACGGGTGACACCAGCCTGGTGTGTGCAGCGTGGGCCTGGGCTTCACGAGCAGTTTGGCACAGAAACACAGAAATGCGTTTTCCTGCTGGAGCAAACAGTCCTCTCCCAGTGAGCTGTGCCCCTCAGCCAGCCCCCTCCAGGGCTCAGGACCTTCCACTGTCTGACAAGGCCCCTTTCACTCACCTGCCTCCCTGGTGCCAACCGTGGCTGACAAGCCCGCTGCCCTGCCTCCACCCGGCTCCCCTGGGGACCACAGTGGGCACCCCCTCTGCTCTGAAGCACCCAGATTGGAGCCCAGTCGTGTCTAAGGCAAGGACTTCCCTAGCTTTGCACTTGGAAGGGAAACCGGTAGGTGCTCAAGAATGTCAGCCTGGGTGTCTCATTCTTCCTGCCCAGGTTTGTCCTTCAAAGACCTGCCCGCTCTCCAGGAGACGGTTGGCCTACTTGAGTCGCCGGGAAGTCCCCAGTGGGGCGCCTGAACCTCAGCCGTGGGGGCAGCTGTCACCTAACATGTCCAAACTGACGGGCAAGCCCTGATCGTCAAGTGCACAGGTGGCGTCACACGTGTCACACCCCTGGAGCCGGATCCTGGGCTTACGTCCTGCATCTTGCACCCACAGGAACAGGACTGGGCTTGCCCCAAATTCTTCCCTGCAGCGGACATGACAGGTCACTGAGACCCACACCCGTCCTGGGGCAGAGGTGGGTCAGAAAGCATCTGGTGTCCCTCAGAGCCCCCTTTCACCAGCCCAGTGTCCTGGGGGGCTGACATGCACAGGCAGCCCGTGGCCCCCGTGTTGTTGCCCTCTGGCTTTCACTCTGGTTGCTGATTAGCCTGGCAATAGCAGGGGAGGGAGAGGTTGGGGAATTTGTCCCTCGTTCCTCCCCTGCAGTGGCCGAGCTCCTCTCGCAGAGGTGGCAGCATTGTTGGGTGGCCCATCCTACAGCCACGGCTTCATCCTGTTCTGATAACACCTGCCCCTGGCCCTTTCAGTCTGGGGACACATGGGCTACCCATCTACTGCTGCCAACAGGGGACCCTGGGTAACCCCCATCGTTGGTTTCTCTTCTCTCTGTTCACACCTTTAAAAAGTTCCATTCATTAACCGCTCTTGGTCTCCCCTTCTGAGAGGGATGTGTCATCTCTCTTCATTTGAGCACTTCTGGAGAGGGTTTCGGCCCTTGGAGAGGCAGAGGCGTGGGGCTGGGCAGGGCAGGCTAGGAAACGGTCTTCTCTGTCTAAAATTGTCCCGTGTCACAGCCACTCCTCATCTTGAGCAGTGACCAGCTCCCTCTGCTCTCTCTGCCATGAGTCAGTCCTGCAGATGGCGGGAGCCAGCCGTGCTGTCCCCTTCCATCTCTTTCCCTACAGCCTGGAGGTTCCGGCCCCTCCCTTTCCTGGTCTTTGTTCTCCACTCACACCCAGTGACTCAGGGTCCCCTTGACAAGCAGGCCCAGACGTGAACTTGTGCCCTGCGGTCTGATGCCAGGTGATGAGGGGCACAGATGTATAAGGAAAGCCCAAGCCTTGGAGACAGGGTGAGGTGCAGCATTAGGGGACACCCCTCCTTTTCATCTCTTTGCAAGCCCAGAGAGGGGCAAGTCCAGGAGAGGACGCTGGTCTGGCAGCCGGGAGGACCCGCACCCCGCCTGGGGAGGCCCAGCCCCAGCTGTGAATCGGAATCACCTGGAGAGTTTTTAAAAGTCCAGATGCCCAGGACGTTCCAGTCACACAGAACCAGACTCACCGAGGATTTCCAGGAAACACCTGGGGGCTGGGGACATGTTGCCTGGGCCAGGCCGGTTGGCTCAGGGAGGATGGTGGGAGGGGCCGCACGGCAGGGCAGTGTCTCTGTGCCAAGAACGCCTGTGTCAACAGGAATGGTTATTGCTCAGAAGCACAAGCTGGTGCCTGGGGACATTCCATGAACTGTGATGCTTAGAGCATCAGGGACTGGGGTTTCCAGAATGCCCAGTGTGCCTGCGGGGACCACAAACCACAGTGGGGTTTCACTCCTTTCCTTAAATAATTGTAGAAACGTGGAAGTGCTGGGATCTGGATGTATGGCTGTCCCCTTGTCCACGCGGCGGGGCTCTGCCTTGGGTGGCCTCTAGCCATGGGGCAGCTTCATGCACAATCAGGTTGAGGTGTCCCTTTTACCTGACAGAGAACTGCACAGACGTTTGTCTGCAAGGTCCATGCGGCAAGTGACGTCCCGAGGGGCCATGCCCTCATGCAGCACACACAGTGAACAATGCCACGGCCACTGAATGCCACAGAACTCCGAACCTGGTCGTTTCATTTTTAGGCTGTATGGGTAATTTCCTTCCTTCCTTCCTTCCTTCCTTCCTTCCTTCCTTCCTTCCTTCCTTCCTTCCTCCCTCCCTCCCTCCCTCTCCTTCCTTCCTTCCCTCCCTCCCTCCCCCCCTCTCCTTCCTTCCTTCCTCCCTCCCTCCCTCTCCTTCCTTCCTTCCCTCCCTCCCTCCCTCCCTCTCCTTCCTTCCTCCCTCCCTCCCTCTCCTTCCTTCCTTCCCTCCCTCCCTCCCTCTCCTTCCTTCCTTCCCTCCCTCTCCTTCCTTCCTTCCTCCCTCCCTCCCTCCCCCCTCCCTCCCTCTCCTTCCTTCCTTCCTTCCTCCCTCCCTCCCTCCTCCCTCCCTCTCCTTCCTTCCTTCCTTCCTCCCTCCCTCCCCCCTCCCTCCCTCTCCTTCCTTCCTTCCTCCCTCCCTCCCTCTCCTTCCTTCCCTCCCTCCCTCTCCTTCCTTCCTTCCTCCCTCCCTCCCTCCCTCTCCTTCCTTCCTTCCCTCCCTCCCTCTCCTTCCTTCCTTCCTTCCTCCCTCCCTCCCTCCTCCCTCCCTCCCTCTCCTTCCTTCCTTCCTTCCTCCCTCCCTCCCTCCTCCCTCCCTCCCTCTCCTTCCTCCCTTCCTCCCTCCCTCCCTCCCTCTCCTTCCTTCCTTCCTCCCTCCCTCCCTCTCCTTCCTTCCTTCCTTCCTCCCTCCCTCCCTCCCTCTCCTTCCTTCCTTCCCTCCCTCCCTCTCCTTCCTTCCTTCCCTCCCTCCCTCCCTCTCCTTCCTTCCTTCCTTCCTCCCTCCCTCCTCCCTCCCTCCCTCCCTTCCTCCCTCTCCTTCCTTCCTTCCTCCCTCCCTCCCTCTCCTTCCTTCCCCCCTCCCCCTCCCTCCCTCCCTCCTTCCTCCCTCCCTCCCTTCCTTCCTTCCTTCCTGTAAATAGTTGCTGAGCACCTGCTCTCTCTACTACCCCCTGATTAGAGTCTACTGAAAAATGAGTCTTTCCTGATTGAGGCCTGTTGAAGCCAAAGAGCAGCACCCGGGACCGGCCTCACAGGAGCAGCAGATTACACGGGCAGGCCCCACTGCCGGACGCTCATGGATTCTGCTTTGGGATTGTTTTCTCCTTACTTGCTTTCGTTACATTCTGGAGGCCAATAACCCAGCCTCACTGGGAGTCCCAGCTATTGAAATTGTGGTTAGTCCAGGTTTCATTTGTTACTCAGTTTCTACCAAGTGACACCTGAGTGAAGCCAGCTGGATTCTGGGTGGGAAATGACGCCTGAAGTGAGGGGGGAGAGGTGTCCCAGGAGAAGACGCGGGTGGGCAAGGAGGGGGATTGTCTCCATTTTGCCAGACGGGGTCCTCCCTTCTGTTCCAGGAGCAGGACGCCCCACAGAGAACAGGCAGGGGGTCCTGAGAGTATATTGCTCCATGGTCTGGGGGTACAGTCTCTTCCCAGCCCCAGGCCCATCTGACCAGAGGAGGCCAGACCCGGAGGGTGGGTGCCACCACGGGTCAACTCAGCAAGAACCTTGGCCACCTGTCATGCGGGGTCTCTGGTCCCGCTCCCCGCACAAGAACGCAGGAGATGGTGAGGCCAAAAAGGAACACCCAAGGAGCCATAGATAGGGGAGTCATACCTCTATATTCTCCCTGGCGACTGGGTTGGAGACACAGGAAGCAGGCTCCACATGATGTGCAATCCGCCATCCACTTCTCTGCCAACTGACCCCACTTGCTCACTGCAATCCCTGCCTCCTAGCTCAGCCACGGCAGTTATATCAGTGGCTAATGGCTAACTGGTTACAGCTGATGGCCAACTAGTCACAGCTGATGGCCATCTACTACCTGAGCCAGCACCTTTCCACGTGAGGCCGAGAGCCTGGAAACTGCTCTCTGGGGCTCTGTCCCCACACCACCCAAGCCCTGGAAGGTGGCAGTCCTTCAGGAACCCCCACTGTGCACACTCATTCTGGTCATTGGGCTTCTGCCTCAGTTTCCCTCAGTGCTGAATGGCCACACCTCCCACCCTGGCTGGGAACCGCTCCTGAACCCCGTCCAACTTAGCTGGGGTCCTCCTGCCAGCCCTTCCCATCTCAGGCACTGCTGTGGCTCTGGCATGTGACCCTCTTGCCCTGTCCACCGAGCTCAGGCCCCTGAGCAGAAACAGCGCCAAGGCAAATTAAAAGGAGGGCCCATGTTTTGATGAGAGCCCACAGCTTAATCAACAGCAGTCAGTGTTTCAGGGGAAATGCTTGTTTGTTGGGAGGTGGAAACATACCAGGTGACCATTCCCAACCATCTTTGCTTCACAAGCATGATTAGATTCCTCTCTACGGATGGATTTCAGTCCTGGCCATGCAGGAAGGACATCACAATTCTGTGTGGTCACTCGCCCCTTTGCTGACCTGGAAGAACTCAGAAGGCCTCTCACCTGGTGCCCTTTAAGACAACTTAAAAATGACTGACATTTTGGGGACCAGCCTCAGAGGAGAAGCAGGGTACCCGAATAATGGCTCCCCGATGGGGATTGAGTTTCTCAAGTCTTACAGTGACAAGCCCACAGGTATGAAATCAGGAGGGGCCTTGCTGAGTCCTGAAACCAAGACCTGGAGAGGAGCCCGGTGGCCTATCCAGGGCAGGACCCCCTCCGTGCCAGCGCCACCCGGTGGTACAGACTGGCCGTCAAGGAGGACGTCCCAAAGCCTCTCAGCGGGTGTCTTCCGCTGCTGCTGCTCTCTCAGGGCCCCTCCTGGGGAGCCTCCCAGCGCTGGCTTCCGGGTTTGGCCTGGGTCAGTCCCTGTAATAGCTTCCCCGTGGGAAGGAGGCGGCGGCGTGGGAAATGGCCGGGTTGGCCACAGGGCACACGCTGATGCAGACCCCCACCTCCCTCTGGCCTGGTCCCCGTGGGAGGAGGGAGGGGCGCCTGGCAGAGCAAGCTTTCTGTCCTCTAAGTCTTTTGTAAGTGCAGTGGGATTGTCCCGTCCCCATGGCTATTTCCACGGGCCACTCGGCTTCCTCCGGACCCACACTCAGGAGGAATTCCACAGGCAAAGTTCTCCTCTTTCAGGGTCCCTTTTAGGCCCTGCTTCCCGCCTCTGAGACCAGCCTCGCCCCACAGCCACAAGGTCTTAGCAGTGACTGAACTCGCCCGGTGGCCTTGTGGCCAGCAGTGTCCTGTCCGCCTCTGGGGTAGGGCCTTTGTGGGTTCAGGGCTCATCCTCAGCTCCTTCCTTACACCTGGAAACTGCCAGGCTGCCAGTCGGTCTTTGCCCTCCAACCCCGGCCTGTGGGAGCCTCTATAGGTCACCAGCAGGCTTGGCTTTGTCCTCTAGGGTAGGAGCTGCTTGAGGGGCCAGTGGCTGGGCTGGGCAGCACCTTAATTCCACCAAATCTGGAATCCTGTCTTCTGCCACCAGCACTGTTGGTGTCCTTCATTCCTTTATCCACCAAAGTTATTGTGTCCCGCCTGCTGTTAGGTACACACCCAGTCCTACCCTCTTGGGGGTTCAGCTCTGACGGAGGAGATGGACATTGATCAATTGAAACTGGCATCTTGGACTCACAGTGATGGGGAGGTCCCTGGTGCCACGAGGGTGTGCCCCACGGAAACTGGTCCTTGCCAGGGAGACCAGAGGACACCTCCCGTACATGATTACGCATGGGCTGAGATCTGCAGACTGTGGAGGAGGATGGGAGCGAGCCACCCACTGAAGCTTTGACACGAGGGCGAAGCCGGTTTGCTTTTTGAGTGGAGCATGGATTGGGGGAGGGGGTTCACTGGAGGGAGGGAGAACAGTCAGGGAGCAGGCAAGTTGTCCAGGTGAGAAGCGACGGGTCCCGGGTGGTATGGGTGCAGAGGGCAGAAATGGGCACAATTGTAGTATTTGCAACCATTTTCTCTTCTACTGTGTTTCCCCGAAAATAAGACCTAGCCAGACCATCAGCTCTAATGCGTCTTTGGAGCAAAAATTAATATAAGACCCGGTCTTATTTTACTATAATATGAGACTGGGTCTTATATAATGCAATGTAATGTAATATACTATACTATACTATACTATACTATACTATACTATACTATACTATACTATATAATACCGGTCTTATATTAATTTTTGTTCCAAAAGATGCATTAGAGCTGCTTGTCTGGCTAGGTCTTATTTTCGGGGAAACAGGGTAGGATGAACCAAGGCATCGCAGCCACGCGTGGAGCTCTAGTCCCCAGCACAGTGCAGCCAGGCCCCGCCTGTGGCTCCCCACTCCCTCGCCTCCTGGGCCGTCGCTCCGCTGGCTTCTCAAGGGTCTTCTTTGTGTGGATTTGGACTTGGGTGAAAACCGCTGCTTTTCCCCCATGAACCCACCTGTGCCGCCCACTTGGCGGTCCCGAGGCGCCTGGAACCTGCCGTGGCTTGATTTGATGAGCCCGTCTTGCTTCTGGCTCGTTTGTTCCTCTTTGTGGTAAAGGCCTTTTATTTTGTGAGAGATTTTGTCGGACGTATCCCTTTGCAGAGCCACAGAGGGAGCTCCAAGGTCCCAGGTGGGTGGGATCAGGGCCAGATTCACACGGGCTCCCAACGCCTGCACCTGGCCCGGCCTTCGCACCTGCCCCGTCTGCACGGAGCTCCCCTTCCTGTCGAGTGGAGAGGAAAGAGGCAGCCAGTCCTGGGCATGGGGAGGCCGAGCTTGGCATCAGGACAGACCCTCGTTCTCAATGGGACCAGGTGGCGTTGGAGGAAAGGGACAGGGATTTTGCCCCCCCCCCCCCCCGGGGACCCTTGGTGATGTCTGGAGACATTTTTGACTGCCACAGGTGGGCGGGGTGCTAGTGGCATATAGTGTCCTATAGAGCACGGGACAACGCCCACTCCAAGCAAGGCCTGTTCTCGCCCAAATGTCAGTCGTGCTGAGGGGAAGGACTCCGACCCTGGGGGAAGCCCATTCCAGCCTCCGTGAGGGGTTGACTTTGGGGTTCCTGGCACTCACTCTGCCCCCTGTGGGCTGAGAGTGCTGGCCCCGTGTTTGTCCATCTTTAATAAAGATTTGCTGTGGGCACTGGGCTATACTATTGAAATAGAAAAGAGAGTAAGAATTGGGACACAGCCCATGTCACCAGGGGCAGAGGCCAGCACAGGGGCAGTTACGGCTCAGTGTGGGGGTGGTGGGCAGCCTCCTGAACAAAAAAGGGGCTGGATCTGCCCCAGGGATGTGCCTTTGGGATGGGCCGGGACAAACCAGGCCAAAGGACACAGCATGCACAAAGGCCCTGAGGCGTGGCCCCTCCACAGGTTAATGCCCATCTGTCTGAGCTGAGAAGCTGGAAGGTGGAAAGGTCCTCCCTGGGGCCTTGTCCCTCCTGGGTGCCCTGGGTCCCCAACCCACGTTTATCCAGCCTTTTTACTTCCCTATCTCTGGGGGAAGAATGCTGATGGCAGCCAAGCCATCAACATGGACTTTCAACATGAAAGAAAGGGCAAATCCCAGGACTGCCACCCCTGTGACAGGGAGAGGACATCCCCCACTCCTGCACTGTGGCTGGAAATACAGCCCAGGATGGCTACGCGAAGCAAGTCTTGGAGCCGACCCAGTGCCCTGGCCTTGGCCATCCCACAGTCTCTCCCAGGACTGAGTGACCCATCCTGACAGCACACAGGACCAGGAGGGGCTGTTCACCCAGGATCTGGCAGCCAAGTGACCCTGGTCGTCAGGGAAGCGATGCCTGCCACGTCTCCCTGCGGGCACGCCGGGGAGGGCTGGCTGGGAGGACCGGCTTTCATTGTTTGCAGATATGTCCACTTTCTCTGTTCGCAGCCACGCTGTTGGTCTTCAAACTTGGCAGATGAACTTCCCGGCGGAGATAATATCCTAGCAACGTCCTGGGTAACCCGGACACCCGTGGTTAGAGCTGCAAAGTTGTTTACATTGTGTTTAATGGCATTTGAGAGAACTCGGCTGTTTTGAAGCCTGGAGCATGGCCGTTCGGAACTTCCAAAAGTCGATCCTAGGGCAGCGAGGTCTAAAAACAGATGGGCTGACTTTGTAGGATGGTGAACTCTAAACTTCAAACACAGCCCTGGGCGTTTGGAGGCTGCTGGGCTGCGAGAGGCTGCGTATCCTCTGTGGAGCTGCGTCTCCTGTGAGAGCCCCTCATGCTGTGGACGCAGGCTCAGGGCTGCTGGTCTCAGCTGGAAATGTGTATGTGTGTCTAGGGGGGGTTAAGGTGACGGGGGGTGGGGTGGATCAGAAAAAGAAGTGAAAGAGTCCACAAACTTAATAAGAATAACATCTAACTTTAAGTGTAGCACATATTAGGAGCTCAGTGTTTGTTGGAAGCAAAAGAAGTGTACTTTTAATAATGATGACGATGATGCCATTGTGGTGACTGTTTTTTTTACTGTTATTAGTGTGTTGAAGAGGTCCAGTGACAATGCAAACAAACAAACAAGCAAAAACCCACAAATAAATAAGAAAAAGAATAAGTTCCTGGAAGAAGAATCGCTGGGTCAAGTGGACAGCTGTTGTTCACTGACATCTGTAAAAGAGCAGATTTAGACTCCCAGCAGCAATAATGAGAGTTTTCTCCAAACCCTCCCCAGCACTGTGCACTATCCACCTTTTCCATCTTTGATAGGTAAAGACGTGTAGTTTTCTTCTGCAAATCTTTCTCTTTTTTTTATTGGGGAAGCGGATCAGGACTTTATTGGGGAACAGTGTGTACTTCCAGGACTTTTTTCCAAGTCAAATTGTTGTCCTTTCAGTCTTAGTTGTGGAGGGCGCAGCTCAGCTCCAGGTCCAGTTGCCGTTTTCTAGTTTCAGGGGGCACAGCCCACCATCCCTTGCGGGAATCGAACCGGCAACCTTGTGGTTGAGAGGATGTGCTCCAACAAACTGAGCCACACAGGAACTCAGTGGCAGCTCAGCTCAAGGTGCCGTATTCAATCTTAGTTGCAGGAGGCGGTACCCACCATCCTTTATCCCTTGCGGGACTCGAGGAATTGAACTGGCAACCTTGTGGTTGAGAGCCCACTGGCCCATGTGGGAATCGAACCAGCAGCCTTCGGAGTTAGGAGCATGGAGCTCTAACCACCTGAGCCACCGGGCCAGCCCTCTTCTGCAAATCTTGATTTCGACTGAAGTTGCCCTTTCCTTCACACACCTAAGAGTAATTTTTATTACTTTTCTGCGAGGTCTCTGTGCACCCTTTGCCCATTTTCCCCTGGACATTTGGTTTTTTTCTGTGACACTCACAAGTGCTCCTTGCCAAACAGTTTCGGTTCATGTCACATGGAGAATGTGGTTAAGCCACACTTTCTAGCCACATGGTGAGTACCGGGTCATATGTCGTTATAAAGGGAAGTTTCTGCCTTACTACCGGCATGTGCGTCTGATCGCTAGTTTGAAGCCCTCAGAACGCTCCTTTCTGCCTGGCAATGCAGACTGGCAACATCTGAGATGTTCCCTGAGTAACTAGGAGGAGACCAGCATGTCCACACACCCTAGCTGGATGTGTCTCATGAGCTAGAGATAAACCATGGTAGTTTTAGGCCATGACAATTTGGGGGTTGTTTTGTTCCTGAAGCATAACCTATCCTAGATTGACTAATACATTTTCTTATTGATTCATAAAAGCTGTTTATTCATTAAGGAAATTAACTCTTAGTCTGTGGTATGAATAACAAATATTTTATATAGGTTTTTTGACATTGGGCTGTTTTTGCCATTCAGAGATTACAATTTTTGTATAATCAACTTTATTAATGTTTCTCTCATGGATTGTGTTTTTCACCTATAGGAAGGCCTTTTCTTTTCCAAAACCCTTTTTTTAAAAAAATCCTCCCTGCTTCCTTTTTCCTTTTTCTTTTTATGACTTTATTAAGAGATGATTCAAATACCATAAAAGCTACCCATTTAAAGTGTATATTCACAGAGTTGTACAAATAAACCACAATCTAATTTTAGAATATTTTCATCCCCTCCCCAAAGAGAAACCTAGTCTCAATTAGTCGTCGTTCCCGATTCCTAACATAGCCCCAACCTCAGGCAACTACTGATTCGCTTTCTGGCTCTATACATATTCTGGGTCAAATGGAATCATGTAATCTGTGGTCTTTTGCGCCTGGCTTCTTTCACTTAGCATACTTATTCTGAGTTTCATCAATACTGTAGCATATATCAGTACTCCATTCCTTTTTATGACTGAATAATATTCCATTTTATCAGTTGATAGACATTTGGGTTGTTTCTGATTTGGGGCTATTATAAATAATGCTGTTATGAACATGCATGTACAAGCTTTTTCATCGACATATGTTTCCATTTCTCTTGGGTATTGGAATTTCTGGGTCACATGGTAACTCTATGTTCAGTATTTTGAGGAACTGCTAAAATGTTTTCCAAAGCAGCTGCACCATTTTACATTCCCACCAGCCACGTATGAGGGTTCCAGTTTCTCTACCTCCTCACCAACATTTGATATTGTCTGTTTTTTAAATTTGAGCCATCCAAGTAAGTGTGAAGTTGTTTCTCATTGTGGTTTTGATTAGCATTTATCTAATGACTCATATTCAGAATCTTTTTATATGCGTATTGACCATTTGTATATCTTCTTTGGAGAAATGTCTATTCGAATACTGTGCCCATTTCCAAACTGGATTATTTGTTGTTATTTTGAGTTGTAAGAAATTTTTATGTGATTCACAAATCTTTTTCTCCCATTCTGTAGGTTGTGTTTCCAATTTCTTGACATTATTGTTTGCAACACAAAAGGTTTTGATTTTGATGATGTCCAATTTATCTATTTTTTCTTTTGTTGCTTCTGCTTTTGGTATTATATCCAAGAAGGCTTTGCCTAACTCAAGCTTGTAACGATTTAGTCCTATATTTTCTTCTAGGGGTTTTATAATTTTAGCTCTTGCATATAGCTCTATGATCCACGTTTAGTTAATTTTTGTGTATGGTGTGAGGAAGGGATCCAAAGTCATCCGTTTGTGTGTAGATATCCAGTTATTCCAGCACCATGTGTTGAAAAGATGATTTCCACCCCCCATCCCCCCACTCCACTGAATGGTACCTTTGTCAAAAATCAAATGACTGTAAATGTGAGGGTCTATTTCAGGACTCTCTTCCATTCCATTGATCTCTAACTCTATCCTTATGCCACTGCCACTACTCGGCCTTACTACTGTAGCTTTACTGAAATTAGGAAGTGCGAGTCCTCCAACTTTGTTCTTTTTCAAGATTGTTTTGGCTGTTCTGCGTCCATATGAATATTAGGATCAGCTTGTCAATTTGCAAAAAAATGAAAAACAACACCTAGCTTGCATTTCGATTGCATTGAATCAGTAAATCAATTAGGGGAATATTGCCATCTTAACAATACTGAATATTCTGATGCATAAACATGGAATGTCTTTCCATTTATTTAGATCTTTTTAAGTTTTTACATGTCAACAATGTTGTATAGTTTTCAGTGTATACTAAGTCTTGCACTTCTTTTGTTAAATATCTTCCTAAGTATTTTACTTTTCTTGCTGCTATTATATAATAAACGGGGTTGTTTTCCGTATTCTATTTTCAGATTGTTCATTTCTGGTATATAGAAATGCAATTGTTTTTTTGTATACTGATCTTGTTTCCTGCTACATTGGTGAACTAGATTATTAGTTCAAATAATTTTTTTTAGTGGTTTCCTTCCTACTTTCTACATACAAGATCTGGATGCCTTTTATGTCTTTTCTGCCTGGAATCTCCAGTATAATCTTGAGTCAAAGTGGTGAGAGCAGACATCTTTGTCTTGTTCCTGATCATAAGGGGAAAGCATCCAGTATTTCACTGTTAAATGTGAGTTTTTCATAGATACCTTATCAGGCTGAGGAAGTTCTGTTCCTAGTTTGTTGCGTGTTTTCATCATGAAAGTGATTTACATTGTTAAATGCTTTTCCCACATGTATCGAGACAAACTTGTGGTTTTTATCTTTCATTCTGACAACGTGGTGTATTACACTGATTGATTTTCATGTTAAACCAACATGGCAGCCTGGGATTCATGCCATGTGGTCATGGTATACAATCTTTTGAAATGTTTCTGGATTTGGTTTGCTAGTATTTCCTTGAGGGTTTTTGCACCTGTATTCACAAGGATTTTATAATGCTTGCTAATATTCTATTTCAGGTTTTTGCCTTAATATTCTAGAGATTGGCCTGTGGTTTTCAAAATTTTGTTCTATCATTTTTGAATTTGGTATCAGCGTTGCACTAGCTTTTTCTAAAGATTTTTGAAACTTTTCTACTTTTTCCATGCCCTGAAACAGTGTAAATGGTCTCAGAATGACCTGTTCCCTAAAATTGTGTTAGAACTCCCATGTGAAGTCACATAGCTTGGTACCATCTGGGCACAGGACAGAGGCATCTACTTAAGGACTTTATGTTATTTTTTTTTAATGGTATTTGGGCCATTTTCTTTTTTCTGTCTCTTCTGGGGTTAAGTTTTATAATTTACATTTTCTTAGAAAGGATCTGTCTCATCCAAGTTTATAAATTTATTTGCACAGAGTTGATCAAAGCATTCTCTGTGGTTCTGTTCCTTTTCTGTCTGCTGGTACTTCTCTGTTTGTATTTTCTTATTCTGTATATGTGGGTGCACGAGTAGTCCCCTTTTCCTTAATGAATTTAGCGAGTGTAACTGCCTTTTGCCCTCCAAAGGGCCAGCTTGGCCGACCTTTCCTTGGAACAATGCTGCATTGGAGACTCATCCTGCACAGACAGTCCTATCTTACCTCTTTCCTTCCACAGGTGACAGTCCCGCACTGTGGTCTGAAGGCACTTTGTACTTTCTCCTACTTCTCCCTCAGTAAATCTCTCCAACGTCAAATCTTGTCTTTGTATCTGGCTCTTGGCAGACCCAAACAAGCCCCAAGCATTCCCTGGCTGCAGTGTGGAGAATGAACTAGAAGTGGGGGAAGGGAGGAGGAGGCCGTCTGCCTGGCTGTTGCAGTGGTCTGGGAGCCCAACCACGGCCCCATCCCAGACGATGGGCGTGGGAGGGGGTGTACAGTCAGGATGAGCCTGAGCTCTTGGAGATCAACAGGACGTAAGGGTCAAAACGCATAGCTGACATTTTACCATTTATTGCTTTAAACGTTCCTCCCCAGGATGATAAAAATCAGGCAAAACTACCAAACCGAAAACAGACTTGAAATGTTTATTCACAATTTCTCAACTTTGCCTTAAACCCCTCATCATATCTCAACAAGATCTTGCATGAGAAGGAAAGAGACGTGACTCTCAAGGTGACTGCGAATGTTATTAAACAGCCTGGAAGGGGCAGAGCCCCCAGCGGACCCCGCCTGCCCTGCACAGAGGGGTCTGGGGGCATTGGTTGGCTGGGGAGGGTCTAGCCAGCTCTGGCGAGTCCTGGACAAGGTATTTGGATCCAGGGTATCAACATGGGAGGGCTGGTGGCCAGCAGCCCACTTTCCCCCAAATGCTAAAAGAAGGAAAAATCCAGCAAAACCTAGTGCTTTCCAGATGGGTTTGTGTTGTTTGTCTAGTTTTTTTCGGCCATCCTGTACATTGTCTCTGTTTAGAAATAGAATGTTCTGGTGAAAGGAGACCTTAGAGACCATCTTAATTCCTTGGTCTTCAAGCCGCTCAGCAGAGAAGAGACAAGGGGGGCCGGCTGGGGGACTTCCTGCAGCCCAATACCCCCCACCTGCAACTCCAACTCCTGTGGTCCGCACTGGACCCCCCTCCCGCCCGGATGGGCAGACGTTTGCCCCGAAAGCAGACACGGCACCCCAAGCAGGTGTATGGTATCCCCAGTGTTAAGGTTCACCAGGCTAAATTAAGCCACAGAGGTTGATCCCATTGCACACAAAATGCCTTGTGCGTGACTGACAGCCCTCAGGGCCAGTGGTGCGGCGGGGAGAGTGACTCCAGCCAGTGGACTGGAGTCCGAGGGGCGCCTGTGCCCCAGGGCCCCTCCCACAGGATTGCTGCCTAGCTCATCTCCTTCCTCACTCCTCCCTTCATTGCTCTGTTCCTGCAGCCACTGCATGTAGCCGGGGTCAGGCCTGAACCAGCTGCTGGTCATCCAGGTGAAGGCGCTCACAGTAAAGGGCCAGCGAAACCCAGAAACTGAGTGCACTCAGGTGAGGGTCCCCCAGATGAAGGGGGGTGGTGGGCGCACTGGAGATTCACGCAGTACTCGTCTCCTGGGTTCTTTCCGTGTGCCGGTTCCGATAAAGGTAGATCAGGGCTGGGAGCCCCAAGAAAGATGGCAGTGAAGCGTCTGTGGGGGTCTGGCAAAGCGAGCGCTGTCAGTCATTGTCACGCCCAGACTGGCTTTGAAATCCCCAAGGGAAGGTACAAGGGACAGCTCGGACTTCACAGGGTTTCACACGTTGGCTCCTCCCCTGAATTAAGAGATTTTTCTTCTTGGGTAATATGTACAGAGGGTGCCAAAAATATACACATTTTAAGAAAGGAAAATTGTATTAAACTTATAATACTCAATATATGTATATATGTATATATATACATATATATGTATATATATATTAAAAACTCAAACCTGACGAGTTTCTTAAATAGCATTCTTTTTTTTACGCTTAATTTCCAGTAGGATTACTCCCTGTTGGGGCTAAGGATGGGTCCTGCTGGCTGGTAAGGAGTTGAAAGCAATCCTCAAACAGGGTCTCCCTGAGGCCTGGGGTCTGGTGCGCCTGCAGCTAGCCCAGGTGACAGAACGCAAGCTGTCTGCAAGCTAAAGCCCAAGCAAATGCCTTGTCCCCTCCAGTCCCCTTTTCCACGCCCTGTTGACAGGGCAGAGGGCAGAAGGTTCCTGAACCTGGCTGTCCATTCAGGTTAGAGGCACCTGCTGGAATGCATATCTCTAGGCCCCACCTTAGAGGCACCCACCCTCAAGGTCAGGCAAGGGAGCTGAGGAACCTGAATTTTTAGCAAGTGGGCCTGCAGGACGCTGATCAGTCTGTCCATGGCCTGGCATTTGGGAACCCTGGCTGCAGGGGACAGGGAGGCGAGACAGACACGGCCCTATCTCTGGGAAGCTGGCCGTCTGGCAGGGAGGGTAAGACATGGACCCACCCGAGTCACATACATCATCCCGGGAAGAAGGTGGTGACATGCTGGCCTCGGGGCCACGTGCTCTCTGGCACTGAGTCTGTAGGTTCCATGTATAGATGGGGAGATGGAGAGCTCCTCAAGTATAGTCATCTAGCCCAGTTACCGTTAGCTATGGGGCCGGGTTCGAGTCCTGAAGTACCTCCACTCGTGGCCTTGGAACACAGACTGTAGGATGTGTCAAGGAAGGGGCTGCCCTTGAAGGTGGTGAGCTGGGTGTGTCTCTCCGCCTGGGCTACCTGCCCGAGTCGAGGAGCCAGGTGTCCCTATGCAGGTCCCTCCTGGAGGCCCCGCTGTTCCCTATACACACTTAAAAACAATTGAAGTGAAATTCACATAACATAAAATTAACCATTTTAAGGTGAACAATTCGGTGGCAGTTAGTACATTCACAGTGTTGTATGACCAGCCCCCCTCCATCAAGTCCTAAATATTTTTGTCACCCCCAAAGGAAACCCTGTACCCGTGGAGCAATCACTCCCATTCCCCCCACTCCAAACTCTGGCAATCACCAATCTGTGTCATCCCCCTGCGTTTGCCCGTTCAAGACATTTCCTATAAATGGGATTGAGTGACATGTGGCCTTTTGAGTCTGGCTACTTTCACTGAGCATGATGGTTTCAAGGGTCATCCACGTGGTAGCATCTGTCACTGCTCTATTCCTTGCCAGGATTCCCACACATACTCTTGTGCCCTCCACTACAGAGCGGGGAGCGAGGGCCCAGCAAAAAAGCAGGCTGGTATCAGCTCGGGAGGAGGTAGGTCTCCTGAAGATCCAGGCCTCTCGCCTGCCTTCTGACCAACCCCCTCCCCACCCCTTCTACATCCTTCAGGTGAGCACGGGGACAGGAAACCTCAAATGCATCTCGGGTGTCGAGGACAGATGGAGGCAGCAGATGACCACTGGGAGCCACAAGCTGGGGTTCCATCCCCTTCCTCTCCTCCAGCCCCGAGGCCTACATCTGCCAGCAGTGTGGCATTTTCTAAATAACCTCTTTTGGACTTTGCTTGAAAGTACTGTTGGGTGGATTGCTCCAGGCCCTGCTTGTCCTTTAAACTAATTTCCTTGTGAAACTGCCCCGGGGCTGAGCGGCCATGCATGTGTGATGTCGGGTGATCCTCTTCCCACCGGACAGGGCACAAGGACTTCAACCCAAGCCAGTCCTGGGGAGCGGGAAGCCCTGAGACAAAGCGGGACCCTGGCTTCCAAAAGGAGGGCCACACCATCCTCCTGCTGCGAGGACTGGGCAAGCGGCTTCCTGCCCAGCTCCTCTCCTTCTGGAATCCAGCCTGTCTTGGGAGGCCCTTGTATCCCACAGCCCCTGGTTGGGCAGGATGTCATAGCTGTTTCCCCCCATCCCCTCTGTGTCTTCTTCCTGTAGTATGAGACTCGTGGGGGGTCTGGAGTGAGATAAGTGACATCCTGGTGCCTGGAGACGGCGGGATTGGAGGATTTCTAAGGCAGGAGACTCGTCCTGCCTCTGCTCTTCCCCGAGGCCTCGGATGGGCCACAGGTTCCCGCCAGTCGTGAGGCGTGACACCCCCCCCCCACACACACACACACACACTGGTGGCAGGAGGAAACCATTTATCATCACGGAAGGATCTGGCTGCTAGCATGTTTATTTAGAGGAAGGAAATGAACTCTTTTCATCTCCTCCAAGTGGCGTCTGGATCGCTCGAAGCCCTATCTGTCAGCCTGGGGAATTTTAAATAACGCGTCTCACATTTGTCAGTACCTGTTTTGTGTCTCCCACAGAGCCGTCTGCTCATCACTCCTTGGGTGTCACACTTTATTGCTCCTTCCTCCTTTAAATAAACTCTCATAAATTTAATTCTTGTTGGAGCCGAGTTTAGAAGTATGTCCCAGCCACATAGGCCAGCAGGCAAGGCTGTCTTCTTGGCCAGTGTCCACCATGGACTGCCCAAGACACCTGGGGGCCTGCGGGGTGCCAGCTGAGATGCCTGCATTGGTCTGGGAGGCTGCTATCCTTCAGGCTCAAGGATAGCACTTGTTTTTCCAGATTTCCAAGCCAGGGAATGAGTAGTAAAAAAGAAAAATCTCACCTGGCAACTGGCATGGAAATTGCTGAAGTGCAACGGCACAAACCCAGCAGCCTGCACCAGACTGGATACTTCTGGATGATAGGATCATTCAGCTAAGAGTGCCTTCCTAATTAACAACCATGGCATTTGCCCCTCATCTCCTCCAAGGCAAAGTGACACTACAGTGAGACCCTAGGGCAAGCAGCTTCCCATCCTTCCTTCCATTCATCCATCCATCCATCCATCCATCCATCCATCCATCCATCCATCCGCCATTCATCATCCATTCATCCATCCATCCATCCATCCATCCATCCATCCATCCATCCTCCATCCATCCACCATCCACCCGTCCATCCATCCATCCATCCATCCATCCTCCATCCATCATCCATTCATCCATCCATCCATCCAACCATCCATCCATCCATCCATCCATCCTCCATCCATCCACCATCCACCCGTCCATCCATCCATCCATCCATCCATCATCCATCCATCCATCCATCCATCCATCCATCCATCCATCATCCATCCACCCACCCATTTATTCATCATCCATCCATCTATTGAAGGAGTGAGGGGGGTTGTTTCAAAGAACAGATGTCTTTCTGCCCCACCCCACTTGCTATCACAGGTCTGGGGTAACTAGAGTTAATGGTGGGTTCTCCACATCTGTTGCATTAGTGTCTAGGTTCTGACAGGACAAAGTATCACAAACAGAGTGGTTTAAACAACAGAAACTTCTTCTGTGATGGTTCTTGAGGTCAAGGTGTCAGCAGGGCCACGCTCCCCCTGAAGGCACCTCGGAAGGCCTGTCCGGGGTCTCTGCTGACTTTTGGCTTGTGGCAGCTTCTCTCCAGCCGTCACATGCTGCTCCCCCTGTGTGGACATCTGTCCCTGTTTCTCCTGTTATACACCAGTCAGACTGGATCAGAGGCCACCCTACTCCAGTGTGACCTCACCTTGACTGATCTCTGCAATGACTGTCTGCAAATAAAGCCACATTCATGGGTTAGGACGCCGACGTAGGGATTTAGGGTGTGGGGGACACAATTCAGCCCATAACACTTGCTGAGGCTAAAATCCCTTTTAGGGTGGAAAAGGACCCTAGAGAATCGCACCCTCTGTTGTCTGACAGTCCTCACACTAGCGCCTCCGGGTAGCCAGTTCTTGGTCACAGCATTGGTGAGCTTCCTCCCTACTGTCTCCCAGCACTCAAGACCAGCGGGGTCAGGGCACCCAGAGCCCGTGGGGGTTCAGGCTGGGCTCCCTGCTGAGCCCAGGGACCTCTTGCAGGGAAGGTGTCAGGCCAGACTCAGGGCACCCAGCTCTGCCTTCCACCGCCTACCTCTCCATTCGCTGCCTCCCACAGGCTATTCCCAGCAGCCTCGGGTCCCCCTGGTCCTTCCGGTGTCCCAAGTTCCCAGAACTAACCCAAGGGTGCTGTTCCTGGGCCACACTCTGCCCAGTCTCAGGTGCCCTGACCTGAGGTAGCTCCAGGAAGCCGTGGAGCTCTAGGAGTTTGGAGGGGTCCAGAGCTATGTCCAGAGCCACTAGTTGGCCTGAGGCCCCTCTTGGCCTCTCAGAGAAGCTGAGTGGGGGAAGGAGGACAGCTGATGAAACCACATAGAGGAGACGCCCGGTGCTGGGCAGTTAACAGTCCCTCTCATCATGAATCACCTCCTTCCACCTTCTGGGAAGGGCATCAAGCTCACACCAAGCCCTCACAATAAAGACTCTGCTTTCCACACGCCCATTATCTGGAAAGAATTATTCCAGGTGGGCGTAGGGACAGGACACACACTTCCTGCCTCACCCACCTGCTCCCAATCGCTGGGCATGCCTGGAACTTTCCAGTCTGTCCCTGCTGTGCTCGGCCTGCAGCTAAGCTCTACCCAGCAGGGAGCCTCGGGGTCCCCAGGCCCCACAAGCCGGCACATGCAGGCTCCATAGAAGCTGGCTGGGGTGGGGGAATTAGAGAAGGACCCCAGGAAGGAGGACTCACCAGGGAGCCTCCAGGAGTCCCTGGGGAGAGGTGATTCCTGGGGCAGCTGGTGACAGCACAGAGAGGACCGTGCCCTAGAAGGCTGGAGGGGTGTTGTGTGTGACCGTATGCATGCATGAGTGAGTGTGTGTGTGTGTGGGCACAAATAGGTATGAGCAAGTGTGAGTTAGTGTGAATTTGTGTGTACAAAAGTGTGTGTGGACATGTAATCAAGTTTACATGCATGTGTACTTGTGCATTTCTGTGAGTGTGTGCATGTGTGCATGTGAGTGCTCATGAACATGTGTGAGTTCATGTGTGAGTACACGTGTGTGAGTGTTTATGTACGAGTGAGCATTGCGTGTGCACTCACATGCAGGGAATGTGAGTGGATCTATATGTATATGGCTGTCTATGTGTGCACATGTGCGTGTCGGTATGTGTGTGCATGCATGTGCATGAGTGTGTGTGTGTGAGTGCACATACATGTGTTAGTGTGCATTGTGCAATGCACTTGTGTGTGCAGGCATGTGTATGAATGCATCGTACGTGTGTGAGTGTGCACACATGTGTGTTAGTGTGCTGCATGTGTGCACGCGTGATTGCTCGCATCTGTGGGAGCACCAGAGCCCGCACCTGTGTGGAGTGAAGGAGCTCGAGGCCCTCCGAGGTTCCAACACCCTGTCGGTGACAGGGGTAAAAGGGGGACAGTGGCCTGGGGGAGGAGGGAAACGAGGACTCAGGGAAGGAGGTGGGTCCTGACTCCAGGCTGCCCAGGGCCGGGGAGCACAGAACCCAGCAGCATCGCTGGGATTCCCAGTGGGACTCAGGTGGGGAGGACGGTCCACCCTGGCCTTCCATGAGAGTGTAATCTTGGGAGCCACTCCTTAGGTTTATAGAAACAGGGAAACGGGGTGTGGGTAGGGCCAGGCCGGCTCTCACCGCCCACGCCCTATAAACCCAGGCCCTCTGCCCTCCTAGGGAGTGGGGGGGGCGACGCGCTCCCTCCCGAGGTCTCCCTGGTGGGAACCGATGCTTCCCCCTGGTGGTGGGAGAGCCTCCGGCCTGCGGTTCCTAAGTTTATATTCCCATTGCACCCTGGGAGGCTGAGGTAGAGATGCGTTATACAGGAGACCTTCTGGGCCAGGCTGAATGATCCAGTGGCCTCCAGATGTGAGACGGTGGGGGGACATCACTACTCTTTATCCCCTGACACCCTCTAAGGCCAGGGCGGTGGGCCTGTTTACCAGCCAGTGCTGGTGGGTCTGCCAATAGCTGGCAAATTCAGACTTGAACCCCAATCTTTCCACCTGATCCCATAGCCCTATTCTTCACATTTAATAGCATGGGAAACTGAGGCTCACAGGACGGAGAGGCCAGCCCCAGTACCAGCACTGGGAGGTCAGCCTGCCCCTAAGCTGTTCACCCCAATGGCCCAGAGCCCTGGGGTTCTGGGGTGAGGGACCGTGCTGCATGGGGGGAGGGGGGACTGAGATCGTTCCCTACAGTGGAACGCCTGCGGTAAGTCCCTGCTCGCTGAGCATTTGGGTCCCTGTGGCCGAAAGCCCTGGCCTTGCTGAACCTGTTTCCACTGGGATTGGGAAGCCACACCTGCTGCCCCAAACTGGAGTCCAGATAGAAATCCTCAGGAGAGTGAGGCCTGGTATGCAGTTGGTGCTCAATGCTCTAATCCAGGGGTGTCCACACTGCGGCCCGCGGGCCAACTGAGGCCCGTAATCCATTTTTTATTAGCCCGCAGCAAATTCCAAAAATATATTTAGTTTACTCAAATAAACCAGGTGAGGCAATACGTACTTCACCTCGAGTGAGTGGCCCGGCTGTTTGTGTATTTTACCGCATATGGCCCTTAATGAACAACGTTGAAAAAAGTTTGGACACCCCTGGTCTAATCAGTCCTCTGAGCACCAAGTGTGTTCAGAGTCTATTGTAGCTCGAAAATAATGGACACCCCGCCGCCAAGGTAATCCATATCTTAGTGCACAGAACCTGTGCATATGTGGCCGGACGTAGCAAAGGGCCACATTACAGATGTCATCCTGAGTTAAAGAGCCTGAGACGGAGATTATCCCAGGTGATCTGTGTGGCCCGATGTCATCGCAAAGGTCCGCATAAGACTCAGAGTCAGAGAAAAGACGTGACCGTGAAGCCGAGGCCAGAGGGAGGGAAGAAGGTTGGAAAATGCTGCACTGCTGACCTTGCAGACGGAAAGGGGGCCCCACGAGCTGAGGACTGTGGGTGCCTCTGGAAGCTGGAAAAAGCAGGGAATGGATTCTCCCCTGGAGTCCCCGAAAGCAACCAGCCCTGTGACCTCTTGATTTTAGCCCATCAGATTTTTGACCTCCAGACCGGTAGAGAGCAAATCTGTGTGGTTTCAAGCCAGTAAATTTGTGGTGATTTATTATTACAGCAGTGATAGGAAACTAATTCAGGTGCCATTCTAGGACGTGACTTAGTGAACTGTGAATGAAAGAGGTCACTTGGGCTTATTCCACAGTACTCACGTCATCCCCATGCCCCTTGGGAGAGACTCCAGCCCCGCTCTGCCCAGACCCCAAAGCTGGGGTGAGGCAGCTGGACGGCCTTATGGCGGGCTGGAGCACCCTCAGTTCTCCCGGGAAAGCAGGCAGCTGAGCACTGCTCTCATGGATCTGTCGGAGGCCAGGAGTCAGAGCTGAGCTATCGGAGCCCCCAAAGAGCTCTCGCTAGCAAGACGGCCTCGCCACAGCCAGAGCCTGCCAAGAGCCACCCAGCGGGAAATAGTAGAACATTCCTTGTGGACGTGTTTCCTCCTATTTTTAAATTGTTGGTTTCTCCCCATACCTTTTTGAGTACTGAAAAGGGCCAGGAGTGAAGCTATCTGGTCTATCTGAAGTGATCTCGGGTGGCCTAGAGTCCTGACCTGTCACACCCACTGCCGCCCCAGCCAGCGCCTCCCACCCAGCATGTTGATTCTTAGCCCCACTTTATGGAGGGGAACACTGAGGCTCGGGAGTAGAAGTGACTCAGCCAGTGTCACTCAGCTAGTGAAGCACACAGGGACTGGATCCAGACCCAGGTCCCCTGAAGCCAGCAGCTTTTTCCCACGACACCATGCTGCCCCCAAGAGGTGACTCTGCTTCTCCAGAGAGTGCTAAGCAGTGTGGTGCCTGTGGGCGTCCCTCTCCAGCTCCCACTGCCAGATCTGCAGCTAGACATGACTGATGGGTTAATCAGGGAATATGGTTTGTGTTGCTCAAACACAGCCGGTCTCAATGGGGACTGACTGGGAGCTGGCACCCCCTGTGTGGGGAAATAGGGCACAAGCAGAGGGAAAGCCCAGGAGTCTGGGGACTGGGCTGCAGTTTACGTCCATCTGGGGCCTTAAAAATATAACAATGCGTGCTTTGTATCTTTGCTCAATGGAAAGATATTAAGTCCTACTATGTGATGGGCCTGGATATACAGGAGAGAATGGCCTCATTATAATGGAAGGACTCCATTATAAGGGCACATTGTGGGGGTGTGAGGTAATGGAGAGGTGGGCAGAGGCTAGAGTGTGTGGGGGGGTGCTGGGAGCCCATGGTGAAGAGTTGGGCGGCGAGTGGGGCTCTGCAGGATGGGCCATGCAGTCTCTCACGAGCCGCATGCTCTCTGGGATGTTAAGATTTGGGCAGTTCTGGTGAATGCAGTCATTTTCTTTGACCTTGCAAAGGTAGGCTTATTGCTGCAACCCCTGCCTGTAGTATTGAGGTTCCCATGAGGAGAATACAATTTACTTTTCCAACGTGACCTGCAGCCACTTGCCTCCTTCTCCCCTTGAAAGCAGGTTTTCAGCTGATGCAGTCTGATAACGCATGATGTCCTTGCAGAGAAGCTCTGCTCTGGCACAACGGGCACTTTTAATTCTTCATGCAGCCCCATGTCTCCTGCCCCCTCCCGCCAGCCACAGAGCCTGGCTGAGCCCCTCCATCAGTGGGTGTCTCCTAGATTCCCCAAGGATGTGGAATGGAGGGGGCTCAGCCCACTCACCCAGGCTGACGTCCATCCCACACAGCTCTCTTTACTCCCCTAAGCCTTCCTGATACAGGGCTGTAAGCCTCTATCGGGCCTGAAGGTTTGGGAGAACAGGAAGGAAGAAGAGAGCGGGGTGGGAGAAAATTCAAATTCACCGTCAGACACCTGTGTCCCCAGAAACAGAGTCACCTCACGCTTACTGTGCACTTGCCACACCCCAGACCCCAACCTAAGTACTATGCCCGTGTTACCTTACAGAATTCCTCACAGCGGCTTCTTACAGAAGAGGGAACCGAGACACAGAGAGGTTAAATGATTGGCCGAAGTCCTGCCAAGGTGGTGCCAGGAAGTCTGGGTGGAGAGACACGTTCTCCCGTGGCCTCTCGGATGGCGGGGGGTCACACCCCTCCAGGTACCCCCCGGATGGAGTGGGGTCACACCTCTCCAGGGCCCGGCTCTTCACCTCTCACCTCCCTTCCCTGCCCTGGCTGAGTACCCCAGCCCCGGTCCCAACTGCTCACACCTTCATCTCTGTTGCGGGCCCAGCGTCTTCTGCTCCTGTTCCAGACGTGCCTGGCACCTTGGCTCCCCCAGGCACAAGAAGCAGTTTGATGATATGTAATTGTTTTGCTTTGTCTTATTTGTTCACTGTCATCCTCCTCCAAGATGGTTAGGTCCCCAAGGGTAGAGACCATGCCTGTCTTGCTGACCACTGTCTCCCCGGCACCTAGCACAGGCCTAGCACATAGAAGGTGCTCAGTGAGTGTTTGCTGAATGAAAGGATGTATGAACAAACACACATATCACCTGCCATGAAATGTGTCATTTGCTCCGTCTCATTCTTTTGGAAGAAGGTTCACGTCAGGGAAGGATGTTGGGAGTCAGGATTAGTGAAACAACTTCTGGGGAATGTTCTAGGCGCCATGCATCACACTAGTCTCCTGTACACCTCCACCTTTCTTCAACTTCTTTCCCTTTTGCCTTGGCTGCTAGGAAACTCTGAGCCAGCTTGTGTAACCAAGGATTAAATGATCTCCCTCAGACCCTGGAGAACTTCCTCCCTTCTCCTCCCTCCCCTGCTTTCTTTCTGATTTCCTTTCTAATTCCTCTTTATTACTTGCCACCTCCAATGCTGCAGAGAGCAGGCCGGTGACAGTGACAGGAAAGGCCTCTAGGGAAGCGGGTGCTGGGGGAAGGAGACAGAGGCTGGGTCCTGAGGCAGGAGGTCCCACCCCCGGGGCCAATCCAGACACCCTTGATTCCCCACCTGGGCCTCCTGTACCTCTAGGAGCCAGCTCCAGAATCCACAAGGACACACAGATAAGATCTCAGCAGATAAGGATCCATTGATCCTGGGGGCATGACGGAAACAGCAGGGCCTCGAGCTTTAACCACATCTCCTGGCATCAGACTCACGTGGGATTAAAATATCAGGGGAGGGTGGGTGTGGAACCTCTGGAGAGACTTCCCAGCCTGGCACCACTCTGCCAGGGTCACCATACAAAGGGAGGAACAACAGGAAATTCCAAACGTGGCCCCACCCAGCAGGAGAGGCCTGCCACTGGCCTGTGAATGCCCGCTGTGACCTTAAACAGCTGCCTGGCCTCCTTGGGCCTCGGTTTCCTCATCTGAAAAATGGAGTCACAGCCCCTGCCCCAGGTGGGTGTAAAGCTCAGAGGAGAGAGCCCACAGGAGGTGCCTTGTAAACTGTGGAGTGCTGTGCTCCTGCCATGGGCCTGGGTTGCTCTCTGAGGACACTCTGCTTGGAGCAGACTCTCTAAGCTGATCATCCCTCTCCACAACTGCCCGGTCCTGGACCAGCAGCAAAGGGGGAGGGCTCCCCGATTCAAGGTGACTCCTGGGTGCTGCCCCAAAGGCTCCTGAGGTCAGCTGATGGGCCCAGTCATCCTCAGTTTGAGACCATCTTGTTCCCAGGGAGGGGACTCATAGGGCCAAGCTGCAAAGCTAAGCCCAGCCTGGATGCTGTGTCCCGTTTCCGGAAGCCGGGCGGGAGATTGGGGCTGATGATGACAGAGACGCAGGGTCCAGTCTCATGTCGGGCTACCACCCTCTCTGCAGTGTGGGTGGGCGTATTCCGTCCACTGGGCCTTCCCAGCCTGCAGTCCCGGATTCGAGACGGGGGAGCCTGCTTGAGCTCAGGCCTGGGTCCGAGGTTGCGAGCACAGGTGCGAATCCTGCCCGCGTCCCCACACCTGAGCAGGTCCCCAGGGCGCAGCCCCACAGATTCCCACTCAGCAGGTGTGGGTGGCCCGGGTTGCGGCACTGTGGGAGGTGTGCGCAGGGAGAGGGTGCTGCTCTGTACCCCCTCTGCCTGGCTCAGTACTGGGCACACAGGGTAAGTGAGCAGACGCTCTTTGCCTGTGAATGAAGGATGCTGCTTGGGTATTTCCCCATGACCTTGGGGAGCCCTGTCCCAGAAAGGGCACTCTTGGGGTCCCAGGAGGCCTGAGGAATACCCCTGGCAGGTGAATGGGCCTTGAGTGCCCACCTGGGAGTATCTTGGGCAGCAGTTGACATCTCCACCCCCAGGAAATAGAGATTCCAGAGGCTTCCTGCTTGGATGGGAGCCCCTGGGGAGCATTCTGCTTGGATCGGCAGGCTCCTGCCCTGAGCCGGCCTGGAGCAGCTGCTCACACAGTTCCGAGATTGCCGTCCAGGGGGCAGTGCCTGCCTGGGGACCGGTCCCCCAGAGGACAGGGCTCCTCTTCCCTCCCTCCCTCCCTCCCTCTCTCCTTCCCTCCCTCCCTCCTTCCCTCCCTCCCTCTTTCCCTCCCTCCCTCCCTCTGACTTTTCTGGAATCCCACATAGGGCTGGAGCCTCAGGAACAGGCTGGCAGCCTCTGCACCAGCGTGGAGGAGCGGGGAGACGCCTGCAAAGGGAAGTGCCCAGAGCCAAAGGGACTGGCGGCTCAGAGGGTGGCACCCTATCTCCCCACTCCCAGGCTGGGGGACGGCTCTGAGGGCGAGGGCTCCCTTCCCCTAACCCGTGCTCAGGTCCTGTCTGCTGAGGGGCTCTCTCAGAATCAAGCCCACGCTCTGAGCTCTGCTTCCCACTGGCCTGTGGCCTCGGCTGCACTGTCCCCTGTCCCCTCCTGTCTCCCTGGCTCATGCCCACACCTGCCAGTCTGTCTTCTTGACCCACTTGAGGCCCCAGAGGAGATGCCGTCACTCAGCTGTTCCAGCTCATGGGACCTTTGTCATGTTGTTGGGACAGAAGGAGAGGACCTGGGGTCTCCTGGCTCCCCTGCTCCTTGACATGTGACCTCTGTCCCACTGGCCCCTTCAGTGCTGTCCAGAGGGTGGTGATGTCCAGTCTCCCTGGACCTGCTCCATCTTGCTCCCCACGCCAAGGAGGGCGGGGGACACATGCTCTATCTGTAGCACCATCACACCGCTATTGTGATTTGAAGCCCCTTTGCGGGGGGTGCACATGTGGAGATGGGAGGACAGATGGATGGTCCCTCTGGCTTTGCCAGGTCATGCTGAGTGCCCTGGGCCAGGCCATGGCGGACGGCCGTCCTGCCAGCAGCACTCTGTGTAAGGCCCATGTGGGACAGGTGCCATCCTCACCCCCACTGAGGCCCCCAGAGCAGAGGGAGGGGCCGTCAGCATCACTGGGGACAGCAGGGGCCCCCATAGGGGTGGCAGTAGAAAGGGGGGAGGGAGAGAAACAGGAGAAGAGTGGGAGACCACAACAGAGGGGGCTGTCTGCAGTAGACGCTACAGCCCCAGGTTGGCCACCTGGGGACTGGGGAGAAGCACTTTCTTTGGTCCACCCTCTGAATCAAGGGGTGGGGATGAGGACAGGCTGGGCCACCATGCCCTTTCCTGCTCCTGGGCGGGAGGCTGCATTGCTCAGATGGTGGGGGACTGTGGGTGGCCACAGCTGCAGCCCCGGACTGAACTGGACACTGACTTTTCCCCAACCCTCTCGGAATACATCGCAGCCAGAAGACGGCCCTGGCCTGACTCAGGAGAAGCCCAGATGTGAGTCCCTGACCCCAGCTCCCAGCTGGCCGCCGCTGCTCCAGGAGGTGTGTCCTCCGTCCAGCCACGGCAGGCCAGCACCCCCAGCCCGGACTGTAGGGACAGCAGAGCACGCCACTTGATATGTGTGCCTGTGAGCCCCAGTGCCACCTGGGAAGCTGCAGCCTCTGGCTCAGGGCCAGAAGCCCCTGGTGAGTGGGTGCCTGCTGCCTGCTGCTGGGTGTCATGGGGACCATCTCTCTCCCAGAGCCTACCTTCGGGGACCCTCTGGAAGAGGCTCGGGGTTGCCCAGCCTCTCTGCTCCAAGACAGAACCCCATCCAGGCTCACTCCTGGACAACTGCACCTGAGCCCACCTCTGTCATTGACTGGCAAATTCTTCATATTTCATGCCTCAGTTTCCTGCTCTGTTAAATGGGGGTAGTGACAGTACCTGCCTCCTGGGGGTTTTGTGATGACTACCCTAGTATCTGTAGGCCAAGTACTTGGCACCGTGCATACAGTTGGTGCTTACTAACTAGCATTGTCATTCGGCTGAGCCACGAGCACCGAGGAGCATTAACTCAGCCAGCACCACCAAGTGCCTGTACCATGGTTCCTTCCCCTGGGACTCCTGAGCTACTCGGATTTTTCGGAAGAGGAGGCAGCAGCTCAGGGAGATTATTCAATCTGCGCAGGTCACATAGCACGTTGGGGACAGACCCGGGGTCTGCCCAGGCTGGGGGATTCTAAGCCCAGGTTGCCTCTTCCTTACTGGGCACCAGGCTACCTGCTGCCCACCTGGCCCGCTATCTGTGTCTTATAAGGACACTTGTCGTTGGATTTAGGGTCACCCTGACCCAGGATGATCTCATCTCGAGACCTGACCTTAGTTACATCTGCCAAGAGTCTTGCGTCAAATAAAGTCATATTTGTTCTGAGGGTGAAGACAGGGATAGGTATAATACTTTTTATCTTTTATACTGTATTTTGCTGAACCTTTCCTATATTTAGACACACAAATACTCACCATCGTGTAACAATTGGTTACAGTATTCAGTGCAGGAACATCTGTTCAGGTGTGTAGCCCAGGTGTGCACTAGGCTGCCCCCTCTAGGGGTGCGGAAGTGCCCTCTGTGATGTTCGCATGACGAAATCGCCGACGACGCATTTCTCAGAAAGGATCCCCTTCGTGAGGCAGCACGTGACCATAACTTGTGAGGAAGATAAGGAAAATGCCCAAGCCCCACAACCCCTCATATGAAATCCGGGATAAAAATAAGGTTACATGATAAACTCAGTTCCAGGAACGTCTGTCTGTATGCGTGTTATGTGTATTTTAAAAGAAACAAACACTTTTTAAAATACTTTCTATTCTCATCTTTGCCTTTCTCATCCATTCCCTCTCTTGCCCCTGCGGCCTGTGGAACACCTTTGTACCAAGCGTGCGGGTCACAGAGTGGGACAACCATGAAACAGAGACAGGCCTGTGAGACGCGCAGCACTTACCTGGCACGTGGTTTTAAAGGAAACTGATGTCGCCCGGCGGTCATTGTCAGGTATGGAGCAACGTGGGGCTGAGGGGCTCCAGGAAAAGGATGGCTGAAGGGGCAGGGACCCAGGCCTGACCTCAGGTCCTTCAGCATGTCCGGCTGCCAACTTGCCAGGGTCATTAGTTAATACCAGTCTCTTCCTCTCACACAATGTCCCAGCTTGCGCAATAACTGCCATCGGAGTTGGCAAACTGTGGGCCTTGGGTGGAACCCACCCACCACCTGTTTCGGTCCAGCCTGTGAGCGAAGAACAGCTCTTACATTTTCAAATGGGTGAGAAAAATCAAAGAGAGAGTGCTATTTCACGACACATGAAAATGATACGAACTTCAAAGTCAGTGGCCGTCCTTCCGTGAGTCTTCTGGGCGCTCAGCCACCCGTTCACGGACTCTTGTCTGTGGCTGCTTTCCTGCTACAAGGCAGGAAACTGAGTGGATGCCACAGGACCATGGGGGCCGCAAAGCCAAAAATCTTCCCTCCCTGGCCCTTTATAGACCATTTTCAGGGCCCTGACCTGGTGGTGGGGGACTGGTCGTCCACGTGGGGAAATGGGGGGCTCTGTGTGGATTGTGGCCAACGTCCCTGCCTCTTAACATGAAATGTGGATAGAAATACCACCGGTGGGTAACGTCTGCTCTGCCCGGGGGCGCCACCCTAATCATTGTACACAGCTGGGGTGGCCTTGTGGTTAAGGGCACAGGCTCTGTAGCCACTCTGTGCCTCAGTTTCCCCAGCCTGAAAGTGAGATAATTGCACCGCGTTGGGAGAAAGGATTCTGTGAGTCAAGGGCCTGTGAAGTGCTTAGAACAATGCTGCTTCCTAGTGAGGAGGGCTCCATGCTGTGCTCACCTGCAGGTCTCATCCCCCCCCATCCTCCCTCCCCCACCCCCGCCGCTGCTCCCCACCCCTCACCCCACCGCTGTGCTCACACAGCAGCAAACCCCGCTCCACCCTCCATGGAGACCAGCGTGCAGCCCCTCCCGCCCCCTCTGGCTAGCGCTGGCCTCAGTGCCACCCACTCTTACGTGGCTGATGCGAGTCCACTACCTGGGCTCCTGCTTCTGTCCTGCCCCTCCGTCTCCTGACCACTCAGCAGTGAGTAAATCTTTCAAAAAGCAGAAAGATCATTATCTCTCCTGGGCTCAAAATGTCCCAGGTTCCATTCCACTCGAAGTCAAAGCCAAGTCCATGTACTGGCCTTTTACCTCCCTGCTTCCTCTCCTGACCTTCTCACTGATCCCTCCCCTCCAGCCCCCTGGCGATTCTCTGCACACGCCAGGCTCCTGCCCCGGGCCTTTGCACAGGCTGTAACCTCTGCCTGGACCACTCTTCCCGGATTACCATGTCTCACTTCCTCATCTCCTTTGGGTCTCGACTCAGATGTCCCCTGCCTTCCCTGGCCACACAACTGAAAGCTGAGGCTCCGTGCCCACCCTAGACATACTTGTCTCCACTCCCTCTGGAAGTGTCCTGTTTGGCTCTCATCACCATGTAACAGACCATGCATTCTACTTAGCTGTCACGTTTATCGTCTGTTTACTCCCGCCCATTGGAGTCTAGGGGCTGTGTCTGTTTTGGCCCCTGCGATGTCCCCAGCTTCCCTGCATGCCACATAGGAGATGCTCAACAGAGATTTCCTGAACAAAGGAATCCAGGGAACTGGACGGAACACACATCCCGGGGGCTCAGCCTGGCCTTGAATATCCTGTGGGGCGAGATCAGGGATCAGGCTCCTACAAACTTCCCTGAAGGATGGCACTTGGGTCAGCCCACTCTGGCTGGTTTCTAGGACCCGGGATGCTGCCACCTCCGTGCTTCCCCACAGCCACCCTGCAGGTGGGGGCCCAACGTCTTATGCTCATTTTACAGGTGAGGAAATTGAAGCTGGGGGGACAGTGGAGGCAGTAGCACAGGAAGGGGGAGACCGGGCTGCTGGGGTCCAAGCGTGCTGTGAGGGACGGGAGATCAAAGGGGGCAGAAGAAGAGGCGTGGGGCACAGGAGCACCACAGGGTCTCCCTCCCAGGGGCCCCTCTTCCTGTCACCTCCCCTGGCTCTGCTCCCACTTCAGGGCTGGTGAGCCGGGCTCGTCCTTGCCCTTCCTGGCCTCTGCTCTGCTTCCCCCAGCCCTCCACGCAAGGTTTCTTTAGGGCCCACGCAGCCAGCCACCGAGCCAGGGCTGGCACAGGGCCCGCTGCTTTATAAGGAAGAAATCTCGCCCGCCCCCACCCCCACCCCACTAGGCACTTTTGAAGATCACTCCTACTTCCCCAGAAGAAGCAAACTGCCCTCGTAAAAGCATAAACCAGTGACTGGCAGTGAATGGTGGCTGGAGATAAGACAGACCTTTATGATCAAATAAGCTGACAATAGCGTCTGGTCCCCGAAATTTGGTCTAGCACCAGGCACAGGGTGGAGCGAAGGCCCAGCTGGGCTTGTAAAAGATAAGAGGACAGAGGTGGGCTTCCTGGGCTGACCCCTTCCCTGGGGGCAGGGGACAGGGGACAGAGGGGCCAACAGCGGAACCTCCGCACAGGGGCTGGGCTGGGGAACAGGCCACTTGAAAGCAGGTGACATTTGGGGTAAGTTCTCTAGGTGGAGAGCTCTGGGCCCAGTGAGCCTTGTGTTTGGAGGTTTGATTGTTTTTCTGTCTTGGTTGAGAGTGGAGAAGCCCCTTAAAACGGCGTGGAGGGCATGTGGGCCCGGTAGCTCCACCGTGTGACTCCGGTCTGCTGGGTCTCTGTGGTCATTCTGTAGCAGTGGCCTTCCCATCAGCCCACGTGAAGCCCCCCGTAACTCTAGGCTGGCATTTCCCACCTTCAGGTCCTGGGGAAGGAGAGCACGTCTCCCTCACATTGCCACAAAGGCCCCCAGAAGGAGACCCCCCACTGACCTCAAGGTCAGGAATGCACCCCACCCCATGCATGCCTGGGCACAGGGCGTGTGCTAGAGCAGGGGGCAGGGCGTGCCCCGCCTGCACATCACATGGATGGGCAGGGGGTGGGTGGTTCTCCATAGGAAAATCAGACAGGGTGGGGGTGGCACCTGTGGTGCTGAGCAAGCTGACCTCAGGTTGAAGGTGAGAGACGCCCCACAGAAGTCAGCGGTGTGGGCGTAGCTAGGGGTGGGGGGTCTGGCCTTGCTGCTCTCCCAGAACCCCGGCCCTGGGCTAGCGATGACTGTGGGTCAATGCTTGCCAGGCAGCACTGGGTAAGGGTCGTTGTCCTGTCTGAGACGGAGTCATCACCCATAGCTGGCTGCGTCTTACAGCCTGGGAGGTGGTTCTCAAACTAGTGTGCCTTGGAACCCCCAGGCTCTCATCGTGCCGCTGACTTCGGGGTTTCGTCCCTGCAGGTTTGGATTCAGTGAGGCTGAGGTGAGGCCTCTATTTGTTTTCCAAAGGGGAAGTGGACAAATAAGATGAAGTAATCAGGGAGGCAGCATCCCACCGGGCCCTCGTGTGACGAGTCGGCTACGAGGCCCACAGGACTTAGGCCACGGCTCCAGGGCGGCTGTGGCCACCACTGCCTGGCCCCTGCAGCGCACAGGACAGAGGCTGAGTCCTTTTTCCAACACCCTGGGAGGCAGGAGCACATCTCCACTTTGACAAGAGGAAATTGGGGCCAGAGAGGAAGGGGACTTGCCCTTGGTGCGTACGGGGTGCACGTGGGATTGCTCCCCAGGCCCTGCGCACTTGGAACCTGCTCAGGCATTGACCCTTCACATCCGAAGCCCCCCCTTCCACCCCCACCATAGCTCCACTAAAGAAAAGGAAGCCCTTCACCGGTCTGCTTGCCCATTTACCTGGGTCCTGTTCTCAACGGCTCCCCCTAGAGGAGGCTGAGGGAACGGCACCGCTGGAGGCGAGGCTTTGCAGAGGGTCCCTCTGAGCTCCACGGACGTCATCCCATGAGTTACGGGAAGAAAACACATTTGTTTAAAAAAAGACTAGAAATAAATAAGCTAACAGGTTAAAAGTGGCTCATTCTAGGTGGGAATGTAAATGATTGCTACTTTTTAGTTGGTTCCTTTCTGAAGTAGTCAGGTTTCGAAATATATTGTAATAAAATATATATTGTTTTAAATATATATTGTTTTAAATATGTCTTGTTTTAAAATATATTGTAATAACTCCCCACCCCCTTTCTCTGCCACTGGAGGTGGCATGGGCACGTGTGGCAGCCTCCAGGCCTGGGTTCCCCGGAGCCGGAACTGGCAGGTTATTTATTAACCAAACCACCCAAGACAGGGAAGCTAGCCAGGAGAAGGGGTCTGCTTGTAGTTTGGCCCAGTGACTCAACAGGGGCTTCCGGACACCCCAGTGGTGGCCCGGGATTGCCTTGTAGGTCAGTGATCCCTGGCAGCCACCCCGGAGCTCGTTGTACCCTCACATCTACCTTGGGAACCAGTCCCAGCTCTGACCCAGCTCTGCACGGTTGCCCTGGCATTGCTGTGGTTATCGCCATCCGGCCGGGGGATGGCACGGGGTGTGGTGGTGGCCAGGACAGAGGCAGGATGGCATAGCGTTCTCTCCTTTCCTTTCTCAGGACGTATCTGAATAACTGACAATAGAAATGAACTGGGAGCCACAGGCAATATTAAATTTTACACTAACCACATTAAGAAAAAAAGTAAAACACAACAGATGAAGTTCATTTTGATAATATATTCTATTTATTCCAATATATCCCACATGTTCTGATTTCAACATATAATCAACAATAACACATTGTGAGAGGGCTATTGGACATTCTTACTTTCAAGCTAAGTCTTTAAGATCTGGCGTGGGTCACAGTCAGAACACATCTCAGTTCGAACTTGCCCCAGTTCAGTCTCCACAGCCACAGGTGGACCAGTAGCCACCATTGTGGACCCCACAGGTGTCGTTGTCCTGGCCTGAGGGGACCACTAACACCTTTCAGATAAGGCAATCGCAAATGGTTATGGCGACAGGGGAGATCCAGGCCACCTCCCCCGGCTCTCTCCTTGGTTAGAAGGCGCGTGCATGTCTGATGTCTGATTTGGCAGGTCTGACCCCTGGGCAGGGGGGCACCGGCCCGGTGTCAATCCCTGGGGAAGTGAACAGGTGAGACATGGCAGGCACATCTAGACTCTCCACACCTGTGACATGGAGGCTCTTAAACATGCAGCACTCGTGAAAAAAGGTGGGGTTCAGCTTTAGCACCACCCGTGTCGACCTCTTAGTTTTGTAAGATTGGGTTATGTAAGACGTTGGCATTTGGGGTAAACTGAGTGAAGGGCATATGAGGACTCTCTCAGACCATCTTAGCCACTTTTCAGTAACTCCAAAATTATTCCAAAACAAAACATTTATTTAAAAGACAGCAGTCTATCAAAAGTGATGAACTGGGTGAAATCTATGACAAAATCTCATTCGCATCAGTTAAAAATATACATGATCCCTTCTACTGTTGGCTACGGGAGAGTCATAGGGATTGGATTTACACTCCTGTCGAGAACCCAGATAAAACGTGGAGACCACGGTTCTCAAAATGCTGACTATCAGGCAACAAAAGACAGCGATTCCTAGGAGACGGTGATTTCCTTCACTTGCAGCCTTAAGAGTTTCCAGGATTTGCTACAGGGTAGAGAGCTCCCCGAGTTGAGACAAAGCTCAGAGTTTAGGGAGACAGGATCTGCAGAGGACCTCCCGTTAATATTCAGCAAAGAACATACCACCATGTGTGTGAAAAAATTACCCAGCATCAAGGAAAGAACTATCCAAAAGAATACATGAGAAATAATGCCTGTTTTCCCCAGACAGACTGGAAAACCTCATAATTTATAAGGTTTTGGGTTGAGTATTTAGAAAGGCTTTGCTTCCATAGCTCTGGCTCATCTAAAAAAAGTTAAGGCAAGACCCCAAATAATCAAACATAACTACATACAAGTGACTTAACTATACTCCAAACTCAAAGAATATTTATAGAAAAAAAATACCCAGCACCTAACAACATAAAATTCACAGTGTCAGGTAGCCAACCAAAAATTGCCAGCCATGCAAAGATGGACAATATGACACATAATGAGAAGGAAAACAACAACAAAAGGAAACTGACCCAGAATGGACACAGATGTTAGATTTAGCAGATAAGGACATGCAAATGATTGCTATGACTCTATTCCATATGTTCCAAAAGCTCTAAGAAAGATTGAACATGTCAAGTAGAGATACAGAAGATAGAGAAAAGACTGTTTTGGTTATCCATTGCTGTAGAATAAATTATCCAAAGCCTTAGTGGCTTCAATGTTGAATATGTTTTTTGTGGGGCAGGAATCTGGGTGTGGCTTAGCTGAGGCCTCCGACTCGGGGTCATTGACCAGGCTGCAGTCACGGTGTCAGCTGGGGCTGCAGCTATCTCAAGGCTGACTGGGGAACCTGGATCCCAAACTCCCTGATATAGCTGTTGCAGCCTCAGGTCATAAATGACTATTGCCCGGAGACATCAGTTCCGTGGCTTCTGGCCAAGGAGCCTCTCCATGGGGCAGCTCACAACATGGCACCTTGATTTCCCCAAAGTGATGACTCCAGGAGAAACAGAGTGCAAGAAAGGGCAAACAAGATAGAAGGTATAGTTTTTTCAAAACCTAATCTTGAAACTGATTGTTATCACTTTGTCATATTTTATTCACTAGAAAGACACTATTCAAAGGTAAGGGCTTCCCAACGGGGTGAATACCAGGAGGCGGGATCATTGAGGGCTATTCTGGACACTGCCGACCCCAAACACCCGAATCAAACTTTCAGAGATGAAAACGATAATGTCGGTGATGACTAATGCACTTGATGGCATTAACAGATTACAAGTGAAAGAAAAGGTCAGTGAACTTGGAGGTATGACAATAGAGACTGTCAAAATGAAACAGAGAATAAAAGGGGAAAAAAGAACCAAGAATTAGTGGGCCATGGGACTACTACATATATTATACGTGTGTGTGTGTGTGTGTGTGTGTGTGTGTGTAATTGGAATCCCCTAAAACAACGAAAGAAAGGGAGTAAAGGGGAAAAAAACTGAAAAACTGATGATCGAACATTTTTCTAAAGTGGTAAAAAATATAAGCTCACAGATCCAAGAAGCTTGATGGGCCCCAAGCGTAAGAGAAATAAAGAAAACTACACCAAAGCACAGCATAATAAAATTGCTCAGAACTAGTGATAAAGAGAACAGTTTTACATTGACAGAGAAAAAAAGATATGTTCAGAGAAACAAAGAGAAGAATGACAGCAGATTTCTTTTCAGAAACAATTTGAGTGAGAGAACAGTGCACCGACATCGTTAAAGCACAGAAAGAAAAATCTGTCAACCTGGAATTTTCTACCTAGTGAAAATATTTTTCAAAAATGGAAGTGAAAGAGAGACTTTCTCAGATATACAAACACTGAAAGAATTAATCACCAGCAGACCCACCCTCCAACAAATGTCAAAGATAGGTTTTTAGGCAGAAAGAAAGTGATACCTGATACATTTCTGAATCTGCATAAAGAAATGATGAGCATCAGAAATGATAACTATGTGAGACAATGTACAACTTGTTTCTTACTATTTAAATACCTTTAAAAGGTAATTAATTAACTATATAAGCAAAAATAACATAACGTAGGGTCATAACACAGGTATAAGTAAGATGTGTGACAACAGGAGCAGAAGGGGAGAAATAGAATAGAAATATGCTATTGGAAAATTCTTACACTAATGAAGTGACATACTAAAAATTACAAAACAAGGTGTTAGAGCTAATAAAGCAACACAGGAGATAAAACCAAGTCATACAAAGTACTCAATTAATCAAAAATATAGCAGAAAAAGAGGGAAAAGGAAACCAAGCACAGATGGGACAAACAGAAAACAATAGGAAGATGGTAGATGTAAACCCAACCATATTGATGATTACATTAAATGTAAATTATCCAAATACCTCAGTTAAACGGCAGAGACTTCAGTATGAGTGAAAAACCAAAACCCAACTGTATACTGTGTACAAGAAACTCACTTTAGACATAAGGGTATAAATAGGTTAAACAATAAAAGGATGGAAACAGATATATCACGCTACACTAATCACAATAAAGCTGAAGTGCTTATGTTAATACCAGAACAGACAGATATACATCACTATCAACCACCTTGATGTCATTTACATTTACACAATACTCTACCCCATTCCCCCCCACCAAAAAAACCCACAAAACTAAAGAAAACAACAACAACAAAAAACAACAGGATACACGAACATTATTCTGGTCTGGGTGCAGGAACTCTGATGGCAGGCTGTTCACCAGGCCCCACCATCAGATGGCATGCTTCATGGGGCAGGGACTAGGTCTGTGTTATTCACCAGCAGAGCTCCATGCATGCCTGGCACCGACACAGAGAAAGATTTATTTTAAGAAATTGGCTCACGCAATTGTGGGTGCTGGCATGTGTGAGGCTTGTGGGGCCGGCTGGCAGACTGGAGACTTGGGCAGGCTTTCTCCGTCACAGTCTGAAGGCAGAATTCCTTCTTCTCTGGGAAACCTCAGGTTTGCGCCTTAAGGCCTCCAACTGACTGGGTGAAGCTCATTGAGATTAATCTCCTTTACTTAAAGCCAACTGATTGCAACTGTTAATCACATGTACAAAACACCTTCACAGCAACACCTGGACTAATGTTTGACCAAACAATTGGGCACTGTGGCCTGGCCAACTGACACATGAAATGAACCATCACAATAGATGAGCCTTGTTGGGCTGAGGGTGGAGGAAGGCATTCCGGTGTCTCACTCTGATGGACAGACCCTGTGAGGCCCTGCTGTGGGCCCCCTCCCCGACCCAGGGGCCAGGCGTGGAACCTAAGGTCTGCGAGCCTTGAGATCATAGATAAAAATATGGTGTCTATGCACAAGCCTCCTTCCCTATTTTGAGTAGAGGTTTTCTAGCTTTCATCAGATTCTCAAAAGGACCCATGACCCTTGAAAGGTAAGGACCATAGCCGTCCGGGGTCCGTGGGACCGGAACCAGGTCAAAAGCCCCTGGATAGGGTCGTTGTTACAACCTCCAGCTCTAAGACTGATGCGTTCATCTCTGAAATGGCTGTGCCATCTTGGTAGGACTGTTCTGAAATCTTCACACATTCAATTTGCCCCCTGCCTGATGGCCGGAAGCACCCCTGACCAACAGCATAACGAATAAGGACAAACCCCATCCTGCAAAAATGGTTCCGTGAGCAGCTCTTCCAGCTGGAGGCAACAGAGGGAACACTCCGGAACCTGATTTCTGATTGCTATATCAGCACTGAGGAGGAACGTTGGGCTGAGAGGTGGTCAGCGCTCTACTCCCCGGGACACGGGCTGCACCCTCTTGCACCAGCCGATCTCCTTTGAGGGCCGTCCCAGAGGCTGGCTGGCTTCCTGGGCCAGACTGCAGCTCCTGCCACTTGCTGACTGTCACATTCCTATTCCTGGAGGGGTTGACTCATCGCACACAGAGCCCTGCTTCAGAAGGTCAAGGAGAGGCTATCCACCTCCACTGGAGTCCTGGCCTTTCTCCCGAGGCCGATGACCCCCTGTCCACACATGTGCTGGGCAGGGAGCTTGCCCTGCCTGAGGGACAAGAGGGCCAGACCCAGGACCTGTTTGCCCACGAGGCTCCGGCCTCCCCAGGCCCAGACCCAGAGTCCTCCTTGGCTGCAGAACCCGGGGTGTGCCCGAGGGGCAGCCCCAGGCGCAGGAGCGCCCCTGGGCCTCCCTAGGGCAGCACTGGCTATTCTCTGCTGGCTCCCCACATGCAGCTTCCTGGCCTCTGGGTTCCAGTTGTATTCAGCCAGTGGAAGGAGCCCGTGACAGATCAGAGTGTGGAAGGAGAGGGGCTGCTGGCTTTTTTGCTGGGCCATGGGGGCAGTTGGTGCCCTCTCTACCCAAAGCCACAGCTCCTGTTGGCACCTCCCACAGCCCCTCTCTCTCCGGGTTCCGTAACTGCTTGGGAAAATAACCAGGTAGGTATTCTACCTTCCTTCACCATCGATTCCCACTCACAGCGGGCCGTCTGCTTCTGCCAGGACCCTGATAGACACGTGTGTTGTTGGAACAAATAATAACAACGATAATAACAATAATTGCCACCCCTTGCAGGGCCCTTTATTTAATCCTCTGAGCAGTGTGGGCAGTAGGTACTCTTATTAGCTTTACAAATGGTGAAGCTGAGGCCCTGGGGGCGGGGCAGAGTAGCAGGCTTAGCAACCAAATCAAGGAGTTCAGGGCCGGGAGGAGGCGGGGTTTCTTCTCTGAAATGTGGGTGTGGGGTCAGTCACACCCAACCTTGCGTGAAATGTCAGGTGGTCAGCCCTGGAACTCATACAGGGGTCCTGTTCGGGTCCACAGGCCCCAGGATTGGCACCCCTGGGTGGGACCGTGCTGCGGACTGGGTTCCCCTCCAGGTGCAGACCCTCACTGGGTCCCTGGATGGACACCTTGATCCTTGCCTCTGGCCAGGCCTGGGTCCGCTCACACACCCTTACCCTCAAGGGCTGAGCGCCATTTGCCAGCTGTGGCAGGCTTGTCACGGGCAGAAGCTTGACCTCGGTGGCCTAAGCATTGCCCGAAAGTTACCCCGGTGTTCAAGCGACAAGCGTGTTACTCTCGGTTTCCTTTCTATTCAAATAGAGCATTAAAAAGGAAAGTCAGTGATCCCAGGGTAAAAGTGCAAGCTAAAAATACTCCCCATAAACAAACAAACCAGGTCAGTGATCAGCGATTCCGGATACACAAAGGCCGCCGTTTATGGCTGCCCATCTGAGTTGGTTGCCCAAAGAATGCCATGCCCGAGATAATGGCAGGCAGTGCCCCATTGGGCAAGCACGCCCACATGAAGTCATTAACCTCAGCTGGAGGCTTCGCCTTCCGAGGCTGCAAGGCCTTCCCCATGCCTTCCTGGAAAGGGCACTGGGCCCCTGACCCAGAGGGGATGAGGCTGCAGCTGGGCATTGAACCAAGGTGGAGACACATCTGGCCCGGTGGTTTATTATCCGTGACAGACAGAACTGTTCGGGAGCCGCTGTGAGGTGATTGCTTTCAGCGTGTTATCAGTGTGAACTCTTGGAGAGAGAGCGACACTGCGTGCCAAGGAGCCAGGGCTAGTCACCAGGGAGGGCCCTCTCCGCACCCTGCCCCCAGTGGGGCCCAGGGCATGGGAACCCGACTGGAGGTCTAAGGGCGGGGCAACTATTTGGGTCTTCAATGTCAGGATTTTAACCAAAAAGAAATGCATCGGTTATCGTTTCAGCGGGTTGATCCTCAATAATCTCCGGAGAGCTGTCAAAGCTTTCAGAGCCTCCATTTCTGTCAAATAGGGGCGATAACAGAGCCCGTTTCCTTGGTGTATTGAGAACATTCCAGGGGATCCCGTAGGATAAAGTGCCTGCACAGAACCTGGGCACAGTACGTGCCTGATAAGGGACACTTGTGTCTGTGAGTGCTATGGCTATCGTTTGGCTAATTTCACAGACTTCAGAAATCAGGATGGAACACAAAGGTCTCTGCCCCGTGGGTTCCCCGGGGAAAGCTAAGATGGTCCTGTTCCCTGCTTTATTTCTCAGGCTTTCCCTCTCATTAGTCTGCATAATGAGCTGGAACTGCTTCTCCTTGGCAATTAGGCATGCTCGCTCCCTGGGGACCCTGGATCTCTGGAGGGGGCTGCCACGGCTGAGTGGGGGGATGATGCAGGTGCCAAGAGGGACGGGGGCTGTCACGGATGGGCCTCAGATTCCCCTTGGAGCCAAGCCAGGCACGGCCGGTGCCCATGGGGGCGATGGTGGGGCTGCCCAGGCTGAGGGAGGGGCGCTGAACACTGGTGCTGGGGTCGCGCCACCTGGGCACACCCCCAGATCTTCAAGTAATGGGCGTCCATTGTGTGTCCAGCTCACAGCAGGGACATTCTATTTGGGAGAGGGCCAAGGGGCAGCAGTCTGGGTGGTGAATTAGGGAAATTGTCAGAAAGTGGAGGTGAGCCCTTTTTACTCCAATTGTGTTTGTTCAGAGCTGCAGGTGGGGACTGGGGGAGCTAAGGCCACCATCATGGCCACCAGAGAACCCCGTAAGGCTGCCAGACCATCTTCTGTGGACGTGGGCACGCATGCTCTGCCCCAGGACTGCCCGTGCCCTGGGCCTGCCGTGCTACTTGGTTTGCACTTGATGTCTTAGGCGCATTGTCACTGCAGTTACTGCTGGAAGTTTCCAGAAGAGTTCGAAGCCTGACTTGAGTGCAGCTTTGGCCGGCTTGGCCAGCGTCCTCTACACTTTGCTTTTTCACCAGGATGTGGGAGTTGGTTAGAGGCCAGGCGGTTTTACCCCTAACTGTTCCCCCTGATTCCTAAATAGGGGAAGGAGCCTGGAATCTCTCCATGAGGCACCCCAGGGCACAGTCTGGTGGTGAGGAGGAAGAGGAGGATGGGTCTTGCAGAGTGAGCCCCCCGAGCCTCCATTCCTATTATATGGCGGTTTACTTGGGGGCGGGGTGGAGGCTGATGGGCCACAGTAACCCCCAAACGTCCCACAGCTTGGCCTTTCAAAGCGTTCCCGTTGGAAGGATGTGGCTGCTGGGGCCGGCCCAGCTTTTCTGCACCAAACACTTGACACGTCGAGCGCTTTTAAAAGCCAAGTTTGCACACGACCTCAGAGCTTCGGTTTGGAGGTTTTGTCTTGACTGTGTGTCCACCAAGCCCCAGAAGGCAGACCGTGGGGCAGGCCTCCTTTGGGGATCCTTGTGGGGAGGTTTGAATGTAGGGCTGTGAGACCCATTAAACTGATTCTGCACATCCTTTGACAAAGGAGAGCCTTCAGCCAAAAGCCAGCGGCTGGGAGCTGGGGCAGGTGGACCACCAGGAAGGCTGAGGCCCTCATCTCCCAGATTCCCGGGTAGAGAAGGGTCGTGCCCTCAGTTACCCAGCTGGTTTTCAGCAGAGGTGACTTTAGAACACAAGCTGCCCAGTTCCGATCTTTGCCTGTTGTTTCTCTTCTTAGATCCAAGAAGGATTCAGATCAACAGCAAAGTATCATGTGCCCATCGCTGTATCTTCGGCCAGGAAACCAGAGCAGGCTCAGCAGACGGCAACTTGTTTTCAAGCGTCTCAGGGCTCACATTAGTCCTCGATTGGCAATTAGCAAATGTCGCAACCCCTCCTCTCTGTGCGAAGGCTGTTTCAGATGTCAGATTCCTGCCAAGCTTCACGTCTTGTTCTAAAACCTCTTTCCAGGGGGACTCGGGGGAAATTAACATTATGCCAGACAGGAGAAAGCCCCTCGGAGCCTGAGCGTGTCACGTTCTCCCAGGGAGGGAATTCAGGCGCCGCAGGACAAACGTTCGTTCCCATCGACAGTGAAAGATTAATTGGTGTGGAGCAAATTATGGAAATGCACAAAGCCATTCCCACCTCCGATGCCTTTGAAACTGGGTTCCCGGTCGTGACACCGCACATGCCAGGTCCACGGTGGGGCTGCAGAAATCCCAGCCTCCTCTTTTTGTCCTCTGCGAGAGGCCTGTCCCCCAAACTCTGGGGGATGAAGCCCAAAGTTAAATGTGTTTAGAACTGGGGAGAGGAGTTGAGCAAGGGTGTGAAGCCAGCTCCACCTCCGCACATAACACTTACCGAGCAGTTGCTGTAGGCCACGTGCTGGGCCGAGCACTTTGAATGAAATAAACTGCATTTACTCCTTCCAACAGCTCTGTAAGTTCTGTGGTTGTTCCCAGTACAGACGAAGGCTCTAATGCACGGAGACCTTTACCCCCCTGGTGAGTGAGTGACAGAAGCGGGAGTCACCCAGGCAGCAGTTGCAAAGCTGGGTGCTTCCCTCTCACTGCCAGGCGAATGTGGGGAAGGGCAGGTGGGAGAGATGCCATGCCTCCTCGTCCACCATTCAGGCTTCGGGGTCACTTGTTCACTGAATAGTTACGAGCTCTCGTCCCTGCTGGCGGGGGGCTGGGAACGGGGATAGGGAACAGAGCCCCTGCCTCAGAACTCAGGGTATCCTGGGGGCAGGGAATGCCCAGAGGAGGTGAGGGGTGCTGAAAAGTATTCTGGGGCTGTTGCCCAAATTCTCTATGGTCAGATTGTCTGAGTGGGGCCCAACATCCTGTATTTCTCACAAGCTCCCAGGTGGTCTGCTGAGGAGAAAGGGGGCCCCTGGTGCTGATTCCCAGCTAATCTCTAACATCCAGGTGGAGACCCCCAGGTAGTCTCGGCTTCAGGCCTCATGTAAGAAGGCAGACCAGTCTATTCACAGAGGTCCCAGGGCAGGATGAGAGATTCTAGATATAGGTGAGCATCAGTGTAATGGTCCCATTTCACAGATGAGACAAGTGAAGTCCAGGGGGAGGAAAGGCTTCCTAAAACCCCCAGAGCAGGACTCAGTGCCCAAGTGACCCCAGGCCCATCAGGAGCCAGTGTAGGAGGGAAAGGGTGTGGCTCCAAACCAGAGCACCCCACCACTGCCAAATAAAAGGGTGCCTAAGCGCCTGCCCCAGGCTCCCATCCCCTCCTCCCCTGGGGGAAAAAGGGGTGGTTACAATTGATGTCAGCCCACCTCAGAAGTGGCTCTAGGCAAAACCATTCCCAAAGGAAAGAGGCGGCCTGCTTCTTGCCTTGTCCAGCTGCCACCACAAGATGGTGCTGTTCTGTGGGGTTTGTGCTTTTTGTCTGGATTATTTGCAACCTAAGAGTGACCACCCCAGGCAGGGACCTTCCCCAGGTTAGATGAGGTTCTCAGGCGTCTGGGGCTGAAGGTGATTCTGTCATCCCACTGCAGAGAACAAAAGACACTCTCCATGTGTGTCCATGTGTGGGTTCCTTTGCATGCATGGGGTCTGCTCTTATCCATTTGTACATCCATACATGTGTGTGCACCTGTATGCATACTACATATGTGTGCTTGCATGTGTGGCCTCGTCTGTGTGTGCAATCTGCCTGCGCCTGTGTGCTTATGTTTGCAGATGTACGTGTGTGCATATATATTCATATGCTTGGTGCATACTCATCTGTGCACACATGTATTGTGTTTTTGTGTCAACGAATAAGTGTGTGCTTACATGCACGTGTGTTTGTGTGCACAGTGATTTCCTGTCTTGTGCACACACGTGTTCAGCTGTACGTGTGTGTATATTTGTATGCATGGGGTACACTCAATTCCACTGGCCTGTGCGTGTGTGTATGTACGTGTGTGTGCATGTTTGTGTGGTATACAATCGTGTCTGTGTGTGTGTCTGCATGTGTGTGTTGGAAGCAGTGAGACCTGTCACCTTTCCTTAGCTGCCCTTCTCCTCTTCTACTCCAGCTAGTACCACTTATTCTTCAAGACTCTACTCAGAGACCAGGTCCCCACGAGAGAGCCCGCCCGGATGCCAGGGGCCGGGTGGGGCTTCTCTCTGTTACTCAGGTACCATGTATGGACGTCTTCTCTTCCTATGCCCGGAGCTCTGTGAGGCTCAGGGCCGGGTGGTTTCAAAGGGCTCCCAGATTTGGGCATGGGACCTGGCCTCCAGTAAGCACTGTCTTCTCGAGACCAATAGGTGCTGAATACTGAGTGGTGCTTCCTGAGTCTGCCAGGTGCTGCTCTACGCAGTCTCTGAGTTTCATTTATTCTTCCAGCAGCCCTCTGAGGCAAGTTCTGTGACAACCCATCTTACGATGAGAAACTGAGGTCCAGAGAGGTTTCGGGTGAGTCACCCGAAACCACCAGCTGAGAAGTGGAGGGCTGGCGTCCCACCCAGGGTCTGAGTGGGTTGGTTTACGGGGGGAAGTGAATTAACGATTCCACTGGCCCGACCACGTTTTTGCTCAGGATGCTTCATCAGTGTCTTACTGCCACAGGGAGCTTCACTGCTGTGTCCACGGAGCAGGGGGCCGCGGGCAGTCCTTCTCAAGTCCTTCAAGAAGGTTCTTGACCCCATCAGAGTGAGTCCCGGCCTCCCCCGTGTGCCCACAGCCTGCGGCGGTCCAGCTGGTGGTCCTGGGGCTGGAAGCCAGGGGCTCGGGGAATGACTGACGCCTCTGAGATTCGGAAGAGACCTGTTGAAAGCCCTGTACGCTGGGATAATATAGGGGCCCAGGTAATCGCCCCTGGTCTTACGGGCTTCACTAACGATACTCTCTCAAAACACCCAGGCAGGATGCCGACTGCGGGGCCTCTCCCAAAGGGGCCCTGCACTGCCAGCACCCGTCCGGGGTCAGCCCCGAATCCAGCACTCAGTTTATCTGTAAAAGGGGAGCTGCAGTCGTTGTAACCCCCACACTGTGTGCTGACTGGACCAGGGGCTCCATGGTACTGGAGAGACTGGCCCTGTTTGTTCTCCGTGTGCAGGATGAGAGGAACCGAGAGTGCGAGAGTGTGAGCTGTAAGATGAGGAACGGCTGACTGCCCACAGACTGGAGGTGAAACCAAAGGGGAGCTGCATCCCGTGCTTTGTGGGAAAAGGAGAAAGAAAAAAAATTCCTCCCGCCGAGAACGCAGGTATGACAAGCCCTCCAGGATCTCTCTCCAGAGACTTCTGATCTCAGCCCGGGCCGGCGTGGCCTCATCCCCCCCCCTCCATGCCCGGGCTGCCCCTCCTTCCACTGGCCTTTTGCCGCTGCCATCACCCTCACATGGTGTCACCCCACTTTCTCCTGCACTTCCTGTGTCCCTGCCTGCTGGTTATCTTCACCTGGAGCCCATCCAACCTGAGATGCTCTCGCTCCCCAGACCTCAGACACTGTGCACCCCTGCGGATGTGGCCATCTCTGTGCCTTCTCCTTTAGGATACGCGTTGCCCGCTCCGGGATCTACCTAGTACTTGGCAGACAATTGGCGCTTAATAAATGTGTGCTGATTGAACGAAATTTGCATTTGAAAAAAACCTCTCGAAACCCAGAACATTCTGCAGGCCGTCATCTCCAGGCCCCACCTGGGAAAAGGACCGGGCTGTGGGCAGAATCCTGCCAGAGCGGGAGGCGCTTGGGTGGAGGTCCCAGGGATTAATCGCGGCTGGTGGAGAACTCTGCGAAGTCCTATTTGGTGACTGCTCCGGCCCTTGGAATGTCCCGGTTGGTATAAATTAATGGTTTGGACGTCCCGAGTGCTGTGAGGTCTGCGTCTGGATACACAGAAAGAGCTCCACCGAGATGCATTCTGACCCCGGACTCAGAGGCATTAATTACTTAAATGAATAAGTATTAAATCAAAGGCCTGGCTTCAAAAATTAAACTCAGATTAGCCCCTTGCTCTGCTTCCTGTAAAATCAAAACCATTTGGTTGAAGAATAGACACCCGGGAGGGGAGTGCTGAGAAGAAAGGCCTGGTGGCCGGCCTTGTCTCCCGAGGCAGGGCCGTGGGTGCCTTCCAGGGAGGGGCTGCTACCCCCACCCCCACCCCCTGCCCTCCTCACCTCCCACACCCAAGGCCCTGAATGAAAACCCCAGGCTCTGGAGAGGTCGGTTCACCGCAATGGTCTCTCTCCCCTGTGCTCCTGCATCCAGCCACGTCTGGGGGGCCAAGTTTCTGGAATACCAAGGAGGAGCAACCCCAGCCAGGTTGCCAGGTCTAACTTGGTGGCTCAGGTGAATTCTTGGGCACGCAGTCTCTGCCTTGGTGTCACTTAGGTATCAGATTGCTCGAGGGGCCACATGCTGTCTGAGCTGGCCCTGCGGTGGCCGGGGCAGCCCTAGTGACCACAGCAAATGGGAACAGATTGTTTCTGGGGCCCTGAGAGAGTACACCCTTGCCCCACGATGGGTCTGAAGGCAAATCTGCCCTGAGCCAGCTGCCTGGTTGGGAGTGACCGGGCTCACAGTGCCACATGGGTGGGCCACAGTGAACCACACAGACACCTTCTGATGCTCTGAGGAAAACCTGGGGCTGCAGGAGCACCGTCCTGAGATCTGGCCAGAGGAGTCATCCATCTGGGGGCTGGAGGGCTGGCATGGCTCCATCGGTGGAACTCGAAGGCTGAGGGCAAGGGGCAGTGGGCAGGGCCATGCTCTACGGGGCTGCCGTGGGAGGTGTTTTGTTGGGGAGTCCAAGGGGCTTTCAATAGGAGGCTAACGTGGGTAAGGATGGGCCTGGATGGGGCAGGGAGTAATTTCAGTTCAAAACTGCCCTGCCCGTAGCCCACTTCCCTTCCTGCAAGGTCCACGGGGTCGACAAGAGGCCCCCAAGAGAGAGGAGGGGCCATACATGGTGGGGATGGGGAAGGACCCGATTGTCCCATCTGTGCAATGGGCGAGGACCGACCCTGCTCACCCACCTCATGGCATCTGAGATGCCCGGGAAAGTGCTGGGTCAACCCGGCTTCCACTAAACAGATGAAGTGTTATGCTGAGGGCAGGAACGAGGTCCAGGACCCTGCCCCCCCCCCGACTTCAAGAGACAGGGGTCTCTGGGAACCTCAGCTCCATGGCTTCTCCTGAGACCCTAGAAAAGGTCTCGAGATGCAACACCGTCGGGTTGTTATTTATTTTTTAAGTTTTATTGGAGAGTATTGGGGAACAGTGTGTTTCTCCAGGGCCCAGCAGCTCCAAGTCGTTGTCCTTCAATCTAGTTGTGGAGGGCGCAGCTCAGCTCCAAGTCCAGTCGCCGTTTTCAATCTTAGTTGCAGGGGGCACAGCCCACCATCCCATGTGGAAATTGAACCGGCAACCTTGTTGTTGAAAACTCACGCTCTAACCAACTGAGCCATCTGGCAGCCCTCTTTTTTTTTTATTTATTTAAAGATTTTGTTGGGGAAGGGGAACAGGACTTTATTGGGAGAACATGTGTACTTCCAGGACTTTTTTTTTCCTTTCCCAAGTTGTTGTCCTTTCAGTCTTAGTTGTGGAGGGCGCAGCTCAGCTCCAGGTCCAGTTGCCATTGCTAGTTGCAGGGGGCGCAGCCCACCATCCCTTGCGGGACTCGAGGAATTGAACTGGCAACCTTGTGGTTGAGAGCCCACTGGCCCTTGTGGGAATCAAACCAGCAGCCTTTGGAGTTAGGAGCACGGAGCTCTAACCGCCTGAGCCACCAGGCCGGCCCCGGCTGCCCTTTTTTTTTTTAAAGAAACGTTTTGGTTCTGTGAGCATGCCTGCCCATTCTCTTTTGAAGCCCCACCCTCAGGGAAGGCAGACCCTAATCTCTGTGCCCTGTGAGGGGCCAGGCCTGGCAGCCAAGCCCCTGCTCTTGGAAGAGGCCCGGTCAGGTCGCTGCCTTGGGTGGAGCAGGAGGGGACAGGAGGCTCATAAAAGAAACCTTTCTCACCCCTCCTAGGAATTGAGTCTCCGCAGGACACTGTGCCTGGGTGACTGGGGTCGTTCCAATGCCTCCCCCAAACACAAACAAAAAAAAAGATACCGTGCCATTTGGCTCATCAAAGCCATTTTGTCCCTGGCTGGGCCCAATTCGCACCTGGTCACAGGTCATTGAACAGGCAGGGGTGGGGGGGGTAAGGGTAGCTGGAATGGGTTTATGATGGGCAGGGCGGGCCACACAGCCTTCAGCCGGGGGTCCTGGCCCCGGGAAGCTGCAGAGTTCACACCTTTTGGGGCCCCACATTGGGGTCTGTCTCTCCTGCAGGTCCCCACCCCGCCCCAGCACCAGCAGGTCTGGGAAGTGGCCGGCAGGGGGGGTGGCAGGCCCCACCCCTGCTGGGACAGGGGCGGCCCCTGGGTGTGCACCTCTGTACATGGCAGCCAGCGTGGTCTCTCCAAAAGCAGACTGGATCACAACACCGCCAGCTTATAGCCTTCCAGAGCTTTCTATAGGGCAGTCTTGCTGCCCCCTCCCCCAGCTCACAGGGCCTTGCTCTGTCCCTTCCCGCCTCACGCCAGAAACACCCTCCCCAGCTCAATTGTCACGTCCCCAGGGAGGTCTTCCCATATCTTCCTGCAGTCACCCCCTCCTAAGGACCTCACAGCCCAGATTCCACGTGGTCAATATCTGTCTTCCCAGCTGAACTTGGGGCTCCCTGGGGGAGAGGCCCCACTGCTGTTTGCTTACCTCTGTGTCCCCAACCCCATAACAAGCCTTGGGAGACAGCGGGTTCCCCAGAAACGTGTGTGGGTGAAATGAGGAGGGTGGAGGGTGTTTGCAAGTGTCCTGGATGAGCATCTGGGGGACCTGCGGGGCTCTGACAGGCCGAGGGCACCCAGCTTTTCCTCCCCTCGTCCTGGTGAGAGGGGCTGGGACTGCTGAGGCCCAAGGACAGGAGACCTCAATCGGCTCAGGACTCTGATGGCCCCTCCTGAGCCGAGCTCCGGGTCCAGCTCAAGAGCCTCCTCCAGTCCTTTCTCCACACGGGGGCAGGGAGCCAGGGCACTGGCCGTGTGACGAGGGAGAGGGGACTTTACAGCTTACACAGCACCCCGAGGGCCCCCGCAAGGAGACTGGGTCTGCGTGTGTCCCCGTCACACACAAGTTGGAGAGGCTCAGGGCATGCCTTCGCTATCATCCCTCTTATTCCCGCCTCCTCCCAGCCCCAGGCACCACTCGTCCACCTTCCATCTGAAGAGTGGCCTGCTCTGGACATTTCATAGGAATAGAATCATACAACACGAGGTCTTTCGTGCCTGGCTTCTATGACTTAGCAGAATGTCTTCGAGGTTCATCCGCGCTATCGTGTCAGCACTTCCTTTCTGTGGCTGAGTAATATTCCACTGCATGGCTAGAGCACATTTTGCTTGTCCTTTGTTAACTGATGGACACCTGGGTTGTGTCTACTTTGGGGCTATCTTGAATAGTGCTGTTATGAGCATTCGTGTACACATTTCTGTGGGGACCTATGTTTTTATTTCTAGGAAGGGAATTGCTGGGCCCGCATAGAGTCACTTTTGATTTAAGCATTTGGGAGATTTCAGGCTGTTTTCCCAAGCAGCTGTGCCTTTTTCCATCCCATCCAGGAGTGTACGAGGCTCTGAGTTCCCTACCTCCTCACCAACCCTTGGTATTATCTGACTTTTTTATTCTAGCCGTCTTGGTGGGTGTGGGTGCCAGACCTCACCTTTGCCTGGATGTGTAGGTTCCAACCCTGACAGGGCCCCTTGGAGGGCAGAGTTTCTCTCCAGCACGAGGCAGGACTGGGGTCACCTCCCCACAGCCCGGGCTGGGTCTAGAACTACCTGGCTGCCTGGCTAACAGCCCCAGCAGCACCTCCTTGATTTTCAGTGAGCTGCTCATCAGAGGCTGTCTCAAAAGACTTTGGTTTCCAAACAGGAGCGAGAAACTCAGCACCTATTGACTGAGCACCAGTAGTATACCCAGTAATGTTTTAGAATCTAGAGATTCCGGATGAAGAGGGAGGTGAGGGCCATGATTAACTGGACCCCACATTCTGGAGAGACAGACACATAGACACGAGGGACCAGTTCAAATTGTGAAACGTGCCTCCAAGCCAGCAGGCGGTGATGTACAGAGGGTATCCGGACCTGGGACGGCCCTCGGTGGGGTGCTGGGGAGCAGGCTTGCTCAGTGCTATGTAACCACGCTGGTGTCCATGGAGAGACTCAGTAACATCCGTAGCGCAGGTGAGGACACAGGGTGCGGATTTTTAGGCAAAAATGGTCTTTTCAGTGGCAGCCAGGCCTGCGAGCCTCGGACCACAAATTCCTGGGCCTGGAGCTTCAAGCTGTGTGTCCGAGCGAGGAGGTGGGTTGGTGGAACTTTTAATCAGGCCGAAATTGCACCAGCTGCCTCCGGGACGCACACAAGAGGAGCCACGAGGCTGGCCCAGCCATTACTTCCAGTTTGAGCTGGTTTAATAAATAGCTAAATAAAGCAACTGAGAACACTTCACAATTAGCCTGGATTCCTTGCTAAGTGGTAGGTGGTTTCCCGTTTTCCTAAAATAAGTTCTTTCCATTGCTTGGTGGCGAGGCAATCAGAGTCCCCTGTAGGACGAAAGCCCGTCCTGGCTGCTGAGACACAGCTTTGGGACAGGAAAGTTCCCTGCAGTTGAAGCAAATGACCGAGTCCGGCGTGGGGAACCCTTTGGAGCTGAACACACACCCAGCGGTGCCGAGCCCAGCGTCTCCTCAGGCAACGCAAACCCCCCGTGCCTGCCCATCTCTCAACCTTGCACTGCTTCCCAGGTATCGGTGTCCCCGTCCCTATGAGACGCCTGCAGAGCAGACCTCCCTCCCCTTAAGAATCTCCCTGGCAAATCACACGGGCAACATAGGCCAGAGCCCAGGAAAGCCACTCGCCAGCAGTCCGGAGACCCTGGGCTGTCTGCTCTGTAAAACGGGGCCTCTCCTGTGGGGTTCAAAGGAGACAGTCCCTGAAGCACTCCGTGTGGCATTTGGTACACTTCCACTCCCAACATCTGCCCTCTGGACACCTACGTGGTTCTCTGGCTCAAAACTGTCAAGGTGGAGGAAGGTTGGGAAGGGGCCAGCTTGGCGCTGGTGACCGCAGGTCCTCCAGCCTCGGGCCAGGGTTTTCCACATGCTAATTTCCGCCTCCTCTGGGCGGTCCAGGGTCTGCACCTTTATAAAAACCCAGCAAGGCCCACACGAGCCTCTGTCCCTTCTCAGATGCGGACATGGGCAGAAAGCAGTCAGGGCCATGTGGCACCTTGGTAGGCCCCATGCATTCCACTTTCTTCTCTGCGGCATCCTCACCCCCACGGTCATGCGGGGTCTCAGCTCCTGCTCCCCGTATGAGAACGCAGGACAAGGTGAGGCCAAAAAGGAACACCCACGGAGCCATGGATGGGGGGGTTCCACTATATTCTCGCTGGCGGCTGGGTTGGAGACACAGGAAGCAGGCTCCACACGAAGCACAATCCGCTGTCCGCCTCTCTGCCAACCAACCAACCCCACTTGCTAGCTGCAATCGTGCTTGCTAGTTCAGCCACAACAGTTATATTAGTGGCTAATGGCTAACTTGTTACAGCTGATGGCCAACGAATTACAGTTCAAGACATGGCCCAGGGGGTGTCCCTACTTTCTGGGCACAGCCAGGGTCTCTCAGGGTACTGCCAGTCTTTCCGGGCACAGCCAGACTTCCTGGGCACAGCCAGGGTTCTCAGGGTACCATGCTGGAACAATAGTGGCTCATAGCCAAGGTCATTACATATTCTCGACGGTGGCTGGTCAAGACACAGGAAGCAAACATCCCCCAGTACCCCAACATGGTGGTACGTTCCCAAGCAAACAGTCAAGCTGTCCATCAAAACAGGGATGGAAGGCAATTCCCCAGAGTTCACAGCCATTTGCCAGGGCTGTGTGTTGGCCTCTGTCACGCAGGGTGTCATGTGGGGTCTCTGGTCCCGCTCCCCACGTAAGAACGCAGGACATGGTGAGGCCAAAAAGGAACACCCACGGAGCCATAGGTAGGGGAGTCATACCACCATATTCTCGCTGGCGGCTGGGCTGGAGACACAGAAAGTAGGAGCCACACGATCCGCAACCTGCCCTCCACTTCTCTGCCAACCAACCCCACTGGCTAACTGCAATCCGCGCTTGCCAGCTCAGCCACCATCTTCTTGCTAGCCCCCATTTGCTGCTAGTGTAACCACGGCAGTTATATTAGTGGCCAATGGCTCACTGGTTACAGCTGATGGCCATCCAATCACAGTTGATGACCATTTACTACCCTAGTGAGCACCTTTCCACATGAGGCCGAGAGCCTGGAAACTGCTTTTTGGGGCTTTGTCCCCACACCTCACCCCTACAGGGTCTCGCCTCACAATCTACGTGACAAGCATCTTCTGCGTGGGGCCCTGTGCGAGGAGCCTGGAGGTGAATGCAATATCCTGGACACAGCCAGGCTTTCTGGGCACAGCCAGGGTTCTCACATATTCTCGACGGTGGCTGGTGGAGACACAAAAGCAAACATCTATCAGTTCCACTACATGGTGGTACGTTCCCAAGCAAACAGTCAAGCGGTCCATTAAACCAGGAATGGAAGGCAATTTCCCATAGTCCATAGTCATTCGCCAGGGCTGTGCACCGACCCCACAATGTGTGCCCTCTCCGCAGGGTGAGGGTTCCAAGTCCTCCCCAACCTGGGGGTGAGGGACGACCTTGACCTCACCCTCATCTCCCACTGAGGACTCAGCAAGCATTTCCTCCTGGGACTACAAGTCCCGCAATGGGGGCCGCCTCAGCAAGCACTTCTCAGCCCACACGGCCACAACGACCTTCACTTTCTCCGGCCTGTGCCGGTTGGAGAACCGTCCACGTCTTCCCACCCCTCCACGGGGGTCCAGCTGTCCGGCAACTGCATGGCTCTTTCTATGCCGGTTGGAGAACCATCCAGATCTTTCCACCTCTCTATGGAGGTCCGGCTCATGAGAACAGTGGCCACCGGGCACCACACATGGTGTGGGGGCCACATGTCCTCCTGCCCAGAGTCAGACTCCATTCCTACCTGGCCTGAGTCCTGTGCACCGCGCCAGGCATCCGATTGGGTGGAGGGCTCGGTGTGAGATGTCCGCAACCCTCGGAGCCTACAGCAGCAGCGGACCACCAAAAGGAAGGAAGGTGACGCCTGTCATGGCCAACAGGGTGGTGTGCCATCTGGAGGCTTGAGAGGACCACCGATTCACTGAGGGGTCACGTTTCTCCCAGGCAGATTGCGTTTCCTGCTCCCAGTGCCGCTCCTCACGGCTTCCCGAAGCTGAGGTTTCACACGTATAAACTGCTCCATTACCCCTTTGAAAATTCTGGCCAGCACCACACTCTGCTCGCTGCGCCGTGTGTCATGTGGGGACTCTGGTCCCACTCCCCACATAAGAACACAGGATATGGCGAGGCCAAAAAGGAACACCCACGGAGCCATGGATCGGGGGTGGGGGTTCCACTATAGTCTCGCTGGCAGCTGGGTTGGAGACACAGGAAGCAGGAGCCACACGATGTACAATCCACCGTCCGCTTCTCTGCCAACCAACCCACTGCACTCGCTAGCTGCTATCCCAGCCTGCTAGCTGCAATCTGCAGTTATATCAGTGGCCAATGGCTAACTGGTTACAGCTGACGGCCAACTAGTCACAGCTGATGGCCATGTACTACCTGAGCCAGCACCTGTTCACGTGAGGCCGAGAGCCTGGAAACTGCTCCCTGGGACTCTGTCCCCACACCCACTCTAGGACGGAGCCTCACAGGAGCTCCCATCTCAGCTGCTCACTTCCATCCTCCTGCATGGGGTCAGGTCCCTGGGCATACCCTAGGCATTCACTAGTGTTACGGGCCCCAAATTCCTATGTTGGAGTCCTGACCCCCAGGACTTCAGAATGTGATGTATTGGGAGCTGGGGTCTTTACAGGGGTGATTAAGGTAAAATGACGTCACTAGGATGGGCCCTGATCCACTGTGACTGGGGTCCTTATAACAGGAGATCAGGACACAGACACACATAGAGGGACGACCGTGTGGGGACACGGGGAGGAGACGGCCGTCCGCACGCCGAGGAGAGAGGCCTCAGCACCAGCCCTGCCGACACCCGGCTCTCGGACTCCAGCCTCCAGGACTCAAGACAGTGAGTGTCTGTGGTTTAAACCCCCAGGCTGTGGAACTTCGTTGTGGCGGGTTTCTCCTTGCCAACTCCAACATGGACTGTCAAAAAAGACCCTTGTTGGGGGTGGCTGGTTAGCTCAGTTGGTTAGAGCCTGGTGCTAATAACACCAAGGTTGCTGGTTCGATCCCTGTATGGGCCACTGTGAGCTATGCCCTCCTCAAAAAAAACAAACAACAAAACACTTGTTATTAAGTTCTTGAGATGTGCTGACCACACGCTTTCCCCATTAACCCTGTGATCCAGGGGCCACCTTTTAAATACGACCTGAGCACAGAGAGGCTGAGTAATGGCCTAGCCTCACACAGCATCAGAGCCCTGCTTCTAGCCTCTCGCCTCCGAGCTGCCCGGGGCTGCAGAGCAGGGCAGGGTGAGACAGGCTGACCATCTCATGGCCAGAGAGGGCCTGAGCCCCCATGATGTCTTACAGAAACCGCTCTTGGTGCCCATTTGTTTGGGCGTCTGCGCCTTGATGCCAGTGGGCACGGGGACACTAAAGTGAGGCCGGCCTGAGGCAAAATTGGGGCTGGAAGTTTCTGGAAACTTGCTCCAGCCACTCCAGCATTGGCAGGTACCCCAGTAATGTGCCCACACGTTTTCTGTTGATAAGCTACTGAAATGGAGCGGAGCTGTGATAATTAATGCTATGCAGTGACAGGTGTTGAGGGGTGTGGCATTGCCCACGTGAATTTGGCTAAGAATCAGAAAGCCAGCAGCTGCGGCCAGAGCTCGGCTGTAAATGGGCCTGGGCCTGGGGCCTCCTCCGCTTCCTACGTCAAGCTTCTGCCTCTTCCAGGCTCCGGATTCTCTGCACCATCTTTTTTCAATTGGTTGGTTTGTTTTTAAACTATTAACAGACAATTTTTAATACAGTTTTAGAGGTACAGGACAATTGAGCTGCCCCCCCCCCCACCACCCCACCGTTCTCCTCTATGGTTAACATCTCACATTAGGGTGACACGTTTGTTACCACTCATGGAGCAATACTGATACGTTGTCGCCAGCTGAAGTCTATGGTTTACATGACGGTTCGCGCCCTGTGTGGTACTGTCACGCCCCGTGGGTTTGCCAAATGTGAGACAATGTGCCCCGTATGACAGAATATTTCTCCCCTATAGCTCCCGCTTCACACCGTCCTTAATGTGGGCAGAAAGCCAGACTCCCAGGTGACACGAGAGCCAGGTGGGTGCACGTCAACCCCTGTTCGGAATGATCCTGAGACACAAGGACCGGGGTCTGGGGGAGCGTGAGGGGGCCAGGCGACCCCCGAGAGTCCAGTTTTCTCTCCCTTGCTTTTTGCCTCTCTTCTCATTTAACGTGGTTAGCTGTAGATAGCCATGGCTGCGTCTTACTTTTGTATCCATTCAGACCTCTTCCACCTTTTATTTGGGGCATTTCGACCATTTAAATTTAGTGTGAGATGGTTGAGCCAATGTCTGCCTGTCTCTGTTCTCTGTCTCGCTTTCCTCTTCCTCATCCTTCCCTTGAATTAATTGAGTATTTATGGTTCCATTCTACTTCCTCCATTTGCTCATTAGCTTTACTTCTTTGTTTTGTTTTTGTTTAGCGCTTGCTTTGACGGTCACGTGTCACCATCTGCCACACGTCCTGGACGTGTCACACACATAGACTGTTACTAGAATACCCCTCCCTACCTCTCGTGCTCTGTTGTCATACATTTACTCAGACATATTTTGTAAACTCCAGAATAAGCCATTTTTATCTTTCCTTTAAACTAGACACCCATTGATATTTTAAGGACATTTTCAAAAATAAAAGGAAAACGTTGTTTATTTCACTTCGTGAAAGGATCTGTTGCCCCAGTGTCTTGCTAATTCTGGGTAGTGTGATTTCTTTAAGTTTATGACATTGGAGGGTAGGGGAGGTGGCAAAAACTGTAGTATTAATAAGCAGTCCTTTGATTATAGAGCCCTGCGTGTTTTATATTTTGTATAGAAATAATGTTTAACATTTACTGTGCATTTTCCGTGCACTGGGGTCTGTGCCACGGCTTTATGTCGATGAAGTCGTCCATTCGCTAAAACAACTCAACGACATGGATTCTGTTATTATGTTGGTATAGATGGGGAAACTGAGGCAGGAGAGCATCACTGCTCTGGCCCTTCCTTTCCCACACGGCCCAGACCAGCCAGGGCACACAGACCCACATCCTGGCCCTCTTCCCTGTCTCCGGGGCTGTTTCTTGGCCACTGATGGGACCCACAGCAAAATGAAAACGCAAGCCCCTTGTTTAAAAACGATTAAAAGTATCCAGAACACATAAAGAACTTTCCAACTCAACAACAGAAACAACAAAAACTCATCCAAAAAATGGGCAAAGGACTTGAATAGATACCTCTCCAAAGAAGACACATACCTGCACGTGAAAAGACACTCGACATCGCTAGTCACCAGGGAAATGCAAATCCAACCCACAGTGAGACACCACCTCACACCCACTGGGGTGGCAATAATCAAACACAGAAAATAACAAGTGCTGGTGAGGACGTGGAAAAATTGGGCCCCGCATGCATGGCCGGTGGGCGTGTAATATGGTGCAGACGTTGTGGGAAACAGTCTAGCAGTTCCACAAAAAATTACACATAGAATGACCATTTGACCCAGCAAGTCTACTTCTGGGTGTGGACCCCAAAGAGTTAACACGGGGACTCACACGAGTACAAGCACACGCATGTTCACAGCAGCAGTATTCACATTGCCAAAAGGCAGAAACAGCCCAAATGTCCATCAAAGGATGAGTGGGTAGACAAACTGGGGTCCATCCGTACAACAAATACTATTCAGCCATAAAAAGGAATGACTCACTGACTCATGCGACTACATGGATGAACCTTAAAAACATTGCACTCGGTGGAAGCTGCCAGGCACGAAAGGTTCCATTTATATGAAATGTCCACCTGTGCAGGGTCCATGAACAGGTGACTGTGAAGCCAGCCATCATGTCCCTGGGGGTAAGGCTACAGGAAGGAGGACGGGACAGCCTCAGAGCCCACAGGTCTGGGGTGACATAGCCCTGGGTGCCAGCAGCAGCTCTGCCTTTCATGGTCCCTGTGGCCTTGGGCCAGTCATTCCATCTCTTTAAGCCTCAGTTACTTCACCTGTAAAGTGAGGAGCGTATCCGCGCTCCCCTTATTCCATCGGTGGGGGAGATGATGGGACCGGTGGGAAGGTCTTGATTCTCTCCAAACACAAGCACAGGTGGCAGAAACAGGTGGGCGTCTCTTGGAGAAGAGAAAGTAGCTGTTGGTTTTTGGGTGGTTTTTTTCATGGAGAAGTCGCTAGGCAGGCAGTGCTGGGCGGTGGTCAGCGCCTTGGGCCAGGACCTGCTCCTCTGTCCACGTCGCAGGGTGAGCAAGGCGGGAACCCGGGTGGCGTCTGGGCAGCAGTCTGTCCAGTGCTGACCTGCTTCTTGGCAGAGTCCTGGACCATCAGAGCCTGAGAGAATATCTGTGTTTCTCATGTGCCCGGACACTGGGGAACACGAGAGTGAGCAGGCAGCCACCGCCTGGTGGGGTGGGCATCCGGACCCTCCTGCCCACAGCGTAGCTCCAGTTTTCTCTGCTTTATTTGCAGTTGCTGTGTTTCATTTGGTAACAGGCCCTCCTGCCAAAACAACACTTTGTTTTTTTAACTTTTTTTTAATTAAAAAAAAATTTTTTTTTAGAAGTAAGGTTTTTGTTGGCAGTTGGGGGTAACAGGACTTTATTGGGGAACAGTGTGTACTTCCAGGACTTTCTCCAAGTCAAGTTGTTGCCCTTTCAATCTTAGTTGTGGAGGGCGCAGCTCAGCTCCAGGTCCAGTTGATGTTAGTAGTTGCAGGGGGCGCAGCCCACCATCCGTTGCCGGAGTCGAGGACTCAAACTGGCAACCTTGTGGCTGAGAGCCCACTGGCCCATGTGGGAATTGAACCGGCAGCCTTCGGAGTTAGGAGCACGGAGCTCCAACCACCTGAGCCACCGGGCCGGCCCCAAAGCAACACTTTTAAATGGTCTGTCACTTGCAACCGTGTTTTAAAGTGCTTGTCTTAAAGAAGGAAAGAGTGAATCTCAAGGAAGGGAAGTGGCTCGTCCAAGGCTGTGAAGGGCTCACGTTCAGTGCGAAGCCATGTATCAGAGCCTGCTCTGATCATCTTGTCCGGGTGCCCTGATGCCCAGTTACCCCAACCCAGGGAAGCCGACAACACTCGGTGAAGCAGACTCTTCAGTGACTGGCACTCAGACTGATCTCCTTGCCACAGGAAGCCTTGGGGTCCACATTCCACCCCCAGAACCCACTGTGTTCCTCTCTGTCCAGTGTGGGAGATCCAGTGTCCCTCTCTGGTAAGGGAACCATCTTTGCATCACTTAACCATGCCTGTCAGATCTCAGGGACCTCCCTGCAAGTTCCCCTCCTCCCCAAACTACAGGCCACCTCTCCTTGCACACAGCAGGTACTCAGCACCCACATACCTGGGACTTCCGAAGAGAAGCTGAGACCTGGGCTCAGCAAGGCAGAGTGGGCATTTGGAAACGGAGCCCTGATACACCACCCATTCAGCTAAGAACCGTCCCCTAGCCCAGGGACCAAAACCCTCTGCGGTCGCCCTGCCTCCTGCTGTGCTCAGCCCTCAGCTCGCGCCTCTCCAGGCTGGCCTCCAGGTGTGGCCACACTCTGCTGCCACTGGACCTTTGCACATGCCGGCCTCTTGGTTTAGAGAGATCCTGCCTCTCCTCACCCGGCTAGCCCCCTTCCTTCAGTTAGGCCAGGCTGTTGTGTGTTTTGTGTCCTGTCCTCCAGGGCTCTTCTCTCACCCAAGTCTGTCATTATCTTGTCTCCCTCATCAGACGTGAATTGATGTGTGAGGACTGAGGCAGGGGTTGCCTGTCGTTGGGTCCCCAGGAGTGGATGAAGCTAGCCAAGGGGACGTCAGCGCTACTCAAATGGCCTCAGGAGGTAAGCAGCCTGGGACAGGGGGCCGTCACTAGCCAGACCACCTGGAGCTGTGTGTGCCCCTCGTCACCCGGCCATTGTGTGGCTGTTGGTAAGTCAGGAGCTAGTTGTCACTCTTGAATAACAAGGGTCTTTCCGTTGCCAGCCTGTGAGCAATCATAGAGCACAGGAAGGGAGCATGTCCATGGCCAAGGCACTTGACCTCCCTGAGCCTCAGTTACCCCATCTATAAAATGGGGATCATGATTCTCGTCCCACCTGACAGGGTTGGTAAACAGTGGGATCTGGGTGGAGGGTTCATGGGTGTTGGGACCATTCAGTAAATGTGTCCCCATTTTAATACAGGGTCCAGACCCACTGGGAATAGGACCACACAAGGTACTAACCACCGACCCCAGTGTCCCCTGCCCACACCACTCAGGACAGCAAAGACCCCCAAGGGGTGGGGGTCTAATGCTGAAGCTTTGGTGTCACTTCAGTGCTGTGATGGCCCCTTTGAAGGTGCCGAGACTGATGGCCCCTTTTTTGGCCTATGTAAAGCTTGGCCTGGGAGCTGGCACCCTGTCACTGGGGCGTGACCAGGGGAGAGGGCCTCCCCTCTGAGGCCTGGGGCTTTGTGCTGGCCGGCCCGTGTGCTGGCTGGGCGGCCGGAGACAATGGGGGGCTGCGGCCAGCAGGGCTGGCATAGCGGGCTGGCAGGGAAGCGGAACCTTCCTGTACCTCCGCCCTCGCGAGAGAAACCTAATCCGGGGGGAGCAGGGCCGCAGCCCGGGGTGGGGGCGCCCCTTCAGCCTTCAGGCTGCAGTGTGTGTTCACGGTAATTTGAGGGCTTCCACTGGGGGGTTCCCGATCATTTGATGTGGCAATTAGCGAGGGGACTTTTGTCGTCCGGAAAGACACAGCCGCCCACTTCAATCACCCTGTTTATGCCCCACAGAAGCCAAACAGCCCCGGCGCAGATAACGGGTGGACTTCAAACGGCCCCAGGTCAGTGGCTTCTGGAACTGCCAGGCTGCACTGCGCCCTCCGCCTTTTATGCAGCCAAAGCGTTACTTTTCCCATGAGAAGTTCCGGCCCTAATGGCATCGGATGACATAGGCAGGCGCTCGCCCACCCAAGCCCTTTTTATGTGGGTACCTGGCTCTGGAGGTGGGTGGGGGAAGGGCTAAGTCCTTTCTCCCTGATTCAAAGGGTGTGTTGTCTCCCCCAAGTGGGGCAGGACAGGTGTCCCCTGGATGCCCACGAGGGTCTGGGTCTCTGTCCCTGTGCAAGGGTGGCAGCTCGAGACTTGGGCTTTGCTTTCCCTCATGCTCATAAGGGGTCCTCCTTTCAGAGCAAGTTCTTCTGTGGTTCAGGTGACAATGACATTACAGCCTCAAATGTTTCAGAGCCCAGTGGGTGGTGCCAGGTCCCGTGCCAGCATGGCACCTGAACCTCAGCCTGGAGACAGCCTCTCCCCAACACCTGCTGGTTTACAGACCCGTCTGGAGAAGGTTTCGGGATTCGCCAGAGGTCACACGTCATCCAGCAGCTGGAGCAGCTGTGCCCAGGGAAGGGAGGCCCATGAGAGTCCACGGGTGGGGACACATCCTGCCTGCTGCCCTGGCTCCTGGCGCTGAGGATAAGTCGAGGCCCTGCTCAGCCTCGTCATCGGGAAAACAGATGTTCTTCCCAAACATTGACCTTTGCTAGAGCACAAGGGTGTTTTGAGGGTCGAGCAGAGAAAGGCCTCAGCCCAAGCTCAAGCTCAGCAATTAGTACAGCTCTGTCACTGTCCCTCTGGGCGTCACTTCCCTCCCCTGGGAGTTGGAGCACCAGAGGGAGAACAGAGGCAAAGTGCCCAGCTTCATGCCTGCTGGGGCTTACCCCATGTTGGTCTTTCCCTGGGCTCCGCACTCTCCTAGGCCGGCCTCTGACGTCTAACTCCAGGCCCCTCACAGGCTGCCGTGAGCAGGACTGGACAGGTCGGGGAAGAAACCGGCTGCTGGGACATCCGTGCCCACCTCGTCCCAGCCAGGTGCCGCCTGAGGGCTCATACAACAGACACAGACACGCCCTTATTGATTGGTGGAACCAATTCATGTGTTCATCCATTGATGGATTCATTCCTTCTAGACCACCCGGGGTGCCACGCTGCTGGGGACAGGTTAGTGACAAGACAGAAGAGGAACCTACTCTGCCAGAAGTCATACTTGGAGGGGGGAATTGCAGGCGACTTCTGAGTAGAGGCCTCGTTCAACGTCACAACTGCTGGTGGAACTGGAAGGAACTGGGCCCACCCCCTACCCCTGGGGCCATGGTGCAGCAGCAGCGGTAACAAAAAAGAAATGAGGAGCTCGCTGGAGCACCAGCTGGCGGGCTTCCTGGAGGAGGTCATTGTGGCCTCTTGGACTTCCGTGGATGGTCATCTGCAGTAGGCTGGGGCCTCTGCCTGGACACACAGACAGGGCTCCTCTCCCTGGGCCTCAGTCGGTTCTAGTCCTGGTTTCTTAATCAACATCCTCAGCCACGTTGGGCGGCTTGAGTGTCAGCCCAGGGGCTGGAGTTCCTTATCCACAGGGCAGCAGCTGTGTGCTGAGCCCCCACACTGTGTCATGGTCTGGGAAGGAGACAGGAAACAGGGGTGAGGACCCAGCTCTGTGACTTGTTTGCTGTGTGACCCTGAGTAGGAAGCCACCCTTCTCTGGGCTGGCAATTTCTCTCTTCCTGACACCCAGAGAACAAATTGTCAGTGAATGAGGAGGCGGGGGTGCTAATCTGGGGCTCTGACCCCAAAGCCCAGGCACTTTTCCCTCCCTCCCCTGCCCGCCCTGTGTGGCAGCCCCCCTCGCGAGCCCTCCCCAGCCCCCACAGCCCCTTGCCAGGTGCAAGGGCTCATTCCCACCACAGGGAGCTGGTGCCCAGCCAGCCCTGCTCTCTGCCCCAGCAGGAGCCTCTGCCCTCCTCTCCCTGCACCCCACCCAGCCACTCCCACGCACGCTGGTTTCTTCCAACATTTAGGCCTCAACCAGAAGTCACCTGCTCAGAGCAGTTCCCCTGACCTAACGTCACCCTGTCCACCCCATCCGCCGGGTCTAGCTCCTCATTCCTTGTGCACGGCGCCCACTTGAAACCAACTCTCACTCGTGGGACAGAGTTGGAGGGGACAGGGACCTTGCGAGTCAGTCAGGCACCTCCAGCCCTCAGACCACATCCAGCGAGATGTAAGCATGACACCGACTGACAGGTCATGTCCCAAGGGGGACAGTGCGGGGAATGTTTTTGGAGGCGAGTTGATCCTGTCGCTGAGCTGGGAAAAGCAGAAAGGTGGGCATTTTTCAGCTTGTACAGAAGATAGCAAGAGGTGGGCAGGCCACTGACAAACCGCAGGCTCATGAATTCCAGCTCCTTCCCTGTTCGGGCAACACGATCACACTTGGGACTCGAGCGGTGGTTTTGAATGTTTAGTTAAGGTCCGTGAGAGACCTGAGCGATGACAGACTCCCCAGCCTGCAGCTGGTGATGGAAAGGAGACACACAGCACGACCTTCCGGGCCCATCGCCTCTTCCACAGCTCTGCCCACCTCTGTCTATGTGATCGCACCCCGGAGCCCAGTGAGGCGTGAGGCCAGGGCCGGCGAGGCCACCGTGCTCCTGGCCCCAGGCACACAAGCCCCAGCCCAGACTGACCGCTCGCCGAGAGGAGTGTCCCTTCCTAATTTCAACATTGCCAAAAGGTGGGGCCTGGGCCCCAGCCCTACCCGGCCTGCTCCCGAGGAGATAGCCTGAAGACCCTGCCTGGGAGGGGGGCCCTGGCAGGAAGGACCAGGAGGAGAGTTGGAGGAAAGGCCCTGCCATCCACACATCCACTGGGTGAGTCCACAAGGGTCAGGGGTGACCCCAGGGGGCACGGGGTCGGGCAGGATGCTGGTGTCTTCTTGGCCTGGGTGGTGATTTGTTTCGTGGATGACCTCTCACAACTCATCATTAAACGGTCCAAGCGAGTGAATGGGTGTCGGGCTCCTGGTGGGTCCAGGGCTGGCTCTGCCCCTCGCGCTGTGCTGGGGCAGCTCACTAACGTCTCCCTTTCTCATTTGTGAAGTGGGAAGACGGCACTACTTCCCTCCTGGGTAGTTGAGGATCCCACGGGGTGGTGTTTATGGAGAACAGGGGACAGAAGGAACAGAGTTGCTGCCCCCACCCCCACCCCTTACTGTGGTCATTGTGTCACAAATGCCAGCAAAGGGCTTGGCCTCAGCTCTGCTGGGCTGCCACTGAGGTTCTGCTGCTTGGAGGGGAAGAGGAGGCCTTCTCAGCTGACCACAGCCTGGGTATGGAGGACAGGAAGGTGACAGGCCAGAGAGGGGCCCAGAGGTACAGCCTGGCCGGCTGGATCTCTTAGAGCCAACTCTGAAGTTAGCCGGGATTCGGGGCCTCAGGCACCCTGGGGGTGTCGATACCGCAGGTTGGTCGCGCGATGGGGCAGTAACAGGCCCCGGCAGCCCAACCCCCAGGACACCAGGGAGTAGCTGGTAGCTGCCACAGATTCTTTATTGATCAGTAAAGTCTTCTGCATTCTGTCCCCACAGAAAGGCTCCTGGGAGGGGACGTCCCCCAGGGACAGGCCTTTGACACCTTGGGCAGGGCTGAAGTCGCTGGCCTTTGAGCATGTCTCTAAGACAGCAATTTGTCACTTCATTATGAGTTTGATGGATGATCATGGGTGGGACAGTCATCCCCTTGGAGGAGCAGCAGCTCCTGGCCCACCCGCCTGAGGCTGGAAAAAGGCCACTGCCCTCATGACAGAATGTTTTCTTACCACCCCTCCCGCCGGGTGCCTCTGACACGTCCCCTCAAAGGAAATGCAGTCACTGCAGAAGCGATTCACCATTAGTCTTTTTGTGGCGCTGAGGTTGGCTTTTATTTGGCGGTTGAAGAAAGGGCCACCGGCTCCTTGTTGTCTCTGGGAATGCCGTCCCCGTGGGCCACCAGCTGCCCAGCCAGCACGCACGAGGCCACTCTTCATTTTGATGAGGTTTCAGAAAGCCCTGGCTGCAGCCGGGGACCACCACCTCACCCCGGTCCCACGCCCAGGGCTGCGCTTGATTCTGGAAGACAGCAAAAGGCTCCTGCATCACAGTGGTAACCCAAGAGAGCACCAGGTCCCCAAAGTGCCCTGTGCCCACCCCATGGTAATCGAGTAATGAATTGGATCATGGGTCCATTGGCAACTTGCTCCCGCTAAAATGTAACCTCCACGTGGGCTGTTCCTATTGGCATTTGGTTCCAGCCATCGTCCCCCACCCCCCTTTGGGTTTGCTTTGCTGGGAAGACCCGGCCAGGCTCCAAACGCTCCCTTCTTTTCTGGTTTCCACGAGGGCTGGGCGCACAAGTCGACACATTTGCCAAAACCCACAGGACTGGACACCACAGAGTGAATTGTACTGTGTGTAAATTTAAAGAATGGTTACCTCTATTGTGGAGGGAGGCAGGGATGGAAGCCAGAGTTCTCTGAATATACCTCCTGTCGTAGATGAACTAAAGCCCCGCAAAGATGCCCACATCCTAACCCCCAGAACTCAGGAATATGTGACCGTACGGCAATAGGGACTTTGCAGGTGTAATTGAGTTGAAGATCTTAGATGGGAGATTGTTCTGGATTCCCCAGGTGGGGCCAGTGTCATCACAGGTCCTTATAAGAGGGAGGTAGGAGGGTGGGAGTGAGAGGAGCTGTGACAACAGGAGCAGAGGTCGGAGTGATTTGGGAAAGGGCCACGAACCGAGGGTGCAGGCGGCCTCGAGAAGGAAACACATTGTTCCCTAGAGACTCCAGGAGGAACCGACCCTGAGAGCTTGGTTTTAGGACCTCTGATCTCCAGAACTGTGCTGTTTTAAGCCACCAAGTTTGTGGTCTTTTGTTTCAAGAACCATAGGAAATGCATACGACCTTGTTTGGTAAATCTGACGTTGGAACCAAGGACATATTCCATGAAAATAACCAAAAAAACAACCCAGATTGAATTACAAAGGAGTCCCTGAAAGTCAAAAATAAAGTGGAAAAGCAAAGGTCGCTGTAGGCACCAAGCTCGCCTGCAGCAGACCCTGATGTGGGAATAGCTGCTGTCTGGTCCCAGGGCTGAGCCCACGCTCACCACATTCAAGGCACCTGATGACCCAGGTGCCTTTCATTGCAGAGACTCCCCCTCCACCGAAACCCCCTCACAAGTAAGGAAACAGGCAGGATGAGCGTGGGGCCACCCACCTGGAGACTTTGTCCCACCTCCCGCTGGAGCAGAACACAGCCCTATGCCTACTCCTGGCAGCTCAGTGGGATTTTACACACTTAATTTGCAAATGCAATCAAGTCCCCTTCTGAGTCCCCTTCTTGACAGAGGGCCTTATGGGACAGCTGTGACCTGCTGCATGGTGAGGGTTGCCCAAAGGTGGGGGTTTCCCTGTCCAAAGCCAGGCTCCAGCTCCAGCACTTCCCAGAGCAGACCACTCACTCCATGAGCCTCGGGTGCTCCTGTGAGCAGGACACACGGAGCTGGTGGGCACATATCCCAGAAGGAACATGGGTGAAGTGTTTGGTGTGATCAGTGCAAGGGACAGGCAGTGTGCGGGCTTGCTGCTCCCATTGGGGTGGTCGGGAAAGCTTCTCTGAGGCAGTGATCACATGTGATAAAACTCCCCCTGCCTCTCTCTTGTAAGGACATCTGTCGTTATCTTTAGGGTCCGCCTGGGTAATCCAGGATAATGTCCCATCTCAATATGTTTAACTTCATCATATCTGCAAAGTCCTTTTCCCGAGAGGTGGCCACATTCACAGGTTTCAGAGATTTGGTCCTGGATGTTTTGGGGGCCTTAACTCAGCCAACCGCAGCTCGGTTATGGGGCGCCACACATCAGGAGGTAACCTCTGTGAAGGCAGGGATTCCATTTTTTCTTTAGGTACGGTAAATGCACAGATGATGAGGGCACACCTTGGTGATTTTCAAACCGAATGCATTTGTGTTCGAGAATCAGAACGTTCCAGCCCCAGAGGCCTCCCTCAGGAAGCTGGGTTTCATGTGTGTGTCTGTTATGTTTGCTACAATATTCTTGGAACAGGGCCGGGCCCCAAGCAGCCTTCAGTGAATACTTGGAAAGTAAGATGAATTGGGAGTCTGGGGGAGGCAGCGTGATGTGAGGACAGGCTGATACGAGTCTGCGCAAGTCTCCATTTCTCTGAGCCTTAGCTTTCTCACATGGAGGTCATCAATAGCTCCTGTTGTACAAGATGTGGGCAGAATTAAGTGATATGAAACATGTAAAGCCCCAGCACAGAGCCTGGCACACAGTAGGTGTTCAGCATGTGTGACCATGAGTGCTCTCCTTCCACCTGGTGAGCGCTGAAGGGACCCAAGAAGAGGGAACTCTGAGCGCAGTATAGGGTGGTGTGTCATGGAGAAGGCGGCTTGGATGTTGACGCTTAGGGCGTGGCTGAGAGCAGTCTGGGCCACAGAGGGAGCTCTTGGGTGCCCTTAAAAGCTCCCCCACTATAAGGAGTACCGCAGCCATGTTGTTGAGGTGTAGGGCAGCCGCCAGGCTCCGCAGGGCTTCTCTCAACCCCTTAGCTAGATGCCCCAGGGGCTCTCCCTGTCTTGATGGGCTGACTTTCTCCCCCCCTTGGGTGGCCCAAGGAAAGTCCTCTTGCACGCACAGCCCAGGGTTACCTGAATACTACACTCACCTTGAGTCACTGCTCACCTGGAGCCAGGAATTGGACAGGTGAAGAGCAGACAAGAGGTGATGTGATGTGAGGAAAGGTGGATGGGGAAAGAGGCAGGAACTTGGAGAAAAAATGGTTTCCTCTACAAACTAATTTTAGGTGAGGTAGATTTGCCTCCTCACCCAGCTGCAAAGGTCTCTGATTTCACTTGATTGACAAGAGCATTTACCTGTGGATTCTGTGCCTCACGGTTGGTCTTTGTCCCGTGTAACTCCTATTGGTGACTGTGCCTCGTGTGTTCCTGAGGGTCAGCTAAGCCCAGGATCTGCTGTCACCTGATGGAAGGCTGCTGGTTGAAATCTACTAAGCCGCCCTCTCCCCTTTCTCCTCCTCTGCTGCAGTCCACTGGAAGTCACTGACCCACCTGTTCATTGGTGTAAAAACATCTGGGTGTTTCCATTTTGTCATTCAAAGAACCGTTCAAAGAAAAGGAAGTAATTTTTTTATAGGAACACATCACACCCAGTTTTCTAAATATTTACACACAACCTGTGTCTCTGCCCTTAGAGCACATGGTCTCTTGTTTTCCATTAAAAACACATCTGGTCGGTGTGGCGGATCAGAGGCGCCCAGCCAGGCCCTTCTCTTTGCCCCCAGGGCACTCGGAATACCTAATGTGAGGTAGCCCCTGGGCAGGGCTCCGTGAGGCCAGGAACAGCCTCTCATATCTGGAGGAGATGTCCTCCAATGGCTTCTCTTCACACCTGGAATAGTATCCACAGTCCTCAAAGTAGCTTACGAGGTCCTATGTGATTGCCCCCTACCTCAGTCGCACCTCAGCACCACCACTCACTCTCGTATTAGTTTCTTGTGGCTGCTGTAACAAATGACCATAAACTTAGTGGCTTAAAACAGTAAAACTTATCCTCTCACAATTGAATGCCACAAGTTCAAATTCAAAGTGTTGGCAGGGCTGAGCTCCCTGCAAAGGCTCCAGGGGAGGATCCTTTCTTGTCTCTTCCAGCCCTTGGCTTGTGGCCCCATCACTCCAATGTCTCCCTCCACGGTCACGTGGCCTCCTGTTCCTCTCTGTCTCTCCTCTGTGTGTCTCTCTTCTAAGGACATGTGTGATTGCACTCAGGGCCCACCCAGATAATCCAGGATAAATCCTCATTTCAAGATCCTTAACTTCATCTCACTTTTTTTGCCATATAAGGGATTCTCACAGGTTCCGGGAACCAGGACGTGGACGTATCTTTGGGTGGGGACACTTCCAACTCCACACACACGCCAATGTTCACACAACCCCACCTCCCTGAACCCTGGCATTCCTCAAACACATGAAGCACATTTCCAAGGTCCTTCTCCCCTCCAATGGACTGCCCCTCCCCACCCCCACCCCAAGTGGCTTGCTCTAGCCCTTCAGGCAGGACTTAAAGGTCGCCTCTACTCTTTCTAAAGCAGAAATACCTGGCCTTTCTCCATCCCTTTTCTTGGGTTTATTATATCCTGACTTGATCATATTCGCTTGTTTATTTTTTAATTTCTTGTCTCTCTCAACCAGCATGAATGTTCCACGGGGCAGGGGCTTCATTTCTGCAGCACAGGTGAGCATTCTGGCACTAGAGTGATGGTGTATGCCCATCAGGGACCCTGGCCCTTTCTATCTTTCTGTTCCTCCTTCCTCAGCATGCGACTTTCTTTCTTGTGGTCTCAGGATCCAAGATGGCTGCTCTAGCTCCATCTATCGTGTTGCCATCCCAGGCAGGAGAAGAAAGGGCAAAAGGGATTTTCTGAAAAACCCCATCCAGTAACTTCTGCTCAGATCCCATGGGCTGCACCATCCTGCAGGGCTTCTGTTACTAAAGAAAGGGAGGAGGCATGGAGGAGGCAACTGGCAGATTCCACACATTGGGGATCGAAGCCCAAGTCATCTAATTCTGAGTAGCCATGAATCTCAGGAATCTAATCAAGGATTAGACCAGTTGCTTCAATTCAAGGTGGTATCAGGGGATGTGGGGTCAGAGCAAAGAGCACAAGAATGGGAGCCAGGAGCCTGGAATGCCACTTTGGACTCTACCGCTCATTGCTTTGTGCTTTTGGGTTAGTCCCTCCCTTTTCTATGCCTGTAAAGAGGGAATTGGAAAAGGTCTTCAGCAGTAGGTGTGTCTTCATCTTTACCATCTTCACCACCATTATCATTTTGTCACCATCATCTTCACCTTCACCATCTTCATCTTCACCATCATCTTCTTAACATCATCATCGTCTTTACCAGCAGCAGTATCTCCAGCACCTTCACTGATACCATGATCTTCTCCCCCATCAATCAGCCACCACCATCCTCATCGTCTTCGCATCACTAGCATTATCCTTTGTCATTATCCCCTGTTGGTCCCTCTTCACAGCCATCATATCTTCGTCAGTATCTTCACCACCGCCATCTCCATCATTATCACCACCATCACCACCCAGCACCTCCTGGGTGCCCACTGTATACCAGATATCGTGCAAGTTATCTCACTTAATCCTCACTGGAATGGTGCCAGGAGGGACAACTTTCTACCACCACTTCCACTTTTAAAATGAGGACACTGTCTCACAGGATAAGAGACCCGCCACAGGCATCTGGCTGGGAAGTGCCAGAGCCGAAATGCAAAGCAAATCTGTGTGTCTCCGAATGCCCAGTGCAGTGTTCCCTCCATGAGGTTCCATCCTCAGCTGCGACCCACCCCGTGACCCGTGACCCGTGACCTGGGGGACCTTGAAGCCCTGACCTCACCCAAGTGCTGACAGAGCCTCCATGCGAATTGCTTCATAGCCAAATAGCCCTTCCCCCTCCCACTCCTTTGCCTCCCAAGGTTTGAGACAGGAGCCCATTCCTTTCTTGCAGTTGGGATGAGAGGACTCCCTGCTTCAAAGTCAGCCTTCCCATGCAGGGTCTGCCTATGGATGACGCCAAATTATCAAAGGGCCACATCAAAGCCTGCCAAGGTGGCTTTCAAAAGGGCAATTTACAAAACAAAAAAGGAAGCCTGGGCTGTGGGGAGTGGTGGGGCCAGGTTGGTGAAGCCCTGCTCAAAAATGTTGACTAAGCAGTTGGTTTTGCGGCTCAAGGTGAGAGGTCACAGAGCCACTCCCCAGGCCAGCATAATCAGCACCTTCAGACTTGGGGACTTGACTCTAGGCTGCTCCTGCCCACATGGGACTCTAGGTACTGGGAAGGGGAGCCTCTAGCTCTGTGGGAGCAGGGGAACCGAGTAAGGTGCAAAGCCTGCTCCTCCTCTGAACTCCGAGGGTGGCTGTGGCTCCCTTGGCCCAGCTTCAATTGACCTTGGGTGCAAGTGGCCCAGGAGTCCCTAAGACTAAGGCCCTAGGCCTGTGGCTCTTTGCAGTTGCCATCGGGGTGCTACAAGGTGGCTCCTAAACTTTCCATCTCCTTCTAGCTCACTGCTGGGCCAATAAGGCCCACCTGGCCCCTCCTGGTGAGGAGCCAGCTGCTGCTAAGTGCAGCACCAGGACTGGGGTCCTCTCGGGGTCCCCCCACCCTGAAAGTCAGGCTTGTCTGGTAGCCCACCTTCTACTTGCCACTGCCAGCAGGTATAGTTTTCTGAGAACTTAAAATAGGCTAAACACTTGAATTATCATTGTGATTATCATCCTCACCATCACCACCACGATCACCACCACCACCATCACCATTACCATCATCACCATCACCACCACCATCACCACCATCATCACCATCACCATCATCACCACCACCACCACCATCACCATCACCACCATCACCACCATCACCATCACCATCACCACCACCACCATCACCATCACCATCACCACCATCACCATCATCATTCTCTTATTGTTGTTGTTAGCTAAGATAATGTGTGCTCTCTGCCAACACTATTATATGGACTAAGTCATTGACCTGACAACAGCCCTGCAAGGTGGGTGCCTTTATCATGACACCCATTTTATAGATGGGGAACTGAGGCCCAGATTGGGTAAATAACCGGGCCCAAACCACTCAGCTGGTAAGTGGCAGAGCCAGGACTGGAACTCAAGTCTGTCTAACTCCAAACGTCTGCTCTGTGGCTTTTGGAGTCTGCCTCATGCAGGACTGACCGCCTCAGACGCCATGCTGGACTTCACTCTGGATGGGAAGTTGGTGCAATGAGCAAGAATATGAGGGCTTCTGTAGAACCATCCTCTCTTATCCTGAAAGGACAGAGACAAAGCACCTGGCTGCGGACACATGGACCTGGGACTTCCTGGGGCATTATGGCGGCTGCCTCTTGGTGAGTATGAGAAATGTTGCAAAGCAGCAAAAGCATCCATTGTTCACCAGGCTGGGAGCAACAGCCTGGGAACCCGTCTGTTCAGGGATTGTGTGTTGATCACGGAGAAAAATGATTATGCTAATAACCCATATACAGAGGGTGCCAAAAAAATGTATATGCATTTTAAGAAAGGAAAAAACTGTATTAAAATGGTAATACTCAATATATACTGATAACAAAAGTTTAATACAAATCACGTTTGACTTTTGCAATTAGAATCTTTCGACCGAACGTCATTCTACACATTGCTACCGTAATTCAATTCAACTTCAGCAAGTAATACATAGATAACATCTCTTAAAATGTGTACATTTTTATGGCACCCTCTGTATAGGGGTTAATTACATATCTATATATATACACAGATATATAGATACATATATCAAGGATAAATCAAGGATATCTGTATATTTATATATCTACAAATGTATATATATTCATAGATATGTAAATATATAGATATCCTTGATTTATCCAAGGAATTTGCTCCTGTGATTGTGGGGCTAGCAGGTCTGAAATCCATAAGGCCAGCCGCTGGAGGGTCTCAGAGTGTTCCTACATGGGAGACCACACTGGAACACTTGTGTAAGAGTCCATCTCCTGGACAGATATCCTGTTGGCCCTGGAGGGGTAGTGGTGGGTGTGCACTGGGCAGAGGCTTGGGGTTACTCTGCTGGAGGGTATGGCCTCCTTTGCATACTGGACCCTCCTGGCTCACTCTCTTGGGAGGCAGCCCAGTAGCCCGGTTTGGGCACAGGCTCTGGAATCAGCTCCCCTGTGATCAGACTCTAGGTGCCCGACCTCGCAGCTGAGGGCAGTGTCCTCAACCTCTCCAGCGTCCTCATCTGTAAAATGGGAATTATGACAACAGCATCACTCTCTGGAGGGACTGCCTTGAGTCGGGTGTTCAGAGGAGAGCCTGGCACAGAGCAAACGCGTCTTCAGTGCTGCCTGCCCTCTGCCCACACGATTTTTGTTTAGATTTTGTTTGGACTTTGTTTGGATTCACGCATTCAATTCTGACAACAGCCCTGCGAGGCAGACATCACTGTCATCGCCGCTGTTTTACAGACGAGGGGCCCAGGGTTGTGTTGTTCCTGCTGCTACTGGTGCTGCTGCTGGTGGTGGTACCGCTGGTGCTGGCGGGGCTACTGGTGGTGCTGGTGGTGGTAGTGCTGCTGTTGCCCTTTGTTGGTGGTGATGCTGTTGGTGTTGCTATTGTTGGTGTTGGTATTGTTTTTGGTGTTGTTGCTGCTGGTGGTGTTGCTGTTGCTCTCGGTACTGCTATTGTTGCTGGTTTTCGTGCTGTTGCTGTTGCTATTAATGTTGCTCTCCTGTTTTGCTGCTGTGGTGGCGGTGGTGGTGGTGGTGTCAGTTCCTGGTAGGAAGCTGGTGGCCGACTGCCCGTGAGCATTTCATTCACATCTGCTGTCAGGCTCCAGAGGGTGCCTCCGCTTGGCTCCATGTGACCCCACCGGCCCTGCTCTTCCTCCCACTGCAGAAGTTCTGGAAAAGCCCAGGGCTGCCAGGGAGGCAGTGGAGGAGGGGCTGCCTCTGCCAGTGGGCGCTGTGGGCCGGCCTGGCATGCCGGGCTGTTCAAGGTGCGCCAGACTGCAGCTGGCCCCCCGCCCCCGGCCCTTTCTTCTCTCTCCTTTTTGTTCTGGCCCTTTTGATTTGGGAACAAGGCCCCTTTATGTGGCGCTGGGCCTGGCTAGGCCTCTCCGTCCCACCCAGGGCTGGGGATTTCCTTTTCATCTGGTGCTAGGAGCCCCAAGCTCGGAGCGAGACAGCAGGAGGGGTTTGGTGGTGTCACAAAACCTGGGTGACTCAGCTTTCAGTGGGGCATTGTGGCCCCGCAGCTTTGATATTTTAAGTGGGAATGGCAACAAAGGGGATCCAGGGGTAGCGGGAAGGTAATGCTGCTCGCAAGGCCTCTTAATGGCACGGCCTTCTCAGGCTCGTCCGCTGAAAGGAGACTCCTCTCCCAGGAGGACTATTCCATTTCGGAGGGAGGACTGGCCTGTGACCCCAGCCTCTTAAGGACGACATTGAGTAGGGCTGCTGTCTCGGGGTTGGGGGGATCAGCCGCCAGATCCTTGCCCCCACCCAGCCAGCTCCTCGCCCCCACCCAGCCAGCTCCTCACCTGCCCTCAGTTCCCGAAGCTTCCCACAGGGTACAGCAGCAGGAAGTTTCCAGGCAGAGAGGTGCTTGGTGGGCCTGTAGCCTCAGTTCAGTGAGTCAGCCTGGAGGGATGGGAGCTCCAGGCCCCCAGCAGCTCGGGGAACCTGACCAGACAGAAGGAAGCTGGAGGGAGGTGGCCAGTGTGGACTCGGAGACATCATGTCCACAGAAGACAGAGAGGACAGAACTCTTTCCCTTTGTTGTCACACCTGCCTATCAGTGGAGCAGGGCTAGGGCGGAAATTAACATGGATGGGACCTTTAGATTCTCTGGGCCTCAGTTTCCTCATCTGCAGAATGGAGATCCTACTCTCAACAGGGCGCTGTGACGGTGAATGATTAATGCCCGCGCAGTGCTGAGAAAAGCACGTGATAAGTCGACAGCACAAATGGACTAGTTTTGGGGTGGTGATTCTGCATTTTTAAATCATCCCGTTTGCCTGCTTGCTGGCCGTCGTGCAGGATGGCTTAGTGATGACGAACAGAAGGCCAAGCCATCCAGGTGCAAACCTTGCCCGGGAGCCTCAGGCTGCGGAGCCTGGCTCGGCATCAGGTCCCTTCTCTGCTGAGGGGGCGTGGTGATCGGATCGACCCAATCGAGTTGTTGAAGGACCCAATGGGATATTCTGCTGAGAGGGTTTGCTGCCTTGCCTGGCCCACATGTGCTGTTTCCGTGACCACGGTTTTGATGTGTGCCCGGAGGGCTATGGGTGGACTTAAGGTTGGTGGGAGGCAGGAGAGCCCAGTGGCCATGAGCGCGGGCTTCAGTGTCACACTCTTGGCTTCAGATCCTGGGGCTTCCTTTCTGTTGCTGAGTGACCTTGGGCAGGTCACTTTGCATCTCTGTAAAATGGAGGTGCTGACACCCGCAGCTGCTCGCGCATTGCTGCGGGACTCAATGTGATTGCACGTGGTGCCTGAGGCTCTCAAGACCAGGCGAAGCGTGTTATCACTGTCGGGAAGGGTGTGGAGACCCAGAGAATCTTGGGCAAACTGCCCGGGAGGCAAAAGGTCCTTCTGTTAGATCAGCGGAGCCTCTTTGAGGCAGACACCTTGTTCCAAAGAAGGTTACGGATTTAGGACATATGGAAGACCACAGGAAGGGTCCAGGAATGCCGGAAGTCTGATCTTTCTGATGATGATAACAGCTGATGTTTGTCATGTGCTTGCTGTGTCCCAGGCAATGTGCTGAGCAGCTCACTTACATGACCCCCTTAATCCTCTCCCAGAGGGAAGAACTGTCATTATCTCCATTTAACCAACAAAGCAACTGAAGCTTGCCTCCCCGTGAGCTGTGAGTTACAGGGCGGGCTTCAGAGGGATGTCTGTGCGTAACTAGGGAAGACAGCGCTATGTGGCCACTCTGCTCACCATGCAGTCTGTCCTGAGTGGGCAAGGCTGAGTGAGGGAGCGCCCCAGGGCTGGGAACACTGAGACCCCGCCTGCTGGAAGGGCAGGGGACAGGGAGCCTCAGGAGGCCCTGTGAACCAGTGGTCGTGGCATAGGAGGCTCTCTGGTGTCCCTGGGCATCTGGGAAGCCCCTCCATTGGGGCCCATCACCCAGGCAGGATACTGCTGAGCGGTGTGGCTCCCTGGAGAATGGGCGTCCTGGAGGCTCTAAAAACACTGCAAGGTCTTTGACACCCTCCCATCGGGAGACGGGGTCTATGCCCCCTCCCCTTGGATCTGGGGCGCTGTGCCCACCGGTAAAATGCAGTGGGAGTGATGCTGTCTGACTGCGCGGTGAGGGCAGAAATCGCGCTACGTCAAAGGGTACGCATTGCAGGTACACGAATAAGTTCTGACTGTCGTTACTAACAGCATGTTGGATATAGAAAGTTGCTGGGAGTGGATCTGAAGTGTTCTCACCACAAAATTAAAAAAAAACAAGAGTTAACTGTGGGAGGTGATGGATGGATTAATTGTGCTGATCTTGCAAATTAATCCATGAGGTACATGTATATCACTTGACACGCACACAATTACATATGCCAATTATTCCGCAGTAAAGTTTTTAGAGGTGGGGTCGCTGCTGCATTTCCTACCTTGTTCTCCTCGGTTCTTCTCCGGGAACTCCCTCCAGAACCCAGTGGCCATGTGGAGAGCAGCTCAAGCCACACAGAGGGCCACACACAAGCACTCCATCAGCCGACCCAGTGAGTCACCCTACCCAGGTGCTAGAAGATTCCAAGGGCCCAGCCATCCAGCTGCCCTCGGCCTTCTAGTCTCCCCAGCTGAGGCCCCAGACACTGGGAGGAAGGGACAAGCCACCTCCACTGTGTCCAGTGCAGGTTCCTGTCCCAAAGACTCTGAGAGCACAGTAAAATGACTGATATGTGCCATTGAGTGTTGGTGCTGTTTGTTACGCAGCAGTGGAAGCTGGGATAGTCTTCCACTGGGGAGAAGAGACTTAACACCAGGCCCTTAGCTTGGGCTTTCCAATAGCCCCTTAATTCCTGCAGCCCAGAAGGGGCCTGCAGTGTAAATGGGGGTTCCATGGATGGACCAGAAACAAGGGTGTGTGAACACCCTACAATTACACACAAAACACTGTGTGTACATATACCTGGGTGTTTGGGTGAGGCAGGTCCACAGCGTCCTTCATATTCTCAGGAGGGTGTATGGGATGGATGGTGTACAAAGAAGCAGCTGTGATTCCTCTGTCCCTATAGCCACACCCCTTTGCCATGTGACTCTGAAGCTCCTCCCACAAGAGGTGGAGCCTATTTCCTCATCCCACTCCAGAATCTGGTTTGACTTATTTCTACCAACAGAATGTGCCAAAGGGGCAATGAGTAATTTTGGAGGCTAGATATTAAGGAGGTTTGCAGCTTCCACTTGTCATCTTGGAATGTGTCTCTGAGACCATGTGAGGCCTTGAGGCCGTGAGAAAGTCAGGGCTGGCTGTGGAGGAAGAGGCCTCCTAGAGAACCCAGGGGCCCAGCCAAGAGCCAGCACTGACCACCCACGTGGTGGTGACGCGGGCTGGGCTCCCCAGCCCCAGTTGAACTGTCAGATGAATGCAGCCACAGGAGAGGCCCAAGCCAGACTCACCCAGATTGCCAACACCCAGAATTATAAGAAATAATGAATTGTGGTGGGGTTTTGTTTATTTGTTTTTTAGTGTTACATTGTTTGTAAACCACTGAATTTCAGGGTGGTTTGTTACACAGCCAGAGACAACCAAGATGGTGCGTGATCTTGACTCTGGCCTGTTTTGCCCTCCCAACCCCTCTGTGAGGCAGATGGAGCAGAACAGAAGTAATAATCAGAAACCTGGAAGGCGCGGGGGGGGGGGTGGTGTCAAACATATGTTGATGGAAGGAGATTTGATTTGGGGTGCTGAACACACAATGCAATATATAAATGATGTATTATAGAAATGTGCACTTGAAACCTATGTAATTTTATTAACTAGTGTCATCCCAATACATTTAATTTAAAAATAATTTTTAAGAAACCAAACAAACCAACCTGTGGATGGCCCTTCCTGTGGGCCAGGCACTGTTCTGAGCTCTTAGCCTGAGGGTACCCTTTAATCTTCAGGCAACCCTACCAGGAAGGTGTTATAGTGGTCTCTATTTTACAGGGCAGAGGCCAAGGCACAGAGAGGTTAAGGAAGCTGCCTGAGGCCACACAGCCAGCAAGCACAGAGCTGGAACTTGAATGCTGGCTGTCAGGTCTCGTAGAGATCTTACCCCCATGCCACAACATACCAGTGCAAGAAAATAGTGGGCTTGCCTCACTCGTGGTCAGGCAGGTAGGAGGAAAGCCTCCTTCCTATCCTCTCACCCCATGGCTGCCCACTGATGGGGAGTGACAGGGTGTGGACACTGGTGTGTTTAGTGTTTTGCAGGTGTGCAGTTATGCCTGAGATGGGGCCAAATTGCATTTTTTGGCTCCTGGTTTGCGATGTTCACCTTCATGAATTCATAGCTCATTCTATCCACCAAGACTAAGAACTCTACTGGCTGGGATGCAGTGTGGAGTGGTGGGCAGTGCCCAGGGCATGCAACCAGACAGCCCTGGGCTACCAGGGGGCAGGGTACTGTCCCCTCTGGAAAGGTGATCCCAATCCCTTTACAATCTGGGTGCCTGGGCTAGCGAGTAGGAGCAGGGCTCTGAGGCTTGGTTTCTCCATCTGTAAAATTAGAACAATAATGATAATGACAATATGTCTCCCTTGCAGGGCGACTGCATGGAAAAGGTTCCCTGCAGTAATGCCTGTGAGAGGACTGGCTACCATGGACATCACATAAAAGTATGGGATAGAATGGTGCCCCCCAAAAGGTTTCTCCAAGTCCCCAATCCCAAACATGTGAATGGGACCTTATTTGGAAAGAGGGTCTGTGCAGATGGAATCAAGTCGAGATGAGGTCACAATGGAATAGAGTGGCCCTAATCCAATGACTAGTGTCCTTAAGTGCAGACACACGCAGGACAGAAGGCCATGTGATGACGGAGGCGGAGACTGGGTGATGCAGCTCCCAGCTGAGGACCGCCCAGAGCCCCCAGAAGCTGAAGGAGACAAGAAAGAATTGTCTCCCGGAGCCTTCGGTGGGAGCGTTTGCCTGCTGACACCTTAATTTCAGACTTTCAGCCTCCAGAACTGTGAGAGAAGGAATTTCTGTTGTCTTAAGCCCCCCAATGTATGGTGCTTTGTTACAGCGGCCCCAGGAAAGTAAGACAGAAAGTTAATTGTTGCTATTACGGCCCCATCCCAGCAGGCACCCCAGGACAGTAGCCGTCCACCCAGGAGCCCAAGCCCGGTGGGTCTCTCCAAAGCCGCCGAATGTCTGACGTGGGGCTGTGGACACTGCTTAGCAGGGCTGTTGTGGGGACACAGTGGCAGCTGCTGCCCTCCGACCCTCCCGAGACTTGACCAGCTCCTCCGGTTACAGCACTCACAATGCCAGCGGCTCCTTGAAAGTGGCCACCGGGCTCCAATTAGTCATCATTTCAGGTACTTAAGCAAAGTTCTCCCAGCCACTCACAAGGCCCGCTCGGCCCCTCCAGAGCCTTTTCTCTTCCAGCTTTGAAGATGAAGGAATGTTAAAGACTACAGTATCCCTTTAAAACCAGACAAATGGGGGCAGGGAGGTTGGAGTCCAGAATGCTCTGAAGAAGGGCAGAGCTGGGATCGGCTGATCCTGTTCCTGCCCCATAGCCCCCCCAGGAGTGCGGGCCAAAGGAGAACATGAGCTAGGGGGTTGGGCCTGGGTCCAAGGCCTGGACCCCACTTCCTGGTAGTGAGACTCTGAGCAAGTCACTCCACCCTCTGAGCCCATCTTCACCTGTGCCCTGGTTTGAGGGGATCAGATGTGACCATAATACAGCTAAGGTCATTGCTGCCACCATCGCTAAGTACAGAACCCAGCTTGGAGGAGTAGGGGAGGCTTGAGACGCTCGAGTCCCTTTGCTTGCTGTGTGCTTGCTCCTTCCTAAGTCTCTTGCCCTCTCTGGGCCTCTGGCTTTGAAGGTAAATAAGGAAGCAGTGGAGGTGGTAAAAGAAAACACTGCCTAGAAGGGAGGTGGGAGGGGCAGCAGGAGTTCCCTTCCCCCCCCCCCAGGGCCCTCTCCCTTGTGGAAGGGCAGCCTCCGGGGGACATGGAGGCCCTGCCCACTGGGGATTCCTCAGGGCAGTGATTCAGACACTTGGAACACTTTCCACTCTCCCATACCAGCTGGTAGGCACATCAAAGGCATGAGGAAGAAGCTGGCTATGGGACGGGGGCTCAGCGGGACCAAGGACAGCTCTTCCGGAGCCTGGGACACGGGCGTGCAATGGCGGGTGTGAGGTGCTCCCTCCAGTCTCTTCTCTTCCAAGTTTTCTGAATTGCAGTCCACCTTTGCCCTCCCCCCATCACCTGCTGCTCCCCTCTCTACACAGCAAGAGCAGGTGCCCCTGTCCTGCCTGGGGTTAGTTCGAACTGAATACCACCCTTTTGTTGAACTTATTTTTATAGTTACATTTTAATTAGGCAAGTGACGCTGGTCTCTATTCTGCAGAAGGGTGTGCAGTTTCCTTGGAAGTACGAGTAAATTTAAATAAAAAATAAAAATAAATCCTTTTGTTCTTTGCAGATGGTTTTATTGTCGCAGTGTCTGGTGGGCTGTTTTTCACCTACCATGAGCACTATGGGGTGTGGGGATGGGGAGCCCACCACACCCCAGGACCTGGGATCCAGCGATGATCATAGGGAGGTGGTGTGAATCCAGGAATGGCCCAAACACACCTAAAGCTGCGGCCCAGTGACCTTGGGCTGGTTACTTACTTTCTCTGCACTTTCATTCCTTAGCTGCAAAGGATGGGTGACCAGAAGGCACCTCACGGGGATGTTGTAAGGATTATAGAGTCATAGCTTTGACATTGTTCTAATGCTCACTACCTGTGGGGCCATTCTAAGGCGTCTGTCATCACAAAAGCCCTACGAAGTAAGTGCTATTATGTGTCCATTTTACAGATGAGGAAACTGAGGCATGGAGTGGTTAACTCACAGAAAGAGTCGGTCTGAGCCTGGAGGCTGATTTCTGAGCCGGTATGCTGTACAAACCATGTCAAGACTCATGTGGGCATGTGGGTGTTCATCTGTGGCAGTAAGGTAGCTTTCCGTGTGCGACCCCACGCTGTGCACTGCAGCTATGACAGAGGTGTCCCCAAATTCTTCAAACCCATATAAACAGCGCCGGTGGCTGCAGCCTCCTCATAGACTGGTCCTGCAGAATGTCTGGGGGTTCCCATTGTACAGAGGCCCAGCCTCAACTTCCTTGGCCCCCACAGCTGCCTGCCCGTCCCCTCCACAAAGTAGGTCCTCAGGAAACATTTGAGTTTAGTGCAGTTTGCCTGGTAGGTTTAGGGGTGGGGAAATGCCCGGTGGAATTACTTCCAGGTGAAGCAGGAGTCTACTGGAGCTGAGAGCTCAGAGGCTTGTCACCCGGGGTCTGGTTACCTTGGATGTCCCGGGGTGCCCATTGCAATGACATGTTTTTTTCAGGGGATGAGCTCTGAGCAGCATCAAAGCCCAGCAAGGGTGGGACTCCGGTCCCTGGGTCCTGAGCCGGGATAATGGGCCCCTTCCTCCCATTCCTGGCACCTGAGTGAGCCTGGAGAATCCGAAAGGAATTTTGAAGTGACACTTTAAAGAAACCCATTCATGGGGAAATGAGTTATTTTTGTTGTAAAGACAATGGGGTGGGTCGGAAGGAGAGGAAATAGAGAAAAAAACCCCTCTCAGCCCCATTCCTCCACGCTAATCACTCTTGAGTCTTGTGTTTTTGTGTCTTCCCCCTGCCAGGACCTGAGCCCAGGTAACAGACCGATAGTGTGTTTTTTTATATAAAATAGAGCTATATTTTTCTCCCATTTGTGAACAAAATATATGTACAATGTCGAACGCTACTTTTTCACTTATTTTATCACCAGCGTGTCTCCATGCAGCACATAATCTTCATAGGATCCTTAACGGGGTGCTGTAAACCATCCTGAGAGAGGAGCCAGGGTGGTCCGGCACTAACTCTGGAGCTGGCTCCCTGCCTAGGCTTCCTGGCTCAGCCCCTTTGCCGCTGAGCACCTGCAAGCCAGTCGCTTGGCCTCTCTGTGCCTCTGTTCTCTTATCTTTGAAATGAGGCTACTCATAGCTCCTACCCACTAGGGCTGTGATGGGGATTAAATGAGTTAATATTTATAAAATGCTTCGGAGGGCACGTTATGCGTAGCAAGCTCTATATGAACATCGAGTAAGTAGGTGTTCACCTTTCGTCAGCCACTGGGTGTGCCCAGCCCCACTGTCTACAAATCCCAACCAGAAGAAGAGCATTGTCTGGTTTCCTCTTTCTGGTTGATGGTATTCATTCGCTCACCTCAGTGAGCACACCCATTACTTTCTGGGTCTCAGTTTCCTCATCTGTGAAATGGAGCAGCTACTCTCTACCCTGTCTGTTGCACTGAACTTGGATGCGATTAAACGGAGAGTGGGCAGGAAAAGGAAGGCACGGCCCAAACATGGAACAATTTGGGGGGAAATGACAGTTGAGAGACCTGGAGTATGGGGGGACCCACCATGCTTGCTGAATGGTTAAGTGGAGGTCCAAAGCTAGCCAGCACGAGGGGAGGAGGGAGGAGCTTCCTGACCCTGCCCAAGCCCACGTGGCCTGGATGTGTCACTCACCTTTGTCACCCACATTTTCCCTGGTTGTAGATGTTTGTTGGGTCTCCCCACCCCCACCTTTCCCCAGGAAAGCAATGAGTCCTGTTCATCACTGCGTCCTCAGCTCACAGCCTGGCACGAAGCCGGACCTCAAAATATGACTGACTGAATGAGTGAGTATGTGAACGAATGACAGCTTTTTAACAGAGGAACTATCAGGCTGTAGTTTGGTCTCACAGATGGTCTAAGATGGCAATTCCCATAACTAGTAGGTGTCAGATTGGCCTGGGGAATCTTCTTAGACCCTTGGAAGCAGCCGAAGCCAGGGCACTTGTCATGAAGATGGCAGTGGCTCCTCCAACCGTGTGCCTTCGGAGGACCCTGCGATCAGTGGGGTCTCCAGGTGGTGTCGGTGGCTTCAAGGTCTGCTCTGTCTGATCTCAATTACACAGTTGAGTCACCAGTGGTTTGAACAAACACTCCTGCAGCTATTTTAACAGGTGGCACCCTGCATAGCCATCCCAGGAAGATGGGCTGAATGGCTCTGCACAAACTCTCTTTTGGGAAGGAATTAAGGTCCGATGTGTTGAGGACACATTTACAGAGGTTTGTGATGAGAAAGGCAGTTCCTTCCCGGGCGTCTTCCCAGACGGTCCTGCACCTTCCAGGCCTGTGGGGACAGGTCCTGGGAGCTGGGTCCTCACACACCAGTCCAGTGTCCTCCGGCTTTCCTTGCTTTCCCCAGCCCAAGGCCAGCAATGGGGTTACATCTCAGAACAGAGATGGCCTGTGGGAAGCTAAGGCCACTCCCTGCATCCAACAGCCGATTGAAATAAGGAAGTAACAATCAGAGAGATAAAAGTGCATGAGGGTGGTCTAGTTTCACGTTGGAGAAGCTGGCCCTTCCACGGGGTGGGGTCCCCCTTCTCCTCCTCCTGATCTGTCAGGCATCCATCACAAAAGGCTCTGAGCTCCTCTGGGGCCTGTGAGGGCCTGGGGATGCTCTCTGCCTCTTGTTTATAAGGGCTAGGAATGAGGATGGCTTGTACCATCCCAGACTCGACGTAAAACTGACCTGGCAACCTGAAACTTGTGGGTGGGAGGGCAGAAGGAGGGAGGCAGAGAGGCGGAGGGAAGCAGGAGGGACATCTGGAGATGTCGGTGGTTTTCCAAGGCACAGGGCCAGTGAATTTTGGCTCTCAGGTTGGTTTCGCTTTGGGAAAGGTGGGTTTGTAGAGTCCCAACCTCAGCAGATGCTGGAGTGGCACTGGGGCAGCCAGGAGACAGAAGGGATAGAGAAGCTCCCGGCTTCCCTGGGCGTGGGGTGGTGCCGCCGGGTCTGACGCTCACAGCAGTGGCTCACACGGTACGGTTATGTCCAGAGGCAATGTGGCTGCAGGGAGAGGCAACCAACGCTGAAGGGTGTGGGGAGAGAGGGAGAAGGAAACCAGAGCAGAGAGAGCAGGTGCTTGCTGAGTGCCGCCCTAGCGCTGCAATTCTGACAATAGCCTCACGAGGGCGCTGCTGATGTGCCCATTTTTCAGATGCGAAAACTGGGGGAAGGTTTCGTCGTTTCCCAGCTTCTGGATTTGGAAACAGGAGGTACTGGGGAATGTGGGCAGGGGGCCAGAAGAAGAGGCTCCTGGCGTCTGGGACAACAACCTGGGCTCCTGGCCTGTTCCTGCCGAGGAGGGAGCCCAGCTGTGGGAAGGGCACAGATGTGAGAATAAGGTGATGGAAGTCCACCCCGATTCGGGCGCAGGGCAGCAGGGACTCTTACTGTGCTCACTGTTAGGACTATTTCTGTGCTTTCCTGTGGAATTCAGCCAGCCTGGCCTGAAATGGCCAGTTCCGCCCTAAAGGTCTCTGACCAGGCCACTGTTTTTCAGGGTCTAGTGCAAAAGAAGTGGCCAAAATGCCACTTGTCTCCATACCAGGTGGGACCTGGGGCCCTGCCACCCTGCTACCTGCTACTTGTGAGTGGCTCATAGGTGCTGAGATGGGAAGGGGAGAGTCCCCTTTCTTTGTTTCAAAACTAGATTTGGCCTTTCACAGAAGACCACCTATTGTGTTGTCCATTTCTGTAAAATTTCCAGAACAGGCAAATCCATACAGGTAGGCAATAGATGAGTGGTGACTGGTGGCTGGAGAATTTAGGAGAAAAGGAAAGTGACTGCTCATGGGTGTAGGGTGTTTGAGGGGTGATCAAAATGTTCTAATGTTGCTGTGATAGCCGCATGCACTGAACACCCTAAAACCCACCGAACCTCACACCATAAATGGGTGAATGGTGTGGTATCTGAGTTACAGCTCAGATAAAGGTGCTATAAAAACAAACGGGTCTGTGTCGGCACCGTGGCCAGTGCCAGGTATTGGCCGCAGAGTCCCATGCCTGGCCCAGCAAGGGCCGGGCAAGGTGTGCAGCCCCTTCAGACCACCCCCCGGACGCTGGCCAAGGCACCAGATAAGCAGGGGGGACCTGTGTCTCTCTTTGCTGCGGTGCCAAGTTGTCAAAATTTGGCTTTGTCTGGGTACAAGGCAGACTGTATTTAAAAGCTCATCAGCGGTGATGAAAATGGAGCTGAGTAAATCGCAGTTTTGCAAATGAGGCTACAAAACCGCCAGGGAAAGACAGAAGCCACCGGAGGGGTGCACCGCTGTGGGACAGTGTTTCCTCTTCTGCCTTTACCAGGAGCTCTGTTTTAGGGGATCTGTGCTCCCCAAACTCTCCTGTGAACCCCACACGCGTACGGGAAGCAGTGGGAAGAGGCTTAGGACTCTGGGCAGAATTCTTTCCTAGATCTGGTTTGATTGGGCCCAGAGTTCTCCACCCCATGCCATGGCCCCAGCACCCTGGAGGCGGCTTTGGGGCCGGCCTTGCCAGTCAGGGAAAGGGGTATCTGGGGGGCAATTGCTGCCAATTTGCAGGCTAATGGGGAGAGGGCAGTTCTTCCCCATGACAGGCAGGTGAGATCAAAAGCTGCAGGGATAAAAGGGACCAAAAGCAGGAGGGCTGGGAGAGCAGTGCAGCCAAACCCAGGCCCAGACCCCAAAAGAGCCTCTCCCTGGGGACAAGTGCTGAGTGCGGGGCAAAGGTCAGGGTGTTTGACTTGATTCTGGTGCCTCCTTTTCACCTAGAGCAAGAGAGCAGAAGAGCAGATCAAGAACCTTCTGGATCGTGGGCCCTGAGCCCAGGGAAAGGCTCCTTTGTGAGGGCAGCCGTAATGAAAATGCCACTGTGGCTCAGAGATCTTCTTACATCTGCATGCATGTCCCCAGGATAGGCACACGGCACCACCAAATAACCCAGTAAAGAGGCTCGCCCAGCCATGGCCCAGCCTGCACTTCCTGCCAGCCTAATGGCTCTCCCGTGAACTCGGCCCATTGTCCCATAATCTGTTGCTAAAAGGATTTAAAATTCAAGAGAAAAAAATGTTGAGGCCAATTAGCAGCATTGTTCAGGCTTCAAACAGACAGTGGCCATGGCTACGTGGAACCCGACTTCCCCTCTTAAGTCAAGTGGGGGCTTTACTTAAGCCCGTCCCTCTGTCCACCGGCTGTCGAGTTGGGTCCAATTCCATCTTGCAGTGTCAATGTTTTGTGTACAAGATGGGGGAGCAGGTCTGGAGCCTGGGGTCTCCAAGGAGTCTGCCTGCCTAGTTCAGTTCTACACAAGCATTCATTATTCCAAGGCTGTGGGGTGGGGGGGTACGGGGGGAGCAGTTGGGCACATGTTTATGCTGAGATGTCCACCTAAGGTCATTCGGGTCACCTGGGCTTCCACCAGTCGTAGTCTCCGTACGGCGGAGCTGCTATCAGAGGAAAAAGAGCGTGTCCAGTGCACAGGGCGGGAAGTCACTGCCCTCATCCGCTTCCTTCCGTCTCATCTCTGCAGATGGATGGGCGTTGGTCCTGGTCCTCGTCCTGGTACCTCTGCCCCAGCTGGAGGGTGTCCCTGATGAGCCCCCAAAGCAATACACACAGGCAGTAAAAGTCAGCACAACACTGACGTGTAGAAGGGAAAATTCCCTTTCAGCCCTTAGGTGTACCTCCTTCCCCAGGTAGCAAATGGCACAATCGAGACTGCAACCCAGCAGGTCACACAAGGGGCTGCCCTCTCCACACTGTTGCTGCTGTGCATTTCCCTTCCAGGGCACCCTGCAACCATGGCCACGGCTGCATGCTATTGTGTGACCACAGCATTTGAGTTTTGCCAAATGAAAATGTTCCAGAAATTCTTCTCCATCCCTCTTGAAAACAGGGACTCCACATGGGCCTCCCCACCTGGCCAGGTGGTGAGAAGGGATGTTGCTGTTTTGTCCTCTGCTCCCCATATGCCAGCAGCATCAGGACCCACATCAGGACCTGCTTTTCTCCATTTTTTTCATTCAAAGGACCAACATGATCAGGTCAAGAGATCGTAGGGAGATGTCATTCATTCATTCATTCACCATTCATAATCTACAGGGGATTGGCTCAGGCCAAGCTGGGGGCGGGGCGAGGGGGGCACTGAAGAAACAGAGAAGAGCAGAGCAGTCCTGCCTCCTTGGGAGCTCATGGCTCAGGAGTTAGATGGACACAGGGAGCCAGGAGAGGGACCCCTGACCCAGTCGGGGAGTGTGGGAGGGGAGGGGGTGCAGGGACACCCCCTATACACCCCCGTTGAGGACAGCCTCTCTCAGCTGGATGGCCAAGAACAATGTAGAGAAGCCCAAAATGGGAGCAGGGGAGGGGACGGGGCGCTGTGAGCAGTGGGGACAAGCAATGCGGAGGCCCCAACACGAGGCACACTCCACGGGTTCCATGACGACTTCACTTTGATGGTCAAGGGCCTGCCTGCTGTGTGGGGGAGAAGCAGCCGGACAGGTGGGCAGGAGCCAGACCAGGTCCAAGGCCAAGCGAGGGGCGTGGCCTTCGCCCCACAGGGGACGGGGTGCAGCACAGGTCAAGAGCGGAGTGTGCAGCAGGCTTGACAGCAACACTGACATTGGCTTGGCAGCTGGCAGTGATGCGGGTGGAGGCAGGCAACCCCTGGGAGCCCGTCTTGCTCAGTTGATGAGGGCAGCTGGACGGGTGGGTGAGAGGAAGGCTGTCAGCTGAGTCTGTGGGAGGAGAGCGGTCTCTCCCTTTCTCCGGCCTCTTGAAGTCGGGGGATGAGAACCGTTTCTTATTAACAAAAGCAAGCGTGTGCCCAGCCAGCTGCTTCCTGACCTGGCCCCCAACCCCTTTGCTGGCCTGGGGCTTCCGGCCACAGGGTTGCACCCTACGGCAGCCAGGTGGCTGAACAGCTTCCTCACAGTCACAGTCATGAAATCCAGGGGGCGCTTGCGGCAGCCACATCTGAAGGGCTTGCCTCTGGTGTGTGGGGTGGGAGGAGCCGGGCCTGACACAGAGTGAGAAGACGGAAGTTCACCCCTGGTCAGCGATGTGGTCCGAGGTGTGGTCCACCCACTTGGCCAGCATCCGCAGACCTCACCAAGAGAAGCGGACGGAACACCAGCCCCTGCACCTGAGTGCCTATGGCTGGTCCCAGGGATGCAGGCCCCTCCAGGTCACATGGCCCAGCAGGGCCCGGCCAGTCCTTTGGCCCTGGCTCTCCTCCCTGGAACCAATACATCTGGGGTACGGGTGGCGCGTGGGGGGAGGGGGAGACTCCTTAGCCTGGGGAGGTGGGAGCTTCTAGGTGCCATGCATTGGGTCTTGCAGGAACAGCAGGAGTTTCTAGAAGGAAAGGGCCAAGGGTACCCCAGGTGGAGTGACGGGAATGTGTAAAGGCTGGGCTGCGGACGGGGGGGCAGGGGTGATTTTGTGCGGGTGGGTTTGCTTCCGTAGCTCTTATGCAGCTCTGCCGTGCCACAGTCAAGGGGGGTGCAAATCGCAGCCCCAGGCCCCACCCCACCCCATCTGCAGGCCTGAGGCACATTGTTAGCACTAACTATGGGATTCTTATATTCAAGTCATAACCCCCAGGACCTCAGAATGTGACTGCATTTAGAGAGAGGATCTTTAAAGCGGTAAATAAAATGAGGTCACTGGGGTGGGCCCTATAATAAGAGATCGGGACACAGACACTCACAGAGGGACGGCCGTCCGCACGCCGAGGAGAGAGGCCTCAGAGCCAGCCCTGCCGACACCTGGCTCTCGGACTCCAGCCTCCAGGACTGGAGACAGCGAGTGTCGGTGGTTTAAGCCCCCACACTGTGGCATTTGTTACAGCAGCTGAGCTGACGTGTGCAGCCCTAACCACATGCTGCCGCCCTTCCCCCACCATTTCAACATGGTCTGGATGTGGGCTCCTGCCAGGGGCCGTAGTCACTGAGGGAAGTCGACTGCTTCCCGCAGGCCCCGATCTGCGTGCTCACTCCTCGCATCCTCAGACCCAGGACGAGCAGTGGGACTTACTGTCACTCCTGTCCCAGGTGAGGACACTGAGGCACACAGAGGTCTGGCCACGTGCCAAAGGTCAAAGACACAGGCCACCGTCTCCAGGGGCCACACTGCTGGTCATGTCTGCTAGTCCATGTATGGCCGCATGCCAGGCACCAAGGGGAGGGCAGAGAGGCTGAAGGCTGCCCTTGGACTTACGGGGAGGAAGGAGGGCAGCTCGAGATGTGTGTCCCTGTCCCCTCCTCCCCCCAATCCTGAGTGTTCCTCCTCCTCCTGTAAGACTCAGCCTGGAGCCAAATAGTAGGGAAAACCCAAAGGTCCATCAACAGATGGATGGATCTACAAAGTGTGGTCCATCCACTCAGTGGAATTTTACTCGGCCATGAAAAGGCATGAAGTTCCGACCCACCTGCTACAACAGGGATGAACCTCAAAACATGCTGAGCGAAGGAAGCCAGACCCAAAGGACAAATATTGGGCGATTCCATCTGTGTGGAACGCCCAGACCAGGAAAATCCATAGAGACAGAAAGTAAATAGCATTGCTTAGGGCTAAGGGGGAATGAGCGGGGAGTCATAGCTAAAGGGTAGAGCCTTCTTCCCTGGGGAATGAAAAGGTTGCCAAATTATGAAAGGTGATGGCTGCACAGTCTGTGAACACATTAAAAGCCATTGAATTTGTACAGTTTAAACGAGTGAATTATAGGGCGTGTATATTACGTCTCAGTAAAGCTCTTTAAAATGTAAAACATACAGTGAACACACAATGTGAGATACAGATGATGTCCTACAGAATTGTACACCTGAAATCTATGTAACTTTACTAACCATTGTCACCCCAATAAGCTTTAATTACAAAACAATTGTTTTTAACATACAAATAAATATAGTTTTAAAAAGCCTCAGCTTGGGTGGTCACACCCTTAGGCCCTCAGATTGCAAGACACTCTTCTGGGTGTCTCATTTGCCCCCTCGGTGAGCCGCTGTGCACTTGAGGAATTCCTGTCCTGCGATGCCAGATCCAGAGCTGGCCCCAACCCAAACTCCTCTGGCATCTAGGATAAGGGGGTCCCCACTCCTCTCCGTGCCTAGCAGCCCTCACTCTCCTTGGTACAGGCAGCGTGCAAGTCCCCACAGGAGCCAGTGGCCCTACCACCTCTCTGTCCCAGGGTTCCTGGGACATTTGGCACTAAGGAAGCCGCTAGCTGGGTGCCGTTCAGGAGCACCCCAGGAGGGAGCTGTGCCCCCACAACCAGTAAGCTCCTGTCTGGCCAGGAAACCAGGCTCTGCCCTTAGGAGTGGGGTGGCGTTGTCCGGGGAGCGCGGCCAGACAAGGTCTACCCAGAGGCACCATCTACCAAGAGGAGAACTGGCTGGGCTCTGCCTGGAAATCCCGCCTTCAGGTCCCATGCCCGTGGCTCGAGGCTTCTAACATTGCCTGAAGCAAAAGCAGAGGCTGAGAGCAAAGATTCTCTGCTTAGGCTCTGGACCCCGCAGCCTTTCAGGGTCAAAGGACCAGGTGGCCAAGCTGAGGCAGAGACAGCGCTCCCGGGTGCCTTGCCTCCCTGGCCAGCTGTGTGCACGCACCTCTCCGAGCCTTCCTTTCTCATCTGTAAGGTGGGGCTGCGCAGGGCTGCCCGTAGGATTTCAGGGCTAATGGCTCCGGGCTGGCACGCTGGAGCCTGGGCTCTCTCCTGGGCTGCTCTTGGGAGCGCAATTAGAGTAAGTTTGGGGCCTAGAGCCAGCACCACATCTGATAGTCACCCCTGGTGGCAGGCTGGGACCACATCACAGGACACTGTTCTCTGTCCTGTCCCCTTCCCCAGCTCCCTCTCCAGGGGAAGGGGCTGGAGGTGTGAGGCCTGGACCTGAGGGCGGGGTCACAGGGTGTCACCCAGGTACCTGATAGGTCTGGAAGGGGACCTGGGGGTGGGGGCACCCAGAGCAGAGGTCTCAGGACTGCTGGTGAGGCTGGCTGGGGCCAGGCCCGGGGGTGTCCAGGCCAGGGTCTGGAAGAGACCAATTAGTCAAATGGTTACAGTGACCATTTGGAAGCAATTAACAGGGTCGCTATTACCACATTACACCCCCCCACCTGGTTCCGTGCTGGGGGGAGGGGTGGAGGTCACCGGGGTGTGGGTTTTGTGGGTGCCTCGGCCCAGCCCAGCCAAGCAGGGCTTCATGAATGAGATGCCCTGCCCTGCCAGGAAGATGCCAGGAAATTAGGTACCTCTCCCTCAGCTGAGACCGCCTCTGAGGCCTGGCAGCCCAGCAATGTCCCATGTCCGGAGCCAAGCCCAGGCCCTGGAGGGCAGGGGGCAGGGGGCTTCCTGGGTCAGGGAAGATGGGGGTCGGGGAGAGTTAGATGAAGGCGAGGGCCTCAGTGGGTGGGTGAACAGAGGACTGGAGCCTTGGAGGGAGAGGTTGTGGGCAGTGGACTGGGGTGGGGGTGGGGGGTGGGCAAGTGCTCCCCATCACCGGCAAAGGCTGGGGCTGCCGCAGGGCCTGGTGCAGGGGGTGGGGGAAGGCAGCTTTGGGTTTTAGACAACACCCACTGATTTCAGGGAGGACCAGAGGAGAGAAGAACCCACAGCCCAGGGAGTTTTGCTGCCTCGGAAAACACACACTGGAAGGGACCTGAAGCCATGGGTGCCCACTGTCCCAGTGTAACTGTTACTAGTGCCCTAGTTCACTATCAAAGGCGCCACAGTTTGCACAGTAAACAGTGGTCTCCTATTGTTGGGCCTGTTCTGCGATGACAGGCGTCAGGGACCTTTGCTGCGATAACTTTACTGAGACTCCCTCACTATATTTGAGGCATTTTATACACGCGGAGCCAGCATCTCAGGAGAGCAATGCTACGTGGCCAAAGCCACATGGCAAGGAAGTGGCTGAGCTGTTCATATTCATTCATTCATTCATTCATTCATTCATTCATTCAAGGAGTAGGTACTGAGGGGGTACTGTGTGCTAGGCACTGTCTAGGAGCTGAGGGTACAACAGTGAACTAAGCCACTAGACCCCCTGCCCTCCTGGCTTCCCGCCATTCTCGGAGCCCTGCTCTACGGCCGCTCCTCTCCCAGTCCCAGGGCCAAGCTGACCTGGAGGCGGGCACAGGCTGGCCCACAGTGGGCAGCATCGAAAGTAACCCTAGGGCTCCACTGGAGCACAAGCGAGGCTGCGAACCCAGAGTTACTTCCATTGGATTCTTCTGGCTCCTCCCGGTCTTCCCAAAAGGACGTCAGGGAAGGAGGCTGAGGCCTATTCCCGAAGGGGGTCCGAAACCCCGTGCTTCCCTGACCCAGCAGATAGCGCGTGCTCCCACTCTCTCGCTAAAATTTATTCTATCTCCTCCTCCCCCTCCCCCCCCCCGAATTCCTTGCTCACTCTCCCTCTGGAACCCTACATCTCTTTTTGACACCCCCTCAGGAGGGACCTACCTGACTCTCAGAAGCAGAGCTATTGGCGGTTAGGGATTGACAGCCCTTGTTGTGTCCCTCTGTGCTTTTGTAAGAAGTTCAAGTGCCCAGCGGTCCCAGGCCAGGTCTGTGGGTGGAGCCACAGTGGGCAAGTTCCTCTCTTGGCTCTGTCCCTGGGGGGCTGGGCGCTGTCCTCAGTAAAGCAGGCTCCATCCTTGAGAGTCTAGGGCTCTAGCACTGGGTGGTCCAGTCTTTAGAACGTTCACAGCCTCTGATGGCCAGGAGCTACCTAGGGGCTAAGGTACTGGGTGATGCCCCGGGGGTGCCCCCCAGGGACCTCAGGCACTGAGCCTGCTGGGGTGGGCTCGTTGAGGACACGCTGGCCTGTTTGTGTTAGGCCAGGGTGGTGAGAAACGTCCCGATGGGGTGTTCTAAGTTCCTACTGCTCAAAGGAGTCCCCTATGCCCTGTATACGTGCCCCGCCCCTAGGAAAGATGGAGATTCTAAATCCTGATGCAGGTAGAAGAGATGCAGGACACCAGCCCCCCCTGGCTCATCTCAGAGCCCCTGAGATTAGAGCCAAGCCTCTGGCCTAGATCTGGACTCCACAGGGCCCATCCAGTCCCTGGTCTGTCTCCCGTCCCAACCCCCTTGCCATGGGACAAGCCCCCTTGCTTGAGTCTGTGTCAGTACCTGCTGGCTACTGCTGGGGGGCGGGGTGGGGGGACTGCTGCTGGGGAGCAGAGGCCAGGGGAACAGAGAAGGGAGTGAGGATGTGGCTTTTTCCAACACTCTCCAGAGCCCCTCTTCACTGGGGTCCCTAGGGGACAGGGCCCTGCCCCAGTCCATGGGCCACCCAGGGACGGCTACACTGCTGCTCCTGACCCACCCGGCAGGGTTTCCACGCACCCCTGGCTCCGCTCGCCACTTGTCTCTTCTCTCCTCTCCCTTCTCTGTGGCCACCAGCCTTCCCCTGCTTTGCTCTGGGAATCACTCCCTGCTCTCTTGGTCTCCATTTCTGCTTCTTGTTCTCCTCTCTGTCATTCTCTTTCTCCCTGTCTTTCTCTCCGTGCCGGTTTCTCTTGCTCTCTGGGGCTGTCTGGGTCTGGGCCCCTTTCTCTGGCTCTCCAGTCTCCCTCTACAGCACCCTCTCTGGCCGGTCGCTAGGAGGGACCCTCCGAGGCCCCCGACGTGCATAGAACCTAGCATTCCGGATATGCGAGGTCGGGGTTCGTAGACAGGATAAAGCACTTCGTGGCAGCTCTCACCTCACCTGGGCTGCGGAAGACGCGCCCAGGCTCCAGCAGGGACCTCTGGTCGCAGACACAACCCCAGGGTCCCCCACGCGCGCCCGCGCGCCAGACCCTCCCCTCCACCGTCCTCTGTGGCCCCTTCATTATGCGCCGCCTCTAATGGGCGTTTGTCAGCGCGACTTCCCCGCAAGTTGTTGTCGCGGACATCAGTCATCTGCGGCGTCCCCATTGTGCCGGGGGATTGATGGGGGGCGGGAGGGGGTGACAGGGCCTGGGGCGGCCGCCTCGAGGCCTCGGTCTATAATTTTCGGAAGCATAATTGGTCTGGGGGAGGAGGCGGGGGAGGGGCGGGGAGGGACCTTTCAGAGCCAGGAGGGCGCGCGGCGGAGCGGAGCCGCGGCTCGACGGCGGTGTGCGCGGGCGGCGCCGGCCGGATCCCCGCTCCCGCCGGGCTCCCCACCCGCGCGGGCTCCCGCCCCTCCCGCGCCTCCGCCTGGGGACCACGTCGGCCTTTTGTTGCCGAACCGTCTTTTCTTTCAGCGCTTTGCTCAGCAACAGAAATTTCACCCGATCCTGGGTGAAAATTAGATCTCTCCCTCTCTCCTTCTCCCTCTCTCCTTCTCCCTCTCTCTCTCCCCCCCCCTTGCCTACCCCCCCGCCCCGTCTCTCTCCTCCCCCCCCCCTTTCTGCGGAGCCGGAGTCGGCACCGCCGGGCGCGGGTTGCCGGCTCCACGCGCCTCGCCCGGCTCCGCTGCCGCCCCTTCCATGGGCGCCGCGCTCGCCTGCAGCCGCCGCCGCCGCGGAGCGGGCGCGATGCCACGATGGGCCTGATTTGGCTTCTGCTGCTCAGCCTGCTGGAGCCCGGCTGGCCCGCGGGCCCCGGGGCGCGGCTGCGGCGCGATGCGGGCGGCCGCGGCGGCGTCTACGAGCACCTCGGCGGGGCGCCCCGGCGCCGCAAGCTCTACTGCGCCACCAAGTACCACCTCCAGCTGCACCCGAGCGGCCGCGTCAACGGCAGCCTGGAGAACAGCGCCTACAGTGAGTGCGGGGCCCCGCGGCGCCGCGCCTCGGTCCCCGGGGAGCAGCGGTGCGCAGGAGGGGTCGGTCCTCGAGGGGAGCCGGGGAAAGCGGGCCACTCCTCGCGGCCAGAGGGAGGCAGCCGGGTCCCCGGGCTTCCCTCCACGTCCAGGAGGAGAGCGCGAGAGGAGCTGGGATGGGGTCGGGCTCACGTCCGCAGGGGGCGCGGGCAGCCACCGGCCGCCGTCCCAGCGAGTTGGCCTGGCGGGGTCTGCACCCCCCGCCCCTCCCGCTGGTCAGAGGGGGCGCGCGGTAGGCGGCTCTGGGCTCCCCACTCGGCTGAATGCGGTGGCCCTGACAAGTTTGAGCCCTTTGAGGTTTTCGGAGAAAAGGCACCGGACGAGGCATTTATCATCCTCTTTATTATTTTGACGACTTCTCCTCCTGCCAACCCCGGGGCGCCCCACGGCCCCTCCGCCCTCCCTGCTCTCGGCCGCCCAGGTGGCCGCCCCGCGCCTCTGCGTCCGCGCGGAAGATGCTCGCCCGGGCAGAGCCGGGTTCCCCGGCCGCGGCTGCCACCTATAAGACTGCCATTTCCCCGGGCAGAACCCGCAGCCCTCCCGCATCCGCCCTTGGCCGCCGAGCGACCACCAGGGTGGGTGCCCCCGCCGCCGGGTGGGGGCCTCGGGATAGCGGTTAGGAGTACCGGGAGTCGTCCGCTTGGGCCCGGGGGCACAGAGACACCCTCAGCCCGTCCCGCAGCCAGGACCCGCGGCCTGCACTGTGTTTGAACCGGAGTACCGCAAGGCTCCAGCGTTTGGCTCCTCCGGCCACAGGGACCCAAGCTTGTGCGGAGCCTCCCTCCTGCGAGAAGCGCAGAGCCAGAGGGACTCGATGCGGCTCCTATCGCTGGAGAGCAGGAGACCCGAGCTCCGGGCCTGGCAGGACTGCAGTGGGGAGCGTGGGAGTGTGGCCGGGGCCTCGGGGGTCTTCCGATGAGGTGCGCGGCGCTTGGCCTCCGCCCTGGTGCAGGAAGCTGTGCGGTGGATTCAAGGCATTGGCGAGAAACCGCTCCTTCCTCGAGGAAAGCCTCAGTCTTGCGAGGGCGTTTTCGGAGGGCGCCTCTGGAGCCTCACGGTGGAGACCAGCTGTTGCCAAGGCGTCCCAGTGCGCAGGGCGCAGCCACGGGAGCGCCCGCGCTAGACTCGCAGGGACACCCGATTTCTCTCTGAATCCAGTCTCCCCCTGGAGTCGCAGAGCATCAAAATTCTTGGGGCAACCAAAGCTGGGAGCACGGAGCCGGAGTAGGGCGCGCACGTGCAGCCGCTCCCATCCCGTATACAGTCCCGCGCCTCTCTGGTCCGCGGGCGGGCGCTGTGGAATCCTCCCAGCCTGCGTGTGTCCCGGGGGCACAGGCTGCACCCCACACACTGGGCCAAGCCTCCAGCGGCCCGCATCTGAGCCCTGTGATCACTGCCGTGCAGGGGGAGGGGGCAGGGGGGGGACAGGCAGGGGAGAAGCATGCCCTGGAGAGTTCCCCTGTGCCCCAGTTCCCCTTGGAGCGGTTCTCAGGGGACAATGGCCCCACCCCAGCCTTTGTTGCAGGTCCCCGCGAAAAAGTGCTCTTGTGTCCAGAAGGAAAGGCGTTAGGGGAGATTTAAACTTTCTTACCCACAGTGGGGAGTGGGTGAGCCCTGCCCACTTCCCATTGTGAGTTGCAGGGTCTAACCTGGCCTCCTGCCAACAGGGTGTAACCCTCCCACATCACTGGGTAATTATCTCCCGCGCAGGTCCAATGCCAGCGGGTTTGGGTGACACCCTCAAGGTGCTGTATATGGGTTATATTATCAACCTGCTTCAATCCGGGCCCCCAGCTTTCCCTACTCCCGTATTCCATGGGCACCGTAGAACTGGCAGTTCAGACTGGTGTCTGCAGTCCTGCCTTGACTTCCAGCTCAAACACGCGTGCGGTCTTGGGCAAGTCACTCGATGTCAGCAGTTTCCTGAAAACTCTCTGACAAAGCTGTTGAAAGTCTCCAATGAGCTCCATGTCCTGCAAAACCAGGGTACCTGGCACAGAGTCAGCATGTAGAAATGTTAGCTTTGTTATACCCCCGCCCCATTTTGAATTTTTCTCCTTGGAGAAGCCTTTCCTGATGCTCCACTTTCTTCACCTCCTGCCCAGTAATTTCTTTTCCCCCTGAATTTCCGAAGTCACCCCTCTTGGGTGTGTGTTTCAGCTTTGGACAGGGCCCGTGGGCGCTCAGCCCTGCCCCTTGTGCTCTAAGAGGCTGAGGGAGTGATATGCATTCCCGACTCTTCCCAGGTATCCTGGAGATAACGGCCGTGGAGGTGGGCGTTGTGGCCATCAAGGGGCTATTCTCCGGACGGTACCTGGCCATGAACAAGAGGGGACGGCTCTACGCTTCGGTAAGTCCAGTCTGTCTGTGGGCAGGCACGGATGGAGCAGCCAGCTCCCCTGGACATCACATCAGGGCACAGAGGGCCCGTGGGCAGTACAGTGCTTTGCCCAGGAATGTGGAGGACATGAGCCAGCCCCGGGGACTCCACACCTCGGGCTCTTTGGGCAGCTTTTGGCAGAGGCAGCTGCCAGCTTGAGTGACTTGGAGCTCACTCCACAGGGAATTCACACTGGGAGTTAGACATGTCTTATGTTGGCCAGTGCTGTTGGATGAGAAACTGTTTCTCCAAACATTTTGTGGTCACCGCTATTGCTCTTCACTCAAGGTAGCTGAGGATAGGGGAGAGAGTGTCCCTCAAATTTCCACTGAAATCAGTGGACCCAAGCAAACCAAGAGTGTGTACTGCACAAAGCTCCCCTGTGGGCTCACCCACAGCTCTCCTGGGAGCGAGGGGAGGATGAAGCCGGGTGTGGCATGGTCAGTTCTCCCCAAGGGCAGAAAGTTCTTAGGCGGGAACCCAGAGGAAGGGAGATGGGACGTGTCGCAGTCAGGCAGGCTTGGAACCCAGTCTACCCACCACAACAAAAAGGGGTCCTGTGACTCTGTGGGCGTGTTCCCCAAGGGTAGGGGCGGGGAGTACATGGAGTAAATACATAGAACTAGGAAATGTGCTACTTCCAACTAGTCATTACATGCAATTCAGCTGATACCTTCTTGGGCAATGAAAGGTCTTCCATCCACACGTAACCTCGACAACGCAGCCCAAGGACCATCTTCCCACAGTCATGTCCCTCTGTTCAGTGTTTGCAGGGGAAATACACCGCCATCTCCCTGCCCCCTTTGCAGTCAGGCAAAACGTGATCAAGAAGAGTTGCAGAAAAACTCGCCTTATGCGCATTACTTCATCTCAGATTATTTTGCTAAAGGAAATGCAAAAGTTGGACTGCACCTCTGAGTCTGGGGCCATGTGATTGAAGCTGTGTCTGGGGGGAGGACCAGACTCCTCTGTATGTGCCTCTAGCATCTCCAAACACCAATTGTGGTTTATAACGACATGCCCTTGGCCCAGGGTTCGGTCCGAGTTTTTCTTTTCTTTTTCTTAACTTTTAAAAATTTATTTTAAGTGTGTTTTTCCAGGACCCATCAGTTCCAAGTCAAGTAGTTGTTTCAATCTAGTTGTGGAGGGCGCAGCTCACAGTGGCCCATGTCGGGATTGCACCGGGAACTTTGTTGTTAAGAGCGCCACGCTCCAACCAACAGAGCTAAGAGGCCACCCCCGAGTTTTTCTTGTGGTGGCCTGTGGCTTTCCAGACCCTCTGGCCCTGTCCTCCTTGTGCCGAGTGAGCGGAGCTGACTTTCTATTCTTAAAATGGCCTCAGACTTGTCCCTTAGGCAGAGGGGACATCCAGGGAGGAGGTCTCGTTGGCTTGTGGTGATGGACAGGTCTTACTAACCACAGAAGGCCTTTCGCCCATACTGGGGACGTTCACAGTGGGGCAGGGAGGACTGAAACGAGAGGAGAAGCCTAAGTACTCTCACGTCTCCTCCGTGGGGGACCCAGGCCCAGGGCTTTGGGACACAGAACAAAGAAAGCATTACCTGAGCCATCCCAACGGGTCAGAGTCCACCTGCGACTTCTGTCCCTGACAGCTGGTGGCAATGGCTTTGGGGAAGCAGGAAGATAGGTTCCAGCCCCACTGGGGGATACCAGGAGGTCTAGCTGGATGGCATGGAACTTTTCAGAGCGTCCATCGGGCAAGGTCTCACTGCCCTGCAGGAACCTGGGAGGTGAGGCAGTCCGGTGCCACCCGGTCACTGCCACCCCCTGCTCCCATCTTAGGCAACTGGCTTGCGAGTGCAGTTCCCATGGCCCTGCCTCTCGGCTGTGAGGGTCCTAGTCTTTGCTGTCAGCCTGCATCTCGCCTCCCAGGCCAGCTCATCCACTGCACCCTGGCAGCTCCCACCTCCAGCCCTGACCTCCCTTCTGAGGTATGGATCACTCCTTGAAAGTCCCGATGGCTCTGAGACTCCTGACAGAGGGCAGCACACCCCAGCTGAACACAGTGGTGCCCCTAACCCCCCCCCCCGAATTATTGCCCCACCAGCCATTCACTCAAGCTCCAGGTCAGCTAAGAGTCATGATGGACACCTCCTTCTCTCGCAGTCCATCTCTAAGTCCTAGACTCTACCTCTTGAATCGCCTCTTCTATCCACACCCCTCACCTCTCTCACCTTATCCTCTTGGCCAGTGCCTTATAACTCAGGCCCTCATCACCTCCCACCTGGACCATCACAGCAACCTTGGGACCAGGCTACAGGCCTCCAGCCTCGCCCTCCTCCAGTCTGTCCATCCATCCATCATCCATCCATCCATCCATCCATCCATCCATCCATCCATCCATCCATCATCCATCCATCCATCATCCATCCATCCATCCATCCATCCATCCATCATCCATCCATCCATCATCTATCCATCCATCCATCATCCATCCATCCATCCATCATCCATCCATCCATCATCCATCCATCCATCCATCCATCCATCCATCCATCATCCATCCATCCATCATCTATCCATCCATCTACCTATATTTCTCCCTTCCTCCCTTCCTCCCTTTCTCCCTTCCTCCCTTCCTCCCTTCCTCCCTTCTTTCCTTCCTTCTTTCCATCCATCCGCCCGTCCATCATTCATCAATGTCCTGGGCACTTACCATATGTTACACTCTATGCTAGGTACCTGCTGGGAGGTCTCCTAAAATGCAAATCCACTTCTGTCATGACCTCCAGGAAGTCTCCACCACCCGCAGATTATCACCCAGGTGCCTTAGCTCAGTGCACAGAGCAGCGGCCAAGACTGCCTTCTGTTTCCACCTCCCGTCCTAGCTCTGTAACTTGGGACCCCTCGCGAGGCCCTGAGCCCTTTGCTCTTTGAGGCCCACAGGACTGTGTCTCTTCAATTGCCCCCAAGTGTCCCTGCACAGAGGAAGCCCAGCCTGGTGGATGGGCCTCAGCCCTGGAAGTTGTGTCCTCTCCAGGACAGAGGGGCCTAGGGCACATCTCAAGGTGCCACGTGGGAGCTAGACATTACTCTAGTGTGCCTCGCGTGGGGGTGGGCAAGTCTGCCTGAGCCCACCCACTCACCCCAGGTGGCCCCTGAGCCCACGCCATGCAGGGGTCTAGCACAGGTCAGAATAGCATCATATCTGTCTGCGATTTGGGGTCCGGCACCACGCTGGGCCTCAGTTTCCCCATCTCTAAAGTGCGGAGGTTGGTCTTGGGCATCCAATCTCTGAGCCTCTGCTGAGTGGCGGGAGAACAGAGGAGGGATTGGGCTTATGGGGCGAGGCAGCCCCCACCCTGATTCAGCCAGAGGGCTCCCCCGCACCCTCAGCCCTCACTTCCAGATGTCCATGCCACTGAGAAACAGATGTTCTGTGCGTAACCATTTTCCTTCCTGGTTCTTCCAGCCACATATTGCCCAATTCATGGGTCTGGCCCCTGCCAGCTTGTGACCTCTGAGAATGGACCTGTGGCCCTGTGGGCCACCTGCACTCAGAGACAAACCCCGGGGGTCTCTTCCTCCTGCCCTGGGGCCAGTCCTGGGAAGGAGGCCACGTCCATCTGCCCACCTTTCCCGCCCCAAGCCCAGCCCCTTGGCACGTTGCCGGGAGGGAAGCACTGTGGGGGTGGCCCTCGGCATACCCACCCACCCACCTATGGTTGGGATGGAAGCCACACCTGGGTCAGCCTAAGGCATACCCCCTCTTTACCACCCCTGACGGGGAGACCCCACAGGCGTCCCTGTGAGGAAAGCTCTTTCAGTTCCAAGTTTTCACCTCTGTCCCTCCAGAGCCCGCCTCCCAGAGGGCAGGGACCCACATCCCCCACACTGTCCCAGGGGGACAGAGGTTCCATTCATCCCCACTGACAACCTCAACCTCCTGTACCTCTGCTGGCGGCGGGGCCACTGACACCACAGCGCGCTCAGAGCAGGGTCTGCGCCATGTACCAGCTCGAGTCCAGCCGGGCGCCTGGCTCTCTTCCATGCGGCTCCGTCCCTCCTTCAACCTGGGGTGCCGGGACCGCGAGGCCACAGCTGACTCCCTGAGTTCAAAGCCAGAGCTGGGACCCAAACTCAACCTGTAACAGGGTCGTTAACAACCTGGCTGTGTTACCCTTTCTTCCACTTTTGATGTTCTTTTCCTTCTTTCTCGTTTATGCGATTTCTTCTGGGGAGCCATCTTCTTCCTTTGTCCAAATGTCCAGTCCTGCTGACGTCCATGCTGCCAGCAGACACTTAGGGCACCTGGGTCGGGCAGGCCCTGTGTCTGTTGTTCCTGTGCTGGGGACATTCTCCAAAGTACCCATGGAGGAGGGTGGGAGGCGAGGGGACCAGAGACGGGAGACAGAGCGAGCCAGGCTTCCCAAGGTGCTCAGGAAACGTCAGAGGAAGAGACACTTGAGCTGAATCTCAAAGGCCAAGTTCACCAGACACGGGTGGGAGGGCGAGAGTGCACGTGTCTGGGCAGGATATGCAGCCAGACCGGGCAGGAGCAAAGCAGGAAGGGAGGTGTTGAGAAGGAGTGGTCCCTGTGCCCCTTGCCCCTCTCTGTGTGGCCTCCCGGGCCCACTGCTGACCCACTGAGCACAGCGTCTTGCCCTGCTCCCCGCAGGAGAACTACAACGCCGAGTGCGAGTTTGTGGAGCGGATCCACGAGCTGGGTTATAACACCTACGCCTCCCGGCTGTACCCGACGGTGCCCAGCGGGCCAGGGGCCCGGCGCCAGCCCAGCGCCGAGAGACTGTGGTACGTGTCCGTCAACGGTAAGGGCCGGCCCCGCAGGGGCTTCAAGACGCGCCGCACACAGAAGTCCTCGCTCTTCCTGCCCCGTGTGCTGGACCACAAGGACCATGAGATGGTGCGGCTGCTCCAGAGTGGGGCTGGGCTCCGCGGTGGCCTGCCCAGACCACCGGGCAAGGGTGCCCAGCCACGGCGGCAGGCACAGCGGCAGAGGAGACGGGGACGCCATGCTTAGCCCCCAGCCCAGGGGAGCAGAGGCCTCATGATTTCTGGACCCATGGCTGGCCCGGCAGAGTTTATGAGCCAGTGGCTGAGCTGCCAGCTATGAGACCTGACCATCACAGCAGGGCAGGTTTCCAAGGGGACGACTCTCCCCTCGTCCCTGCCCCCTTTCCTGCTTCTGGGCTGGCTGCTCTTTCAAGGGTCAGCAGAACACATCCCCAGTTCTTCCTGATTCTCTCAAACAAGGGTCAATCAAACTGAAACTGGGGGCCAAGCCAGGACTGCGAGGAAGTGCCCTTTAAAGGAAGACACTTGTGGGTTTGCGCTGGCCAGGGGCACCCGGTGGCCCACCGGGGACACCAGCCGAAGTTTGGGATCCTAGCCAACCGGGGAGCCTCCCTGCAGCACAGCTGGGGCACAACTTGAGGGTTTGCCTAATTGGAACATTAAAGTATTTTATTCTACGTTGTTATTTAATAGATTATAATGCAGCCTGAAGAAAAAGAAACACGTGCAGTTTTTACTTGAACGTATTTGCTTGTGAGGAAAGCAGAGTCGGTGCCGAATCACTGTTTTAAGTTGTAAGACTGTATTCTGAGAAATTGGGCTAAACATGCATTTAATCTCCTGGTTTTGAAAGTTGTTATTTTTTGAAACCAATAGATGGTCCATGTGATGGAAAGAACAGGCTGATGAGTGTGGGAGTGCGTGTGTGTGCACGTGTGCACATACGTGTGAATTCCTGTGTCTGCAGCATCAGTATGTGTGTGTACCTGTGTACCTGTGTACATCACGAGTGTGTTCCCCGGTGTATCTGTATTGTGCATGTGTGTGCATGCACGCATGTGTAGAGACAGAGAGAGGCTTACTCTGTTTAAAGCTCCAAAAAGCTCCCTCCACTGTGAAGCTGTATGCTTCTCCATGGACCATTTGAGCACCTGTGCTGTGTGCCAGGTACGGCTCTCCCAGGAATCCCTTTATCCTTGCAACCTGCCCTCGGGGCCTTGTGCATTTCTGTCTTTGCCTAAGAAAGCGAGGCTCAGAGAGGCAACATTTGCTGGAGTCCACAGCCGTTAGGGCGCCAAGCTCATCTTGGACCATGTGCCGTCCCTGCCCCCTCCACCTGCTCCCCAGCACTGGTGGTGGGCGGGGTCACCTGGGGCAGGCCCAGGTGAGAGCCAAAGGGTAGGGCAGAGTGCTCACTCTTACTACACTTTGCAGGAGGCAGCCCTCCCTGGTGGGCCAGCCCAGGAGAGGGGTGTGGCCTGGGTCTCTGCTGCCCCGCCCGTGGCTGGGGTCTCAGCACCAACACCTGTGCAATAAATGTGAACATCTTGGGGAAGGCATGCTGGGGCAGTGAGGTGTCGGGGGGTTGGCAAGTCAGATTCCCAGGAATTGTCCCCCTGCATGAAGGAACATTTGTGGTGACGATCAGGAGCAACCACTCACGCTGAGCTTTGGCAGCAGATTCCGTCATTTATCTGGAACGAGAAGGAGCAGGTGCTACCGTCACGCCCATTCTGCAGGTGAGGACACTGAGGGTCGGGTGAACATGCCCGGGGCATGCAGTTAGAGGAGTGCAGCAGCGTCCCAGCCACGCCTGCGCTCAATGCCACATGATCAACAGATGATCCCTGAAGAAGGTAGACGGTGGCTCTTGGTTAATATGTAAGAGATTTGACAAGACAACCTCTGTTTTCTGACCCCCTCTGCAGGCCAAACAGCTTCATTTCGGGCATGGGTTAGGAGAGAGTTACGGGTTCAATAGTGTCCCCCAAGATTCATATGTTGGAGTCCTAAGACCCCCAGCGCCTCAGACGGTGACCTTATTTGGAAATAAGGTTGTTGCTGATGTCATCAAGTTAAGATGAGGTCATAGTGGAGTAGGGGGCTCCTAACCCAGTATGGCTGTGTCCCTGTAAGAAGGGGAAGTTTGAAGACAGACTCGCACACAGGAAGAACACCATGAAAGCATAGATGATGGGGAGATGCTTCTACAAGCCACGTACCACCAGCAACCCCAGGAGCTGGGGGCGACGCCTGGACCAGATTGTCCCTCACGGTCTCAGGGGAACCGGACCTGCTGACACCTAGGTCTCGGACTTCCGGCCCCCAGGACTGGCAGAACCCAGCACAGCAAGAGCCCACCTCATAGCCGGGGAAGCTGAGGCCCAGGAGGAGACGTGACTTGCTAGGCACGCGGCTCCTGGGCGGTCTGACCCTGGACACCCACCCGGTGCCAGCAGAGTGAGGGCCTGTGCCAAGTTGGGTTCACAGGGAAGGTGGCATTGCCACTGCCCTGATCCACTCCACCTCCCAACCTGTGGCACCTGTTCTCGCCAGGAGGCCGAGGCACTGCTCCTCCCACACAGGGAGCCAGGCCCACCCGCCCCAGGCCTCCCTCGGTCCAGTCTGCACGTTTGCAGGACACCAAGCTGGCAGCGTTCTCCCCTGGAAGAGGCCCTGGTCCGGCCCCCCAGGACGTCCTGTCCACACCCAGAGCTTTACCCCCCCTCCCATCTTCTCTCACTGCCCCCCACAGCCTAAGGCGGAGTCAGATGGAGGTCATCTATGCAAGGGACACTGAGGACACCCCAGATGCCAGTGCACCTCCCCCCAGACTGCAGCGTGCCTCCTAGCCCACCTTCAAGCCCTGCATTATCACTGTCTTCTCTCCTTTGGGGAATGGCAAGTCCCCAAAGAGCCCTTGTGGGGACAGGCAGTGCACTGCATGCATGGGGGGGCAGAGGCAGGTAGGATCCCCCAGAAAAATAAATTGGGACCAGGGGGGCTCCGTGAACCCCTCCATGAGCAGATGCCATCTGAGCCAGGACAGGGCATCTCAGAGGCTCCAGAGATGGCAGACTCCCTCCTTCCCCCAACCTGCCTAATGGCATTGGGAAGGAGGGGGAGAAAGAGAGGTGGAGGGTGTGGGGCAGGCCCTGGACATCAAGGGTCTGTGGGACTTTGGGTCAAAAATCTGCAAGAATGGGAATGCAAAATGGGACAGCTGCTGTGGAAAACGGGGCAGTGGTCCCTCAAAGAGCTAAACAGAGTAAGCATGTGACCCAGCAGTTTCCACCTCTGCGAATATCCCCCAAAGGAAGCGAAAGCAGGGCTTCCTAGGATATGTGATAGCAGAGCTAGTCACAGTAACCAAAAGGTAGCAATAACCCACGTGTCCAGTGTCCATCGATGGATGAACGGCTACACGAAACGTGGCCCATCCAGACAATGAAATATCACTCAGCCTTAAAAAGGGAGGGCGTTCTGACACGTGCTACAACGTGGACAAACCGTAAGGACAAATTGCTACGTTAGATCAGCCAGTCACAAAAGGACAAATCCTGTGTGATTCCATTTAAATGAGGTCCCCTAGTGTCTTCAAATTCAGGCAGACAGGAAGTAGAATAGAGGTAACTAGGAGTGGGGGTAGGGAGTTGGGAAGTGAGTGTTTCATGGGGAGAGTTTCTGTCTGGGAAGATGGAAAGTTCTGGAAATGGATTGGAGTGACGGTTAGCAAGACTGTGAGTGTGCTTAAAGCCATGAATTGGTACACTAAAAAATGGATAAAATGGTAAAAAGAACATCAGAAAACACTGCAAAGCCTTAATTGTGGGAGTCATGGGCCTTCCCCACCAAAAGCAGAGAAGTGGAGGGGGTGGCCGGTTAGCTCAGGTGGTTACAGCGAGGTGCTGATAGCACCAAGGTTGCTGGTTCAATCCCCGCATGGGCCACTGTGAGCTGCACCCTCCTTAAAATAACAAAAACAAACACACAAGCAAAAAACATACAGGGGTGGGAGCATCAAACATGCTCAATAAACAACGCTGAGTACACTGTTTTAAAACAGGAAAAGAACCTCTTGGGAGTGGCCAGCCAGTCACCCTTCCTGCACGGCGCTGACAGGAGAGGCAGCCACGTGGCTTTGGAAGCTGTGGGCCACTTTGCTCACCCAGGCCTGGTCCACCCCCTACCTGTCCCGGGGAAAAGGTGGCCCTGCCTGTGTGAAGCCAACAGACCAGGACCTACCACCCGGCCCCTGAGCTCCAGCCCCGGGCGGCCCTTTCTGAGGGGGAGGCAGGAAGGGCCCTGGGTGACTGAGCTTCAGCTGCTCCAAGCGGGCCTTTGAACCCCTCAGCGGGTTCAGAGGCCACCCGCTTCCCTGGGGGTTGAAGGACTCAGAAAGGTGAGCAAGCACGTCTATAATTAGCGCCCACCCATCGGAGGGCAACCTTGCCGGGGCCGCATTCCAGGGCCAAGCCAGATATAGCCCCAGAGCTGACCCGTCCCCTCTGAGGCTGCAACAGCTGGACGAGCAGGGCGGCCCACGCTGTGCCTGAGCGCCCGCCGGGCTGTGTGTCCACACCGCAGAATGGGATCTGGGAGCGGGGCTGCTGGGTGGGAAAAGGGGCATTACGGTGCTGGATTCAGACATGGCTGCGGCCACTTCTCCTGTGTCACGAGCTATCATGAGAGCCCAGGATCAGCCTCTGTCTCTCCCCTGCCTCGGTCTCCCCAACTGTCAACGGGCTCCCACAGTGGTCCTTGGGATCCTCTGAGGAGATGCAGATCATAACTGGTCTAAGAATAAGAATTGGTCTATGAATAATAGCTGACAGGACAGCGGAGAAGGCTGGGCACTGCTCTTTCCAGAAAGATCTGGGAGATGTATCAGGAACAGTGTTCCTCCCCAAGGTGCCTGCTCTGCAGCACTTTGTTTGATGAGCTCAAAGGTGGAAGGACTGGAAAGTCTCGTGGGCAAGGCTGATGGCCAGCTGAGAATTCCTGGGAAATCCCTTGCCTTTGGCAGGCTAATTTCAAGTTAGAAATTTCAAAATTCATTTATTGTCACTGACAAAATAAATACATTTATCTGCCTTTTGTATAGTTCAGAAGAATAGTATCATAATTCTCCGTCCATCCATCCATCCATCTGCCCATCCATCCATCCATCCATCCATCCACCCATCCTTCATCCATCCACCCACCCACCAGCCACCTACTGCTCTAACATCCATCCATTGAGCATAGGCCAGCCAAATAAATGCCAGACCTTCTGCTGGGCAGGGCAGCCACACAGGTAAAAGCAGCTTATCCTTGTTTGTCAGGAGATTGCAGCCTCGTGGAGGCTAGAGGCACAGCTCTAAAATAGCAGGTTGGGAGCAGTGACTTGGAGAAATTCAAGAAAAGCTGGGGAGCTCCGTGTTAGTGAGGATGATTTGAGACACCAGCGGTCAGGACCCTGTTCTTCAGAGCCAGTGCCTTGTGGCCAGTCAGATACCATCTAGATGACAATCTGACATCTTGATCTGCCTTCAGGGCTGCACTGGGACATGGAAGGGTCCAGATAGAAGGGCGGGGGACAAAGTGGGGGGAGATGGGGCAGAGAAAAAACTGCCTTCGTGATGATGGGTGTTTGGGATCACAGGCCTTGGAGTTAGGCCAACCCAGTCTCGATGCCCCCTCACCCACGACGCCCTGCAGCCTCACAGAGCCCCTTGCCAGGCCAGGCTGCCCAGACGTAGAGGGATGGAGCTCCCGGGCTCTCCAAGGAAGACGGGTCCATCCTGGAGACCCCACTCCTGGCCCTCCCTGAGCTGCCGGGGGACGCTGCCTGAATATGTGAAGGGGCGGAGGTGTTGGGGAACCGTACCCTGCCCGTTTGATTCCTAGTACGAGGTTCCTTTTTCCCTACAAGACATTCCCCTCTGACCTCCTCCGTCCATGAACTCTCACCATGCAAGTTCACTTGAAAGCTCAAATTCATGTCTCGGGAGAGCAGACGGACCCTCCAAGCATGCAGGAAGACTTAGCGGTGTTTTCAAGAGTGGTCTCTTCACCAGTGTGCTCTTCTGGCCTCCCCCGCCTCCCCCTTTCTATGCCTCTCACGCTCTCTCCCTTTTCGCCCTCCAGCCTCGCTGCTCTGCCTATCCCAGGCTCTTTCTTGCCCCAGGACCTCTGCACACACCACTGCCTGCTGGGATAGTCTCTTTTCACCTGGCTGGCGGCTTCTCCATCTTCACTTCTCAGGCTGTCACCTCCTCAGAGAGACCTTCTGTGACTATCCTATCCAAAACTGGGTCCCCTCTTATTTTTTCTCACAATGCCTTGATATTTTTGTTCACAGACCCCCTACACAATCTATAATTATCTAGTTAATTGTACAGTCACTGCTGGTCCCCTACCAATCACCCACCTGAGGGGTGAGACACCTGGCCTATTTATCCATCATCTAAAGTCTGCCTTTGGTGGAGGACTGCTCCCAGAGATAGCCCTCCCCAGTACTTTTGGCCTGCTCCCCTCAGGCACAGAGCCCGGGGGCTTGTGGTCGGAAGCTTGGGGTGCATGTGCACTGGACGGTGAGGACCCGGGGATGTGGGTGGAATACCAAGCGTCTGCTGCGTTCTCTCATTGCCTTTCACAGGTGACAAAACTGAGGCTCAGAGAGATTCGCAGTTTTCTTAAGGTCACACAGCTGGCAAGGGTCATGTCAGGGCTGGTCCCAGGGTCTCTCAGGCTCCAACACTTGTCCTACGCAGGACAGAGAGGACATCTGGTGGGGGGGCAGGCCACAATGGCACAACCACTTTGGGAAGCAGTCTGGCAGTTCTTTAAAATGTTACACATCGAGTTACACAGGACCCAGCGATTCCACTCCTAGGTGTAGACTCAGGAGGATTGAAAATGTATGTCCACACCAAACCTGCACACAAGTATTCGTGGCAGCATTATTCACAACAGTCAAAGAGTGGGAACAACCCAAAAGTCCATCAGTGGATGAATAGAGAAGCAACATGTGCTCTCTCCGTGCGTGCGATGGCGTATTATTTGGCCATAAAAAGGAAAGCTGTTCTGACACACACACAACATGGATGAACCCTGGAAACGTGATGCGAAGGGAAGGGGGCCAGACACAAAAGGCCGCGTACTGTGTGGTTCCATTTGTACGAAACGTCCAGAACTGGGAAATCCGTGCAGGCAGAAAGACCGATGGTTGCCAGGGGCTGGAGGGAGTTGGGGGCAGGGGAGACTGGTAATCGGTACGGGGTCCCTTTCTAGGGTGATGACAATGTTGTCACACTGAGGTGGTGGCTGCACACGCCCTCAATACAAACCCTCTGACTTGTGCTCCCTAAAAGGGTGAATTGTATGTGTGGTATGTAGATTGTATCTCAATCAGTTTGACTGTCACAGCCATGTCTGAAAGTCGTTCTGTGAGAGTGGGGCTGGTCAGGCCCTCCCCAGGCTTTGGGGACAAGTCTGGGGACAGGAGGTGGGGGCTGGGTTGTCCCAAGCTGTCTGGGAGGGCACCCCTTCCTGCAGTACCACGGCCCACCAGCAGATGGCAGTGACCTCAGCGACAAGCCCTAGGTGGACCCAGCTGAGGACCTGGTCTGCCGGAGTCTGGTGGGTGACCAGCGACTCTGTTGGTGACGTCCTCACAGTGTCTGTTGAGTCACTGTGGGTCAGGCAGTTGGGGAGAAGTTGGCCATCAGTTCAGGACTGACCAAACCTGGGGGGATGGGCCATGATGACCATCCCAGTACGTCCGCCTAGGATGACGCATGGAGGGCCGAGGACCCCCTCCCCAGACACAAGGCCCAGGGCAGGTGGTGGGCCTGGGTCCTGGATAGGCTATGCAGCAGGTGCCCACTCTTGCTGACTGGCCCGGAAAGAGAGAGCTGCTCTCCCTGCGGAGAACGCGTTTAATCCGTACAAACTAATGATAATAATAAGGATAGTGAGAAGGAAGAGGAAGTGGAACTGGGCCCTTGCCCAGCTCGGCACCACATCACTTTCATTGATCTCCCCGTCAGTAATCTCAGCTGGATACAAATTCTCCCATGTGATACATAGGGAGCCAGGGCTCAGAGAAGGGAGACGACTCGCCCAAACAGCACAGCTTCCAAGGGGTGCAGCCCAGATTTAATCCCAGTCACCTGGCTCCAGAGCCCTGCTGGTCTTGGGCTCAGGTGGTCTTAAGGAGGGGCTCACACCCTGCTTTTGTTTTAGGGCCCTTGATTTAAACCAGTGATGCTCAAAAGGTGATCACTTGAGCTGGGATTTGGCTAGAGGTGTGTCCAGGGCTCCATTCCAGTCCTGCTGAATCGGAACCCTGGGGGAGGAGCCCAGCCCCCAGGGGAGTCCATGCACTAGCATTTAGGAACCTCTGATTTAAAGGGACATCCCTCCGGGTTGCTCACATTTATTAAGTTAGCACATAAAGCACTTTACTGTGGGCTGGCTGCTTTCTACCCATCATCACTCAGAATTCTCCCCGTCGCTTTGCAAGGCTGGCCATTCTGATCCCCATTTTACTGGTGGGGAGACTGAAGCTCAGGTCCCTAGGGTAAGGCATGAGCTTAGACTGGAAACTAGGTCTGAGGTCACTGTGTCTGCTGACCTGTGGACAGACAATGGCCCTGGGGAACACAGCTGCAGCCCCAAAACGCACACACTCTGTGGGCTAGAGGGCAGGTAGAGGGCTGGGTAAAGAAGTGCTACCTCCACCCAGGTATGCAGGTCTCTGCAATGCCACTGAAATACGGGCATCGTTGCCTGGGACCACCTCAGACCTTCTGCCGGACAGAGACAGGCCAGAGTGGGGCTTGGGGGCCACAGCTCCCTGAAGTTCACCAACACTTCGTCTGGGGCACCCCGGCCCCGTCAGCAAAAGGTAGGGTCCTCCCAATGCTCCCCCCACCTCCACCTCCACATCAAGGTTGCTTTTGGAACCAAATGGGTTTGAATTCATAACCCGTCTTGGTCCCATTTGAATCTCTCAGAGTCCAGAATATCTGTTTTCCTTCTATGAGCTAGAATTCAGCTCAGCTACAAGGGTCAGAAAACAAAAGATGAACGTACTTTTAAAAAGATAAAAATGTATGTTTTCATGTAAAGGAGGTCCAGCGTGATGAGGCGGCTCCACATTCATCAGGGAACCAACTTCCTCCCATCTTTTTTCCTCCATATTCATATGGTTTTGACCTCATGGTAAAAATGGCTGCTTGGGCTCCAGCCATCCCATCCACATTGCACCCAACAACAACAAAGAAAACAGGCCTGTGTCCATCTTCATAGGACATCTCCCAGAAGCCGCACCCACTAGTGTTACTTACCTACCATTGGCCAGGCTTCAGTCACATGGTGGTTCCCAGCTGCCAGAAAGGCTGGGAAATGCAGTCTTTACTCCTAACAGTGCTACACCAGGCAAAACTCAGGGTTTCTATTACCGAGGAGAAAAGAGAGAAAGGATACCAGGGGTCTCTGCCTCCTTAAAGTGGACACTGTGATTCCTCTCCCACCTGTGTCAAGGGGCCGTCAAGTCCTTCCTTCTCCGGTGGCTTCTTCAAATGTCAGGAACACAGGAGGAGAATACTTGGCCCATTGGATGTCCTCCCTGCTGCGGAAGTGGTGTAAAGATTTATTGCCATCCCAGCCTGAGGCCACCTGCTGGAGGTCAGAGCCCCTGCTGGTCCCACCCCAAGCCTGCCATGGGCCCAGGGATGCAGAGGCTTTTCCAACAGGACCCTGAGCGGCTGTCACCAGAGGCCCTTCCCTGGGTGGGGGCAGGAGCTGGTGCCCTCACCTGTTGCTCCCATCCTCACCCCGGGGTGGGGCCATGTAGAGCCGCTAGCCAGGTCAGCACCTTCCTCTAAACCACAACCCCAAGGGAGTGGGGAAGTTAGAGGGGGTTGCCGGGCCCTGAGGGGGCTGCATGCCAGGCATGTGACGCTGGCTGCACACTTTGCTGAGCTGACCCAGCTGTGGGCGCTGGAGGTTCTGGTCACCAGCCCACCTTGTACGGTGGGAAAGGTGGAGGGTCTCAGCCTGCCCCATCTCCCCCTGGGCCCTGCGTTCTCAGCGCCTTGCAAAGAGAGGCTGGCATGGCGGGCACAGGGCAATGGCTTGTCTGCTTTCTAGACAGCCGTCCGTGGGTCAGTCCTCATGGTGGTTTAGCCGGGGGCCAGCACGGGGCACTCAGCGGGGCCTGCAGCAGAGCCAGCCTCCGTGTGGACTTTGGCTGCAGTCCAGTAGGTTTTCCCTGGCAGAGGGCACCGGGCAGCATTCTTCCCCCTGAAGATAACGCTGCCACGACTCAGGAGGGGCTAAGGTGGGCAAGGGCGGAAGAGGACACCGGACCAGGAATGGGGGTTCTCGACCTGCTGGCCGTGGCTGGCAGCCCCGTGAAACGCCAGCCTCACTGCGCCCAAAGCACATGCTCTCTTGCGTGGGGCTCATGATTCTCCCAGGAGGTAGGTGCTGTTATTATCATGTCCGTTTTGCCGATGAAAAACCTGTTCAGAGAGGTGAAGCCATCTGCCTAGGTCCCGCATCACTGGGTCTTCATGGTCAGAGCACGGCCTGGCAGTCAGACAGCCCTGAGTTCCAATCCGCCTCCACCTAGAGCTCCATGCGCGGGACAGTGGCTCTGTCCCTCTGAGCCGGTTTCTCCCTATAAGATCGGGGTGCCCATTTGTGTCCCACGCCCCTCATAGAGAACCTTGTGAACCAGGGAGGGAAGACCCTCAGGTGAGAAGGTCTTTGGGTCTCTAGGCAGGCAGACCCCACAGGTCATTGGCTGCAGCCCCTGATGTGGTGTCCACGAGACAGGCCAGCTGGGCTTCTGGAGAGCTGGCCCACCCTGAGATCCCAAGGGACGCGGCTGAGGCGGGTGAGGCTGGGGCTCTGATTCTGGGCAAAGACACGGTGACCTCTGGTCATTGGGGAAAAGTCAGCGCTGTCCAATGCCAGACCCTCCTCACGGCAGCACACCACATGGGCAGAGCCTGTCCTCAGGCCCGCCACTGTGCATGGCCGAGCACGGTGGCCGCCCCCAGCAGCAGATGGTGCTGTCTCGTTGATAGCGGGGAAGTCCCACCTTGTGCCACCTATGCTCCTCTCACAGGTGCCAGCCTGGCCCTGGCTCTGACAGACAGAGAAGGGCACAGCCGACTCCACAGGGCCCCCCCCCCAACGATATATGAGGGACAAATAGCTACCTTCCGATGGTGCAAGCATTTCCCATTTCATAAAGCCAGACTCGGCGTGGGCTCGAGAGTGACATGGGGGGGAAGCAGCTGACACTTTGGCCAAGAAGATCTGTCTGGGGACGTATCATCCATGCTGGGACCTGAGTGATGAGAAGGAGTCACTGTGGAAAGAGGATGGCCGGCAAGTGTGATGTCCCTGTTGGGGGGACAGTCCTGGCCGAGGCTCCAGGCAGCCAGGCCTGCTGAGCGGCCACCTAGAGCATGAGCGATGGTGGGCAGGGCCCTGCCGGAGACCCTGCATTTTGTCCTGAGTGTGGTCAGGGAGTGAATCTGGGGCCATGGCTCTGAAGGCAGGGGCAGGGCCCCCATATGCTTGTGGGGAGGAGCTGGCCTGTGGCCCACCTGGGAAAGAGAGCCCCGGCTCTCAAAGGACTGCCTGTGCTGAGCTGTAGCTATACCCCCCGCCCCCAGATTTCATTCCCACCCCTGCCAAGCCGAGGAATATGAATACTGACTCAGCCTTGTCTCCTAACCCTCTCGCACCCATCTACTCAAAAGCTCATGAGCAGGTACCACAAAATGACAACCCAAGTGAGAAGGAGAATAGGTGTGTGTGAAGCAAGGTCATGCTGACAATCGCCAGTCTCTCAGACTTCTAGGAAAATGGTCAAGACCCCAAGAGATAAAGGGACATCGAGGAGAGGACACCCACAGCAAAGCAACGCATGGACACATCATCGGCTGTCAAGGAGTGGAAATAAAAGCCAAGCATCACTTCAGAGCTGTCCAGGTTATCAAAATAAGGCAAGTCTGAGAAAGCCATCACAGCCAAAAGGAGCCTAAGGAGACGTGACAGCTGCATGGGATGTGGTGTCCTGGATGGGGTCCCAGGACAAAAGAGGGACACACTGGGGAAAAACTAAGGAAATCTGTTTCTCCGTTGTTGGTTGTTCATAATGTGTCAAAATTGGTTCCTTAATTGTTACAAATGTGCCATAATGCAAGATGCTAATAAGGAGAATCTGAGTGTGGGGTACACAGGAACTCTCCATACTGTTATAAAATGAAAAGTTTATTAACGAATGAAATAAAAGTCCAGGGTCATTGCTTGCCGGCCAAATTAGTAAAGACTAGCAGGAAACAAAACAAAACAAAACAAAAACTGAATTACCCAGTGCTGGTGAGGATTTTGTTAAATGGGCAGATGGCAACGTCCTGCTGTCAGCACAAACGGGTCAATTCACAGCCCCAAATTCTTGGTCTGAATCCAGAGATTCTGCTTCTGAAGTTCACATCCCAAATACAAGGGGAAAAAAGAAAGAAGAAAAAAAACAACAGTGTTTATGGACAGGGATGTTCGACACAGCATTGTTTACAATAGGAAAGAAAAAAAAAATCTCGGAAACCACCTAATATTAGAAACGGAACAGAGTGGTTAAATAAACCCTGGTGTCTCCATCCTCTCTACAGAAGTCATGGCGTTTAGTGGGAAAATGGCAGGGGGTATTTATTAAGTGAAAACAAAAACTGTATTTGCAAAATGATTCATTCATTCATCAGTTCATTCAGCAAGTAAATATTTATGGAGGCCTTGGCTGCACCAGGCAGCCCCTACACTCAGGCGCTCGGTGTCGTGGAATTCCCAAGTGGAACCAGAAGTGGAGCCAACTGCTATCAGCCCCTGAGGTGGGGGCAAAGATGAAGGTGACCATGCTGGACCCTGGGGCTGGTGGGGTAAGGGATGGGCGATGGCTGGACCTTCTGAAGATGAGCTGCTTTTGAGGCCATCATCACAGAGAAGGTGGGATGGGCTTTCCAGGGGGAGCACAGAGGGGATAGAGCAAGTGTGCTGGCTGTCCCTTTGGGTGGGGACTGTGCAGGGAGACCAGATCTAGAGGTACACCCAAGGCCATCGGACCTCTTCCGTCTGGCATGGGGAGCCATTAAAGAGGCAATGGCCAGATCGGGTTGCTTCCCAGCGTCTCTCAGGAGCCACTGCCAGGGCTCTGGCCCCCGGCCCGCCCTCCCGCATTGTGGTGGGCCCACTCACCGTGACCGCGCCCTCTGCCAGAGGAAGCAGCCCCTCCCTTCAGGCCCTATCGGGGCCTCCATCTCAAGGGGCGTTTCTGCTGCCGGATTCCTGGCCTGGGTGATCAAGATGGACAGAGGCCGGGCCCCTTCCGAGTGCCACGGTCACTGCTTCTGGCATGTCCACATTCCCTGCCCCCTGGGACCACAATGGCTCGTGAGAAACCAAACATCCCGGGGCCGACTTGACTGCCGTCCACGGCTGAGCCCTGGGTCCTGGGAAGCAGAATCGCACAGTCGCAAGAGGCCGGGCATGACAGAGGAGGACGGCAGAAAGCCCGTTTCGCCCTGTGCGTGAGCATCCGGGCTGAAGAAGACCCCCAGGCCCCTCCACTGTGTTCCAGAGCAGAAACCTGCTGCCAGCAAACGCCACGCCACTCCCAAAAGTGCCCAGTGGATGGAGATCAGATCACCAACCGGCCTCGCACAGGGGTCTCTCGCTCTCCTCACTCACGTTCTTGTTGAATCCCTACCACGAGGGTAGGAGGGGACTGAGGCTCAGAGACGGTGAGTGACTTGCCCTCTGTCACACAGCAAGTGATTGGCAGAGTGGAGCTCCCCAGAGTTCTCTCCTCAATATGCTCACATCGCCTCAAAGCCACGTTGAGCGGGGTTTATTCCCAAGCTCCACTGGGACCATTGTGCTTGTAAGGCCAACCGGGAAATGAAACAAGCTGTAAAACAGAGGAATGAAATACGAATGCAAAAAGGGAGCTGGTGCACCCACGAAAACTTTGCTTTGGAAAGACTTGGTGAAGACATTGACTAAAAAAGTCATGCTGTCAGATTAGGGGTGGGTGGGGCCCCAGAAAAGAATAAGGGAGACGTCACAAGCATCTAGGACTTGGAGCTCCGATTTCTTTGCAACATCTTCAAAGGGTTTGTGTTGAACAACCCGGGCTAACTTATGTGTGGCTCCTTGTTCCTCGGTTCCCTCTGTAGGTTTTGATTATTTACATGATATAAGGGGATTTCTGTTACATGTATGGCACTGGAGGACCAGCATGGCTCCCTTGTTTCCTTAAATGACATCAAATCATCATTGTAGTTTGCATATGCCTGACCTCATTGCCTCAGTTTCCTCCTCGGCTTCCAGCTGTTGTGAGGTCTGCACGAGATAAGAAAAAAATGCCCATGGTACTTGCTCAGTTAACGGTGGCTATTATCGTGACATAATGCCTATCATTACTGTTCCTGGATTCCGTAAGTCTCTAGAGGGCTGAGATGGTGTTTTAACTTGGGGACCACAGGGCAGAAGGGCCACTCACGGAGAGACAGAGAAGCTGGAGGTGGGCAAGCTGTGGAATGAGGCCACATGACCAATCCATCCACCAGGGCTCTGCACACCCCTGAACCCCAACCAGCCTACCACCTGTTCTGAAAAATGGAGTCTTCCAGGCACACAACCACACCCATCATTCACCTGTTGTCTGTGGCAGAATTGAGTGGCGGAGAGAGGCTGTGTGGCCCCAAAAGCTGCAAATATATCTTACCTGGCTCCTTCCAGAATGGGGTGCCCCACCCCCATTCCATGGCAGCGAGCTCTTAGATAGATGGGTGGAGCCATCCCCCAGCTTTTATTCTCCAATTGCATCTCTTGCTCTCCAGATAAAAATGCCTCTCCCGGGCTCATGAGACCCCATAACCCATCTCCCATGTCTCCAGCCCCACCGTGTGCCGTGGGGTGCAGGCAGGTCCAGGCTGCCCATTAGGTTGCACAGGTCAAGGGCAAATTTCAAGGCACAGACTAAGCCCTTGGGTCCCAGCAGGACATTCAGACCTGGGGCTGCCCCAGCACTACAGGGCGGAAACAGGGCTGATGGCCATCAGAGGACCAGAACCCACCACAAGCTTGGTTTGACATCGGATGAAAGGGAGAAGCCTTTTGTGCTGCCCCCACGTCTGGCTCTGTGCTGGGAGCTGGGACTGAAGCTTTTGCCCCACCTGGAGGTGCTCACAGCAGCCAGAGAGCCCTGCCTCTAACACGAAGCTACTGTGCCCCACCCAGCGGCTTTGCAAAGCCCTGTGCCTCCCTGGGCTGCCTGCCCTCTCCCCAGAAGCCCCCTGTGTCTCACCTCCAGGCCTTGCACGTGTTATACTCTCTGCCCACGCCACCCACCCCATCCCATTCCAACCCAAGCCTCAGGTCGACCAGATGCCTCACCTTCATCACACCCCACCCACAGAAACTCTGGCTCCCCCTTCTGAATCCTTACCCTGTGGGTAACTCCTTGCTCAGTGTCTGCTTCTCCCCAGCTCCATCTCTGCCGCATCCCTATACCTGGAACAGAGCCTGCACGTGCAGAAGCACAGCCAGCATTTGTTGAATGACTTACTGGCCTTCGAAGTGGACAAAATGCTCCCTGCACTCCAGGCCAGACGCCATCACAAAGCCAAGGTAGGAACGTGAGGAGAGAGTGGTGAGGCGGGTAAGATAGTAAAAACCCTCGAGCTAAAGGGAGGGGACCCGCTGAGTTTAGAGGATGGCCAGCGTTACACACCTGGCAGGTTACACACCTGAACCGTTTTACAACTTGATGTCTTTGGAAGATGACCTGCCACCTTTAATACAATGGAGTTCCTTTCTGTTTTGTTAAAAAGTTTCCTCCATTATTATATGTGTATGATATTAAACGGTTTAGGTGAGCAAAGGCTTAGCTTCTCTGGCAGTGGAAATCAGGGGAAGTGGGGCTCGCTGATCAGAGCTGCTTTTCAGGAGCTCAGCCATGGTGAGGGTGCCCAGGACCCAGGGAGATTCTCAGGCATACATTTCTGAACAGGAGCCTTTTCTCCCAAGACACACGTTCATGGCGTAGCCCCAAGTTAGAGCTGCTGGGCCTGCTGTCACTGCTTCGAATCCACTCTGGCATTCTGGCTGCCTCCTGCAGCTGGCCCCTATGACTTCACAAAAAAAGCAAAAGCTTTTGTGAAACTGAGATGCCAGAGACACCTTGGAGGACCACCCGAATTTTATTTTGGCTTCAGCCCCACATTTGCCATCGGTATTTTGGAGGGGCCCTCATCACAGCTACACACGGCGTCTCAGTTGGGCTTGAATGAGCGGCTGGGAAGAAGCCCGGGCCGATCTGACCTGGTTCTCAGGGAATGACCTCTGGGCTGGGAGCATCTATTTTAAAGGTGGCTGCCATTTGGTCTTTGCCAAAATAGTTGAAAGAAGACCCCAGAATAGCAGGCTGGGTCTGCCCCGGCTTAAAAGCCGCATCTGGGCTTAGAGGCAGGCATGTGGGACGTCAACGAGCAGGCGGCAGAGGCAGAGAAAGGCCTCTTGTCACTGAGGCCAGAGGCCCAGCAATGGCCTTTGGGCCACCTTGGAGGGTCAGCGTCCCTGACTTTGAGGAAGTAGAAGTGTCCCGTGCAGTGAGGTCAGAGGCGGGACTGGTTCCGGAGAGCAAACATGGTTGGAGCGCCTGCTCCTTTAGGCATTAACTCGTGTCAGCCTCTCATTGCTACCCATTTTACAGATAGGAAGACTGAGGATATGAATCTGCCTAAGGCCTCACAGCCACAGTAGGAGGTAGAGCCAGACAGTCCTCACAGTCCCCAGATTGGACCATGTGAGTCTGTGTGGCTCCACCATCCGTGGCAGCAATAACAACAATGCTGGTGAGTGGCGGAACAATAACTTACCTTCTGTGGTGGGTGATGCCTTTTGCTGTTCCCAGAGCCCGAGGGCCGCCCTGTCCCTCCTGTCAGGGCCTGGGCTCGGCAACTCCTACCGGAGTAGGAGACTAGTATACAGGGGGGGGTACTTTTCATCCAACATGGGCCCTAGAATCAGGGGTGACTGCTCAGGATGCGGCCAGGGCACCAACACTGCAGGAAAAATGGTCTACTGGGACCTGACAGGTGCTGGCTTCTAGAAGGCTTTTCTCCAAGATGCATTTGACTCAGTGAGGGTTTGCTTTGCCCAATTGACTCTAGATCCCATGTAAGATACAGCTCCACGTTCCATGAGAACTTGGGATGTCACCGCCCTCTGGACCTCAGCTCCTTCGCTGGTAAAAGTGATTGAAGACACCTGCCCACCTCGGGTTTCTGAGGAGCGAATGAGAAACGGGCCCCATCGGAGTGCCAGCCTGAAGTTTTGCCACCTTCCCCAATCACCCTTTGCTCTGCCCGGTCCCCTGGGGGACGCTTACGATGGGTCAAGTGCCGCCCTCTAAACCGCCAGCCTCGTAGCCGACACCCCAGCCGTCCCAGGGGAAGCGGGTACGCTGCGTCCTTCCCAGGGGCACCTGGCTCCCACCACAGAGGCACATGCCAACAACCAGGCTGCTCTCAGGCACTCACAGTGCATGGTGGGTCACAGGGAACAAGGAAGGTGATACAGGCCCCCATCGCCCAGAAATGCCCAGGTGTGCACCTTGGGTCCCAGTGCCATAGTCAAGAGCACCCTGTTTCTCCATCAAAAGGCCTGAGCTAAACTTTCCTATGGTCATCCTGTGATGGGGGTTGGATTGGAGAGGTCAGGCAAGGCTTTCCTGAAAGTTCAAGTTTGAGCTGAGGTCTGAAATGTGATTAGCTAACTAGGCAAGAAGGGGGAGGAACGCTTCTCCAAAAGTTCTCCACTCCATCCCAGCACCCCCCCCCCATCTCCCAGCCCCCATCTCCCCAGACTGGTGAACAGAAGGAACAGACGACCTGTTGCCAAATGTGTGCTGTCCAGAACAGACCCCTCCCTGAGAAGGCTTCAGGCCCCAGGGGGCTCCCCTCGCCCACCTCCCTTCACAGTGGTCTTTCTCCAACTTTACAAAAGAAAAGTTAAACTTTGCACCCTGCCCAGAACTCACAGGGAACTCTCCTTAATTGCAAAAGCCTCCAGGCAGCAAACAAAGGGACAAGGTGACAAATCAGGTGACACTCCTAGCTCTTCCAGACCTGGAAGCAGACCCCTGCTAGGGTGAGGGGCAGCTCAGGCAGTTTGGCCTGCACTAGGCAGCTGTGAATGCAGATGTCTTGGGGAGGGGAGGGCCGGAGGCATGACAGTTTCATGCAATGACCTTGCCTCTTAAGTCCCACACAGTTGACATTTCTCCTGCCAAAGAGGCCAGGACAGCCAAGATGGTGGCAGCTCCTGAGACCAGCAGGCAGCCAGCTCAAGGCAGAGATCTGGCCCCTTCTCTCTTGTGCGTCTACCAGCCCTCAGAGTTAGAGGTCAGAAATAGGGAGTTTGCTATAGAGACCCATATTAACTTGATTGTCAGAATTGAAAAATGCTGTCAGATGTCTCCTGGTTGTAATCTGGCGTCGTGGCCTCTCCCCCTGAAGAATGGCTTCGCAGATTATCTTGTTACCTGGCAGAAATGTTCTATATATTGGATGAATGAAAGCTGTAGCTCCCAAGTGTGGAAAGAAATATACGTAAAACATAATATGAAGTACATTAGAAGCATTTTATCCCCATGGTGTTGGCCAAGCCGCCTTGAAATTAGCAATAGTTCCATTTCCACTCCTTTTTTCTCCCCATCCCCCATCTCATGGGGTTTAATGGACCACCAATTACAACAAAAACTGGCACAATAATAATTCTTTCACAGGTCTTGGTGAAAAGACCTTTGGATAAACTTTTCCGGAAGCTGAAGAATGTGACTCCAATGACTGACGATAAATCCTTTGCCAACTTGGGCAGCTTCTGGGTCTTTGCACTCAACCAGTTTCAAAAAAATCTAGTTAGGTGTCAGTAGACAGAGCAGGAAAAAACACATTTTTGATGAAAAACCGTGCGTGATTTGGAGCATATACCTTGACAGGTGTTCCAATCCCTACGTGACATCTCCGTAACAAACTTCCATTCTCTCTCCTTTTCTATGAATAAGGCTCCTAGGCTTCTACACCGGTAGAAATGGAAAATGAGAATGAAACTGGGGTCAATCGCATATTAGCCCAGCAATGAGCAATGATGATCGTATGAATTATTTGGGGGGGAGGGGAACCCAAAGCCTTCCTCCTTCAAACCGAAAGATTCATTTGCAATGGAATTTCAATTGTACTGTTTACTTGTCCATTATTTGATATTGCACACGTTTTGCTAGATTATGTATTAATGATAATTGTGATGAAAACACAATCCAGAACAAGAATATTGAATGCCAACTGTCACCAGAAATTCATTTTTAAAAATATTTTCATTCGTAGAAGTATTTTGGTTCTAGAGAATTATGACAGAATGATCAAAAAAGATTTTCAAGGTTAAAAGTACCTTAAACTTGGGTAAAATTGGCGAGGGAAATAGAGTGGAAATATAAACGCGAAGAAAAAAGGCTAGGATTTATGATATTTGGCAGTTGGAGGAAAGCTCGTTCATCTCATTTTTAAAAAAATAAAGGCTGGCAGATAACGAATCGCTATAGTTTTTCAGTCGTCATTGGATACATTTAAAAGAGTAATAGAAGAATTTTATTTTAAAATGTCAATATTTAAAATGCACTAGAGATTACGTCGTCTGCAACTATGTATGATAAATTTTGGATTTCAAGTTGAAAAAGCCCAAGGGAGGCAGCTCATTCACATCCATGAGAACAAACTGTCCCTGAAGATAGTGGGCTAGTGCGGAAAAGGAGCTGGGGTCCCTGAGAGACACCTGCCACCTGTGAAGGAAAGAACCCTGGGCTGAGGAGGCATGGTGGGCAGGCTGCCCAACCTGAGGGAGTGAGGCCCTGGCCCCCTCCCCTCCGAAGTCCTCTCCCCTGAAACAAAGAAACACATGTGTCTCCCAAGAAAAAAAGAATTCTTTTCAGACCAAGGTCAACCCAAATCCAAATCTGGGGGAGTCGTATTTATCGGTCCCTTCGGGGGTACACTCCTTGATTGCTAAATGGACCAAAGTGTGTTGTGCAGGTGACAACACAAAGTTTAGAACTGCCCAGGAGCAGAGCCGTGACTCCTGTGCAAACGAGATGGAGGGAGGGATCAGCCCCAAAGTGGGAGCCTCGTTTTGCCCAAGACTCCCACCCCAGTGGGAAAATGTGCAGCCTCAATGAAACGCCCCTGTCCAGGTGCTACAGCAGACCCCTTTCCTAGGGATCCCCCCACGCCTGGATCCGTGGCAACACCTCTCCCAGGGAGGGGGCAGAACCCCAGGGCAGAAGGCAGCGAGGCCCCAGGCCCACACCCACTGGCCTCTGCAGGGAAGAAACAGTCAGCAACTCCACGCCAGGTGGAGGCTTCCTCCGTTTCAGCCAGAGAGCTGAGGTCTGCTGTAGAAACCCACCTTCTCAGAGAATGCAAGACCTCTCCTCTCCCCTCTCCTCCCTGCCATTTCCTTCGACAGAAGATCCCTAATGTCCCCAGGAAGCCACGAACCCATTTTACAGAAGAGGAAACTGAGGTAGTGAGCAGAGCTGCTGAGAGCCCGGGCGTGGCATCCAGCCGTGGGTTTGAGTTCTGGCTTCTACTATTTGCTGGCCCCGTGACCTTGAGTGAGCTGCTCAGGCTGAGCTTCAGTTGGTTAATTCTTCTGTGAAATGGTGGTGAAAGCCGGGCCCCACCCTCCAGGGTGGGAAGAACAGCATCAGCTATACAAAGCTCAGCCCAGCGTAATAGCCTGGCTCCCCAGAGTGTCGAATAAACGTCCTGGCCTCGGCTTTTATCTGGAGACGTGCTGGTAACCCCCAATGGGTCACACTCATGGATAGTACCCCAGCACTAGTTCTCCCGACAGCCCCATACTGGGCACTGAGGGACTGAGCCAATGGCCATGGTCACCTGGTGAGTGAGGCAGGCCTGGCACGCGCATCAGGCACGGCTTCCCTAGCTCAGCCTGAGCGGCACGACCTATGAAAGAACAGCTGCACCCCACTAAGTGGGTGTGTGCCTGCCTCTCTAAGCACTAAACACGGGTCATCTCGTTTAATTCTCCCAGGTGCCCTCCGAAGTGAGAACTCTGAGTCCTCTGTTTACAGATGAGGACGCTGAGGCCCGTTTTCTCTCTCGTTCTCCCAGGCTTGAGTATCTACAGGTTGCAGGCGTCCACACACCTGTGCCTCTGAGTGGTGAACTGCTGTATTGATTTGCGGTTGTAAAAACCGCCCCTGCGCCCATCACTCAGTCCAGGTAAAAGAGAAACCAGAAGAATAACCAGAGAGAGGGCAATCTAGTGGGCACAGAGCCACCTCTGGGCAGACTTCTGTCTACCCTGGATGCCTCTGTGAGCCAAGAAGGACCTACTGTCCCGTCTCCTTGATGCCTCAAGGTCAAGGTGACGTAAAAGAAAAAAGCTCTGGAAAACAGTTTGGCAGGTCCTCAAAAAACTGCACATAGAAGTACCAGGATCCAGCAATTCCGCTTCTGGGTATAGACCCAAAAGAACTGAAAGCCGGCCTTTGAAGATGTATATGCACACCTGTGTTCATAGCAGCATAATTCACAACAGCCAAAATGTGGAAGCAACGTGAGTGTCCATTGACGGGTGAACGGATAAGCAAAATGTGCAACATGCGTACTCTGCAATATCATTCAACCTTAAGAAGGACAGAAATTGTGGCACCTGCTACACCATGGACGGACCTGGCGGACATTATGCTGAGTGAAAGAACCCAGTCCCCAAAGGACAAATACTGCGTGATTACACTTATATAAGTTTCCTAGAGAAGACAAATTCATAGAGGCAGAAAGTAGGATGGTGAGTGCCAGGGGCTGGGGGAGGAGGTGGGGAGTTATTATTTAATGGGGGCAGTTTCAGTTTGGGAAGATGAGACAGTTCTGCAGATGGATGGTGGGGATGGTGGCCCAGAAATATGAAGGTGCTTAATGCCACTGAACCATACACTTAAAGATGGTTAAATGGCAAAAGTTATGTTAGGTGTATTTTACCACAATAAAAAAAAAAAAGCTACAAAACATTGCCTGAATCCTTTCTTTGGGCGTTCTGAAGAAAAAGGTGTAAAAAAACCCACACACAAACTGTTTCTTAGGGTGCTTTGGCTCCGTAAATTCATCTATACCCATGGCGTTACCCTTCTCGTTGACTTTGCAGAAAGACACTATTGTGAGGGTCTTCTCTCAGAAGACAAGAAAAGGAAGTTAAGGAGAGAAGACAGTTCAGGCATTTGCAAATTTCCTCATGGGAACCCTGCCCCAGGCTCTCTTCTGTCATTCCGCCCTGAGGACTACAAGTGAATTTTTATGGAGTGCTTTTTTTTTATTATTATTACTATTAAGCCAAATAAGTCCTTCACAGCTGGGTTGGTGGTTCTGGGAAGCCCTGTCACTCCTTTATGGGAGAAGAAACCGTGCGTATGAAGATAGCCGTGCGTATGAAGATAGGACGTTGTAGATTTTCTTTGTAGGTTCAAAAAGGTCACAATCAGGAGGGTGCGTAGATCCCAGACTGGTCAGCTTCAGTCTGAGCCTTTGTTCCGCCTACAGATAAAAACATGGGTTTGTGTATTTCACAAATGCCATTAGCGAGGCCCTGTCTGGACCACCCCCAAGGGGCTTGCCATCTAAAGGGCTGACCACGGTTGAGTTAAGATTGCCATCAACCCCTAAGAGTAATTGCTGTTATGCCCATTTTATAGATGGAGAAACTGAGCCTGATCAGAGCCACATGGCATGTGGCTGACAGGAGAGGGCCTGGATGGGAACCCACCGTAGGAGACCAGAGCCCAGGGCCTCCCCGCGGCCTGCAGGCTTCCCCTGTGCCCAGGTTTTTGGTAAACCGAGCTCCCTGGGGTGCAAAAGAGCCTATTTTAAGTACTCAAGAGAGCGGATCTGGAAAAATTAGTCACCTTGGTCCAACTGTTCCTTTCAAATAAAAGGGAAAAAAAACACACAAAAAACCAGTGTGAGGCTTCTGGTGGGGAACTGGCAGCTGGATCCGAGGCCACTGCAGGCACCTACTGTCATCCCAGGCAGAGCGAGGGATTGGCACTGGCACTGCACCTGGAATGGGAGGGGCTGCCCTTAGCCAGGCAGCCAAGTACTCACAGACACCTACTGAGTCTCAGCCTCCCGTGCGCCAGGCACTGTAAGGCACAGGGGGGTACGGCTGGGAACTAGACAGACCAGCACTTGCCCAATGGTCGTGACAGTCTGAGGGACTGGAGGGTCAGCAAGTATAGGCTGGTGTCCAGAGGGACAGCTGGCAGGAGGCTGCCTTGGCGGGCGTGGGGCACACGGGAGGTCTCCCCAAGTAGCTGCTGGTTGAGGGGAGACCTGCATAAGGAGAATGCTAAGGAAGCGTCTTCCAGCCAGAAGGTTGGAAGGAAGGAAGGAGGTGAGTGTGGCTGGTGTGCAGCGGCCAAGGGGACACAGGTAGAGGAGGGGGCCTCGGAGAGGGTTCAGAAACACTGCGTGCTACCTGTGGCATTCTTCACCTGCAGTCGCTGGATTTCACTGGGCTTTGCTGGATGATTGAGGAGGCCGAGGGCTGCAGAAGTCAGGATGGGCTCAGGAACCCACAGCGAGTGATGGTGAAGCGGGAACTGGATCTCAGGTCAGTGAGCCCCAGAATTCCCAGCTCCTAACACCCTTGCCAGCTGTAAGCCCTTCCAAGGATGGTCACTAAGAGCAACTACTGTGTGCGGGTGGGTGGAGGTTCTGGGAGATAAATCAGCTGCCGAGGTCCTTCACTGAACTTACCAGCAAATAAGAGACACAGGGAGGGGTTCCCTGTGGGGGTCCCGTGAAGACAGGAGCCACCCTCTGCCAAGAGCTGCGGAAAGCATCAGAGGCTCTGGGTCCCACCTCCCCACGGGAGGTGCCCCCCTGGACCTGGACTGAAGTGGGGCAGCCCACCTTGCATGCTGTTTTGTGAATGGGAAGTCAGAGGCCCAGAGAGGAAAGGACTTGCCAGGGCCGCACAGAAACCAATGGGCAAGTTCTAGGTCTCCTGTGTTTGAATCCTGGCCAGAATTGTCCTCTTGGTACCAGATCCGCACGTCCATCGGGAGAGGCCCAGCGTCCCAGTGTCCCGGCAGCAGCCGTGAGCCCACAGCCTACAGCCCAGGAAGGCGCTGGCTTGGGTGGGTGCTGTTCACGAGGGCTGCAGGCCCAGAGGGGAGCACAGAGCTCACGGAGGAGTCTGGAGACTGGGTTCTGGTCGAGCCAAGGCCACTCACTGACCCTGAGGATCTCCCCTCTCTGGGCCTTACGACAGAGATCTCAAACCTCCCAGGTCCCTTCCTGGGTTCAGAGGTTGCGTTCAAGGGCACCTCAGGCAGGAACTGGGTGGGAGGTGGGGGACGCTGAAATGGTCACGGGTGTCGGTGGCAGCAGGGGTTGGGGTGGGCTCCAAGGCCCCTGCTGCTGTGGCTGGGCGGGGCCTGCTGGGAGGGCCTGCAGGCTCCTCAGGGACAACAGAGAACAGGGATTTTCACACCTAGGTGAGCCAGCACCTAGCTGGGCCTCTGGCCAGTCCCGCCCCCATCAGGCCATAATGGGCACAATGCCGATGGGGACAGTGGGGGGGGGGAGGAGTCTTCCAGGGGCCTGGCCTGGGTCCCTGCCACATTGGGAGCTCTGGTTAAAGGACTTGGCGGTGCCTGCTGAAGAATCGAAGGGCAGAGGGGCAGTGAACATCCACTATGGCGTGTGCCCTACCGTCTGTCCTTGCATGGAGGTGTGTGGTGGGGGGCGGGGTGCAAGCATTTGGCGTGCACCCCGCCTACCTTCCCTTAGCAGCACCCACCCGAGGGCCCCAGCCGAGGTGATGCCTCCACCCGGCTTACAGAACTCCATCTCTGAATCACCCAGAGCCCAGGGCCTTGCCTCCCTCCAGCCCACCGCGCTGGGTTCTTCCTTCCCGGGCTTGCCCACGTGTTACTTACTGTCCTGTCCTACCTGTCATTCCCAGGCGGCCCGCAGGGCCTAAGGAAAAGAAGCAGGTTCCTGAGAGTCCCTGAGAGGCAGGGCGCAAGGACCGGCTGCTCGGAGCTGAGGGTGCCGGGTTAGGGCGGCACCCAGGCTGCTCAAGTAGAGGCGGCGCCGAAGGGGAGAGACAGAGAAGGGACAGGCAGGGACAAAGTGAAAGAGGCAAAACTTTGGCTGAAGGCAGGAGTGGAGGAGACGCAAGGGGCGGGACAAACAGGTCCGTAGGCCGGGCGAAGCCCGGGGTGGGGGCCAGGACCCTCCAGGTGGCACTCGCGGCACTCGTCCCCGGCCGCCTCCCCTCCCCCAGTCCTGATTGGCAGGCGGCCTGCGACCAGCCGCGAGCGCCACAGCGCCCCGGGCGCCCAGGCGAACGCGAACGGCCCCCCGCAGGAGTAGGAGGGGGCGCCCGGCTATATATAGCGGCCCGGCCCGGGGCTGGCCCAGCGCGCAGGGAGGCGCGCGCGGCTCCGCAGGGTCTCGTCCTCGCCGTGCGCCCCTCGCGGCTGCCCGCCGCTCCATGCAGCCCCGGTAGCTCCGGGCACCTGGGGGCCCCGTCGCTCGCCTCCCGCTCCACCCTCGGCCACGCACTCCGTGCCCCGCCCGGGCCGTGGGCTCCCGCGGACCGCCACAGGAGCAGCTCGGCCCCCGCTGCCCGGGCGCACAGACCGCCTGACGGACGCACGGCCCGAGGGCGGGGATGGCGGGGCCCGGGGCGGCCGCGGCGGCGCTGCTCCCGGCGCTCCTGCTGGCGGTGCTGGCGCCCTGGGTCGGCCGTGGGGGCGCCGCCGCGCCCACCGCACCCAACGGCACGCTGGAGGCCGAGCTGGAGCGCCGCTGGGAGAGCCTGGTGGCGCGGTCGCTGGCGCGTCTGCCGGTGGCCGCGCAGCCCAAAGAGGCGGCCGTCCAGAGCGGCGCGGGCGACTACCTGCTGGGCATCAAACGGCTGCGGCGTCTCTACTGCAACGTGGGGATCGGCTTCCACCTCCAGGTGCTGCGCGACGGCCGCATCGGCGGCGTGCACGCGGACACGAGCGACAGTGAGTGGGGCGGGCCGGGCGGGAAGGGCCGGGGGCCCCGGCAGCCGCCGCCCCTGCCAATTCGCCCGATTCGCCCAAACGCACGCGGAGGCCTCGGGCTGACACCTGCTCGCGGGCTCTGGGAACCCGGGCGAGCTGGGGTTCCGGTCCCTCTGGCGCGGGGATGCGGGGGCGCAAACACTCTTCGCTCTGGGCGTCACCGCAGGGACCGGCTGTGCCCCCCCCCCCGGCCGCCGAGCTCCGCCTCCCGCCTTCGGAAGTTAGGGCTCCGGACGCCGAATTCCAGCGCCTTCGCCCGTAGGCACAGGGCGCGCGGCGCAGCCCCTGGCACCCGCGGGGGCCCGGGACTCAAGCCCAGGTCCCGTCCGGACTCGGGGGCCGCCGGGCCAGCTTTGATCCTGCGGTCCCGGACTGGGCTCGGCCGCCGCGGGGTCTGGACCAGAGGAGAGCGAGTCCGCGCCCGCGCACGCTGGGCTCTGGGGTTTCCTTGGGGGTGGCCTGCGCTAGGGAGCTCGGGCCACTGACACCCACTCCAGAAATGGGGGTCCCGCAGGCGCGCAGGCCGAGGACCGGGCCGGAGCGGGAGGCACGGAGCCGGGTCCCCTGCCCCGGAATGACCCGAGCCCCTCCCCCAGGCCTGCTGGAACTCTCGCCGGTGGAGCGGGGCGTGGTGAGCATCTTCGGCGTGGCCAGTCGGTTTTTCGTGGCCATGAGCAACAAGGGCAAGCTGTACGGCTCGGTGAGTGTCACAGGGGCCGGCAGAGCACCCGCGGAGGAACGCGGGCAGGATCCCGACCCCTCCAGGCCCAAGGCACTGAGGCTGGGGCCCGGGTCACAGGATTGGCAGAGCCCTCTCACCCCCACCCCGCCTCGCCAAATGCCTGTGACAAGGGCCAGCCTACACAAGGGGTGCAGCCCCAAGGCAGGAACTACGAGATTTGTGCCCTCCCTCGTGGGTGCCTCCTAGCCCATCACAAGGTGCCACTGGGAGCCCTTCTCTGAGCCCCCGGGGCGTGTCCCAGCCGGCAGGACTGCAGCCTGGAAGGTGGACACTGGAGCGGAAATTCTCTGGCTGCCAGGTGTTGGGCGGGTGGTTGGAGCACCACCGGCTGTGGGCTGGCCATGTCCCTCTCCTCACCCTAGGAGGGTCTTGGCTCCTGACCTGTCAGCCCAAGTGGGGCTGGGACACAAAGGGGCCCCTGACCATGGCTCCCAGCATCCCTGGGCCAGGAGGAGGTCCAGTCTAACACTGTTCCTTCTTCCTCCCAGCCCTTCTTCACCGATGAGTGCAAGTTCAAGGAGATACTCCTCCCCAACAACTACAACGCCTATGAGTGCTACAGGTACCCCGGCATGTTTATCGCCCTGAGCAAGAATGGGAAGACCAAGAAGGGGAACCGAGTGTCCCCCACCATGAAGGTCACCCACTTCCTCCCCAGGCTGTGACCTATGGAGCCTTCCCTCAGCTTCCGGCAGCTCGCAGAGGGGAGCGCCGAGGGCCACCTTGGTGCACCTCTATCTATGGACAGTTTGATGCAAGAGTCGGTGTAAGATATTTAAATTAATTATTTAAATATGTATATATTGCCACCAAATTATTTATGGTTCTGTGGGTGTGTTTTGTATTTTTCTGAAAAAAAGACAAAAAATAGAAACAAACTATATATATACATACATACATACATATGTATATATATGTATATATATATATATATATATATATATATATATATATACCCCCTGACTTCTGGTAAAACAGTGGAGACCCTTCCATTGGATTTATTTAACTTGTCAGAAAGTTGTCACAAGTGTGCTGCTACTCTGTGTTTTAAAAGCCAGTGACATCCGCCTTTGCACCACCGTCCCGTCCTGTCCCGTAAGTTTGTCAGGGAGCTCCCCTGTGTCAGGAAAGGCCCTCCTGGGTCTTTGGCAGCCGCTAAGGCAGCTCCCAGGCGAGGCTCCTCTCCTCGCACCCTCCAGCGCCCCACTCCCTTTGTGCCCTGTTGCTATTAATTGGGGCATATCGGTTTACTTCGGGTACAGAAAGTGCGCTGTCGAGTTCTCCGCTGCCACTCCGTTTTTAGATCTGCCAAGACTGACCTTTGAACTTTGCTGTAGTCAATCTTCCTCCATCTACCAGATGGGAGAGACCTTTAGACAACTTTAAAAACTCCCGTTTTCCTTTTTTGGATCAGCCACAGCCACATTTCTGTGGCCATTGGGGGTGGAGGGGAGGCAAAAAGCACAGCGATTTTGTAAATCGGATGAAAACGCATCAATATCTCACTGCAAGGCCAGAAATGGACGAGATGGGTATACTGGCAGCCACAACCCAACTCTAGTGATGAAATACCGTTTATGACCGCAGTTCCTTCTGACAAATAGTAGAATAGATACATATTGAAAAGCACACTTCCCTGTGCTGGGGAAGCTTTGGGCTAGTACTCACTGTTAATTTTAGGTGGAATGTCCTTGCAATTGTACAAAACACTTAATGCAGAGTTTGTACCGGGGAAGATGGGGCTTCTCTCGGTTGCATTCCCTGGTTAAGTGGATTTAACATCTACCTCGAAAGCCTTTAAACCACTCATCTGGCGAAATCTGCAGAAAGCTCAGACCGACGGGTGCAGAAGTTCGCCATCCCAAGTGGCTTTTTTTTCCATATGTAGCCAAAAAGGATTGCAGATAGCGTCGGTGCGTCCCATTCGAACCTTGTCACGTTTGAGCTATCTTTACCCCGTGATTTACTTTTAGTAAGGATAATCATGGTGAAAATATTTGCAGACAGCTGTTAGAGTGCAGTATATGGTCACCAAGTAACCTTATATTTTTCTTTATATATTTTACAAATGTAACCCCTGTCGTTGGAGCAAAGATGGAAGAGGCAGGGTCGGGGATGTTTAAAAAAAGTTCCGAGGTGATGGCAAACATTTAATTTTAATGAATGACTTTTTAGAGTTTATACAAAATGACCTTAGCTTGCTACCAGAAATGCTCCGGATGTCTCATGAAGACTTTAATACTCTCCTAGATGTTTCTGAACTGTCTCCCGAATTAACTTTATGGGAGTCTACAGACAGCAAGACTGGAAAATCTGATTGGAGTTTTTGTCTTTCACATTCCTTTTTAAAATGCTTTGTTCAGATGCTAATCATCTATTTAAAATACTATTCTTAAACCGAGGCCTAGAACGGAGAAGCCACTTGCGAAGCTGTAAGATAGGACCACTCAGCTGAAACTGCTGTCCATGTACTGTAATACTTTTTTAAAAAAATTTTAAACCACGCTCTAGACTGAATCTAGGAGTCTTGAGGAAAGGTGATGCTCAGAGATCTCCTGCTGCCTGGGGAGGGCACAAGGATGGAATTTGGTCATTCTGTGTTTAATGTAGTCTCATAGTAACGAACCACGATTGTCTTAGGTGCCTTATATTATCACACGTTGTCTTGTCTCAGAGCCCAATCAAATTGCCAGGAATTAAGATGTCTGAAGTACAGAATTCGGTCCTCCTTGACCTCTTGTATAGTCAGCAAATCACATGGGAAGCATATAGAGATGTAACGGGACCTTTGAAATATGGGGAAGTGTTTCTATTGCTGTGATGGGGGTTTGAGGTTTCTGTATACCGCTGTTTTCAGACTCTGTAGTTTTATACAGATGCCGACCATATTGTGACGTATGTGCTGTGCACATTGAAATGCCGAATAAATGGAAAACATTTATCATGTAAAAGAGAACCCCAGTGGACTAGATGTAAATAATCGGGGGAAGGTATTGAAAACGATTAAAACCTGCCTTGAAATGCCAAGACATGGCTTCCTCCCCCTGTCTCCCAGTGTCTATTTGAGGCCTTGAGCCCCACTGGCTGGGGCTCGAGCTGGGGGTGGGGGTGGGGGAGATGAATTTTAGCCAGCTGTGTCCACACAAATGTGGCCTTGAAGACAGGAGCCTGGGCGGGGGTATGTGTCACAAAGTTTCGTGATGACTCTGAATCTTGCAGTTTATTCTCATGATGGGGTAATTCACGCCATTTCCACACTGGAACTAACCAGAGCTCTGCCCCTTGCCTTGGCCCATGCCAACGAAGGCAGTTTACACTTTTCTGGGGGTGGGGAGTGGAACCCCCATAGCTGGTCCTCGGAAGACTGACTCAAGCATGTTTTTCAAGCTCTTTGAGTAGATGCCACCAATGCGTCTTAGAATAAATATAATGAACTCCAACTAGCCTTTTGTAAAAAGGGAAATGGAAGAAAATCTTACAGAAGAGAAAATCCAGAGTACATCAATCACAGTAAAGGTAGAGATTGTCTTCTGAATATTATATACACGATATATATAACTAGTCTCTTCCAGGATGCGGTATGGAACATGTTTATTCGTGTGGGTTGCAATAAAAATAAGTGTTGACCAAATGGGCCTAGAATCCGGGTTTCCTCTCCCCCCATAAAATATATCCAATCACTTGAGAAAAGACCCAAAAGAGGCAATCAGGGCTTTGGGGTCCTTAATTGTACCTGTTTTGCTGTCCAAGTCATCACCGCCTGCCCTTCTTTTTGACACCCGTGATCCAGGTATGAAAAATACATGGGCAGTGGTATGGGTTCCATCGTGTGCTTCCCAAAAAGATGGAGTTGGAAGCCCCACTACCTGTAATATGGCCTTATTTGGAAATAAGGTCTTTACAGAGGTAACTGAGGGAAAGTTGAGGTCATTAGGGTGGGCTGTAACCCTCTGTGATTGGTGTGCTTATAAAAGGAAGTTTCACGTAAAGAGACAAAGGGAGAAGGTCATGGAAAGGAGGAGGGCTGGTGGCTGAGCCACGCCCCACATCACCAGCAGCTGGGGAGAGGCCTGGCCCAGTCTCCTTTACAGTCGCAGAAGGAACCAACCTGTTGGCACCTTGACCCCAGGCTTCTGGCCCCCAGCGCTGAGTGTACATTCTTGGTTTAAGCCCTCGATTTGGTGGTACTTTGTTACTGCAGCCCTACAGAAAGGAACATGGGTAGTTACTCACAGGGTGGGGGTGGGGAGGGAAAGCCTGACTGATGTCCAGCCTTGGCCTTTTCTTCTGCTGGCCCCTGTGGTCCTGGCCAAACATGGCCTTGTCACGCTGGGGTGAAAACCTTCCAGCCTCTAGTATAGACCGATGATGGGTCCAAAGAGGGACTGTAAAGTCACTCATGCACTTCACACATATCTGTTGCATGCCTACTATGTGCCAGGGAGGCACAGTCCCCAAAGCTCAGAAACCCACGTGAGGAAAATGAGGATCCTGCCCAATGGGGCTTTTGCTGTGATGAGGGAGACGACATTCATGGGGAACGTCCCTCCTGGCAAGGTGGGTGGTGCTGGCAGTATGACAAAAAGAGAGTAGGATTGGAAGGCACCTGGCTGCCAGCCTGACCTCACTGGGAAGGTGATGTTTGAAGGGCTAAGGGAGAAAGCCATGGTAGGGGGCGGGGGGAGACGGGAAGCTTTCCAGCAGAGAGAATAGCCCATGCAAACAAAGATGCTGAGCTGGGAGAAGTCCTGGCACATTGGAGGAAGCTCCAGGAGGCCATTGTGGCTGGAGTCTTGGGAGGGAGTCTGGAAGAGGCAAGGTCCGAGAAGCCTGATCACGGGGTCCCTGTCACAGCCCTAGGAATCGAGCCCAGAAGCGACACTGCCAATCAGGCTGAGACTACATGATGGGGGGGCAAAGATTGGGGATTCGGGCCTCAGGGGTTGCCGGGGAAGGGTGCCATGATAGCAGTAGCACCTAACTGACACCCACTTCGTTTTTCTCACACCTGCTCTCCTCAGTGAGGAGCACACAGGCCCCGTCTCACTGCCTCCCAGGTGTGTGACCTTGGACAAACCAGGTGACAGCTCTGTGCCTGAGGGTCCCCACCTGAGGGGTGGGTGGGTGGGCGGGTGTGAGGATTGAGCAGATAATACCCGTAAATTGCTTGGCACAGCCAACCAAAACTATTTCCTATTGTTATGATTATTCCCCCCAAGAGACTTCGGTATGGTCTTAATGTCCCAATCCTCTTTATCTTTGTGCTGTCCCAGCGCTAGGCGTCACTTGTGCGGAGCACAGGCCTTCACTGGGTGTGGCCCTCTCTTCTGAGGGCTGGGTCCCTCGGGCCCCGCACTCGCTGACCTGCCCTGCTTCCACGACCACCCCCTGTTAGGGAGACTCAGGGACACCCCAGCTCCAGGCAGCCTGTAATGCTTGGCTCTGGTCTGATCTATGGTGTGAAGGGTCGAGGGCTCCTGAGTTCAGATTCTTTCTTCCATGCTAACAATGTGTAATTGTTCTGGATTCATAATCTGAATCCTAAATTCTTCTTTTAAAAAATAGTCGGGAGAAGGAGAGGTGTCCACGCTAGGCTGTGTCCGCGGTCGGGGAGGGACCTATGCCTGCGCTGGAAAAGCTGGGCCCTGAGAGAACTGGACAGCCTCTGGAGACCCAGGGCCTCTGGCACCCTCGCCTGACAATGCGACATCATTTCCCTGCCTTCCTTTGCTAAAAATCCTCCCACCTACCTCCTACATTGCAATTAAGGTCAAGATTACAACCCTCAACACAGCCTAACGGGCTGTTCTCACTTACTGCTGCATAACAACCTACCCCAAAATGAGAGATTTAAAACAACCGTTTCATTAAACCCACAGTTCGGTGGGGTGGGAATTTGGACCTGACCCGGTAGAGTGGTTCTTCTGCTTTTCATGGCATCAAAAGACTCAGCTGTTGGGTGGCTCATCTGAGGCTCCTGATTCCTACTTGGCTTCATAAGGCCTGGCCTGGAACTTTCCAGAACATGACTTCTGCCACTGGTCACACAAACCACCAGACCAGCCTAGATTCCAGGGGACAGTATAGCACAGAATTTGCTGCCATCTTTAATCTACTGCACAGGTCCTGTTTGCTCTTGCCCCTGACTGCCCCACAACTCTCCCCCACATCAACTCCCCGGTTCGCTCAGGGCTCAAAGGCCCCATATACTCAGCTGGGGCCTTTGCACATACTCCTCCAAGCCTGGAAGGGTCTTCCCTCACCTCAAGCTCTTTACCCAGGTGTATCCCGAGGCTGCTGTAACAATGACCACAGAGTAGGAGGCTTAAAACCACAGAAATTTCTTATTTCACGGTCTGGAGGGTGGGCAGTCTGGAATGGAGGAGTCGCAGAACCAGGCTCCCTCCCGAGGCTCCAGGGGTGGCTCCTTCCTGCCTCTCCAGGCCTCTGGGGCTCCAGGCGTCCCTGGGCTGGTGGCTGCTTCACTCCAGCCCCTGCCTCCATCTTCACACTGTTTCTCCTCCGTGCCTCTGTCCAAATGTCGCCCTTCTACGACATCAGCCATCAGACGGAGGGCCCACCCTAAGCCAGTATGACCTCATCTTAACTACGTAATTACATCTGCAAAGATCCTATTTTAAATAAAGTCACATGCACAGGTTCTGGGAGGACTTGAATTTGGGGGAAGGTAATAATAGCCCAGATTATCAGTTAATTCTGATGTGTTTTAAAATCACCACTCAAAGGTCATTTGCTCTAAGGACTAAAGACATGAACACTGTCAAGTGTGTGGAAGGTGGAGGGCCTGGTCTGCAGGAGGCTGTCCCTCAGGTACTCCTGTTCGTCCCCAGAACCTCCCCTGGCCAGCCGCACCCTACACTAAGCCACATTCCCCGACACAGGCTCCCTCTTATCTCTACCAGGTTCCCCAGAAGCCAAACTCAACATGGAGATTCCTGAGCAAGGGGTTTATCAAGGGAGGGGCTCTGGGGGGGGGACCTGAAAGGAAATGAGGGAGGCCAGGCAGGGTCAGGAAACGCAGGACCCCAAGACATGATCCCAGAGAAATCTAGCCCAGCCAGACCCCATGGGGTGCTGTGGGAGTGAATGGCACCCTAGAGCCATCCCACCTTTAAAGCATTGGGTGCCCACTTTTATACCCCCTTCTCAGTCAGTCAGTGCATGCAGCTACCCCCAGGGGAAATGGACCCTCCCGGTATGTGTAAAGGCAGTCCTTTCTGGGAAGGGTAAGGAACTGGGATTGTAATCTTTTAGCAGCTGGGGGAGGGAGGCACCAACCTGGGAAAGGGGCCTGGGGGCGGCGGACCACAAGCACCTACCACACCGGGCCTGCTCTTCTTATCCCCTCCGCAGTTATTCATTGATGGATGAGTTATGCAATTACTTGTGTGGGGCCTGCTTTCCCTCTCTCCCCAAGACTTGAATCTTTGAGGGCAGGGGTGAGGCCTGGTTTGGCTCCCCATTTGTGTTTCCCCAGGACCAGCATCACTCTAGGACCCACCAGTGCTCCACTCAAGCACGACAAGGAGCCTTTCCTGAGATCATCCTATGTGTAAAGGCAGTGTGTGCTCTCCACAAGGGCAAGTCCACCTACCAGCCCCAGCTGACGAGCAAAAGCCAGTGTCAGCTGGTGAAGGAGCGCGGGGCTAGTGGCACAGAAGTGCTTACCGTCCACACCAGCCCATTAAGACGGTGCCCAGGACTAGCTTCAGCACTCAGCTGCTTGCTCCATGCCCCCCTTTTTCTTACTGTCGTAAAATACATAAAACATAAATTTACCACCTTAACCACTTTTTAGCGCACAGTTCAGTGGCCTTAAGCACATTTACATTGTTGTGTAACCATCACCACCATCCATCTCCAGAACTTATTAATATTCCCAAATTGAAACTCTGTTCCCATGAAACCTTAGCTCCCCAATCCCCTCCCCCAGGTTCCCTTCACTCCGCCACCCACCATCCTACTTTGCCTCTGTGACTCTGACCACTCTAGGGACCTCATCTGCGTGGAATCGGACAATATGTGTCCTTCGTGAGTGGCTCATTTTGCTCAGCATAATGTCCTCAAGGTTATTCCATGTTGTACCATGTGTCAGAGCTTCCTTCATTTTTAAGGCTGACTATTATTCCATTGTATGAATGGACCATGATTTGGTAATTCTTTCATCCACTGATGGACACTTGAGTTGCTACCACACATTTTGGCTGTTACAAATAACGCTGCCACGACCATGATATGCAAATATCTCTTCAAGATGCTGCTTTCTCTTCTTTTCCTTTTTCAATTCAAGTTTATTGGGGTGACAAATGTTAGTAAAGTTACATAGGTTTCAGGCATACAATTCTGTAATACATCATCGATATATCACATTGTGTTGCTTTCACTTCTTTTGGGTCTTACCGAGAAGTGGGATTGTTGGGTCATACAAAGGGTGATTCTACGTGCAATTTGTTGTGAGGAAACGCCCTACTGCCTTCCACAATGGCTGTACCATTTTACATCCCCACCAGCCATACACAGGATCCAATTTTTCCACATCCTCACCAGCATGTGTTTTCTTTCTTTCTTTCTTTCTTTTTTTTTTTTGATGGTAGCCGTCCTAACGGGTGTGATATGGTATCTCATTGTGGTTTGGGGTTTCATTGCCCTGATGACTAGTGACGTTGAGCATCTTTTCGTGTGTTTATTGGCCATCTGAATGTCTTCTTTGGAGAAACGTCTATTTAAGTCCTCTGCCCATTTCTTAAATCAGGTTGTTGGCTGGTTGTTGAGCTTTAGGAGTTCTGTATGTATTATGGACATTAATCCCTTATCAGATATATGCCTTGCAAATGCTTTCTCTCATTCTATGGGTTGCCTTTCTATTCTGTGGATAATACTTTTTGATATACATCGTGTTTTTATTTTCATGAAGTCCAGTTTGTCTCTATTGTTGTTGGTGCCTTTGCTGTCGTGCCCGAGAAATCATCACCAAATGCAAAGTTATGAAGATTTTGCCCTGTTTTCTTCTAAGAGGTTTATAGTCTTAGGGCTTAACGTTTAAGTCTTTGACCCATTTTGAGTTCATTTTTGTATATGGTGTTAGATAAGGAGGAGGCCTTATTTTGTAAAATGGCATTTAGATAAGGGGGGGGCCTTATTTTGTAAAATGGCATTTAGCTCAGTTATTTCCATATCTTTCTTTTCCTCTGACTCTTGCATTTAGAAGTGGACTGGGTTTTCCTTTTGATGGCACAGGATGGAGGGTGTCCCCTGGGGTGAAGCAGAGCCGATGTATCATTACTTCTTCCTGGTCTTGTCCACCGTGTGGGTTACCCCAATGCTGGTGGGCAGACACCTCCTTTCTCAGAGGCCACATCCAAAGTTGGCCTCATCAGACAATTTTCACTCCATCCTGCAGCTTCCGGCAGGAGGTACGTGCCGTGTGCCTCAGGGGGCAGGTGGACTTTGACTGTAGTATCCTTAGTCCCCAGGGCCCCTGCCTCAGACCCCACACCTCAAAGGGCCTCACACTTGGACTGCCAGCCTCAGTCTCCATTTCTTCCATTGGAGAAGGGGGTGCTCTGTGACCTCCACTTGCCCTACACACACACACACACACACACACACACACACACACACACACACACACTCAGCGTTGACCAGAAGACCCAAGGAGCTTCATGACTTGTACTTATGGAATCATCTTGGGACCCTGTGGCCAGGTCCTCACTCAGGAGGGGCTCTTGCGACCCCGAGCCTCCCCGACACCTGTGTTTCTGTACTGCCCCCACTCCAGGGGGCAGTTACCATCCCTGGAGCTTCCCCGCATTGGTCTTGAAATGTCCCTCTGTGTCAGCCAGGACTCTCTGGCATGGGACCCGTAGATTGGCAGCAGGGCAGGCAGGACGGCTGGTGGGGGAAGCCTGGCTGTGGGAGGCAGACAGCACTTCTGGTGTGACCCCCACCTGCTGTCAGTTTCGAGCAATGAGATTGAACCTCACTGAGTCCTGTTCCTTCAACCGCAGGACGGAAATAACAGTAAGAAATCTTTCTCATGGGTTGCTAGGAGGGTTAAGAGGGACGAAGCGGAATTTCTGAGACCTTGGACGTTTAGGTCCCAGAAAGACTGCCGCTGCACACCCCAGAAGAGACACTGTTTCATCTTGGGCTCTGGGTTCCACCTTTATGATTTTAACCATACGTACGTACATACCAGCTGAACTTCGAGGTACCTGGTATTTTTGTCCCCACCAATCTCTTTGTTATTGAAATAATTTTGTTTTAAAACTTTACAGCATCAGCCCAATGGAAAACTATTGTCACCTGCCATGGACCAAAGGCAACCCATAAAAATAAACACAAAATGATGCTAAGAAAAAATTCTTGCATGATGCAGTTGCCTGCCCAAAGCTCTGAGCCTGGGGCTTGCCTTTGTTGTTGTTGTTGTTGTTTTAGGGAGATTCGCAAATGTTAGTGATATGTTAAAAACTTACCATCACCAAACAGAAATGTTCTCCTCTTAGTAAGAATGGCCGAAAGGGAAGCACTGTGAGATCCTGTGTGATTTAATGCCACCCAGGTCCCACCTAAAATTACCTCTCTTGCGGGAGACCAGCGGGATACTCTGCACTTGGAGAACACGCTGTTCAAAGGGCAAAAGCAGCAGAGACGCTGGGCAGAGTGCCCTCTCCACAAGGACCTGCTGGCGTGTGCCTCTTGGTGCAGATGCCCAGGCTGTTGGATAAAATGATAGCCAAGTCTCCGTGAAGGCTTAAAAATTGGCTGTGACTTCCTCGACTCTCCTCCCACTGAGAGGTGGCCATCGATGTCCCCTCCCCTTCAGACTGAGTGGGCTTCGGACTGCTCCCAGCAGTAGACATACCACAGTGACTTCCGAGGCTGCATCATGAAAGGTGATCCAGCTTCTTGTTCCCTGGACCCCTCGTCTTGGAGCCCTGGACCACCAGCGCTGAATCCCAACCACCCGCGGCTGCACGAAGAGGCCACGTGTTCCAGCTGTCCAGCAACAGTCCTTATGGAGCTGGAGTGAAAATCATCCCAGCCCAGGTACCAGACATGCAAAGACATCTCCAGATGCTTCCAGCTCCCGGCCACTGGAGTCTTCGAAACTGGGCCTCCAGATATCATGGAACAGAGACAGACAAGCCATCCTGGGTGTGTGTTCTGTCCACGTTCCTTCCAATAGAACCGGCCAACCCCATAAAATGCCTGTTGGCCTATGCCACTAAGTTTGGGGGAGTTGTTAGATGGCAGGAAATAATGGAAGCAGGCGCCACCAGAGAGGCAGGAAAGGTGGGGTGAAGCTTGCACCTAGCACTCTTTGTAGCCCGCTCGCGCCCTGGGACCACAGGACATCCAGGGCAGGCAGGCCAGCTGGCATTTTGTTCCTTTGGTGTTGGGAGGACAGCAATGGAGAACCAGGCTTGCTTATCTTAGAGGCTTCTGGAAGAATCCAGGATTTCTCTGTGTCCTGAGGGAACTGTGCAAATCCTTGATGGGTCTCCTGGATGGTACACAGCCCCTTCTGAGCCCTGAGGACCAGGAGGGGGACCCCATAACAGGATAAACTCATCCCATCCTCAGGAACTGGCAGAGAGCTGCCACTTGCACCCAGGTCCCAAGGGCCCAACGTGTCTCTCCCTGGAGTCAGCAGAAAGGGGACGGTTGGCTCTTCTTCCCTCCAAGCTCCTGCATCTCCTGCTCTTAGACCCATGTTGTTGGGCCTCCACGGCCCCCATCACCCTCTGCAGTTAAGCCTGAGCAGATAGGGGCTAAAGGGCAGACAAAATCATGAGCAAGAAAAAAAAAGTGACAACGTCATCCAGAAGAAACGTCTTACTACTCACCCTCCTGCCCATCCACAGCCACCCCTTGCCTCACCAGCCTGCTTTTTGTCTTGCTCCTGCCCCTGGGTCTCTGCACCTGCCAGCCCTCAAGTGGCTGGCGCCTCTTTTCACTCGTGTCTCAGCTCTGGCTAAGGGAAGTTTGTTTTCACAGACCACACTGGATGAGCTGGTCCTCCGGGTCACTCTCCCCGTGTGGCAACTGCCTTGTCTGAAATGACTGTATTTGTTTGTTTTCACACATATCTGCAGGCTGCCCATCTCAGCAGTGAGCTCCTGGGTCAGACCCTACCTTCCTGGGTCTGTGTTATAGCCCAGAGGGAGGGCGGTGCCTACAGACCCCTCAGCATGTGCTCATCAAATGACCAACTGAATGAACACATGGCATCTGAAGTGTCACATATGGTTAAGGGCAGATCTTGGAAGCAGAAGGAGCCTGCTTTGAGGGAATGTAAAGAACCATTTGGGCTGGCGCTTGCCATATCTGCATAACCCATTCTAGTATTAATCTTTTCCTCTTAATCCACTCATTTTTTGTTTTAAGGGAACTCTATATCCAGCCTGTAATTAGAAGACTGCTATCCATTAACACGGTAAGGGTCGACATAGACACAGGTCAGTGTATAGAAAATCATGACTACACTCGGGATGGAGCGGGTCCTCCCAGAGCAGCAGCCTGCGTCTTGGCTGTCATTAAAAAGTGACTGGTGAGTCATAGAAAGGCAATGCGAGGGGTCCTGGCATTGAGACCTTCCCATTTCTATCTGAGGGATGAAGGAGAATGGAAAGGGATTCAGTGTGCTGAGTGCGACCCATTGCTACGTCTGTGACTCATCTACAGCCATTTCCTAAACCAGCAGGTGTAGGTGACCGACACTTGGGGAAGCACTGAAGTAGAGCCCCCCAAATCAACAAAGACATAAAGGAAGTGAGTTGGAGTCATCCATCAACAAGAGACAACTGTGCCCTTAAGAAAGAGGTTCTACATGTGGTCCTCACTTCCACAGAATATTCTCGTCGGTGGACTGGGTTGTGTCTCTGGACACAAAGAAAGCTTAATAACTACCTGCCTCCTCCACACGCATTATCATGTGATAAGACAATAAACAAATCATACTAAGGTGAATTGTTAAATGTCTACCACTTGGAAAGTTAAAAAAAAAATAAAGAAGACTGGTAGCTTGCTAAAAGAGTCACAGATTCTTCCCGTTCCTGTGCCATCTCCCTTTGGAATACGACTTTGCGGTTCTCGCAGGAAGGGGTGGGCGCTGCTTCTCCTTGACAGTGGGCATGGTCATGTGACTTGGTCAGTGGACGCGTGAGCCAATGGAATGCAAGCAGAGGCTCGAGCATCTGTCTGAGCTTGCTTTTCCTTACCGCTCATGGGAGCCTTGGGGCTCTCATCACCAAGAAGCCCAGGGTAGCTTGCCCGAGAATGAGACACACGGTCCAATCATGCCTCCCTGTCTCCTAACAGCTTGTCAATTGCCAGACTCTCACTCACGACAGGGAGGCCATCTTTGATAAACATCACGAATACATCCCGGGCCCCAGGTTGAGAAGGGAGTGCTCATGAGGCAACATAGAAGCCCAGGTCAGGGTGCAGGGGCCCCAGGCTGCAGAGCCAGGCATAGGCCCCAGACATGCCCCGGTGGGGTGGATGGTCTCTCTCCCTGCCCAACTTCCCCAGACACACTCACACTTCCCAGGGAAGCCTCTGGCTTCTTCCCAGCTCCTTGACACCAGCCCAGGAGGTTGTAGGTTTCAAGAGAGAAGCAAACTGCCTGGAGATACCCCAGAACCGGACATATCCCCTGGCTCTTTGAAACCAGCCCCAGGGCCGGACCTGATTTGTACTTCAGAGCTAATGTGATTAGGGATGCGTTTGTCTCCAGAATTTGTTAATGGCTCAAACAGCCCCATCGCCTTCCCAGGGTGCTGCCCAGGAGGAAGGGAGCCTAGCTGTGGGGCTACCATCCCCAGAGCTCGAGAGATCCTGGCTTTGGGATCTTCTGGAGAAGCCCCGCTGCCCCTGGGAGGTGGGTGCTGTGGTCACCTCACTTCACAGGGGAAGCCTGAAAGTGAAGTCACCTGCACAAGTTTGCCTAACTGGTGTGGGGGGGACAATTTGACCCCCAAATCCCTTTAACCCTAGACTCTCCTTAGGCGCCTTCTCCCAGTAAGAAGTTCAAGAGATTATCCAGGAAAGATAAGGAGATAAGGAGGTTCACCCCTATCTCTACGGGTCAGGTTAAAGAGAGGTCAAAGCGTGGTGTATGAGAGTGTTGGGCTGCTGTAACAGGGGATGACACACAGCGTGGCTTAAAACATTAGATGTGTAATCTCTCACGGTTCTGAGGCCAGAAGTCTGAACTCAAGGTGTCGCAGGGTCAGGCTCCCTCCAGAGGCTCTGAGGCGGGTCCTTCCTGCCTTTTCCGGCATCTGAAGGCTCCAGGTGTCCCTGGGCTGTGGGCACATCCCTCTAACCTCTTACCCCCATGGTCACCTTGTCTTCTCTGTTGTGTCCCTGTTTGTTTCCCCTTCTCTTCTAAAGACACCTGTCCTTAGATTTAGGGTCTGTTGTAAATCCAAGATAGTCTCATCTCAATATCCCTACCGTAATTACATCTGCGAAGACCCTCTTTTCAAGTGAGGTCACATTCACAGGTACCAAGGGATAGGACTTGGACAGATTTTTGCAGGGGTTGGGGTGGGGTGGGGTGCGGGGCGGTACCATTGAATCCATTACAGGTTGGGAAGAAAAGCCCATCCCCATTTTGGACAGGCTGGCTGGGCTGTGGGCCACTCTCCTGGGCTCTGGATAGAAGAGAGAGGACTGACCTGGCAGACGCCATTCAATGTCACAGGCCAGACACAGCAGACAGAGGAGTAAGCCAGGCATGGGCCGTGTGTGCCATGAGACATAATCTGGAGGAAGGCAGAACCTGCTAGCTAGCGACCCTCAGCCCACAAGGTCCCTGCCACCTCCCCAGCCTCACCTTCTACCTTGTTGTCCCTTGTCTTCTTTCTACAACTCGCCAAACCAACCAGCCCCAGGGCCTTTGCACTTGCTCCCTCAGCTTGGTGTGTTCTTGCCCCAGATCGGCACAGGTGAGCTCCCGACCCCAGCAAAAACTCCCTCCAACAGCGCCAGCCTCGGTGCCTCCCCAGTCCCTATAAGCAACCCAAACCATCACATTTATTGTGTGTGCCCCCACCCTGAGCCCCTGGAGAGTAGGTCCTTGTCCGTTGTCTCCTTTATCTCCTTCACCCATGCAACCCCAGCACAGCAGTGCTTGTTGAGTGGAGGAGTTAGCACGAGGCATGGGTTCTAAGGCTGTGGTTCACCAACAGCCACGATGATCTGCTCCCAGGCAGCTCCCTGCAGGGCCCCGCGCTCCTGTTCCCTTCTGTTCCCTGGGGACGTTTGAAGGCCTCAGGACCCTGGGTCCCTGCAGGCTTATTTGTTCCAGCCAGATCTGACAGAGCCAGGCAGACCCCTGGGAGGGCCCAGCCACCTCCACCCCTGGGGACAGGATCAGCCTGGCTGCTTGCTAGAGTCTGTGCTGCCCTAGACTTGGAGCCTTTTGGTGAGAAATGTGCATTTTTGGGGGCAAAATGGCTTCAGGAAATCTCTACCTATTCATGTGCTAATGTGGGGCCTCTGGGGTCCCCAGCAGTGGAAGTGAGGTGGAGAGGGGCCTGAAGGCCAGGCAGACACAGGCTGACAGGGCGCAGCTGCTGCAGCCCCCTTTCCGGCCCTGCCACACTGGACCCCGGCCCACACTCCCTCCAGGCAGTGTACTTGTGCAGAAAGCAGGGAGTCAGGAAGCCAGCCCGTCAGTCCACCTCCCTGCCTCAGTTTCCTCATCTGTAAAATGAGATTTAGTTGCTTCTACAGTCTCTTTCACGCCCTGAAAATCATAGGATTCCAGGACTGCCGTTTCTTGCACCGCACCGAACCCTTCCGCTTATGCCTTGAATACCCCCAGTGACGGGGCACCCGCTCTTGAGGCCAGATGGGCTGCGTTCATTAGACAGAGACGGCTCAGCTGGTCTCTCTGGTCCCTGACACATGCTCTCTGTGCATGCACGTGGGCTCCTATCCAAGTCACCTCAGGGACTGTCAAATAAAACCTAGGATGCCCCGTGTAATTTGAGTTTTAAATGAACAAATACCTTTCAGAGTAAGAATGCCCCAACGTTTATGTACTTATAGTGAATTTGGGATATACTGAAATTAACAAATTACCTGATATGTCTCTGAAATTCAAGTTTAACTGGGACCCTGCTTCTGCTTTCTAAGTCTGACCACCCTGATTCTCAGCTCTTCTTTCTGGGGCCTCGGGGACTCTTCTGCACCCTTTTCTCCAGGACAGGTCTTAGGGAGGGACTGTGACCCTCAAGATCAGGACAGGAAGGACGAGGTCCGCCTGGGCTGTGGGATTGGCCGATTGGCTGAGACCCCACATCGGGGTGGTCCTGGCCATGGGGCTCTGCATAAGCCATTTTACAGCTCACTGTATGTAGCTCGGGAGACACGTGTGTTTCTCAAGGGGCTGTGCTGCAGGTCCCTTGGGACCACAGATGTCTGGTGCTGGGGACACAACCAGGTGTCCTGAGTGTTGGCCTGCATCTCTCTGTCCCTCTTCTCCCCTGGGACCACCCAACACAGCTTGCCCTGCTGTTCTCTTGTCTCCTGGAGTCTCCTTGTCCCTGGCTGGGCCACCACTTTCCAAATCTTGGTCACCCACCATGCCGTCCTGCCTGCCCTGGGATGTTTGGGGTCTGGCTTCACTCTTGACTCTCTGTTTCATCCCTGGAGACCTTGCTGGCTCGTGATTCTGAACAAACTGTCCCACAGCTGACTCTGGAAATGTAACATAGTGAGGAGCTCCCGGGCTCCAGGGCACCCGTCAGTTCTTGGCTTGGAGGGGCCATGGGGTACTTAAAGTTGGGCAGACATTTCCTGCCGCCCATGGTACGCCAGCCACTCTTCTGGTGACGCTGCGACTCTCCTGGCCTCACGGGGCCTCTGTTCCAGTTTGGGGGTCAGGCGATAAATGAAACAAAGTGACAACATCCTACATGGCGATGAGAGGTAAGATGAGGAAGGAAGCAGGAGGGATCACGGGCAATGCTGCGCAGACAGGATGTGGGGAGCAGCGGTCTCACGCAGGTGGTCAGGAAAGGGCTTGCTGAGAAAGAAAGTGGTCTTTGAGCATTGATGTGCGGGCAGAAACCAGCAAGTAGGCAGGGTATGCCAGGCAGAGAGCACGGCTGAGGCAAGGGCCAGGCTGGACTGGAAAAGTAAGGAAGCCAGTGGCTGCAGAGTGGGGTGAGGAGTGGGGTGAGGGAGCAGCAGGTGAGGGGAGGCAGGGGTGGAGGCAGAGAACCAGGGCTGTGGGGACCATGGCGGGCTGTCAGCTTCCACTTGGAGTGAATTAAGAGCCACTGGCGGGCAGAGCAGGAGTCCGTGTGACTTGTGCTATCAGAGGCTCACTGTGGCTGTGGACTGAGAACAGGCCACCCTGGGACAAGAAGCAGAGACCAGCCAGGAGGCTCCTGACGTCATCCAGGCAGCGGGTTAGGGCCTGGGATGAAGGGCTGCCGAGCAGGTGGGGGGCCGGAGCAGGGAGCTAGTGCTTTGCAAACACCGAGCTGGTCCAGCTCCTGGGGATGGCCGGGCCACCTCCCTGTCCTTCACTTTGACGACCACTGGTCCTTCAGGTTGGAAATTCATTTGTTTTTCTCCTTTTCAATGAGTGATTTATTTTCCGGTTTATAAAATGCACCCACCACACTTGCGCATGAGCTCACAGACCTAAAGAAAGAACGTAAGGAATTTCCTGGCAGGAGGGAAGCCAATCTCACCCCCCACCACAGCCAGGCATCTCTGCCCGGCCCCCTCACCCCTGTTCAGCCCAGTGCCAGAGGCCCCGAGCCAGCGGCGGCCCTGTGGGGGCCCCACAGGCCCTGTGGGAGCAGATTCCAGGCCCAAAGATCCACCCTCGCCTTCAGCCACTGTATCCCGAAAAGGTCCCTTGCCCCGCTCGCCGTGGGCTGGCTGCTGGCAAGCAGGGCCAGAATGGATTTCCAGGGGCTGCAGGCCACTGGCTGAGTGCCCAGGGCCCAGCAGGACGAGACCCAACAAGAAGAGAGGGAAGGCGGCAGGCAGAGGCCAGGGAGCGGTCTGCCCAGCGCTGCTGTGCGGTCTTGGACAAATCACTTAATCCCTCTGTTCTGTACGCCATCCAGCTGCAAAACAGCACTTAGGAGGCTGGGCGCTGGGAGCCTTAATTAAGCCGGGCTTGCAAAGGCGTCCAAGCAGATGAAAGTGCCTATTGAAGTACAAAGTGTTGTCTCCAGTGATGCTCTCAGTCCTTGGCAAGGGTGGAAAACCCTGAAAGGAGAAGGATGGAGGCGGTCAAGGTCATCTGGCCCCCAGGCTGCTCTGAGGGGATCCTGGGCTCCTGAGCCCCCCAGGGCTGGGCTGGGGCGGGGCTCTCAGCTGCAGGACCCTGAGGCCACCCCTCCCTGTCCCCTCGCTGGCCCTCACCGGGCAGGCCATCCTCAGGGCAGAGCAAGGGGTGTCCCTCTGAGCAGCGGCTGGTGGACGCCTGTCTCAGACAGGCATTCAAGGCTCCAGCACGTGGTCTCCAGCCAGCCTGGTCCTCTCCTTGCACAGGGCCACCTCCACACCTCTGAGCTGCTCTTCCTCTGCCCAGATGTCCCTCTTAATTTCTGCTTGTCCTTCAGGACCCACCTCTGGAGAGAGACGGGGGTGCAGATGTGACCTGCGGCCTCCATGACCTGGCTCCTGGGTGCTCAGGGACCCCTGCCTGGGCTTGTCGGCATGTGTATTCCCTCCCTACTGGGGTCCTCAGAATCGAGTCCCTGGACCCCAGCGGCCACAGACGCCAGCGCTGGCTCCTCTGATTCCTGGTTGGCCCACGCCCACCTCACAGGGCTGAGAGGCCAGTGTTCTCCAGGCATTTTCATCCCAGAAGCAGTACCCTCTGTCTAAAAGACGCTGAACTCCCCTTCTTCACCTCTCCGGTCCTCAGTCCTCGCCCCAGCTCCCAGCCACTGCACTTGGCATTCTGAAATGCCTCACATGTCACCCCCATGGCAATCGGCTCAGGTCCCCTCCCTCAGCCACCACCCAGAGGGGCTGGAGACCCTATCCAGCCCTCCACAACAGCCATCTAGAAAGAACAGCAGTCCTGGGTATGACCAGGGCTTCCCAGGAAGACTAAGCGCACAGAGGGCTCTCCCCACACCCCCCTGACCAGGCCAGCCTTCCCCTCCAGCCCCCCAGCCTGTGCCACCTGCCAACTTCTCCCCAAAGTGGCGCAACCTCGGGATGTGCCCGTGTCAGCCCAGACTCCAGAGGCTGAAACGAGATCCCCAAGACGGGTGGGATGTGTCACTGTCACCCAGGGCCATCCATGTCCTCTCAAGGTACCTGTCACCCAGAGGGGCTCCAGCAGTGGGGCAGCATGGGGCAGAATGAGGAGAGCGTGTGCCAGCCCTCAGCCTCCAGCCCTTTTTCCTGAGGAAAGAGTGATCCTGGCTGCCCACCGCACTTGTGCTGGAGTGTGGGACAGGCAGTCACTGTGGAAAACAGCCTGGCGGTCCCTCCACACGTCAGAGTTACCATTACGATCCAGCAATTCCACTCCTGGGTGTGTGCCCCAGAAGAACTGAAAACATGGCCACACAAAAACCTGTACGCAAATGTTCATCCAACACTACTTATCATAATCAAAAGGTCCAAACAACCAAAATGCCCAAACGATGAACAGATCAACACGGGCCGGTGGGTCCATCCAGACAACGGAATACTACTCGGCCATGAAAAGGAATGAGGCGGCGACACGAGCTACAACAGGGATGAGGCGTAAAAACATCCTGCCACGTGAATGGGGCCAGACAAAAGGCCACGCGGTGGGGGGCTCCATTTGTATGAAAAGTCCGTGGGCACAGGAAGCAGACTGGTGGTTGCTGGGGTGGGGGAGGGGAGGTGTGGAGCGACCGCTGATGGAGGCCGGGTAATTGACTCCTCCAGGCTGATGAAAGTGTTCTGGAATGACACAGTGGTGACAGTTATGTGACATTCCGAATGTACTAAATACCACTGACTTGTGCACTTTAAAATTGTTAAAATGGTAAACTTGTGTTACATGTACTTTCCACAATAAGAAAAATGGTTGTGGAAAGAAACCACCTCAGCGCCTGCCAGTGCGGAGAGTTAAATAACACCGAGTTCCCATTCTGTGCCATTCAAAATGATGCAGAGAGGTGCTCCCAAGAAATTAAGTGGAAAAAGCAGGTTAACAATGGTTTGAATAGAAAGGTGAATAGAAAAATATAAATATATGTCATTACACTTAGAAGAAGCTGTGGAAGGATGGACGCCACAACTCCCACACTGATTATATCTCGGTGATGGGATGATGGAGGGGTTTTGTCCGTGAGTGTCTGTGGGTGCTCACATTCACTCTCAATTATGTCTTTTTTTTAAAAAAAAAAATTCTTTTTATTAGGGAATATTGGGGAACAGTGTGTTTCTCCAGGGCCCATCAGCTCCAAATTGTTGTCCTTCAATCTAGTTGTGGAGGGAGCAGCTCAGCTCCAAGTCCGGTCACCGTTTTCAATCTTTAGTTGCAGGGGGCGCAGCCCACCATCCCATGTGGGAATTGAACTGGCAACCTTGTTGTTGAGAGCTGGCGCTCTAACCAACTGAGCCATCAGGCCTCCCCTTTAGAAGCTGGAGGCTCAGCGGCAGCTCATTGTCTTCAATCGAGTTGTGGAGGGCGCAGCTCACTGACCCATGTGGGACTCGAACTGGCAACCCTGTTGTTCAGAGCTTGCACTCTAACCAACTGAGCCAACCGGCCACCCCCTCAATTATTTCTAAAATGTCTATAGCAAACCTTTGTAAACCAAAAAACATTTCAGAGATGTAAAAAAAAAAAAAAAAAAAAAAGGGTAAAGATGTCTCTAAAATCCTGCCAGCCCTATGGGTAGTAGGAGAGGAGAGGGTGGGGTGATCAGGGAAGGCCCTTCCTAGACCAGGCAGCCTTCATATTCCCCAGCCACTGTCCCATCCTACTCAGGAGGGCCAGAAGCCTAGGAAGGATTTGGAAAGACAGAGGGAAAGGGAGGTATTCCAGACCGAGGAAGATCAGTGATTTTTGTCCGTAGACCAGTGGTATAGCATTCATTCATTCATTCATTCATTCATTCATTCATTCATTCATTCATTCATGCCTCTGTTGGATCTAACGCTTGCTGAGTGCCGACTCAGGCCCTATGTGAGCATCTGGGAAACCCAGGAGGCTGGTTGAGGCCTGAGGATACAAGAAGAGAAGGCGAGGGGGGTAGGCCCACTTCAGCCCTTTGTACCAGCCCCAATTCCCTCCAGACGCCCGGCAATGTTCTGATCTCCTTGGTGGCTGTAGACCACCGGTCTGCACACCTGGGCTGAGAGGGGATGCTGGCTGCATCACCTCAGGGGGCAGCCCTGGGTGTCCTCAGGAGCTGAGTCTTCAAACCAGCCACATGCTGTTCCCTAAACAGCTTGGAGAACACCTCCAGGCCCATCGGTGCCTTTGCAGTGGACTTGACTTTAATCTGGTAAGCCAACAAGTGATGAGGCCCTACTGTGTGCCAGACCCACGGCTCGGTACTGGGGCTTCGCATAGGAGTCATGCACGGGTCCTGCTAGGAGCTCCCCATCTGATGGCGCTTTCCGGGAAAGCCATCTGAGAAACTAGATACTCCCAGGTAATATGCATTTCTGGAAAACCTAAGCCTTTCTCCAACCCCAGACCTCCACTGGTGCCCAACCCAGAACAGGACACACATGTCCTGTGGGGTTGGGCACTGCTGTGTTCTCCTACTCCCTGTCCCACCTGTCCAGCCTAACTCACTGCCGTCCAGCCACTGTGCCCTTTCAGGCTGGTTCTCTAGTGCTCCAAGCTCTTTCTACTCCAGGGCCTTTGCAGTTGCTGTTCCCATCACCTGGTACAGAGTAGGTGCTTGATATGTATTTGCTGAATGCACGAATGGTTAGAAACATGGGGGTTGCTGATCCCCCCAATACTGCCCAGACTCCTGCAGCAGGGCTCTGATCGGGAGGCTCTCTGGTCTCGACTGTGCGTATTTTTTTTTTTTTTAACAGAATCTGCAGTAATCGCTGGGCTCAGCACTAATCCTGAATTAATGAGGCAACACTGGTTCTTTGGTGTTAATATTCTCTGAAGTTCAGCTTGGAGAAAAACAAAAAGAAAGACACCCCCCTCACCCTCCCACCCACCAAAGCCAGGCACAAGGGAACATCCTAGAGTTTGGGACGAGTCAAAACCAAAGAAAAAAGCAGAGGCTGGCCCCGATGTTTGGCCCGGGCAGCCTTTGAGGGCCAGCTGTGCCCGGCGTGTTTGTAGTGCGGGTGCACAGCCTGCCAGATGTCCCCCAGAAGGACTGCCGCTTCAAACGCTCCAGCTCAAGCCCATTACCTGCACAGCCTTTGTGTATTTCAAAGGGGAAGCCAGTCGAACTTTCCCTGTAATCATTAGGTCCCAACGTGCCTTTCATGGACCATTAGGGAACACGGCAAGGGGTGCTCCCTGATCATTACTGGGTTCTGATGGCCTTGGAGCCCACCTGGAGGCCCGCCGGCAGCCACCTGTAGAGTGAGCTCTTACAGCGCCCGCTCCAGGGAAGGCCAGGACCCCACCCGCCGCAGCGTGGGTCCGGGGTGCAGAGGTTGCCCCAACTCATCTGCACAGGCATTGGGTCCCTGCTCCTGGGGTAAGAAGCCCAACTTCACCTGCTGGATGGAAGACCCGGGGCAGGTCCCTGAGCCCAGGTGTCCTACAACTGTCAGCTTCAAATAATACTAGAACCTACCTTGCAGGTTTGCTGGGAAGTGCCGACATTTTATGAATAACAAAACTGCGAACCAATGTGTCGTTGGTTGAAAACACACTTCGGAATGTGGCCTAATGTAGAACAAGGGTCTTTGCAGATGTAGTTATAGTAAGGATCAAGATGAGATCTTGCTGGATTTGGGGGGCCTCACTCCAATGACCGGTGTCCTTATAAGATACAGAAAAGAAGAAGACACAGAGAGAAGACCATGTGAAGATGGGGGCAGAGGTTGGAGGGATGCGGCCACCAGCCCAGAAATCCCTGGCGCCCCTAGAAGTGGAAGAGGCAGGAAGGATCCTCCCCTGGAGCGTGGTCCTGCGACACTCCCCAGAGGTCCTGCTCCCCAGAGGGAGCTTGGTCCTGCGACACTTTGATCTCAGACTCTGATCTCCAGAACTGGGAGAGAATCCATTTCTGTTGTTTTAAGTCTCCAAGTTTGCAGTAGTGCATGTGACATGGCAGCCCTGGGAAACAAAAACTGCAACTTGTTCTTCTTGTAGTTATTATTACTCTAAGGAATTCTCTGTGCGACTGAAATGTCTCATCGGAAACCCAGGCCTGACATCTGGCAAGAACCTCTGTGGATGGCAGCACCCTCTGCTTCCAAAGCCAGAGAAGGAGGGAGCAGAGCATATGGGAAAGAGGTTTGGGGGTGACGAATCTGGGTTTGAAGTGTGGTTCTGTGCCTCTGCCTGGCTGTGGGACTTGGACAAGTCATTGCTCCTCTCAGAACCTCAGTCTCCTCATCTATGAAATGGGCACCATTATATCCACCTTCAAGATTTCTGTGATGATGAAACTACATCAGGATGTAAAGCATTCTGCACATAGGAAGAGATCAGTACATGGAAAAGGGTCTGTCCTAGTTATCTACTGTTGCATAGCAAACTACCCCAAAACTTAGAAGGGGGAAACCGTGGTGAACATTCATTATCTTACACAGTAACTCTGCATCGGGAGTGTGGGAGAAACTTTGCTTGACGTTTCTGGCCCCAGGTCTCACATCAAGTTGAAGCCAAGCCATCAGCGGGGGCTGCAGGCTCATCTGAAGTCTTGATGGGAAGGTGTCCCCCCGGAAGTTCGCTTACGCGGTTGTAGACATGAGGCCTCAGTTCCTCGCCGGGTGGACCTTTCCACAGAGCTGCTTGGGTGTCCTCCGAACGTGGCAGCCAGCTTCCCCAGAGCAAGTCATCCAAGAGATAACAAGGCAGAAGCAGGAATGCCTTGGAAGTCAGATGCTGTCACTTCTGCCACGTTTTACTGGTCACGCAGGGCAATGTGCTATGACGTGGGAGGGGACAATAAAGGGCACAAAGCTCAGGGGGTGGCATGGGGCCACCTTGGAGGCTGGCTACCATAGTGTCATCCTAAGATGTTCTTGGGGACAGTGGAAAGCAGACGCCCACACTAACAGGTCTCTCCGTTCTCCAGACTTGTCTTTGCATCCAGCCTCCTGGGGGCTAAGTGGCTCCTCTGGCCTCATGCCTGGCAGCTGGACTGTAATTTTATTTGTCTAAACCCTTTGCACGTCTCGCTGTGTCTCCCTCATGCGGACACACAGGGTCAGTGTTTTCCTCCCCGTTCAGAGGGTCACAAAGCTTATTACTACAGGACTGCTGGCCCAGGGCCGGAGACAGCAGCTCACCCAGAAGTGTCACCCCTTCTCCTGGGAGCCCAGCTAAAAGAGTAGAGGTGCACCAGGCTCAGGGCCCAGGAGACCCGAGACATTCCAGGGCCAACGGGGAGGCCCGAGACCTGGGACCTCACAAGGGGCCTGACAGCAGCCCCACTGGAGTGTCCATGGGTGTGTGCACCTGGGGGTATATGGTGTGCACACACGCATGCTCTGATGGTATATGCAGCAGCCAGCGTGCACACGTGTTTCCCACAAGCCTGTGCATAATGCAACCAAATCCGTCCAATCACGGACATTTCCATGACCTTGCACACGACACATAAGTAGGTGTAAAGAAGAGCAAAAACGCAAATACCCAGGCACCCACCAGCAAGCTTAACCCGTAAAATACCGCCAATGGTTGGGTGCAGCTCCTGCCCGCCCTCCCCCAGAGGTGACCACTATCTGGAATTCGCAGACTTGCTTTTCTCACGCGTTTATGTGTGTGAGGTGCACCTGCCAATGGCTAGGAGCTCATCTTTTCACTGCTGCATAGAACACCGCGTCACGTGACCACAGCACACGCCGCGAAACCACCCTCCTGTAGTGCAGGCTTCGGCCATTTCCTTTGCTTCTTGCAGCAACACTGGCTCCAGCGCTTGGCTTTTCCCAGGTGTCTATACCTGGGAATTGAGTCACCAGGTGGAAGGGTACCCAGGCGTTCACCTGCACCAAGTAAGGCCAGAGTATTTTTCCAAATCAGTGGTGACAGTTGAAACTCCCATCAGTGGCTCTAAAAGTCGGGAAGGACATACATTTTTAAGGCGCTCTTGGGGGCTAATACTTAGGTGGGTAAATCCCAGCCCTGGTCTGCTGTTTGCCTGTTGCTCTCCCATGGAGGCAGCGAGGGATGGGTGGGAAGGTGGGCATGGGATTGAGCTGCTCTGGCTTCACATGCTGTGTGTCCTGGAGCAGGTAACGCCTCCTTCCTGAGCCTCGTCTGAAAATGGGGAAGGCTGCTGGGGGCTTAATTGAGACTGACAAGTAGTACTTAGCACAGCTCTGGGCTCCCAGGCTGTTACCATCTCCAGAGTACCTGCAGGCTCCTCTTCATTCACCCACTCATTCATTCATTCATTCAGCATTTACTGAGCACCTACTATGTGGGGACACATTGGCAAACAGGCAGCAGTCCCTCCCGCTCCTAGAGCTGACATTCTTGCAAGGGGAAGAGAAATAACAAACAAGTGTTTTTTTTTAATGTAGAGTATATCAGATAGTACTAGATACTGGAGAGAAAACTAATGCATGGAAAAGGACTCAGACTCAGACTCTGTGTGTCATAAAGAGATATGGCTGCAATTTCAAATGTGAAATTTCATTTTAGGGTTTCATATGATAAGGAAACTATCTCTCCCTCACTTTCAGTTCCATAGTAAATCATGTGACCTGGGCCTGGCCAACCACTGCACTCAATTTCCTTGGCCATAGTGATTGGTTCAGAGATGGTACATGACCCAAGCTCATCCAATCAGGGGGAACGTGGGAACCTGGGCAAGCACTCTGTCCCCATCCACTGGGGCTTAGGATGTGCCAATTTGCCACCCCAAGGGTCATTATCTCCAAGAGATAGGGAGAAAGAAACTAGGTCTTAGTGAAACCCTTTGAAATCCTGGAACAAGCCAGACCTGAACTTAGCCGTCCCTGACTACTCCTTGATTACGTGAGTCAATAAATTCTTCCTTCTGTTTTTTCCCCTGAACAGTTCGGGTTGAGTTGTCTTTCACTTACAACTGAATGGGCTCTAACTTATTTACCCTCGACGTTGGCCAGCAGGCCCGTATGTCTTCTTAAAACTGATCATGTCTCTCCCCAGCTTCCATCCCTGGGGGGCCAACTTCTTTTCAGGATGAAGTCAAAGTTGCACAGGGTGAGACGTCCAGTCACCCACAGTTGGGGCCTTGGGCTTCCAGCACTGTCCACTGCGGTAGCACCTCCCACGTTAGAGGCAGGGGGAGACGTACTGTTGGAAAGGTGGGAGACCTGCCCAAAGTACAAGCCACCAGCCATGTGAACGGAAGATTCTTGCACACAAGTCTCAAACCACAAATTCTTTGCTGGCCCTCCCATCATGTGGGGAGTCTATTTCCCTCTCCCTTGAATCTGGGCTGGTTTAGACCAATAGAATGTGGCGGAAGGGACCTAGGTCACCTCCAGTTCTAGGTCTTAGAGGGTCTGCCAGTTTCCCCTCTCCTCCATTTGGAGCCTGAATCACCAAGTCAAGGCCCAGCTGCCTGCTGAAACGATCAGCAGCGTGCAAGGAAGGTCTGGGAGGCCCTGAGTCTGTGCAGCCCACATAGGGGTGAAGGCGTCTGGGATGTCCAGCCCCAGCCGAGCTCCCAGTTGGAGGCACCCATGGAGAGGACCCATCCACCTCCTGGTGTGGAAATGAGCCGTCCCCGCCGAGCCTGGCCCAGAGTACAGAATGGTGAGCAAGTTGAGAGTGGATGTTGTAAGCCCCTAAGCTTTGGGGTTTGTGATGTAGGAAGAAATCACCAACCATCCGCCATCCTGTAAATACCCCAACACTTGGTCAAGAAATCAAAAAAACTGATTTCGTCCTGCCCTGGACACCACCACTAAGTGTATATATTTGGCTCCTCCCCATCCTCCTGCCAATGTATCTGCAAACCCCACCCCTACCCCACCCTCTGAACGCTCCTTTTGCTGGGGGGAGACGGGTGGGCAGGAGGAAATCCACACTCTGGGGTAAGAAGCTGGCCCCGGACGCTGGCATGTTTCATTTTCAAGGAGGGAGATCTGAGCGGGTCCCTGGCAGGCACCCCAGCCCAGGGGGCCCCAGGGAGAGGCCTTTTCTTCCCAGACATTTCAACTGGAGGAAAAGGAAGTGGTTCCAAGGACAGCCCTGGAAAAGCCCCAGGAAAGGCCAGCAGAGACTTGGGCGGGCTAAGAAGGGAGAATTTCTCCTGTGAAAGGTCATCGTCTTCTGCATTCCTTCTCTGCTTTCGCAGCCACCAGTGTATCTATGAAAGTCCTTATTCTTCTTTTCCTGGCGCCACCCAAACTGTAGTGGAGGGTGGACTCCGGGCGTGGGGGAGAAAGAGGCCCAGTTTTCCTTTCTTTTCCTCTTCCTGATGGATTTTTGATGTTTGTACAGACTTAAACGGACACTGAGGCTGGGGCGACACGCTTCTGGAGCATGTTTCAGAAGAGAGCTGCCTCTCCCCGGGATGAGCTGGGAGAAAGCAATGGCATGTCGTCACTCGATGCCCCTGAGCCATAGAGGGGATGGGCCTGGTCGCCCACCATCCTCCAGTGACGTCACGGCTCGTTTCAGTGCTCAGATGCCTGCTACGGCTATGCCCGCTGCTCCTGAAATGTGTGGTCAACAGAGGCCCCACCACTTCAGGGATTTGCCTTCTGGCATTATGCTCCTGATTCCCTTTGGAGCTGAGACATTTGTGGAAGGTGCTAAGACTGTCAGATCCAGCCAGTGAGCCATGGGCCTGAGTCCCCTTTGTAGGGGCCCCACGAATACTCTGGGGCTAAAACTGCCGGGCACACACCTGAGGATTCATGTTTATGGTCTCATGATGGCATCAGAGCTACCCAGGCTCTACCCTCAATCCTATCATCTTCCATTTCCTGTCAGGTAACCTGGGCAGGTCCTCTCACGTCTCTCAGCCTCAGTTTCCTTAACTGTGAAATGGGCACAAATTACCACTGCCTCGTGGGTTGTTGAGAAGATTCAGGAGACTGTTTCCAAGGGTCTGTGGATCCCAGAGACCCCGGGTTCCAATTAGCAGGCATCTCACCCTGATGAGCCACAGAGGCCGCCCCAGGTCCCCATCACAGGTGTCTGACACTTCAGCCCTCATTTAACATCAAAAAGTTTATTGCTGCCTGCAGGGCTCAGGCCTGCCGTAATGGGCAGGCCTGAGGGGGGGAGGGTCCTGCCCTTTGAAGAGGGTCTTTATGGTAATTGATGGTAATGGTGAGTGGCCTGGGGGGGCAGGTAGGAAGCCCCCCCAGGAGATAATCAAATTAGCCTGGGAAACAAATTACTATCAGCCAAAACAAATTGCCTTCAAGCACAAGGCAATAGATAAGACCCCAAAGCTGAGAGAGCTGCTGACAGCTCGGGGATCAGCAGGGCTGGGGGGACCACGTTGGTCCCCAAGGGCTTGGGACATAGGTGGGTCTGAGGCAGTGATGGGGCTGGACCCTGGGCCAAGCCGGCATGGCCTTTGCTAGCCGAGTTGTGGTTTGAGTGTTGACTGAAGGGTCCTCACTATAGATGGAGACAGACTAAGGCTCCCCCTCTCTCTGTAGATGGAGGTGTTTCCAGGACATTCAGGCACAGCCTGAGCAGCAAGGGCTTGGACCCCTGGTTGATGACAGGAGAGCATTGAAGCTTAGTGGTTACGTCACCAATAGTATAGCTAACTGACCCTGGTCTTAGCAATGGAAGTCCTATTTCCTGGAGACCCCTCTGTCCTCCCAGGTAATTGATCACCCAAGACAAACTCACACAGCCACAGAATGGCAGAGCCAGGACGTGTGCGCTCCTTCTTCTAACACCAAGCCTGCCTTTCCCCCTCCCACTCGTTTATTCACTCACTTGTTCCTTCACTCAGAGGGCACCCAGTGCACACCCACTGTGTGCAAAGCCCGGTGCCAGGCTAGGCTAGGCAGGTGATTACCATGTGGCTCCTTCCTCCAGGACCCCTGATCCAATGCCCGCGGGAGGGGCCCACATGGCCTGCGTTTGTAGGATGTGGGTGGTACAGGGAACCTCACCTGATGGGTGCCCCTCTCCTCCATGCTTGGCCAGTGCTGGGGCATGCCAAGGCCAAGACTGTTGTCCACATCCCCAGACATGGATGGAAAGGAGGCCAGGGGTGCCCCCAGGAGCAAGGACACAGTGGGGGGAGGGGCAGTGTGGCAGGGGGACAACAATCATTTCTACCACAAAACTCTCCAGGGGACATTCCCCCGACCAGGAGAGTGACGTCCAGTCCACACGCTGCCCCTCTTGCTGCATGACCTTGGGCGAGTGACCCAACCTCTGAATCACAGCATCCCGGTCTGTAGAACCTTCCAGAAGATTCTTTTCCATCATCCCTCATCCCCTCAATCTCACCTGATAACCACGATTGTTATGTCACAGAACACTGAGCACTGGGAGGAGAATCTGTCTGCACAGCTGTACCCCTCCCACCCCTGCCCCTGGCTTCAGACACTTGGCCTCTGAAACTGTCCCCGCTACTCTTAGGTGGCTTCTTTTTAGGTGGCAGTCCCTTCTTTTGCCCATCCCATCCTCCCCTCTCGCTAGCTTCAGAACATGGCTGCATTCCTGCCGCCTCTCTCCTGCGCCCCCAGTTTCTCCTCTGTCCTGAGCTGTCCGGTCAGCAGCAGATGTGCTCTGAGGTCCCACACGAAGCACAACTATCCCCTGCCCCTTACCTGACTCTCCGGCCGCGTCACCTATGCTCTTTACTTCCCATGTTCCCCTTACCAGGCGTCCCGGCCATTGCCTCCCTACGGCCCGAGCCTGTGTGTCAGCCCTCAGCATAATGGCACTCTGACCACCACACCTGGTCCTGCCATCGCCAGAGCCCTCGTATCCGTCCACCTGCACCTCCTCTCTGTGCACCCCTCCCCAGGCAGGCAGGCGGCTCCTCCTGGGCTCAACCCTCTGGGAACCCTTCCTCACAGCAAAGGACTTCAAGACCCTTAGGCCCCTCGACCCACCTCGCCACCTCATCCCCCCTTCACTCCCGCTCCCCCAACCCTGCACTGGGGGTCTCAGGGGCTTCCCTGGAACCATGCTCCCTGGTGCCAGGCACATCTTCCTTCCTCCAGCTTTCTGCGCAATGTCCCCCCTGCCAGCGTCCCTGACCCTGCTGTAGACAGAACAATCCCTCAGGTGGATTGTTTCCAAGATGCCAATTCAGTGCCCTCCAGAGGGGAGGCCCAAACCTCTGCCCAGTATGGCTTGGACTCCTGGCCCAGGTGGGAGCAGACCTTGCTGTGGGGAGAAGCCGCCTTGCGGAGAGGGCAGCTGGGGAGGGGCCCTCTGGGAGGGCTCTGAGGGCCCCTGACCCGATGCGCAGGGCAGCCATGTGCCCCTCCCAGCCTCCTATGCTTGTAAGTCCCCTTGGGGAGCACAGATGCTGCCTGAGGACCCAATTCCTGGACACGGAATTTCCAGCAAGAATAAGTTGTTTGAAGCCGGAAAGTTTGGGCGCTGGCCCCATCAGATGTATTGCACTTACATGTGTATTTGTCATTGGTTTCTTCCGGAACCATCACCACCACGCACGTGTGCGTGCACACATTCACACTCAAACACGCTCACACTCATACATTCACATACACTCACACTCTTACACACTCGCACATACCACGCTCACACTCACTCTCATAGAGGTTCATACACTCTCACACTCACACGCTGTCACATTCTAGAATTGAAGCTCCAAGAGAGCAGGACAATGCTTTGTCCCTGATGGTCCCCAGCACCGAGGAGGGTTTGCATGTTCGCAATGGCACCCAGTGACTATCTAGATGCCTGAGGGAGCAGTGAGGGGCGTGAGTGTGGCACAGGACAGGGTACCTGGTGCACAGTGAGCCCCAGGGAATGTTGCCATCGGGACTCTGGTGGCCCTCAGGGCCCACAGACAGCACTCCACAGCAGCGGTTGGGGGCCCACAGGACCCAGGCTCCCCCACGTCAGGACGGGCGGCACCACCCTCCCTGCGGACTGAGCCCTGTGACCAGCTCCCACGACAAGGCTTTGGCTGGGCTTCATCTGTCTCCTCAGCTCATCTTCTGCTTCTCTGACTCTCAAATGGTCCCTTAATTGGCCATTTGGCCCCTACATTAGGGGCGATTAGGATCAACCCCCAAGCAGCATTTCAAATGGCGGCCAGGGGTCTGAAGCCCTCGTCGGGCCCCAGGGTCCTCAGACTTGGTCACATAGAGGTCAGCCCTCTGGCCTGGCATGGGTGCCTGGGCAACCTCTGACCTTGGGCTCTTAAACCTGCCCCTGGCTCTCAAGCCCCGAGGCCACAGTACAGAGAGCAGAGTAAAAGGACGTGGGTCGCAGTTTGCAGAGGGTGCTCACGTGCCTGCAGCTTCCAGAACTTCCCGCCGCTGCCAGAGCTGGGCATCTTAATGTTGGCACCTCCACAAACGTCCACTCCTGGGTATAGAAACCTGTGCAGACATGAACCTCTGCCAGAACCACGGTGCCCTCTGCCATGGACGTGAGGCTCAGCTGGCAGCAGCCAGGTGCAGTCGCTGCTGGATGCCACTTGTCACCTGCAGCTTAGGCCTGGACAAGTCTGCAATCCCTTCCAAGCCTCAGTCTCCTCGTCTCCAAAATGAGGGTAACCCCCGTACCCGCGATTTTGTCGCATTGCTCTGAGGGTTGTATGACATGTTGGTGTGTTGTTCTCTCTACAGACGGGGGAGAGAGATTCTCAGTTCCTGTGAGGGCTGCGGTCACTGTGTCTCCCCAACCCCCAGGCTGGACCGACACGCCAGGCTGGAGAGGCCGTGTTGGCTCAGGGAGCAGCCGAGGCCACCATCGTTCTGGCAGTCCTTCTCCTTTGATGAGCTCACAGCCCCTTTGAGCCTCTGATGAAAGTGATGAGCGGGCTGCCCAGAGAAATGCACCCATGTGCGTGTACACACATGTGAGTGCCCAGTCTTGTGCACAAGTCCAGGCAGCTCTGCCTTGTACAGCGGTGCAGGTTGTGCCCTGCACAAGGGCCCCTCCTGAAGGCCAGTGCGCCGAGCTGCATGCCCGGCTGCAGGGCTGCGTCTGCCCAGGGCGAGGGGCATCTTTTCCTCAGTTGCCTTGTAGGCTAGTGGAGGCCACTGGCCGTGGTCAGAGGAGGGAGACTGGGGTCCCAAGTCCCACTTGGCGACAACACGGACACAGCCTCGGGTGAGCCAGGCTGCCTCTCTGTGCCTCAGTTTCCCCCTCAGAAATGTAAGCTCGAGAGGCTCCCTCCATTCCTGAACCTTGGACGGCCAGGACACAGCACACCGGCACACTGTAGGAATCGGACAGCCCAGAATATTTCCGTTCACTCAACAGGCAGGCAGGGCAGGCGTCCACCAGAGCCTGTGTGGTTACCTCCGAGTCTAAAACAGTGCTCCTCTTGGCCCCTTCGAATCTAAGTTTCCTTTGCTGTGACCGGAGGAGCCCAGCTTGAGTACCTAGGAAGGGCGGCCCACCCACAAGGCTCACGGTCCACGCGCCACCGTCAGCTCTGTGCGGCAACCCCCACACCCACTCCCCTTGGGTCTGGTCCCCCCGCCCCCCGCCCACCCTTGGAGTCTGAGGGCCATAGCCCTGTGGAATGCTGCACCTCTGAAGAGTGAACTGGCCACTATTGTTCCTGGGGCCTCCCAACTGCCTCCCACCTGGGGCAATTTATGGGGTCACTGAACCACCTAGAGGGTGCAATTCCCTGCCCTGGTGCCAATTGGCCCCTAAAGTGCTTTACAACCCAGTTATAGCACCAAGGAAGGGAACAGGTCTCCCAGAGACGGCCCAAAGCCCTGGTGGCCCTGCCATTTGGCACGCAGGTCGCAGGTCGGGGGTACTCAGGGACGCCCAGGTCCTGCCACCTGGAGCCGCAGTCCAGCTTGCCCATCATCGGCCGGGCCATCACAGTTCCCTTCCTCCTGCACAGCCTTTTTCAGGCTCTTTACATGTGAAGAGGGGGTAATACAAAGTACTTTTCAAAACTGTTGTGAGGATTCAATTAGATGACAGCTGGCGAGTGCTCAGTGCATGGCGCTGATTTTATTCACATGAAGGTGGAACTGATGCCGAATCTTACCTTCTGTAGAAACACTGCTACGGTGCAGAGCCTGTCCTCTGAGCCTTCTCTTCTCCCATTGTGGGAAACAGCATAGGTGCTGCAAAGCGCATAAGGACACAGTACGGTTTCACTAATAATTTTAAACAAAGACCCACACAACCAACAGCCTGGCCACAGACACGCCTGTTCACACCCAGAACACTTCCTCCTGCCCCAGAACCCCAGCCCAGCCTCTTCTCCCCAATATAACCACTGTTCTGACTTTTGTGATAGTAGTTTCCTTGTTTAACCTGCGCATGTCTCTTAAAGAATGTCATTTAGTCTCTCTATGTGTCTTGTCATTTCCCTCTTTATTATGGTCGTGAGATTTGTTCACGTCGATGTGTGAACTTGGCGGTCGCTCCTTTTTCTTTGCTGTATAATGTTCCACTGCACAAATGTGCTAATTCTTTTATCCACCACTCCCTTGTAAGAAGACACTGAACTGTTCTGGTTTGGGCCTATAGCTGCTCAGAATAGATCCGTTGGTCACAAGGCAACTCCCGCCCAGCAGCGGAATTGAGAGTCAGCCTCACCCACTGCTTCTTCAGCCCTCACGTGAAGGCCTTTCACCATGGCCAGTGGGAGAACCGGGGTGAGGACTGCAGAGCAAAGATGGTTTACCCCCGGCTCCTTGGACGCTAGGCTAGCCTGGAGCTCAGTAAACCTTTCTTGTCTCCTACTCCATCCCTCACCCACCCCTGGTGTCATTCTTACCACAGTATTTACTGAGCAGCTATGATGTCTGACCATGGCGCTGGGTGCTGGAGAAACAGTGGCATTCAGAGTGGGCAAGGTCCCTGCCCCTGAGGGTCGTGTGCAGAGGAAACCACACTGAGTAATTAAACACACAAATGAAGAAGTCACTTTGTGTTCTGTTGGGACTAGAAGTTAGGTATTCTGGCATCTGTTCTCTCCCCCACCCCACCTTTTTGGCTGAGCCCCCAGTTATCTAGACAGGGCTGCCATATTGCATCACACCAGGATCTGTGGGGTTGTGCAGTGCGCAGCCTGTACCACTGTGCACAATGGCCTTGTGTCAGGCCCCTGACTCACAGAGACCAGGAACTGATAAAGAAAGCCTCCTAATGCCTGATGTCTTTCAGGCCACCCTTCCTACAAGTATCTACTTCATGGACAAAGCCCTTAGGGAGGGCAATGCTTAGCCCTCCAATGGCCTAGTTGGGTGGCTGGGAGACAAACTAGAAAACAGCAGTACCTACTGTGTGCCAAGCACTCTGCGGAGGGTGTCCATGCACCATTTCATTTACTGCTAAGAGCAGCCCTGTTTTACAGAGGAGAAACTGAGGCCAGGGAGCATCACAGGTAGGTCAATGTCAGACCCAGCAGCACACGGGCTTCGCTGGCCTCCAAGGACGCCGTCCCTGAACTGTAAAGGGGGTTCCCCCCTCCCCTTGGAGGAACCACAGGAGGCAGTCCCCAATTTGTTCCCTGCCCATTAACAGCCCCGACCTCTGAACCATACCACACCGGGCGTCAAGGAATTAGAGTAGAGATATGCCACCTTTTGGGAGCTGACACCCTTATTCTTATTTAATTCCTCTCCGCCTTCCTTAGTCCCTCCAAGTGTCAGCTGGCAAACATCTGTCCTGTAAATCAAAGAGCTCCGGACTCGCCAGGTTTGACGGGTCTCTGAGAATTTCATGGAGCCCCTTGGAGAAGGCACCATTGTAAGTTGCCAAAGCATTTGAAAACTTAAAAGTCTCCTTCGCCAGCACAAAGTGGCCCAGAGAGCCTGGCTCCACGAGGAGGTCACAGCCTCGGGCGGCCAGCCAGGATCATGGATTCCATCCCGAGAGGGCAGCTCCTCTGACCCTCTAAGGAGGTGACGGGAAGGTTCCGGCTGGAGGAGCCTGAGTGGAAGGCCATTGTGCAGGAGCCCCGGGATTTGTTTGGGAGGAAGGTGACACTTGGCGACGTGTAAGACGGTGCTGTCTGCACACCTTTGACCACTGAAGCCGCACGGACGACCCTGCATGTGGTCACTCGCTGCTGACATGGCATTTCAGTGATTGGGGTCACTCAACCACGCCACAGGAATCCTTTGTCTGCTGGCCCCAAGTTAATGTCTAAAAACTATCTTCGACTGATTTAATAGTTTGTGTTGTCGTTATAAAAGTGATCCATTTCCAGCGTAGAAAATGTAGAAAAAAGCAGGGATGTATAAAAATAAGAAAATAAATAAATAAAAATAAGAAATAAAATAAAAAATAAAATTCTCTCACTTTTTTTAATGCACCTCTAGGCATGTTTTTGTTCCTTTATTTTTCCTTTTTGCTTTTTACAAAATCAACATTTTACTGTATGTTTCGTTGGGTATTCTGGTGACAGTGTTAGTGGGGGGCATGAGTGTTTGGATGTACCCTCACTCATTTAACCGGTTCCTTATCATTGCACACTTAGCCTTTCCCAGTCTGTCTCAGACTCTCGGATTCTCTCCCCAGGACCCGTCTGCTGTAGGATGCAAGGCCCTGGGGATTTTCCGGATGGGACTGTGAAAGTGGTGTGCCAGGGTCAAGGTCACAGAGGGCCGGGAAGGGGGCTTTGCAAGTCTGCCCGGCTTGTGAGGAACTAGGCCATAAGTCCCTTTGGCTCCCAGAGTGCCTGGAGGGGAGCTTCTCAGTGAATTTGACTAAGCTTCTTAGTCGAGAAGCTCTCCTGGCCCTCTGCCAGGATGACAACTAAGGCCAGCCTTGGGGGTGTCTGGGCCTGCTAGCTCTCTCCTACGCCACTTCTGCTCAGAGAACTCCCATTACCCATCCCAACACACACACACACACACACACACACACACACACACACACGCGCGCACGCACGTTCCCCTGTCTCTGCTGGAGGACACTCTGGGAGCAGCCACCCACTATCCCTCTCTTGGGGCAAAGAAGGGCTACCTTGGGGCTCAGAGTGCTGTAGTGGGACAAGCATTGACTGATGGAGCCTGTGGGGGGCTGACGGAGGCCCCCAAAGGTATGTCCACCTGGAACCTTAGATGTGATCTTATTTGCAAAAAGAATCTTTGCACGTGTGATCGAATGAAGGATCTCAAAATGACATCATCTGACACTACCTGGTGGCCCTAAATCCAATGATAAGTGTCCTTATAAGAGAAAGGAAGAGGGAGATTGGGGACAGAGAAAGGAACAAGGAAGAGACCGGGTAAAGACGGAGTGGTGTATCTACAAGCTGAGGGATACCTGAGGCAGCAGACGTTAGGCGCGGTGAGGAAGGATCCAGCTCAGAGTCTCTGGAAGGAACCAGCCTTGCCGACATCTTGATTTCAGACTTTGAGGCTGTGGGAGAATAGATTTCTGTCATTCGAGTGGCCAAGTTTGAGATCATTTGTCACAGTCACCCCAGGACACGGATGTAAATCCCTGCAGGTCTCTCTTCAAATCCTGCCACTTACAAGCTGGGTGGCCTTGGGCAGGAAATCCACACCCTGTCTGCAGGTGTGAGGACCCGAAGTCACCTGGTAAAGCCTGGCACATAAGAAGTGCCCAGTAAATGGCCATTGCTGTTCTCGTAGATGCTCACTGTCGGTGGGTGGGAACCATTTAGAGCCAAAGAAGGATGAATGCCACATCTCTGCCCCTCAGAAAACATCGCTGCCCCTTGGACAACAGGCCATATACCTGGCGGGAGGCAGGTGGTAGTGAAGCCTGGTGGGTGGGGTGGTCTCTGGGCCCTTCTGGGCTGTGTGAGGTGCCTCTGCTGAGGCCACACCTGCAACAGAACAGACCCCACCTCAGGAAGGGGCAGTGCTTTGTCGAGTTTCACCGGGGACGTCACATAAACACATTCAGGGTCATTGGTCCCGAGTTCAAGAGGAAATGAGACCACGACTCCAACTGTCTTGTGAGGAAGTTTCTAGAAGGAACCCTTAAAACAAACAAAAATCATGGGAATCAGACTTGAACACGAAAGAGGAAGTTCCATCCACACGAGGCCAGGTTGTCTGCCCTGCTGACAAGCCCCCATCATTGCCTGGCCAGCGGGCCAGTGTCTCCGCAGGGGACACCCTTTACCCCTCACCAGCACCCTGAGGGAATTGGCCAGCTGGCCTTTAAGTGAGGGCCAGACAGAAATCCGCATTCGTTTCTGCCCCTGCCCCTGACCTTAGAGAATAAGCTGGTGGCTCTGCTCCCAGATCTTCCCGGAGCCATCGAGTGGCCGCTGCCAGGGTTGGGCGCTTAAATCCCTGTCAAACGATGGCCGAGCACGTCGTCAGGCCAGAGCTGAGCTGTAAGTGGTAAGGAGAGGCCTGTGTACCGCACACCAAGGTGCCAGGCCGCTTCCAAGGCCAGGCCTCAGGCTAGGAGGAGTCGCCCTTCCACACAACTGAAGCCTGGCCTCCGCAGCTCAGAGAATGTTTTGAAAGCTGTCGACCCCTCCCCAGAAGACTTGCGATCTCAGAGGGTGCAGAGGTCCGGGGCCAGGAGCCAGAGCTTACCCCTTGATGTTCTGTACTAACATGGGGGTGATGTCAAGACTTGAACAAGGGCCTAGGGGTGGGTTTTGTGGGAAAGGGTGAGAATGGGGGCAGGCGCTATGCGATGGACGGAAGGGGACATGGAGCAGTTGAAGAGAAGGGGGAGGGGTGCAGCGGGAGGGGGAACAGAGGTTGGGAGCCTCCCTCCACCTCTTCTGGGACGGCCGGCTGGACTGTCCCTGTGCCCCTGTCTCCCTGACTTAGAAGAGGCAATGGGGACATCCAGCACAGCCTGAGGAAATGGTCTAGAGCAGCCCTGGATGGGACTTTGGGACGTGGTCCCTTCTTGCCACAGTCTAAACTCAGTAAGAGGTCCGGGCTGGTGCTAATGGTACCTGTCCTCCAGAGGTGCCCAGCACCAGTGTCCCAACCCACTGGCCCGGCCCACCCAGGGCCCCTGGGGAGCTTCCAGCCACTTCCAGAGCCCCTCTGTTCTCACGCCTCCCTCGGCAGCTGTCTGGTCCCATTTCCTAGAGGAGAAAACCAGGTCAAGTGCTTGTCCCAAGGCACACAGAGGAGCCTTTGGAAGGACTCTCCAACCCCCTGGATCTATGGTATGTGTGGCCAGAAACCCTAGCCGGAACTGAGCCCCTGCGCATCTGTTTAAATGCCTCAAAACAGAAATACCTCTGGTCTCCACTGACCAGCCAGAAAGGCAGGGCTGGAGGTCTAGGCGGCTGAAGACGCTGCTTTCCTCTGCCCTTCTCCCTCCCCCTCCCTCTTTCCCTCCCTCTTCCCCTCCCCGCCTCCCTTCCTCCTTTCTCTCCCCTTTCAGCTCACAGGCATTTATCAGCCAGTTTCAGGGCTATACTGGGGGTAAGATAGTGACCGAGACCTCTGCACTCCCGCCATGGAACTTACAAACATCAGGCAGAGGGAAATTGGAACAAATTGCATAAATCATCACTTTATGACAGTTATAGTAAGTACTGTGAAGGAGGGCACGTCCTCTGTGAGCTTCCATTTACTCACCTGTAAGATGGCGACAATACCTCAGAGCTGCTAAGACAAGAAACAGAGAGCACACATGAGCAAACCCACGCGCACACACACACATTCGTGCATGCACTCTAACTCATGCATACACTTATGAGAGTACACACACATTCACATAGGCACACACCCACCCATACACATGCACATCCATGCGTGGACACATGCACATCCATGCGTGGACACACACACTGGCCCACAGCAGGCATTCAGCCAAAAGATGACTGTCACGGGTAATAAACTGTGCAGAACGCTCAGGAACGTTGGGCTGGAGTTGGGATTCTCAAGATCTCTGTATTCTAAAAGGGCTGTTGCCTGTCACCTGGGCACGGCTTCGCTTCTTACATCAGCCATGAGAGCGGCCACTTCAAACAGGGTACTGATACCCCATACAGAACGAGAGCCAACTACCAAGCTTGTGAAAAGTAGTTCTTGTTTCAAAAAAAGGCATTACTTAGGACCAACGGAAAGGATGCCACCCGTTGAGGCTGAGCTGTTATCTACTTGCACGGAGTAGGAAGGGGGAAAGAGAGTGTCCCTGAGGGAATGACTGGACCTCAGGGTGATTCCCCAGGGAACGGATGCTTCAGAAAAATGTCCTCTGCCTGTGACATCAGGAAGCAACATGACTCCCGTTTATCTAGGAGACACACCCCAAGAAGACCCCAAATAGCCTGACTTGTTCTGTACCCCATCCTCTCTGCTGCGTGGAGTCCCATGGGTCAGCCATGGCTTCCTGAGCCTCAGTTTCCTGCTCTGGAAAATGGGGCTGAGAGCAGTGATCCTAACACATTCATGGAGCACTGCTGCATCTCAGCAGGACCCTGTCTGGGAACTCAGTTTGTGGGCTGCAAACCACAGCCCCATGCCAGCCACTCGCTCTGGTGACAAGCCACAGGACGGTCCCAGGCAGGTGGATTGGGTTTTCTCCTCCATTTTGTTATTCTGAAAAATTCCACAAACCTCCAGAGAAGTTTTGAGACTAGTAAAAGGAGCATCTACATCACTGACATTTTCCACATCCGCATTTTCGCTCTCTCGCATGCACAGATTTCATTTTCTGAACTTTTAGAGAGTCGGTTGTATTACGTTGCCTTTCTCTCTAAATATACGTTGGCATGCACCTCCCAGGTGCAAGGACGTTCTCTACATGGCCATGAAGCAAGCATCAAACCCAGGAAATCGGACCACCACGCAGACCATTCTCTCGTGGGCAGTCCATATACAAATTTCACCAAAGGCACCAATAATGCCCTTTGTACCGGTTTGTTTACTTTGTGCATTGTTTTTTTGTGTCGAGGTTAAATTCACATAACGTGGTAAAGTGTAAAATTCAACGTGGCCTCTACATCACAATCACCACTCTTAACAAGTTTGAAAACACTTCTACCCCTGTCTCCCCCAAATCCTTACACACTCAATAGTCCCCTGTCCCCTCTCCCCTCAGCTCCGCCAATGGCCAAGCTGCCTAGGCAGGTGTTTTTAATAAGGAACCTCAGCATATGGGGTTTTCTTTTTAAAAAGATTTGATTACAAATGAATGTCACTCTGGACCATGTGTGTTTTGAGAGGGAAGGGGACATTGTTTAAATAGCGTTTGTTCTCGTCTCCTCTCTGCTGCCCATGGGCAGGATGTCTTCAGCGAAATCTTTTCCCTTTCCTGCTTCTTTTCTGTTCATGTGAGGATGAGGGGCTTTGAGGAAATCGTCTTGAAGTTCCTGTCCCCCTAGAATTCTGAGTCCACCCTCCTTAAATGACCTGGAATAACACTGTCCTGCCTGGTGGTCTCCGCCCAGGCCTGGGGGGCAGCTGGGCGAGGTGGGAGGAGCTCTGTCCCTGAGCCCCATTCAGCTTCTTTCTCAGAGCCTGCTCAGTTTCCTTACCGATTACTGGATCTTTACCCCCCGCTGGCTTTGTGCTTTGGTCTCTCATCCATAAAATGGGTCAATAGAGGCGGCTGGTTGGCTCAGTTGGTTAGAGCTCAGTGCTCATAACACCCAGGTCGCAAGTTCGATTCCCACATGAGCCAGTGAGCTGTGCCCTCCACAACTAGATTGAAAACAGTGACTTGACTTGGAGCTGATGGGCCCTGGAAAAACACACGGTTCCCCAATATTCCCCAACAAAAATTAAAAAATAAAGTAGAATGGGTCAATAACTGGCTCTCTGTGGCAGGAATTCCTGGAAATAATGGCCTTGTTAACTGTAGACTGTTCTCCAGAGCCAAGGTTTCCTACGTGAACTGAGGCGAACGGATTGCCTCTGACTCAGGGAGCACATCACCGTCGTTTCCCCTCGCACACTGGCAGGTTTCTCTCTCTCCCCTATCGACTTCTCTCCAAGAGGAATTCTGGGATTTCCAGGGTCACGGTGAACATGAGAGTGGGTGTCATGGTGTCCGGAGGTGCTCCTGGAAATGTAATTATGATACAGGGGGCAGTGGCTGTGGGAGTGTGTTCTGCTGGCGACATCGGGGAAAAAGATCTTGTTTATGCTGCCCCCTCTGGCCCAAACCATCCTGCAACAGAAATGCCAACCTCAACCCTCATGGGGCATCGCTGGGTGCCCCAGGCTCGCCCCACTAGCTGGGTTGGGAGCCCTACCTTAGGGGTCTGATTCATGAGGTCTGACCTACCGGAAGTCCTTGCAAAGGGTTGGCAGATCAATGAGCAGTCAATACGGTGATGGAACCAAGAAAGGGTGGAAGGAAGGGTGGATGGAATGAGCAAGGAAAGGACGGACAAATGGATGAATGCAGTGCATTCACGGCCACACGAACACTACCTAATTCCTTCAAATGACTCGTGCAACATTTCTGGACCACCCCCTATGTGTCAGGCCCTGCAAAGGGACTGAGGTCACAGATGCTTTCCACACCTGTGTGGAGTTGCATCTGGGGAGGGGACAGATGGCAGAGCGATAACTGCACCAAGAAATGACGGCAGGTGTGACAGGAGTGAAGCCGCTCAGCGAGGGCTGCACTTAAAATGGGGCACCTCTCTTGCTGTCTCGCTGGAGTCACTATGGGGGACTCAGATGGCCCCTCTGAGGAAACACGGGGCAGGTGATGGGACTGAGCAGTTGGATCAGGGTCCTGGCCCTACCGAGGCTCTGAACGCAGGCGGCTTCTTCATTTTCTGAAAGAGAGGCTGTTTTGCTTTTCCTTTTTTCAAAAAACATATGTATTGTAATGAGTAAGAGGTTTATGACTTGAATCCGGGCAGAACTGGGTTCAAATACGAACTTTGCTGTATATTACCCTTGTGACTCTGGGCACGGTACCTTTCTGAGCCTCACTTACCCCATCTTTAAAATGGACACCGTGCAAGTTACACGTGATGACGTAAATGGCCTAGCATACTTCTCTGCACGTACTAACAGCTTACTAGTATCAGCCACCCTCACCGTTGTCATCACCATCGTCATCGTGACCAGCTCATTGTCTGGTGTATCACAAGAACTCAGCTAATTGTGCTGGCCGGGCCTGGCTCAGGGTTTCCTACAGCCTCTGACGTCAGAAAGAGAAAATGCCTTATGGAAAGTTTGCTGTTGTTTTAGAGAGGAAAAAAAAAATCACGTTGTGCATAAAGTTTGAAGAACAGTCAACTTGTGGAGGCTCTGTCAGCCATCACAGGCCAGGGGTTCCAGGACTTTCCAATTTCCATATCTTAATTTTACGACTTTTAGTAAAGTCATAATGAGCACCATTAACGTTTTCTTATTAAGCTACTCTTTGTTTTCCTTAACTAGGTGACATGTATGGCGTTGTTGCATTCTTACGTAAGACTTGGTCGTATAGTAATTTTTGCTCCGAAAGATGCATTAGAGCTGACTGTCCGGCTGGGTCTTACTTTTGGGGAAACGCGGTATTTCCCATTGGAACACACTTCTGCGTTGATGATGATCAGTGCGAAAAAAAGAATTCATGTCCAAAATGGCTGCACAGCCTCCTTGGCAGGAAAGCTGCAAACTCCTGTCGTCACACATGACAAACGTAAGGCATAACCACACGCAGGCCCTGACCACCAGGGGGAGCTCTGCCTGCGGGTGGGTCTAGGGCCCTGTTGGGGGTGGAAGGAAGTGAATTGGCAGCAAAAGGGCTTCCAATCTCCTGTCCTGTGCCACATGGGTGAGAGCTAGTGGTTGTGACTCAAAGAAGAAAGGTCTGGGCAGAAGCAGAGTAGTTTCCCGAATTCCCGGAGAAAGCTGCCACATCCTGCCTCCACCCAGCATTTAAATATGGCCAGAGCCCTCCTGGGGAAGAAACATGGGGCCAGTAATTCCCCCTCTGAGACTGACAGGTGTGACAGGTGTCTCCAAGGATGTCCTATCCGGTGTGATGTGGGAGGGGACAGTGAAAACAATCTAAGCGTCCAGCACTACGGGACAGAGTACATACCCCATGGAACTCCAGCTCTGCTGATGTCCATGTGCTGCAGGACATTTAGCGCCCTGGGGAATGTTTACAGCTACGTGCGGGAAGGGATATACAATTCAAATGCTGGAATTTTCGTTTTTTCCTAAGATACACAAATATTTTTTAAAAGTCTGAGGAAGAAATCCACCCAAAGAGAAACAGGTTCATAATGCAGTCATGATATTCCAGGTTTTTAAATTGTTTATGTTCTGCTTTTCAGGATTTTTCCCTATTTTCAAACCATGAACAAGTGTGACTCTTGCAATGACAATGTTCAAAATCAACTTTATTGAGGTATAATTTAAAATAAAATGCATCCCAATTTTTAAAAAAAAATTTATTGGGGAATATTAGGGGACAGTGTGTTTCTCCAGCGCCCGTCAGCTCCAAGTCGTTGTCCTTCAATCTAGTTGTGGAGGGCGCAGCTCAGCTCCAAGTCTAGTCGCCATTTTCAATTTTTAGTTGCAGGGGGCGCAGCCCACCATCCCATGTGGGAATTGAACCTGCAACCTTGTTGTTGAGAGCTCGCGCTCTAACCGACTGAGCCATCTGGCTGCCCGTAAGGCAGCTCAGTGCCAGCTTGCTGTCTTCAATCTAGTTGTGCAGGGCGCAGCTCGCTGGCCCATCTGGGAATCGAACCGGCAACCCTGTTGCTCAGAGCTCGAGCTCTAACCGACTGAGCCATCCGGCTGCCCCAAATGCATCCTAATTTTAAGGGCACCCCTCAATAAGTTTCGACAAACATCACGGCCTCATTATCACCACCACAATCAACACAGAGCATCCCTATGTCCCCAGAAAGCTCCTTCTTGGTCTTGCCCAGCTGATCCCCGCCTCCACTGCCCGCCTCAGGCAACCACCCATCAGCTTCCTGTCACCATACACCAGATTTGTCTTTTTCTAGAGTTGTCATTACATCTTAAAAATAAATAATAAGTATGGCAAAAATAGCCAGAGTAGCCTTTTTTTTTCAGAGTAGCCTTTAAATAAATAACAATAGCTACCCCTTCTAGTACACACCTCCCTATGCCAGATGGTCTCTATATAAATATTGATCTCTCGACCAATAATCTATTCTAATTTTCACATTAACCCCGAGAATTAAGTATCATTTTGCTATTTTACAAATACGGAAACAGGGACTCCAAGGTCTTCCTTTTTCCACCCTGCCTCGGCCCCTGTCAATTTCCGGGCTAACAGGAGAGCCTGTTATAGGAATAATGACCCTATTGGTTTCGGTGAAATAGAAGGTTTGGGGGGAAGTAATAGATGTTCTAGCAGATTCTAGAGAAAACACAGGGCTGGGACTCAGAAGCCCTGAGCTCTAGTTTGTCTTGGCCTGGAGCTACTGTAGCTGTGCGGCTTGTCCTTTCTTCCACGTCTTCACAGTTCTTTCTGTCTCAAGCTCGAAACTGCAGTTCTCATATTCCGATGAAGATTTTTGCCATACGCAGAAGCTTCTGCAGTTACAAAGTACTTCTAACCATGGGTGGGGGTAGGAGGGTTGGGAAGGACATAGGAAGTGCTTAAGAAGGCATGTTTGTAATCTTCCAACTGTACCGTGAAAAGAAAAACAATTATTTTCATCATGAAAAAACTGGACTGAAGCTGAGCAACAAGATTTTTGTCACTGCTTGGAAGTAGGTTAGAAATGATGAAAGTCTCTCATTTGCTGCCACCAGAAAGAGCAACCGGACAAGCTCGGGCTTGAGGGAAGTTGACCCCAGGAAGAGTTTAGGGCAGTTAAAAAGATCCCAGCTGACATCAGGTCCAGGACAAAGTCGCCAACCCAGGCCCTTCTGACTCTCTGGGCCTGAGACCCTTGGGGCCCTGCATGGACTGAGCAGGGCGGCTGGCGTGACTTGGATCCAGCTAGCATTGTCCACTCCTTTCAGTGAATGAAATCTCACCAGGGAGTCAACTGGCTCAGCCAACGGGGCCAAATCAAATGCAGCCTGAAAAATAACAATCTGCCGGACCCAGCACATTGCAGGGGGCTGGGGCGCATGGAGAAGCTTCAGAAGGAGTCCTCACCTAGGGCGACTAGGCAGCTCTCACCTGGATAGCCTTAGCCGCAGCGCCCCCTGCTGGTCAGCACTGCCTTTCCTCTACCACTCTTGGCTTCTTCCAATCACGCAGCCCAGGCACCAGCAAACCGGCCCAGGATCCGGGGCCCCGCCCACCTGGGTGCAAACCCTCGCTGGCTGCCTGGCCAACTCTATAGGCCAACTCAGTTTTCTCACAATTTTCTCACTGCTCTCTAAGAGCAGTGCTGTGACTATGGAATGCCTGGCACACTGTGGGGACCGAGTCCCAGAGAGCAGTTTCCAGGCTCTCTCGACTTCACGTGGAAAGGTGCTGGCTCGGGTAGTAGATGGCCATCAGCTGTGACTAGTTGGCCATCAGCTGTAAGCAGTTAGCCATTAGCCACTAATATAACTAACACAGCTACGCTAGGGGCTTGGTCGGTTGGTTGGCAGAGAAGCCAATGGCGGATTGCAGCTAGCAAGTGCAGTTACCAAGCACGGATGGCGGATGGCGGATGGCGGATTGTGTGGATCCTACTTTCTGTGTCTCGACCAGCCGTCATCGAGAATATAGTGGTATGACTCCTCGATCCATGGCTGCGTGGGTGTGCCTTTTTGGCCTCACCATGTCCTGTGTTCTTATGCTGGGAGCAGGAGCCGAGTCCCTGCATGACACACACCACGGACAGACCCTTGGTGGACGGCCATCATTCTTCATGAACTATACCCCGGGCACTTTATGTCCACTCACCCATGACTCCAGCGCAAGGCTGAAAGCAGGCATGAGGAGGCCACAAGCCCAGCAGGTTCATGACCTGCCCAGGGAGTGGCTGGGGGATCCGTGCTGCAGAGACTCTGACCCTGCAGCCTGTGCTCCTGCTGGGAGGCCAGCTCCTCCCCCAACGAAGCATGGCCTGGGTTTACAAGCCTGACTACCTGTGTTCAAATTCCAGGCCCCCCATTTACAGGTTGTGCAGCCTTGTGTCACTCTGTCACTTTTCTAGGGCCCCCTATCTGTTAAATGTGGGGGGGGCAGAATGTCATGGGGGTTCTTATGGGGGTTTAAGCCGAGAACACCATAAAGTGCTCAGAAAAGAATAGGGAGCTGCCGGCCTTGCTGTCCTCCTCAGCTCCCAGATCACAGCGGCCACTCTTTTCCCACCATGGCCCAAGCAGGGGCCGCTGAGGGGTGGGGGTGGAGCCAGAGGCTGGCGTCCCCCCTCGCCCCCCAGCCCGGTTTGGGGCGTGTCCCCCAGTGCAGCCCCTGCCATCCTCCTCCGGCCTTGCATTTATCCAAGATCTTTAAAAATGAGAGCTGCAGGGGAGGGTAATTAAGTTTAATAGGAGCCGCCGTCGATTTAAAGCCACAGGGGGGAAGTAATTAGATTTAACAGAAAGCGGCGGCTTTCTGAATCAAGACAAGCAGCGTGGGGGTCCCTGGTCTATAAAGCCTTTGAGAGGATGTCTTTTTGTAAAGACTTTCCTGGTGACATTCTCTGTGCGCTCCGTTATTAGCGCCAGTCACTGACTGGAGTGTGAACATGGCTTTCACCCATTGAAATTAATTAGGCCTGGCACTGCTTCTTTCTCAGTGTCTCCGCCGTGTGCCCTCCCGTCGCCTTTACTCTGATCCAGGGTGGCTTTTCCCCAAAACCTGCCTCCTGGGGCCCCACACCCAGGAGTTGGAGGGGTGGAGGAATAAAGGGAAAGAATCAGTGTTGAGCCAAAGCCCCTGGGAAGACCCCTGTCTTCCCGCCATGGCATTCTCTGGACGCTGTTTCCGTTTTCAGAGCATCGTTAAAGAAGCTCTCTGGCCTGCAGGAGCCCCTTCATTGAGTGACCACAATTTCCCCGCCTGCTGTGGTCCCGCACCCGAGAAGCGCTTGGAACTTGTGCCACTGGCCATCAGGTGAGGCGCTCGCCGACCTCTCCGCGTTGCGCTCAGGGATCGAAAGACCGGACCAACGACAAAAGGCACCTCAGAAACAAAGGCAGATTCCCGGTCTGCAGTTTGCAAGGCCACCCTGTCCCCAAAGGCCCCTTCACCACGACCGCCGGGCCGGGCACCATCTCCCGGGGGCTCCGCGGGCGCAGCAGCGCCGACACCGAAACCCGGGCTGAAGCGCCACCTAGCGGCGCCCGCGCGCCGCCCCCATTGTTTCTCCGCGGGCGGAGATCCCGCCGGGACCCCGTCGGGGTACAATTGACACGGATAAAAAGGGCTGAGGATGGAGGGGGGCAGAGATCGCGAGAACACAAGCTGGGAGAACGAGGGAGGGTACGCGCTGCAGGGGAAATGACTTCTGATGGACGACTTTACGTCCGGGTATGGGAGGGTTGGCACATTCCCCGGAGGGAGAGAATGGGGCTTTTAAGGGGAGACGGTCCTAAAGCCGAGGCCAGGTTTTCGTGGACTGGGAGTAAGGGATGCGACGCTCCGTGCTTCCCAGTCTCTGGTCCCCGGGGTCCGGCCTCCGCCCCAGCCAGCGCCCCGCCACCGGCCCATTTCCTAGGAGCCGCGGCCTGGGGGCGGGGCTCCGTCGCCTCCTTTATTGCTTTCTAGAATACAACTCGCAGCCTAGAGCGACCTGGCCGCCTGCCCCGCCACTGCGCCGCAGGGAGGAGCTCCCCGAATCTTCCCTGGAAGCAGGGCCTCCTCCTTCACTACTCCATCCCGGGGGCCTGGGCGGGGTCACAAGGCGGGCCGGGGAGGGGGCTGAGGCCGGAGGCGGGGTGTGAGTGGGTGTGTGCGGGGGCGGGGGCCTGATGCAATCCCGATAAGAAATGCGCGGGTGTCTCGGGCACCCACCCGCCGCGAGGGTTAGCCGCGCTATATAAGACCGCCAGCCTGCAGCTGCCGCGCCGTCGGAGCAGCAGCTCGGCTCACCCGGAGCGCACGGCTCGCCGCGGCCAATCCGGCACCTTTCCCGCACCTCGCCACGCATAGCCCCGCAGCGCGTCCTCCCTGCTGCCGCCCAGCCTTTCGCAGCCCGAACTGCGCTCGGAGCCGGAGAGAGGTGCCATGCGGAGCTGGTGCGCTGTGGCCCGTGCCCTGCTTGTGGCTGGCCTCTGGCTGGCCTCAGCCGGGGGCCCCCACCTAGTTCTGTCGGACGCTGGGCCGCACGTGCACTACGGCTGGGGCGAGTCCATCCGCCTGAGGCACCTGTACACCGCCGGCCCCCACGGCCCCTCCAGCTGCTTCCTGCTCATCCGCGCCGATGGCGCGGTGGACTGCGCGCGGGGCCAGAGCGTGCACAGTGAGTGCCCGCCGGTCTCCCTCCTGCCCAGCGCCCCTTCCCTTAACTTCCTTCGACTCCTTCGGCTCTCCTCTCCCCAAAACGCCAGGTTTTGGCGCATCCTAGCTCTGCCCCCTCCCCGGGTACCCAGACAGCGAGAGGAACTGGGGAAGGGGGGTCACGGGTGCGCGAACCTTCTGTACTCCTGCGTTACCCTCCCCTGACCCCTCTTTGGCTTCCGCGTACCCCTCACTCCTGGGAACCCCAGGTATGGGCACCTCGGCGTTCCACTCCCTCTCCCCGAGACCCCAGGCGCGCGACGAGCTGGGGGAGTACGGGGAGGGGTGGGAGGGGCACGGGCTGGTGCACCGACCGAATCTACGGCCCCGCGGGTCCCGCCTGAAGCTTTTTGCTTCCCTCGAACCAGGTTTGGTGGAAATCCGGGCAGTCGCCCTTCGGAACGTGGCCATCAAGGGCGTGCAGAGCGTCCGGTACCTCTGCATGGGAGCCGACGGCAGGCTGCTCGGGCTGGTAGGTGTGACCACCGGAAGGCATGCGCTGGCGCGCGGGACACGAGCCTGTCCCCAGGTGGGGGCCTGCAGGGGAGGGTGACGCCCGGGATCGAATCCAGAGTTACCTGGCTTCCTCCGCTCTGGCGGATTAAACGACTTTTTTCTACGGAGGTAGCGGGTGGATGGAGAATGGGTGAAAGCCGCCTTTGCATTTCCAGTTGAGCCAAAGGCCGGCCCATCGGACGAGGAAATCCATTACTTGGGTCTCTCTGATATTAAACAGGAAAACCTACCTCGGGCCTTCTCAGCCTGGGCCTGTTCTTGGGTGGTCCTCGCCTCCCTTCCCCTCCCCGCGGTACTAAAAAAAAGGAAAGAGAGAGGGTAAACCCACAACTTGGATCTTTTTTTTAACGGTAAGTCTTAAAACAAGTCAGCAAAAAAAGTCACTTTTTGGAATGTAGAAAAATGTTTTAATTTTTGTCTACTAGAAAAACTTTTTTGCAGGCGCGTTAGAATAAGCCAGTGCGTTCTCATCCTCGTGTCCTGCTCACCTGTACTGCGGATGCCTTTTGGGGAGGCTGGGAGCGGGCTGGAATGGCCCGGGTACCCACGGAAGTCTCAGGGCAGGAAGTGTGTGGATGCTGGGTCTCTGGTCTCCGGGAACAAAGGCTGGGAGTTCAAAGGGAGCCCTTGCCCCTCCCGCGCCGCCGGGGTCGCACAGAGCAGGCTGTGTGAGGTCCTGGCGGGGCGCTGGGCCTCAATGCAGTCCCGCTGGGCTTGGGGCTCGGTCGGTTGGAGGAGCAGGCGTGGGAGAGACTAAGCCTGGGGGGATGCCCCGCCCCCCAGAAAAGATACAGATGCCTTGCTACCCCCCGCAGCGCGAATCTTTTTTTTTTTTTAGTGTCTCAAAATTGTTCTGTGGCCTGGCGTCCTGTTTATTCCATTTATTCCGAGCGCCTGTTTCAGGTTTTATGGTGGAGTCCTGCGTGAAAGGACAAGAATGGAGGCAAAGAAAGGAGGTGGTCAGCTGGCTGAAAGCTGACACCCAGAGCCACTCCAAATCCGCAGTGGCAACTTTTGTTATTATGACATTTACTTATGGGGGGGGGGGCTGCTGTAATCCTGAGGGTCTCCTGGGGGGGGTGGGTGTCCCCCTAAAATCCAGTTCTGCCTCTTGATCCTGTAGACATGGCTTAGCATAAAATTGAATTGCTTTTTTTTTTTTTTAACAGATTCCACATTTTCTTAGAAACTTGAAATAGTATAATTTTCTCTATGGAGAAGAGCATTGAAATACTTAATTTCTCCCAAAGGAGCAGCAGAGTCAAATAATCCACCATTTGGTTTTACTTCCCTTGTTCTTCAATTTGCATTTCCCCCTCCTGCTGTCTGGTGGCTTAATCCCGGTGCCTGGGCCACCGGCCTTATCAGGGCCTTATCAATACAGCGCTCACCCACCTGCAGTTCAGCGACCTTTGTAGGCTTGGGCAGAAATGAGATTGGGTGCCTGTTGGGGTTGTTTACTGCCCAGCCCTCCTGGCTCCCTGCCTTGGGCCGTCCTCTCTATCCAAGGGTAATGACACTAGTGGGAGACGACCTACCCACTGGCACCTCTCAATCAACTGTGAATGGTCTGGGACCAGGCACTGGTTTTCCTCCTTCCCCCCAAATTTCCGGCCACCCCTGCTGGGTGCAGGCGCTGTCCTGTGCCTGGGGGAGGGAGCTCCCTTTATCTTGATGATCCTGGCAGGCTGCCTGGAAGGCTCTCTGCACATGAATGAGGGGGGCGCTGCTGCTAATGGTTCTCACTAAAGCACGAGAGGAGAAGACTTGAGAATCCCTGTTATTTGGGTCTAAATGGGGACTAGATTCTTTAATCTGGGCCCCAGATGTGATCCTGAAAGGATAGCACTTTCGCTGTGTTTCCCAAAGTGCCAGTGGCATGCAGGGAACTTATTAATGTCAATACTTAAAAGGTGAGGGAAGCACGTGTGCATATCACACCTCGGATTTTATGGGTACTGTTGCTCAGAACAAGACTAAGTTTAAAAGTGCCGTGGGGGTGGCCGGTTTGCTCAGTTGGTTAGAGCGTGGTGCTAATACCAAGGTTGCCGGTTCATCCCCACATGGGGCACTGTGAGCTGCGCCCTCCTTAAAAAAAAAAAAAGGTCACGTGATTTTGTGAAAAATATAAAGAATCCATGTAAAAACGACATATAGATGTTGAACATGAAATATATACCTGAAGTGTTTCTAAAGTTAAAGGTTATAAAGTATAATGGTATGAATTTATATGTAAAGTATATATATATTTAGTGTATATGTTTTACTGTTAGTTTTAACATAAATGCATTATAAAGATTATAGTACAGCATAGGGAATATAGTCAATATAGTAACAGCTATGGTGTCAGGTGGGTACTAGACTTATGGGGTGCTTACTTCATAAGTTATGTGTCTAATCACTGTTGTACACCTGAAACTAATATAATGTATATCAAGTGTAATTGAACAATAAAATGAACCTTAAAAAATAAAGTGAAATGGTAAACAATCATAAATATATATTACAATGTAATATATGTTCAGTGTGTGCATTGATGTAATACATGCTTTCTATATACTTTATGTGAACATACATTATGCTAAGTATTTTTTATATATAAGTTTGTTTATAAAACATGGACCTTAAATACCTAATAACATACTTTATAACCTCTAACACACGCACACGACTTATAGTGCAGACCGAGTGGCAGTGTTTACCACACATGTCCTCCTGTGTGGGTCTCTACTTCTGGCTGTGTCACACCCGGAAAGGGGGGCGCCCACTGGTGCTCACAGGCTGTCTGTTTTCTCCGCAGACTCAGTACTCGGCCGAGGACTGTGCTTTCGAGGAGGAGATGCGACCCGACGGCTACAATGTGTACTGGTCCAAAAAGCACCAACTCCCAGTCTCCCTGAGCAGTGCCAGACAGAGGCAATTGTACAAGGATAGGGGTTTTCTGCCCCTGTCCCACTTCCTGCCCATGCTGCCCAGGAGCCCAATGGAGCCTGAAAACCTCGACGACCATTTGGAGTCTGACACGTTTTCTTCACCCCTGGAAACGGACAGCATGGACCCTTTTGGAATCGCCAACAATCTGAGGCTGGTGGAAAGTCCTAGCTTTCAGAAATAACAGGTGCTGGCCTTCCCTTGCCCCTAGGGGCCAGGATCCCAGGCCTGTCTGAGGTGCTTGCAGAGCGGGCTCTGGCCATGCTTTACAAGTAGAATCCTGGGCCTATGTGCTATTTAGCTTTAGGAAGAAACATTTAGAATTTGTACATAGACAGTTGGACATTGGCTGTGCCAGTTTCTAGGAGATAGACTTGTATGATCATGAAATTGTAAGCTCTCCACCTACCCAGGTGCTACCCCTGCTCCCTACCCCACACCCTGGTCATTGCTGGACACGTGCTGTCCCAGTTCTGCTTGAATACCTCCACTGACAGGGAACTCCCTATCTGGGAAAGTTCATATGCCACGCTGAAATTCTCTGCAGTTCTCTCCCATCATTTCTAGCAGGGGCAACCAGAAGAAAAGCCAGTCATTTTAAAACCTTCACAGGTGATCAGCTCTGAAATGGCAGGTAAATGTGAGAATTGATCCAGATCTCAGCCATTGGCCTTGCCCCAGCCCCTCCAGGACAACTAATGTGCAGGGGGAGCCCAGAGCCCCCCTCCAGCCTGGGCAAATCTTGAGAACGCCCCCCGATGGCTGGTTCTCCGCCGGGCTACCTGGCAGTGTGCCTACTTCCCTGGTCCTCTTCCAATAGCCAGCACCCTGCACACAGGCACCACTTGCCAGGCCCAGCCTGGTTCCCCTAAGGTGAACAGCCATTCTGCCACCTGCTCAGAGGGACAGGACATAAAGACAGCCAGTCCCAGCAGCCCTTCCTTGCACGCTGTGGTTTGGTTTCCAGGTAGTAGGAGTTTCTCGGGAGGGCCTTTGAGTGGAACCCTACAGACCTGCCCCCCACCCTAGTTCTTCTCCCTGTCATGTTGGGGGCTCTGGCTCCTTTTTGAACGCTATGGATATTGACCTGAAAAGAACGTACAGAAGCTGTTTCCATTTCCCGGCCCTTTGCCCCTGCACCACGTCATTCTGTGCGAGGGGACTGGACAGCTTCCCGGAACCTTTCATTCAGAAGCCAGAAAAAGGAAGGTTTGAAGCCAGTCTTACCGGTAACAGGTGAAAGCAGCGGGGCATTGAGTTTCCCCAGCACTTAGTTTCCAACGTGGTATTTATGACTAATTTATTTTGTTTGATACGCACATCTCTTTATTTTCCTACTTTATTTATACCCCCAAGGTGTATTTATGTGTGTACCTGAGTTTGGTTTTCTACATTAAAGCTGAATTTGTATCAAACAGTGCATTCTGTTCTCCAGCTAGAGTATTGGAGGCAGGGGGAAGGGGAAGAAGGAGATGGCAGCTCGGGGCACAGGAGCCCCTCCCAGTGTGTTTGCTGATACTTTTCCTGAAGCTTCTGATGGTTGCCATACCCCTCCCCGCGGAGACTCAGATGGTTTAATAAATGCCGGCTAGAGGAGAAGGGTGGTGAGGGCCCAGGTGCCCTCCTTGCCTGGGCCCTGGCTTCCTCAGACCACCTCTGCTAGGAGGCCAAGTGGTTAGGATGGCATCTGTATCAGGAGCGTTGCCAGCTGCAGAAAACAAACCCCAATAACAGTGGCCTAACTTGGGGTGTCTAGATTGACATTTGGGGCCACGTGATTCTTTGTTGGGGGCAGGTGTCCTGAATTCGAGAATGATGAGCATTACTGTCCTCTACTCACTAGAAGCTGGTAGCACCCCCTCATTGCAACAACCAACAATGTCTCCAGAAGTTGCTGCATGTCCTTGGGGGGCAAAATCACCCCCGATTGGTAGTGTGTTTAACATGACGGTGTGTGGGGCTGTTCTCCGTGATTCTCTTGGTGTCTTCTGTCCTTTCCTTGGGGTCTCACGTGGCTGCTGAGCCTCCACTTTGCTCACGTCCACGAAAAGAATCAGTGCCGCGTTGACCTCTGGAAAGCGAGACTTCCTTAGGACCTGCCAACAGCTTCTGGTTACAGGATTGGTCACAGGGCCGCCCCAACTCAGGACAGGCTGGGAAAGCAAGTGTTAATTAGGGGGTCTGTTAGTAAGGAAGAAGGGGGGTAGGGGTCGATATGGGGGTGACCAGAGGACCAACATCCTACATGTGAGTGCAAGCACAGACATGACTACAGGGGCCGCGGGACGAGATCTCTGGTGCTGACTTGGTTCCTAGTTGCAGTGGCTGCATTGAATGTACGTGAGATTCAAGAACAACCCAGGCACACTGGACTGTCAGTTCTCTGGTTTGGATATGGTTCCACAGTTACTTAAGGCGTAACCAGTGGGGGAAGCCGGGCCCAGGAGACCCAGGACCTCTGAACTCTGCGGCCTCCTGTGAACCAGTGATTACTCCAAAATAAAAAGTAGGAAGAAAAAAAACCCAAACCCCCACACTGTTCTCTGATAGCCTGAAAACCACAAAGTCACCTCCTCCCCGTCCAGGCCACCTCTGTGGTGTGGCTGAGTGTGGCGGCTGGGCCACAGGCTGCCTGGGGGACTCACCAGGGCTTGCACTGACTGGCTGTTCCTTCGGGAGCACCCATCGACCTACCTGAGCCTCAGTGTTCTGCTCTGTCTGAGGGATGAGGACGGCACGAGAACAGTGCCAGCTCACTCATTCACCATGGAGCCCACCGGTGCTCACATCGCCCTGTTACGATGACATCACTTACAGTCTATGAAGGCCGTTTTATGAGGTGCCTCCCGCCCCACAGCAAGGGGTCCCCACTCTCTAAACCTGCTTTCCAGCTGAGGACACACCCAGAGTGTCCAGGTTGACCCGCCCCCCGCCCACCATTTGCCCATTATGATGCCCCTCCCTCTAATGCCCCACCAGGTGACAATACTAATTTGAGACCTGGATGGGCGGGGCTGCATGATGAACGCTGAAACAGCATCCTCACCCCTCTTTTCATGGATGAGGGAGTGGAGGACCAGAGAGGAGCAGGCACAGCCCGGAGGCAGCGTGGTGGAAGGGCTGTGGGGTCAGGCTGACCCAGCCATGAATCCCTGGCCTGTTAACCTGCTGTGTCACCTTGAGTAAGTCGTGCCACCTCTCTGAGCCTGCACCCTCGTGTGGATGGTGCCATTAACAATGTCTGCACTGCAAGACTATTGGGAGAACCGAAGGGAATTATGTCTGCAAGAAGCCTGGCCCAGAGTGGGCTGCCAGCCAACAACAGCCCCCACCAAGCCTAGAACCCATAGCACTAAACCATTATCCCCACTGGTTCTCAAATTTGGCTGCACATTGGAATCATGGAGAGGAAACCTGACAGCTAGGCCTCACGCCAGAGATCCTGTTTAATTGGAATGGGTTTGGCCTGGCCCACAGGGTTTTATAGAGCTCCCCGGTGGTCCAAGTGTGCAGCCCAAGAATCCACGGGAAAACAATTTACATTCGATTCTTTGTGCTCTGGAGACAAACGCTTCAGGGGAAAATGAAGCACCTCCCTCCCTGGAGTGAGTCTCCCCCTACAGCACAGTATGAGGAAATGCACAACTTTCCTAACTAATTCATACTAAAGTGTTGACAGTTAATGTGTGCTGTCTGGGCCACATTTCCACTTGACCTGGCAGCCAAAAAGTGGAGATGGCTGTCCCTGTGGCTGATGTGGGCACTCTGGCAGGAGATAGGGAAGATTCCTTTTTGAGACTGAATCTCAGCCCCGACCACACTGCCCTGCCTTTGCTCATCTTCGGAAGGGGGTCTTGTATCTCCCTTCCCTGCCCTGCTGGATAGTGTGGTCAAGTGTAGCAAATACAGCAAGCCCAGTTACATTTGAACTTCAGACAGGCAACACATTTTTGAGGATAAGTATATACCATGAAACATTTGAGACATACTTATACTGAGAAACTATTCATTGTTCATCTGAAATTCAAATTAAGCTGGTTGTCCAGCAGTTTATCTGGCAGCCCTAGTTTTAGAGTCACACCCCTGACAAGAGGTTAACTAATGAGGGAGGACTAGGGACACAAAGGGACTCAGTTGGACAAGCCTGTCCAGTGTGAGTGCCCGGAGCAGAATTCAAAAGATCCCAGGGGCAGGGCGGCCTGGAGAATCCTTTTTCCTTTGGGTTGTTTCCCCACCTGTGAAGTGAGAATGCCTTCCTGAAAAGGCCAGGTGGTGCCAGGCTTCAGGCATGCTGGGTCTGGGGCTCTGACGGCCTTGGGTATCAGTATATCCTTCTCTCAGTTTTTAGGCATCTTCTCCCTCCTGATGACAAGATGGCCCCCAGCAGCTCCAGGCTTCTCGTCTATCCTCCTGCGGCCTCAGGAGGGAGTGCAGACAGTTCTCTCCTACCAATGGCTCCAGCAAGAGTCCTAGAATTAGGTCTGGAGAGCCCTTATCATGTCCCACGGTCATTCCCCATCAGATCTCCCCAGCCGCAGCCCAGGATGCCCTGGGTCACCTCCTCCAATCCTGGGAAGTCAGCTCGGGAAGCTCAGGGACTGGGCTTCATACAGTGGTACCACCCTGGTCCCAAGAACCACACCATTCCCTGCCCGGCCCTCTCCTCTCCCCAGTAGGATCTTTAGTCCCCTCTGACTGGAATCTCTTCCCCAAAATTTGCTCAGCTTGCTACCTCACTTTAATCTAGTCCTCCCCGACCATATCCACAAAACTAGCCTTCCCCGTCCTGCACAGGACGCCAGCCCAAAGAGGGACGAGCTCTCGGCACTATGGCCTGTCTGAGGCCATGCTTTCCCTATTACCAACGATGCTCTAGAAACACATCCTTGAACACACCTCTTTGTGCATTTTTTTCTAGCATGCTGCATTGGTTTCCTAGAGCTCATATCAAACTTCCAGAGATTGGGTGGCTTAAAACAAGAGAAACTGATTCTCTCATGGTTCTGGAGACCAGAAGTCTGAAATCAAGGTGGCACCGGGCTGTGCTCCCTCTGCAGTCTCCAGGGGAGGGTCCTGCCTGCCTCTTCCAGCTTCTGGGGATCCTGGGCTGGTGGCCACGTCACCCCAGTCTCTGCCTCCGTCTTCACATGGCCTTTTCTCCTGTGTCTCTCCTCTTCTGTGTTATAACATTTGTCACTGGATTTCCGGCCCATGGGTAATGCAGGATGATCTCATCTCAAGATCCTTATATCCACAAAGACACTTCCCAACAAAGGACAAAGGTTCTGTCTGGGGATTGAGATTTGGACATACCTTTTGGGGGCCATCATTTAACTCACTACAGAGGGAAGACATGAGTGGAATGGTTATGGTAAATGGTATGCACATTTAAAATCTTTCCAGAGTCTCCTGGGCTGCACTCTCAATTTATCCAGGGGCAAGTTTAACCCATACTTGTGTACAAAACTCAGTGTACTTTAGGAAAGACTGAGAACAGAGGGTGATGGCTCCAGACCCAGAGGTGCACTGGCCCACTGACACCAGCCCAGGCTGGGAGCCCCTGCCTCAGGGAGCCCTGCTTTCCCCCTACTAGAAGGCTGGTGCGGTCCTCACAGGACATGGGGGAGGCCCCAGGCAGGCTGAGGGTTGGTGGGGGGTACCACCTTCCTGTGAGTTGTTCTGCCCTGGACCCCTATGCAGCCCTGAATGAGGAGTCTGAGAGCTTGGGGGACAGCAGACCTAAGCAGTCTGGGGACAAAGCTGCCAAGCCTGAGTGCTCTCCCTCTGGCCCCGGGGGCGGGGCTCCATAATCCTGCTTCTCCCGTCGGGACTGGGTAACCTGCCAGCGGCCCACATTTCGTTCTCGCCACGTGTGTTATCTGAGGGCTGCGAGCTAAGGAGCCGGTAGCAAACCCCCTCCTTCCCCCCACCCCCAGCCTCAGTGAATAATACTGGTGAAATCCATCTCCAAAGCATGTTTTTAAGAATTACAAGTGATAACGGAAGAAAGGGGTCTGACATACAATGGGTCCTTATCATCATTATTATGGCCCGAGTGGGGAAATGGAGGTTCGGGAGAAGAATGTGCTACCACCCACAGAAGAGCAGCAAGAGTGGGTGACCGAGCCCTGGCTGCTGGGCTGCGGCGGCCGACTGGGGCGGCAGCCGGGCCGAAGCGCAATGGCGCCCCCAGGTGGCGGGTGCGCGAGTGGTCCCGCGCGGGCTGGCGGCGGCTTTGGGCGCGGTCCCAGCGCCGCGCCTGGGCCCACGCCGGCTCCTGGCTCCGCGGAGGCGGCGGGACCGCAGCCCCCCAGCCCCCCAGCCCCACCCGCGCTGGCTCATCTGGGGGGTCTGCCGGCCCACCCGCACGCTTTGGCAGACGAGCCCCCCAGGAGGCGAAAGAACTTCGGATATCGGACTCTGGGGAGTGCGAAGGGAGAGCAAGGCTCCATCCCTCCTCAACCCGACATTAAAAATGTATCCGGAATTTACTGCATTTATAATATTTTTTATCTGTATTCTATGCCCCGTTGTCGGGTACTCATCCTCTTATCAACGCTGCGAGGTGGGTACCAGCACTCCTCCCATTTCACAAATGGGCAGACCGAGCCCCCGGGAGAGGATTTCACAAACGCGCACTTGGTGAGCCCGCATCTCATATGCCGAGGAAGCCGGCGTGCTGGACCAGCACCACCCACCGACCAGAGCTGAAAAGGAAATGCAAAGCTGTTAAGGGTACTGCCTACCCTTTATTGCCTCGGACCACACACGGGGTACAGCCCCGGAGCAGAAGGAGCCCCAGCCCTGCCTTCCGGATGTCGCCCTCCAGTTGGGGAGGGGGCTATTCAGGGCAGGAGGAGGGAGTGGCAAAGCCAGCTCCACTGGGCTCTGGGCTCAGGGGAAGGAGCCCAGCAGGAATCTCTGCTCCACGAATGGGAAAGGAGGGAGCTCCCCTAGGCGGTGGTTGAGGGGGCGGGGGAATGGGGGTCTGCCGGGAGCGGGGAGGGGAAGCCCATCCAGGGGTGGGGCCAGAGGAGGCCACAGCCCTGGGAAGGCAGACACTGGAGGCCCAGAGATGAGGGCCCCTCTGAAGAATGGAAGGGGTGTCCCCCACGTGGGGACCCTATGAAGCCTCGGCAAGGGCGGTCATGAGTTCTACACTCGTTCCTTTCCCCCCAGAGAAAGGGACAACATGTGGGGAAGGAGCAGGCCTGGGTAGTGCCTTCACTCCCTCTCTGAGCGAAGACCAGACAATTGCTATGGAGGAAGACCAAGCAGGCCTGGACCAGTCATTGCCTGCTCTGTGGTCCCACTGCCTCAACTACAGACGAAGGGAAACGCACCCAGCTCTGGCTCCTGCTTTTGGTAAAAGGACTTTGAGCCCTGGAAAGAAAACCCTTTTCCTGGCCACCCTCTGTATGGTGACTTCGGACTGTGGGCACACACCTCCGCAAACAGCCATGCTGGCTTCTCACCCCTTGTCCCTCCCAAGGCCCAGGGGGCTCTACTCAGCCACCTGCGTTCTTTCACATTATTCATTCTACCGCTCCCTGGGCTTCAGCTCTGGGCTAGCCAGACCCTGTGCCACGTAAGCGCTGTAGTTTTGATGTCTGCTGATATTCAAACGGTCATGTTTTCTCTTAACCTTTATTTAATTTGAAAACCCTAGTTTTGGAGAAACAGCTGTCTGACTCATACTTAACTCTGTTTCGCCACCTTTTCTGCTTCCTGCAGTTGGACACAATGGCTCTGTCCCTGTGGATCCCAGAGCAGTCAGGAAGATGAGTCACTAGTGGTTGCTGAGGGGCTGGGGTCACACGGTGAGGCCCAAATCTCAGAGCTTGTCCCAGAGGCCATTGGCCTCTACCACTTAGCTCACTGCCCCCATCCCCTGCCTTGCGGCTGGGCAGGGTGGAGGCTGACCTCTGCTGGCCAGTGCCAGTCTGCAGGCTGGTGATTAGACCAGGCCCCGACCATCACCCCAGGTCTCCTGTGCACTGGCTGCTGGGAGCTCCTGGGGAGGCATGTAGAAAATGGCCCTTCCAGGCAGGCTCCCAAAGCGCCTCGTTTGGGGAAGAAGGAGAGAGGAAAATCCAATGGAAAGGCTGCCAGGGACGTAACTCAGATTCTCCGACTCCCTGCCCCAGGGGTTTAAACTGGGATTTAAAGCCTGAAAAATGTCTCTTTCCTCAATTGTGTTTTCATTATGTATAATAAATATATAATGAGAGAAAGGTTTGTTTTCAGGGAGTTGTCATTTAATGACGTCCTTTAAAGACTTTGAAATTGCTTTTTCTTCTTTCTGATTACGAAAGGCATCTTTGCTTCACGATAAAAAATATCAAACACAGAAACTTATCAAGGAGAAAATAAAGATTGCTCATGATCTCATTAATCCCATTACCCGGCCACCCTCATCTCACCCCTGCCAGACGCCAGACGGGGCTCTCTAATTCTGTAGGATAAAGAGAGAGTCTGCAATAGGATAAGGACCCTATACTTGCAGATTATTTTTAAACATGTGCCAAAACCTGTTGATATGCTGGCAGGTTTCTTCTCTAATCACAAGCGGAAAAAATGCTACATTTTGTTTTTAAATTGCCCTTTTTTGTCCTAATAAGATGAATGTGTTCCTAGGTTAACAGCTCTAGTTCTCCTTGTCAGGTTTGATTTGGTTAGTTTTGGAGGCTGCCTGCTATTTTGCTGCAGATACATTAAATTAAAAAAAAAAATCAATTCCAATAAGCAAACACTTTTTAATAAACTTTGATGAATTTTGTTTTTCACTTTAGTTGTAGCGACCTGGTTCTCCTTGAATTTGACCAAGAAAATGTGAAACATGTCTATTTTTTTTAAAAAAAGGCATTTCTGAGATACTCTTTTTATTTTTAAAATGAATTTTTTGGGGGGAAGATTGGGGAACAGTGTGTTTTTCCAGGGCCCATCAGCTCCAAGTCGTTGTCCTTCAATCTAGTTGTGGAGGGTACAGCTCAGCTCCAAGTCGAGTCACCGTTTTCAATCTTTAGTTGTAGGGGGTGCAGCCCACCATCCCATGTGGGAATTGAACCTGCAACCTTGTTGAGAGCTGGTGCTCTAACCAACTGAGACATCCGGCTGTCCCTCTGGAATCTCAGTGGCAGCTTGTTGTCTTCACTCTAGTTATGGAGGGCTCAGCTCACTGGCCCATGTGGGAATCCAACCAGCAACTTGTTCAGAGCTCGCGCTCTAACCAACTGCGCCATCCGGCCACCACGAAACGTGTATTTTCAAAACAGTGTTTTATTTCTTAACATAGTAAAACCCTGGAAGGTGACTATATCTTCCCCTTTATACCTTTTGTGATAAATTAAATGTTTAGTAATAGTGTTTTGAAACTACTGGAATATATACAATCAAGGCAGCTTTCAGAGAAACTAAAAATTGAAGCATAGAAAGCTCTGTAGTATCTTTCAAAACCCTGTTAGATAGTTTTCATTGAATCCATACAAATTTATTATTTCTGATTCCATTTATTTAAGTGGAGAAATTTCAGTGTATAGGATATACACCAGCAAAAATCACAACTCTTTTCTTGAAAATTGACATAACAAGGAAAGATATCAATTCAGTTTTTTGCTACGTACTTTTTATGAGTTTAGTTGCTAAAATGACACCAAATTTGAAACGTATGTAAGGATTTTGAAATAAACATTTGCACTTTAAATCTCCACCTTTTCTATGTTCAAGGCCCTATTTTTAAAATCTGGTCTTTATTTGAAAATGAAGCAATTTGTGAGTACAATATCGAAAAATCCAAGATAACGTAATCAGGCTTTTTCATCGTTTAGATTAAGACAATCTGGGTTCAAATTAGTACTTAAGGAACTCAACCAAGGAACCAATGGAGTGGAGTGGGGGGAGTCTCTTCAAAGTTTTATTTTCAAAGTAATAGTTTGAATCAATAGTGTTGATTTTTGTAAATCTTTCAAAGTTTGCACAATTTTAAAAAATTTGAAATTAAAGACTTGTGTACATTTGTACAAGTTTTTATGTCCATAAGTTTTATCCCATAATTGGTCTTTTTTTTTTTCCTCACATATCTGTTTTCCTATGCCCAAAGGAAATGCAGTATAAAATATACAAAATGCACAATAAAATATTTTCTTGTCTTTTCTTTCAGCTGATAAAATTTATGATAAAAAATGTAATATATATAGTCACTGTTTTTACATATATATATATAAAAGAAGAGTTCCCTTATTTGGGACATGTTTGTAATATAATATTAAGTGAGCAGGGGGAAGGACATAAAATTTTACATATATTAAGATTATTTTCATGTGAAAATTCAAAAGAAAATAATGTAACAAAATTAGCTAAAATTAATTGGTGGCTGGAGTAGTGAGAAAGCAAATTTGTTTGCTTGTTTGTTTTGCTCTTTTTCCAACATTCCAAATGTTTTGTGTTTTGGTTTGCTTATGAAAAAAAATAAACTAAAAAGGAAAAGACATTTTAAGAACACAATAATACACAATCTGTTTAATTTCACCTTCCAGAAATGTTTTTTATTGGGCTTTTTATGCTGACCCGAGAAACTCATGTTCACCGTGCACACATGGAATATTCAGAAAAATGTAAAAGAGAAAAGTTTAAATTCCTGTAATTTTAAAATCTAGGTATAGTCACCGTTAACATGGTGTACTTAACTTTCATTCTTTTTAAAAGCATAATTGTTTAGTGTCATTGGAACTGGAGTACAGGTAGAGTTTTGTTTGTTTGTTTTTCATTCTCTAAACATCAGCAGCATTTTCATTTTCCATGACGTTCCTTTTGTTTCAAACATTATTTTTGGCCGTTGCTGACAAGTGTTTGGTGTGAGAATCCTACCATATAGATGTCACCGTTTCTCCATTTTGTCACTGTACGCTGCTTTCTCCTTCTGGCTTTTCCAGATCACACTGCATTGAACATCATTGTACAAACAAGTATCACTTTTCTCTGCTTATTTTTCAGAGACGAAGTCTTCGAAGTGAAATTACTAGGTCAAAATTGAAAACCATTAAAAATACTCCTCCTGTCTTTCTACATTACCTGACTAAAAGGTAGTTTTAATTTATGCATCTGTGGGCAATGACAGTATCTTACCATTCTAAAAACATTTTCTTTTTAACTATTTTAAAAGGTAAAAACTGTCTCTCATTGTTCTTTCACTTAGTACTCCTATGATTACAAGTAAGGCTGTCTTTTTCTTTTGCCAGCCAGGCTTGATCTCTTCTGGGAATTATGTATTCAAATCCTGGCCCATTTTTTTCCTATTTCAATTAAGTTCTTTATAAACCAGAAATAATATTCCTTTGGTTATAATACTTATGATGAATGAATACCCAGGTTGTTATTTGGTTTTTAATTTTATTACTGCAGTTGGTATGTACAAGTGTGTATTTTCATGTAGTAAAATACACAGGTTTTCCCTTTGTGATTCCCTCCATGGCTTTTCATGTATTAAAAATGCTTTCCCATACTCACCAGAATTATCAAATGTTCTTAAAAATAATATATATATATAGATATATATATATATCTTTAAATCATCTGGAACTATTTTAATGAATGGTATGAGATATAAATGGAACTCGACTTTCCCCAAAAGCCAATTTTTCCATTATAGTGACTGATTAAAATATCCTTCCCCCATTAATTTGTGGTTCTTTTTATTGTGTGAGATTTTACGTGTACTAGAATCCCCTTCCAGGCCATTCTACTATATTTCATTCATCTGTCTCTTCTTGAACCAACATATCACAATATTTTAATTGAAACTTTATCATTTCATATCTGGTATGGTAAGTTCTCCGTATCATTTGTTTTCAAAAACATCTTAGTTATTCGTATTCATCCAGATGAAATATAGAATTTTGACACATTTCCCCCAGATCCCATAGAATTTTGTTCCTATCCAGGGTCATTCCTCGCCTGCAGTTTTCTTCACATGGATTCTGCTCAAATCTTCTTATTCGTAGGCAATTTATTGTGACTATGGGAAAGAGGATTTCCCCAATCCTCCCTGCTCAAGCTACGACTAATTATTGTCAGAATAACAGAAAGCAAGTGCTTTTTTTTTTTTTTTTTTTTTGCTGAACTCTGTCCAGTTCCGAGAATGTCTTCATTTTTTTCAGTTGTATTTTAAGGAGACTGCTTCTGCTACTTCAAGTCTATGTTCCATTGTCACTGAGCTAGAGGCACCTTTTTAAAAGTGTTCGCTCAGTGTCTCTCATGGAAAGGACACATGGGAGAACCAGGGCGAGGTAGTACTTAAACAAAAGGGGGGCAGGCCTCCTGCTGGAGTGGGGGCGCCGGTTGCTCTTAATTACAAACCCTCTGTACTATCGGATTCTTGACTTTGCAGAGTTATCACCCTGCTTTTGCTTTAACAACAAACAGCAAGACACACACAGACACACACAGACACACACACACTTTTATTTCAGGCTTTCAAATAACTCTTAAGATTTCAAGAGGGGGTGCCAACGTTTATTGCTGCCATTCGCGGGCGAGTGTGAAGGCGGCGAGGCTGCTTCCCTGTCACCTGCTGCAGGTGCCGATTCTCGAGGGTCCGGTCGGCTCGCGTTCCCTGAACCAAGGCCCGCAGCCCCCGGGTCACCGTTAACGTGGACTTGGTGGCATTTTAGGCTGCGGTCGGGAGTCTCACGTGGTCCTAGAAGGTGGCCCTGGGCTGTGGGTCGGGGTCAGCGAGCGCGGGGCGACGGGCCCCCTCCTCTGTGTCCTGTCGCCACCCCAGGAATTGCCCTTCCTGGCCGTTTTCCACCCCAGCTCCCACGGCAGCCTCCTGGCCCCTCCTGGCCCCGAGGCATTGGTTCTTGGATAGCTTTTCCAGTTTCTTCCCTGGTTCTTTCGGAGCCGCTTTTGGCAATTCGGTGCCATGTGCTCGGTTGTGTAACACTGAAAGCATGGGTCACGCCCCCTCTCCGCTGCCAGGTGGACGCTCAGGGTGGGAACCCCCCGGCCTCTGGAGGGAGCCCAGGCGGGAGGGCGGGGGGCGGGGGGCGGGGCTGCGTCCCCGCTCGGCCCCGCCCGGCCCCGCCCCGCCCCGCCAGGCCCCGCCCCCGCGCACGCGCTTCCACCCCGCGCCGGCGCCTGCTGGACCCTGCCGCGCGCCGTCCTTACCCGGCCTGCCCCGCGCCGCCGCCGCCGCCGCCGCCGGAAGTGAGTTTCGCCTCTTCGGAAGCGGGTGGTGAGCTCGAGCCTGGCGGGTGGCGGAGCTCCGGGCCGAAGGCGGGCCGCCCTGCCGCCATGGCCGGGGATCGGGACCTGTTCGACGCCATCGTGATGGCGGATGACAGGTGAGTGGGCAGCCTCAGCTGGGACCGGCCCCCGCCCGCTGGCTGCGCGGCCGCGGGCTGCCTTCCGCCGGGGACGCCCCGTCTTCGCGCGCGACAGACCTTCGCCGTCTGTGCCGACCTGGGGGCGGTCCGCCCCGCGCGCCCGCGGGATGTGACGGCCCCGCGCGGGTTGCACGGCGTTTGAAGCCGGCGGCCGCGTCCTGCGGACCCTCCGGACTCGGCGTGGAGGCCCCCGGGCTGCACGCGAGGGCCCCGGGGTTTGCAGCGCAGGTTCTCGGGCCTCGGGTCCGGCTCGCGGAACAGCTTCCAGGTTCCCCGCGTGTTTCGCGTGTCCCTCCGGGCGGGGTCCCGGGTAGCTCGGCCCGCTCGTTGGGGACGAGGCTTCACGACGCACGGCGCCGGGGGGCTGCGGGCGGGCGGGGGGGGCGGCCCGGCTGTTCCCGCTTCGGGCCTCCGCTCGTGGGGCCTCGGCTCGTGGGGCCTCGGCTCGTGGGGCCTCCGCTCGTGGGGCCCCCGCTCGTGGGGCCTCGGCTCGTGGGGCCTCGGCTCGTGGGGCCTCCGCTCGTGGGGCCTCCGCTCGTGGGGCCTCCGCTCGTGGGGCCCCGGCTCGTGGGGCCTCCGCTCGTGGGGCCCCCGCTCGTGGGGCCCCCGCTCGTGGGGCCTCCGCTCGTCGGGCCTCGGCTCGTCGGGCCTCCGCTCGTGGGGCCCCCGCTCGTCGGGCCCCCGCTCGTGGGGCCTCCGCTGGTCGGGCCCCCGCTCGTGGGGCCCCCGCTCGTCGGGCCTCGGCTCGTGGGGCCTCCGCTCGTGGGGCCCCCGCTCGTCGGGCCCCGGCTCGTGGGGCCTCCGCTCGTGGGGCCCCCGCTCGTGGGGCCTCCGCTCGTCGGGCCTCGGCTCGTGGGGCCTCCGCTCGTGGGGCCTCCGCTCGTCGGGCCCCCGCTCGTGGGGCCTCCGCTCGTGGGGCCTCCGCTCGTGGGGCCTCGGCTCGTGGGGCCTCCGCTCGTCGGGCCTCGGCTCGTGGGGCCTCCGCTCGTGGGGCCTCCGCTCGTGGGGCCCCGGCTCGTCGGGCCTCCGCTCGTGGGGCCTCCGCTCGTCGGGCCTCCGCTCGTGGGGCCTCCGCTCGTCGGGCCTCCGCTCGTGGGGCCTCGGCTCGTCGGGCCTCCGCTCGTGGGGCCCCCGCTCGTGGGGCCCCCGCTCGTGGGGCCTCGGCTCGTCGGGTCTCGGCTCGTCGGGCCTCCGCTCGTGGGGCCTCCGCTCGTCGGGCCTCGGCTCGTGGGGCCCCCGCTCGTGGGGCCCCCGCTCGTCGGGCCCCCGCTCGTGGGGCCCCCGCTCGTGGGGCCTCCGCTCGTCGGGCCTCGGCTCGTGGGGCCTCCGCTCGTGGGGCCCCCGCTCGTCGGGCCCCCGCTCGTGGGGCCTCCGCTCGTGGGGCCTCCGCTCGTGGGGCCTCGGCTCGTGGGGCCTCCGCTCGTCGGGCCTCCGCTCGTCGGGCCTCCGCTCGTGGGGCCTCCGCTCGTGGGGCCTCCGCTCGTGGGGCCTCGGCTCGTCGGGCCTCCGCTCGTGGGGCCCCCGCTCGTGGGGCCCCCGCTCGTGGGGCCCCCGCTCGTGGGGCCTCCGCTCGTCGGGCCTCCGCTCGTGGGGCCCCGGCTCGTCGGGCCGTGCGGGGGGCCGTGCGGGGGGACGGCCCGCCCGGGAAGGGGACCCGCCGTCCTCGTCCTGGGCCCACGCTCGCCGCTCTCGGCCCAGGTTCCGCGGGGAAGGCTACCGGGAAGGCTACGAGGAAGGCAGCACGTTGGGCATCGTTGAGGGCCGACGCCACGGCGCGGTACACGGAGCCAAGATCGGCTCCGAGGTGAGTGGGGACCCCGCGCCCCAACGCGTCCTTTTCACGGGCTGTTTACAACTTACTGTGATGGTCGGTGCGAGGGAGCCGGGCCCTCAGGCCGCAGGCCAGGTACAGCGTTGGCGGGGAAATGGGCTCAGTGCGGAACGGGGTGGATACTGACGTGGGGGGGTCGGAGGAGGACAAAACCCCCCCTCAGTCACCGCACTTACCCGGGGCGGTCGTGCTGCTGCCTCGGCTCTTAATGTTCCGTTTTCATTTACGCCCCAATTCCCGAACATCTGTAATTTGCCTTCCCTGCTGCCCCTTGCCCCAGAGTGGCCCCCACGGACGGCCGGCCCTAAGCGGAAAGGCGGAGGCGCTCGTGACTGTGTTAGGCGTCTGTTGCTGCAGAATGAACGGCCGCGAAGCGTGTGGGCCGAAGACAGCACACGCTTGTTATCTCCTGGCTCCTGCCGCTCAGGAGTCTGCGAGCAGCTGAGCTGGCTGGTCGGGGCTCAGGGTCTCCCGGTGACGGAGTCGAGGTCAGCGGGGGCCGCAGGCATGTGACTGGGGCTGGAAGCGCCACTTGTGAGGTGCCCACACAGCTCTTGTTCTCGCCTTGGACCTCTGCACGGGGCTGCTTCACTGCCCTGGTGACACTGGAGCCGGTGAGGAAGGCAGAAGTGACCTTGTGTGTGGTGCTTAGCCTCAGAGGTCATGTGCTCCGTCTTCCTGCCTTCTGTGGCCACACTGTCCACCCTGGTACCATCAGGGGCTGCCCAGGACATGGCCCGCGGGACCCCGTGGAGGCTGGCTGCCCCACTGACGACTTCACCTAATTTCTGCTGCCTGATGCTCCACACGCACTTCTACAACAGCAACAGGAGACCCCACCGCCCTCCTCCGCACCTATCGTTTTGAGAGTAGGGTAATTAGACCAAGGGCAGCCAGTGGCTTATTAATTTCTAGCTTAAATGTTTTTTAAATTTACAGATCGGGTGCTACCAAGGTTTTGCTTTTGCTTGGAGGTGTCTCCTGCACGGCCGGGCCACTGAGAAGGACAGGTAAAGTTTGAGACTTCTTTTTTTTCTCCCGTGCGTGGACCAGGAGTTCTGGTTCCATTAGCTTGCTGTGACCTTGAGCAGTTAATGTCTCAGTGTCCTCATCTGGAAAATGGAGAAAATAATCACACCAAACCTGAATGTTGTTAAGAGAGTCACAGGAAATAGTACAGTCGTCCCCCTTATCTGCGGTTTCAGTCAACCAGGGTCTGAAACTATTACATGGAAAATTCCAGACATAAACAGTTCACGAGTGTTCAATTTGGCACCATTGTGAACAGCGTGAGGAAGTCTCGCGCGGACCTGCTCCTGTGTGCCCAGGACACGCCTCTCCCCGTGCCCAGCGTCTCCACGCCACAGACTCTCCCGCCCGCTAGTGGCTGCTTCGGGGACCAGCTCAGAATTGCAGGGCTGTGTTCACGTCACCCTCATGTCACTTAATGGCCACAAAGCGCAGGAGTCGTGATGTCGGCCACTTGGACATGCTGGAGAGAAGCCATAAAGTGCTTCCTTTAAAACAGTGTGTAAGGATTTGGTGCTGTCCATGGGGTCTTAGAATGTACCCCTGCAGATAAGGGGGCCTGTAACCAGGGAGTGCCAGGCATGTTTTCAGTGTTGGATGAACACCGGTCGTTACTACTTCGCGAGTTCTCAGGTCCCCCTGGCTTTCTCCTGGTGCCATTAGAGCACCAGGTGGCTTTTAGGTCGACTGTCGTTAGTAATGGTGAAATTGATGATATCGTCTCCTCCATCTTTCCTCTAAACTTCTCATAAGCAGAGTACAACAGTCTTGGTATGATAGGGCTCAGAAATGGTGCCCTTGTTGTCACCAGGTTTTTAAAAGTGTAGCTAACTAGGTCTGTTAACGAGGTAACACATTTCATGTGTTCAGCACGTGTCTGGTTCTTAGCAGCACTGGGTACGTATGAGCCGTTGGAGCATTTTTAACCTATTCTTACACACTGTGCTGCTTACGAAGGCGCCATGGCCCTGTCACGTCTGTGCTCATTCCGAAGCCGGGAACGTGCCCTGAAGTAGAAGGAGCACGTGGCCTGGCCGTTCTGCCCTCCTGCTCATGGGAACCGACTCAGCCTCGCTGGTGCTGTGTCCTCGCCTGGTGGCTTTGCTTAGCCTGGGAGGGGCGCAAGGAGAGTGGGCAACAGAGCAGGGAAGGTGGCATTCCCCTGTCGAGTGACTCGTTGCCTTCATGAAATAGCTAGGCTTTCTAGAATTTACCCCCCTCCCCCTTCAGATACAGGACCAGGATGCCTGCCGCTGAGTGTGGGTGATTCTGAGGTTGCCTGTCTCTGACTTGTCCGTGTCACTGGGCCACTCCATTTGCGTGAGTCCTTGGGAGGTGACTGAGGTGTATCTCTTTGCGGGGAATGTCCTCTGAGGACTCAGCGAGGGTGCAGGATGGCCGGTGGTCGGTTAGAATAGTGGCTGGCAGCCTGTGTGTGACGCCACTGGATGGCAGTGGAAGCTGAGCTTGGCGCTCCACCCCGCCACACAAAGGACCAGGAGAAACACCTCTTGGAGTTCTCCCTGTCCCCCCTCTCCCGCCGGCACTGTGTGCGAGGGGTCCCACATCCAGGGGCTGCCACCCCTTGCCCAGAGCAGGGGTTCCCTAACTCCTTAAAGCCGTGCCTCCAGTCTGTCGGAGTAGGAGCCCCGGTGGTTGGCTCGGCAGGTGGAAGTCCCCCCAACCTGGGTGCTCACTCCCCTGCACCCACCACCCACCAGCAATGCCTGAGGCGCTCTTTGAGCCTGAAAGCCTTTACCTTGGAGCCATGGTTCGCAGACTACGTTTTATAAGTCAGTGCAATTAAAAAAAAATGTTAGAAGGCTGATAAAGGATCTTCTGCTTCATGTTCCAAGTAAGGACCTGCCATCTGCATCATTGCTCAGTAAAATTGGGCTTTGACCCCGCAGACCACAGAGAGCAGTAGCTAAGACCTTAGGGTGCTTTGCAGCTGGGACGTGGCTTTTCCAGAAACTCTGGGGTGCTTCTTGTCCCTTTGAGCAGCTGGCTAGAGCCTCATGCAGCTCGGCCTTTGGCCAGGGCTGAAGTTGGGCACTCTGCCTACGTCATTTTTGTTACATCAGCCGTGAGTGGTTCACTCCCTCCTGACATGCACTGGCTTTGCTGGGTGTGTTTGGAGTGGCTTCACCGGCCAGAGAAGGATAAGTCACTACTTGCAAAGTTGAAAATGGGTGGTGTTCTCGTATGGTGTTAGAATACAGCCCTTTCCCATCTGTTGGCATCTGCCTGCCATCTCCCTGGAGACCGAGTGCTTTGTTGCCTTAGGTAACTTGCTTTGACTTTTCACTTTCTCAGAGAGGGAGCCATGCGTTCTGTGTATCACTCACTCGTGTACCTAAAGCCGGCAAACATAGCAGGTACTCAGGAGGTCTTGGTTGCTTTGAATTGTTATTGATTCATCTCGAGGACACATTCTTTGAAAGTCCCATTAATCTAGCATATTCTTGCCACTCAGCTGATCAGATGTGGCACATTATCCAGATGTGGGCACATCGGCTTTTTTTTTATTATTATTAAATTTATTGGGGTGACAATTGTTAGTAAAGTTACATAGATTTCAGGTGTACAATTCTGTATTACATCATCTATAAATCCCATTGTGTGTTCACCACCCAGAGTCAGTTCTCCTTCCATCACCATATATTTGATCCCCCTTACCCTCATCTCCCACCCCCCATCGGCTTGCTTTTAACCTGCTCCCAGGAGAGCACCCTGGCCCTCAGGGTCTGGTAGAAGCGAGGAGATGAACATTTATGGAGCGCCTGCCCTGTGCTACTAGATTCTGCACTTGCCACCGAGCATGTGTGCTCTAGGAAGCCTGTGGGGTCGCCGTTAACACCCCATTTTACAGATGAGGATGCCGAGGTCCGAGGCTGAATAACCAGGCGCCTGGGCCCCTTCTGCACCGCCACTTCCCACCCAGCGGAGCCCTTTTTCTCCCTGGGGAGGGGGCTGGACTCTTGGGACACTGGCCCTGCCTTTGGCAGGGAAGGGCCTTGCTGGTTCACCTGCCGCTGAACCCCCAAGCCTGGGAGCAGCGTGTCTCAGTCCTGGAAAGTCCGCAGGCCCAGAGCAGGCTTGGTTGTGCCCAGCGTGCCCTTTCCTGTCTAGTTTTGTCTGTTCCCATGTCTGCGACCCAGGGAAGCAGCCGTCGGCGTGCTTGTTGTGGGTTGTCTCTGTGCCCGGCTCCACGGCACATCTGCTCGGGCCGTACTTGATGTGGAGGCATGGGTGTGGGCGAGAGCACGTTGCTCAGTAAATAAATACTATTTCGCGTGATAAGAAAAGGAATCACCGGCTCTGAACTTAGCCATGCTCAGCACGCCCATCGCTCTTGAGCAAGCAGTCACCGTGGTTGTTACGTGCGCTGAGCCTGTTGTGTACAGAGGACTAAAAGCCTTTCATTTCTGTGCTTTACAGCAAAAAGATGAAGGTCTTAGAATCGTTGATTGGAATGATTCAGAAATTCCCTTACGATGACCCTACTTATGCCAAACTTCACGACGACTTAGACAGAATTCGGGGAAGATTTAAACAGGTTTGTCCGCGGTGTTTCTTTTGGTGGGAGAGCCTTCCTCAGAAGAGCCGTGGGCCCTGGGGGCTCACTCTGCTAATGGTCTCGGGCTGCGTGTGCAAAGCGTTTTGTGTGTCGACTGCAGAGTCTAGCGAAGAGGTGTTAGGGCTTCTGGAAGGGTGGTGACATAAATAAGCAAAGCTGCAGCTAGAGAGAGGTGGGCTCTAGTGTGTGAGGAGAATCCATGAGATTGTAAAAAAAAAAACCAAACAAAAAAAACCGTCGTTTTTCTTTTGTGTTTTCAGCTTTGTTCATTACTGAATGTTCAGCCGGACTTTAAAATTAGCGTGGAAGGTTCTGGACTTTCGTTTTGAGGACGACAGATGAACAGACAGAACATCAAGGACGGATGTCTGTGTGTTAGGCGTTTAAAAATGTGGTTGAAGAAGAGCAGTGGTGGGGTTGGTCTTCGTTGTTCTGGAGGGAGGGTCCCAGTTTGGCCAATGGAAGGGTTCCCTTCCCCGATCTGCTTGTGTGGCCTCGGTGTCCCCACGGGGCCCTCCACACAGGCCTGTCCTGTGTCCCACCCTGTCTGCTGTGTAGCCTGGGCGAGGCACTCACTGGTCCCGTCCAGCTGGGCAGCAGGCCTGGCAGCTTCTTGACTAGGGTTGGCTCTGGGGGGGATTCCCCCCAAACCTGGATTCAGTGCTCAGAGGGACAAGGTTTTCAAAAACGGAGAGCGTCAGGGTTGACGTGAAGTTAGTGAGTGTCAGCAGGCGCTGACATTTAAGATGCGTGAGCACTGTGACATGCCTCCCTGTTTTATTGAATCCCTTCAGTAGCCCACGAGGTGAGGTTATTCCTTTTTACAGATGCCAGACCGACCTGTGGCATCTGGCAGAGAGAAGAGGCCCGCGGCCCGCTCAGTACTGCGGTGGGGGGGGCTTCCAGCATCAGAACCGGTTCAAGGGGAAAGTGTTCGACTGAAGACCAAGTGTGCGGCCACCACGCCGTACACAGAGCTTTGGGAGTCTGGCGGTGAGCACACGCCTTCTCCCTTTTAATGGCTTCTGTCGTCTGCCCACACGCGCAGAGGGCATCGTATATGCAAGGGCCGGCCCGGTGGAGGGGAGCGGGTTCCCCACGTCACCCTCCCTGAGCTACTTCATACGTGACTGCACGGGCCCACGTCCCCGGAGGGTGCCCAGGGCTGTGGCATGCTGCTCCCCAACTCCTGTCGGGGGGAGCGTGTCCAAAAACAGGGAGAGGGGTGAATAAAGGAAGAGGCTGGAGACCCGAGTGGCATTCCTGGGGAGCCGGGCTGGGCGTTTTGTCCCCCAGTTGGTGGCCTCGCTGCACTAAGTGTGCCTGTCCTCACCCGCAGCCCCTCAGTTTGGGGCGTCTTGTGTGCTGGGTGCACCCCTCAAACACTGCTTTCCTCATGTTGGTCCTCCAGGGCTCTCTCCTGGCGGCAAGAGGCAGGGGCCGCCACATTTCCCTTGCTGGTTTTTGTGTCTTCTGTTACCTGTTGTGATAATGTATTGTTTTTGTAATTGGAGAACAAAAATAAATAGCGTATTTTAAAGCTAAAGGCCGTCTGGGACCATTCATAATGCGACACGCAGCCAATGCCTTCGTTCCTCCGTGGTACCTGGGGTCTAGGTACAAAGGAAGGTGTGTAGCTTTCCATCCACGTGTTTCATTAACACAGAAACAGTTCCTGTGAAAGAAGGGTACCCGCGTTTTCCAGGTAGGTCAGTTCCTGCTGACCTGGGCCCAGCTGCCTGCCAGCAGTTATTAGTCTCTCCTGCCCCAAGCTTCTCTCTCTCCCTCTCCCCCCATCTCTCCCTCCTTCCCTCCCTCACCCCTCGCTCCCTCAGCCTCTCCCATACCAGGTGTTAGCGTGAGCAGCAGCCAGCCACTTCTGTCCCCATCACGCTGGGCCAGGCTGCCTCATTGACCTTCAGGGTCCCCAGACACTGGGTTGAGCTGTGCCTGCCTAGACCCAGTTTCCAGGAACCCTTGGTCGCCCCAGACAGCCTTCGATTCTAATCCAAGCGGAGGCCCCCTTACCAGTCACTCACGCGATCGCAGGTGACGCCGTCCGCAGCGGTGGGTTCAGGAATGGGCATGGCTCCTCTGCTAATGCGATCACAGTGGAAGTCTTCTGAGAGCTTCTGGGAAAAGTTACATCACTTACAAGAGAGAGGGTATCTGTTCTGGAAGGTGTTCCATGGGGATGTGACATCTGGAACTACTGAGGCAACATGTAATCAGCCAGTGTGGCCACCCCTGGGTATGGCAGAGCAGAGTCAGAGCGCACCTGGCCCTGCGGGCCTTGCGAGCGGCTCGGTGTACGGGCTCCGTGTAAATGAGCCCATGGGGTTGGGTTTCCATCGTTTGTGTGCCGTGTCGCCCTGCTTGCCCTCTCCCCGTTCCATCCCATCCCATCCTGTCTACCTGGTCCTCTTGGGTGTCAACCTTTGTCCAGATAGGCCAAGAATTCGGGAGCTCTTGGGTTGGATTTTGTCCCTTTCTGGTGGGTTCATAGTTTTCCCAAGGCTTTGGCCTGCTCCCTCCTCCTGCTCAGAAACGCCCAGCATATTTTGTGCTACTTTATTAGTCAGGTCGGGCGGCCATAACAAATAACACAGACGGGCGGCTTATACAACAGACACTCGCTGTCCCCAGTCCTGGTGGCTGGAGCCCGAGAGCCAGGTGTCGGCAGGGCTGGTTCTGAGGCCTCTCTCCTCGGCGTGCAGACGGCCGTCTTCTCCCTGTATTGTCCCTCTGTGTGTGTCTGTGTCCTCCTCTCTATAAAAAAGTTTTTTTTTTAAATTGGGGATTACTGGGGAACAGTGTGTTTCTCCAGGGCCCATCAGCTCCAAGTCGTTGTCCTTCAGTCTAGTTGTGGAGGGCGCAGCTGAGCCCCAAGTCCAGTCACCGTTTTTAGTCTTAGTTGCAGGGGGCGCAGCCCACCATCCCATGTGGGAATTGAACTGGCAGCCTTGGTGAGAGCTTGCGCTCTAACCAACTGAGCCATCTGGCTGCCCCCCTGATCTCTCCTTATAAGGGCCCCAGTCATATGGCTTAAGGGCCCACCCCAGTGACCTCCGTTTACCTTCATCACCTCTAACGACCACAACTCCAAATACAGTCCCATTCTGAGGTGCTAGGGGTCAGGACTCGCAGCATAGGAATTTTGGGGGGGACACAACTCAGCCCGTAACTGCCACCCTGACTTGGGACTTGGGACTTTTCACTTAAAAGTTGACGATACTTCATTTTATTTTTCTAGAATGTTAGGAATTAGAGTAAGCATATTAATCAACCCTCCACCTAAACTGAGCACTTTGCAGCCGCACTCAGAGGCACCATGGTGGCCAAAGGGAGGTGCCTGACTATAGGCCACACCGCCATCCCCAAAGAAGGAAGGCCACATGTTACCTACTTATTTCGCCTTCACCGCATTGTTTTTCTCCTCCCAGTGGTGAGAAGGTAGACACTGGAGAAAGGGTAAGCGTCTTACTGAGTGGCCGCGGGTGACCACCCTTATCTTCTTCATGTCCCTGAATTGGCCACTAACCTTGTGAGGCACTGCTCCCCCCACTTCCCACATGGAGGCACGGCTGCCCAGTCGAGCTGAGTGACATGCCGGTGGTCCCAGCAAGCGGCTGTCCTCAGGCCTGACAGCACAGGGGGGCTTGAGCAGTTTGCTTACATTACTCTTAGCTGGAAAGGAGCCGCATTTTCCTGACCATTGGCGGCCTGTCTCTAACCAGTCCTGCATCTAGTGGAATGAGGCAAAGGCAGGTGGATTTGTGGGAAAGGAGCTGTCCTAAGTTGCTGTAGGAGAGACAGCAAATAAAGGGCCATCGGCCATCCTGACCCTTGTAGGCAGGGCCCACCGAGAGTCGTACGTGGCACTTGGGGAGTCCAGAGCTGGGGTGGGGGTGTTCAGCTCTGCTTGGGGAATAAGGGAATGAGAAAGTGGACAGGGAAGGCTTCCTGGAGGAGGTAACCTTCACACTACCAGCTTTGTGAGTTTTTGTTTGACCTCAACACCACGGACACTGTCTCTTCTACTCCACCTGAGAATACCAGAGTAGTTTGGAGGTGCCCAACACTATAATTAACAGGCGAGGTCAACCTAACATCCACTGTGATTCAGGTTCGTAATGAATGAAGCGAGGCACTGGTCCATCTGCGACCCAGGAGATTGAGTCACTGAGCTGGTACAATTGACTCGAGCAGTTCTCCCAGGACACGATAGTCCTACAGTTGAGGGACTAGACCCTGAAAGGTTCTGTGGCTTGTCCACACCCACATGGCTGAGTGGCTGGCAGGTTCATTTTCTAAGAAGGAAAGTCACTCCTTGCTTGTGAACTTTTCCGTAACCCTTTCTTAGTGGCTGATTGAACTTCTCGTGTGGCCTTGAGGCCCTTGCTGGTCTGACAGACAGGGATTTGGCCTCCGTGGTGCCCTTCACCAGATCAGCCAGACCCTGGGTCCTGGGCTGGAGGTCCTGTCGGGTGATACCTGAATGTGATTCTCTGTCTACTCAAGAACGTGACACCAGGGGAGCCCGAGCCCCTGTAAATGGTCGTGAAGGGCTGGTTCTGTCCTTTCAGCACGGGTTTTTTGAGCAGCTGCTGTTTCCCACTGCATGTATGCCTCTGAAATAGCTCGTTGAACCTGTTCCCTCGCTTTGAAAGCTCAGACACATCTGTTGTGAGTTGAATTGTGCCCCCACAAAAAATATGCTGAAGTCCTAGCCCCTGGAACCTGTGCATGAGACCTTATTTGGACATGGGGTCTCTGCAGATGCAACTCAGGTGTCAGTTAAGGTGGGTCGTACTAGAGAAAGGCGGGCCCTTCATTTTATATGGCTGCGTTCTTGAAGAGGAGAAGGCCTGCAGAGAGAGTGCCACATGGAGACACACACACAGGAAAGATGGCCACGTAAGTACAGGCTGAGGTGGGAGCGACGCAGCTATAAGCCCATCATCACCAAGGAGTGGCTTGCAGCAGCCACCGGAAGCTGGCAGAGAGAGCACGGCCCTGCCCTCACCTTGCTCACACCTCCAGCCTCCAGAAGTGTAGGGGAATCGATGTCTGTCTTAAGCCACCCAGTGCGGTCACTTGTTACGGCAGTCTCAGGACACTGATACAAGGTCCCTTTGTGTCTGTGCTGCAGTTTGCCCATCTGCAGAGTGAGGGCACTGGACATACACAGTCTAGACCCTTCCTGGCCTGACATGCAATGCAAGGGAATTCCTCAAGGGATTTTTCTCAGCTCCCTGGTCTGGGCTGCTCTGAGAAGCAGGTAGCAGGTGTCACTGTACCCCAGAAAGATGCTGTTATCTCAAGGTACAGGAGCCTTCTTGGCCTGCCTTCAGGGGTCTCTGCTGGCTCTACACAAGGGCCGAGACCGTCTACGCCCGAAAGCTGGTTCAGATCTCCCCTAGTCTCAGCCCCTGCAAGGGCCCAACTCCCACTGTTTATATCAGTAATAGGGCTTAAATCTAGGAAAGGCAGAAAACACACAAACACTGTAATAGTTAAGAATCTTTGAAAACCAAATGACAGGAAGCCCATATCAAACGGACTTAAACCATAGGACAGTAATTGCCTGAAACAAAAGGGATGTGACTTCAGGAGAGGCTTGATCCAGCAGCTTGTCTGGAGATGAGATCTGGTGCCTTCCCTGCTCTCCTGCAGGACTGGCCTCATACTTAGGCCCCACCCCATGACCCACAGCAGCACTGACCCTGCTCTGGGCAGTGAAAGAGCCGTGCTAGTCCCTAGGAGTCCCAAGGAAGAGAGGGCAGTGCTCTCTTCTCCAGAAGCCCCAAAAAATGTCATCCCGAGTCTCGTTGGCTATTTGATTTCACGTCCTACCTTGAACGTGCCGGCTTTGGAGCCCACCCCGCAATGGGTTTGAGCCCATCGACACCTGTCCTAGAGCTGGGAATGGGGTCAGTCCCACCCAAGCTACAGAGCTGAGAATAGGGCTTCCCCAGAGCAAAATCTGGTGGCTGCCAACACCGGGAGGGGTATTGGTGCCAGCATGAAGGCCACAAACTGTCCACTTTATGAGCCAAAAGAAGGAAGGAAGGAAGTGTAGCTGGAGAAACAGCGCTGGCGTTTAGGGCCTCCTCCCACAGCTGGATGAGAAATGAGATGACGATGGCATCTACTGAGTGGTGTGTGTGCCAGGTGCTGCGCTGCGGCTTACACATTGAGCCGTGCAACCCTCTCAGCACCCCAAAAGGCATTTACTGAGTGGAGATTTGCTGAGCCCCAGCTCTGTGCTGGGTGTTACCACAGATACTAAGGATACGCTGACGGGTGACGTGGCGGAGACGCCCTGTCCTCCCCCGACCTTCCATTCTATAGATGTGATTATTCCCATTTTACAGGTGAGAAAATTGAGGCTCAGAAAGGTAACGCCACACAGCCTGAGAGTTGCAGAGCTGAGATTCAGCCCCCTGGTCTGTTGCCCCAAAACATGTGTTTAACATGTATGTGTACACGTGTAAGAGTTTTTAAAAACAGGATCAGGCCGCTCAGACATCCCCCGCCAATGTGCCTGGCTGCTGCCTCTCTCCAGGCTAGCCGGCCGGCCAAGACCTGAGCTGACTTGAAGCCTTGGACCTGGGTGGACCTGACCTCACCCCGAGCCTCCTGGCTAAGCAGGGCCCAGCGTGCGTGCACTGGCTGTTGAGTGAAGAGTCAAATGAAGGCTTTGTGCATTTTCAAGAAGCCCACTTTTGAAGCCCTTTCTTCCCTGGGAGACAGCCAACCCCCGACAGGACTGTGGGTTCCAGAGAGAGATCTGGCCACCCGACAGTTCCTGGCTGTGTGACCTGGCTCAGTGACTTCACCTCTCTGGGCCCCAGTTGACTCGTATACTACACTGCCCGTTCTGGTGGATAAGGATTGACTGGCCACAGCGGTGCTCACTTGGTTACCATCGCTTACCATCGTCCGCCGAGCTTTTGCTCAGTGGCGGAGGTTGGACGGACACTGTGGCCAGCAAAGCTTCAGACACTCGCTGTCTGGCCCTCGTGGGAAAGTCTGCTGACCCTTGACCTGGGAGGTGGGGAAAGTTAGACCTGCAAGAACCTGGGCTCCGGAGGGCCCACTCACCAGTGTGTCCCCCGCTTGTCATCTACCCCAGGGTCTGTGTCAGGATTTAGGGAGCAGCTGTATGTTTGACACTCAGGACATGCCTGGTACCCAGTCCATCCTCAGTGACCGTGAGCTTGTATTCTCCTGAGATTGAACCTGGGGGAGGAAAACTGCCCCGATGTGGGCTCCGGAGTGTGGGCGATCTCCGGGTCAGACCATTCTGCCCCCGGGAGACTGCAGTGGAGAGGGTTGTCACAGCTGCCAGTAGCTGAGAATTAAAAGGATTAATGGACGCTGCCGACTTTGATAGGCTCATGGCCTGCAGCCCTCTGGGGAGGGCTGGCTGTGTAGTTCTCTTCCCCATCCTCCTTGTGAGGGGCAGTGACAATGCCCCCGGATGTGGGCCTCAAGGCCCAAGCCCAGAGCCACCCGCCCACTGTCCCCTGGCTATTGTCTGCTGGGCCTCGGTGTGGCTCAGGGCAGGGGGGCAGGCCTCCGGGACTGTGGGAACGGATTAGAAGCCCTGGGCTGGCTCCCCTCGGCATAAACTCCTGATCAAAGACATTCCTGGGATGACAGAGCCCTGTGTGCACAGAGGTCGCCCAGCGTGCGGGGTGCACCCCCACACAGCCCAGCACTTGCGTGCCCTCCCGAGCCCACGCCCAGCCACTGCTGGGATTGGCCTTGTGGTGTGGTCACCCCACCAAACATGAAGCCAAGACATGCGGGCAGCTGGCTTCCTGGAGGCCCCAGGCGGGGTGGTCTGGGAGGCGTGTGGGAGCCTGGCTCTGCAGCTGGGGCCCCAGGGGCCTGGCGGTGCCCACCTCTGTAATTCCAGCTGCAGCCGCCTGCTCTGGGACCCCACCTCTCCCCAACATGGTCCTGGCATGGAACTGACTCCCCTGGGTGCACACTGCCAGGTCCTTGGGCCTTTCTGCCCTGGCCAGGATGATGAGGTGCTGCCTGGGCCCCTGGGAAGACCCCGCTCCCACCTCCCACCTCCTCACAGCGTGGAATCCGTCCTCGCCCCCAGGTTATGCAGGGCAGTCCCTGTCCCTCTAACTGGCAAGGCAAGCTGGGTGACCTGTGGGAACAGGAATGCCTCACGCCCCCTTCCATTCAGCTCCCACTTCTCAGCATCCACTGCTCGCCAAGGTGGAATTGGGGGGCAGAGAGGATTAGCAAGACACTTGTCCTAAGGGCTCACATCAGGTGTGGTGCTTGCTGGGCCTCCCAGAGCCACCTGCTGGGGAAGGCCTGGGGGGTTGCAGTGGGGGCTGTCTGATGTGAGCCTGGAGGGAGGGGGGAGCGTTTCAGGCTCAGAAGTGGAGGCAGGAAGTAGTCTGGTGTGCCCTGCAGTCCTATGGGCGAATTAGAGGAGTCAGGCTGGGGGAAATGGAGGTGGGGAGAGAGGGGGCGACATAGCGGTGGGGGGTGGGGGGGTGGGGAGATGGGCCAGGTCCCAGGACCTTGAATAGAGCTAGAGCCAGAAGCCCCAGGAGGGTTTGGCAGAGGGTGGGGGGCTGCCTAAGGTTGGGCCTTAGGGGAGGCAGAGGGTGGGAGGCTGGGCCGGCCTCCTGGCTAACCAGGGTCCAGTGTGCCCTCACTGGGGCAGTGGGGCTGAGGGAGAACAGGAGCTCGGGCTTCAGAGAGGACACAGTGGGAGTGAGGCTGGAAGGCTGCCTCAGAAGTCCCTAAAAGGCGTTTTTATTTTCGCCATATGCATGGGGCCTTCACTGCCATCCCTTAAGGGGACGCAGACACCGGAGGGGCTGTGGGTGGCTTGAGAGATCAGGGCCGGAGGCATAACCGAGGAAGAGCCTTCCGGACGCCTCTTGTGGGGGCTTCCCAGGAGACGGGGCCAAGGGGGCTAGGGACCCTCCTCAATGGCCCAGACCCTTCACTTATGCTTACGCAGCCTGTCCTGTGGGCCTCCTCCCCTCCCCTCTGCTCTCCCAGGCCCTGCCTCTCTCCTTTCCACTCTGCCCACCCTGTCAGCCTGCATTGAGATGTTCCATCTGGAAAACGTTAAAAACCGTAGGCTGCTCCCTTGCAGCCCCAGCCTCCCATGTGTGCGTTGACGCCCGTGCAGGGAGCCCGCCCTTCCTCTCCCGATTCTTGCTGGAACCCAGTCCACCCCCTGTGACCCCCTTCCCAGGATAAGTTGAGGCCCTCGTGGTGTCAGCCTCCACTGTACACGTGACGTCATGGTGTCCACCAGACCTCCCGGGTCACCAGCCTGTGTGAAAGGCCACTGGAATGCAGCCCAAACACATGCACTGTGCTGTCCCCACGCCTGGGTGCCTCGGGACCATGATTCACCAAGAGCAAGCAGCAGTTTGCGCCAAAAGGGGTTAACAAATGCTGGCTTTATTTTCCTATCTGCAAATAACCTGGGAGGACTAAACATGGGCTGGAAGACAGTTCTGTTCTGATCAACAGGCACGGTCACGTCACTGCCCCCCCGCCCCCAGCTGTTGTCTTAGGTGGTTAGAGCCTCTGGCAGTGACTCCTGCGTGTGCTTGGCCCAAGTGCACCTCTCCCCTCATCCCAGCGCTGTGAGAGCATCATTTGCTCCTGGACCAGGGGACATCTGGCAATGTCAGAGGTATTTTTGGTTGTCACAACTGGGGACGTCCTGTCACCAGGTAGGTAGAGGCCAAGGATGAGCTAAATACCCCACAGTGCACAGCACAGCCCCCCACAACAGGAGGGGGGACTCTGCCCGTCACCCCCAGCCCCTGGCTTCTTACCTGCCCCCAGGAAACAGGCAGGCACCACACTGGGGTTTTACCAATTTTATTTCTAGATTTTTCACGTTTGTATTTTGCTGGAAATGTGCCCATCACTTGTCTGTGCTGGGAAATGCCAGGGTGTGCAACCAACACACACAGACCCCAAGTGCCCCCCCGCCAGAGACCCTCACAGATCTGCTTGTTGTAGGACAGACTCCGCTGTGCCCCCCGGGACCCGCCTCTGGCCTTTCAGCGCAGTGTTCACCCCCCACTAGGACTGCCCCTCCAGGACCTGGTTTGGTTCAGATGCCACAGCCAGAATGGTTGAGGTAAGCAGAAGCCACATTCCTGCAGGGTGGGGCAGGTCCCGGGAGCACGCAGGCTGACCCCACTGGGGCCCCCCAGGGTGCAAATCCTTTTGGTTTGGCAGCGCGAGGTGACTCGGGCACAGAGCACTGTGAGCGGGCTGCAGTGACATCTGGAGCGTCTTCAAATCAGCATCCTGCTGTCATGCGCAGAATAGCCAACAGCGCTAGTACATAACCCGAAACTTGAACGACTCCAGAAGCTGTTCCAATTATCCCGAGTGACCACAGGGGCACATTAAGACATACTTGTTACAATAATAATAATAATAATAATAATAATGATGCAACTTTCATAGCTACACGCAAAGAACAACACAGCTGTAAAAACTACTAGGATGGTAAATGCCGGGTCAGGTGGAGTCCAGCATTAACAGGCGCAGGGAAAGGAACCGGACACAGGCTGGTCCTCAGAGACACCAGGGTGGCCGCCTGCACGCGGCCCGGAGTCCATCCACACCAGGCCCCTCTGGGGATCTCGTCCGCGTGTCTGTTTGCCGAAGCAGGAGGCTGTGGGCCAGACAGAGCCCAACTGCCTGGTCTCCACATGGCTAAATGAAGCATGAGGTATCATGGAACGGGAACCTTTTTGGAATAGAGCAGTAATCACATTAAGTCAAAACTGATCACATAAAAAAAAAAAACAAAAAAAAAACCAACTACAAAAAAAAAAAGGCATCCGTAATACATTTTTTCTATGAGAAAATTAAACGAGAACATGGCAGTATATGACATTGTAAAACAAACAAACAAAAACTTATCCTCCAATAGCAGCAAAACATTGTGAAAGATACAGAGAAGCGCTGTGAATCTGTTTCCAGACCGTGCTGGGAAGTCCTGGATCGGTAGCAGCGAATCAGAAAGCGGAGCGGCAGCCTGTCCCTCGGGGTCCCCCACCAGCTTCTCTCCGCACACGTCCTCACTCACATGCCCTCCCAGCATCACCATGTCAGCCTGGGCGCTCTTGCCACCTCCCTCCAACACTCCCGACATAATCATTACAAAAAGGTACACAGCCAAGATGTGCAAATTGTCTATTGGTTGCTAACATTGCTTTAACAAGGGGCAGGGAAAGAACATACTAGAACTGAACTTCACTTGAGCACCCTAATTTTCCTGCAACTCTGATGCCTGTCTGATTGGATTCACTTTGGGAAATGCCCAACAGGCCGAATCGATGTCTTCGTTTTTTTCCTGGGAATTTTTTCCCCCTCTCCTCTGAAAGGACCTAACTTTTATAAACTGTATTAAACCTGCAACGAAGGCAGCATGTTGTGTGTTTAAATCAAGGGGAGATTGCATCACTTTATAAATCATACTGGCCTTACAGACATCCTCTGCAATAAATAGTCTTTTTAGCCTTAACTATAAATTATATATTTTAGTGTTTAAAAACCTTCCTAACCCTTAAACTATGCACCCTCTAGGTAAACCTTTAAGGCCCCTACTTTCAAACACCAGTTGGCACCAAAGGGTCCCTAAACTTCCACTTCTCTACGGAAAAAGGGACACGTCATCCTGGCAATGCGAGAATGCACGTTTTCTTCTCTTTCCCGCTTGGAACCGAGCCTTCCGAAACACACCCCCTTTCGCTAACACCGTATTGACACGCCCTATCCTTGCACTCCTCTCTGCACACAAGTACGTGAATATCCCAAACCATTCCACTAAGAAACTGCCCCCCTCTCCACATACAACATAAACGAGAGCTCTCTCCTAGAAGAACTACTGGACTGAAAGTGCTTTTGAAATGGAATGGTTTTAGAATATGGAGAAGGGGGAAAAAAAAAAAGCTGTGGATTTCACCCGAATATGAGCAGGCTGCACGTCTGTTGGGTGAACACCCAGCATCTCCTAAACAGGTTAACTACAAAACGATGAAGATTATAAAAAATAGACTGTTACGTCGCTAATGCGGCTTTTCTTTAGAGTAGTGTCCGCGAGGAGCCGGACAGTTGGCTTTCCGTTACTGCTGCGCCGACTGGCTCCCGACACCCCGCGCGGGTGGTCGGTCCACAGGCAGAAAGGACTCGCACTCAGCCATGAACTGTCCGCTACTCTAACCGACAGGTTACATCCGCCATTGACAAGGTGAAGAGGTGACCTACCTACGGAATAAAATAAACACGCACAAAGGACTTATAAAGTGACTACATGCGTAAGCAAGCAAGATACAGGACGCCTAGAACCGCCTTAAAGCTCTGCTCCTTGGGAAAAGCACGAGAATACGTATTTCTACCTAAAAACCTTCTACGGTAAAAATGGTTTAAGTTTTCTATTTTTTAAAACATTTTTATGCTTTTTTTTTTTTTTTTTTTGCTTTAAACGCATCAAGAATCAAATCTATCCCTCCCCTGCAGACTTTCTTTGTGTTAATGCCTATCCTTACAATACAGAGACACAAACACATTAATAGAAAACTAGTTGATTATGGGCTATAAAATCCTATTTTTGTAGCACAACCCTCCTCCCCCACCCAGCTCTGGGTTATGCAAACACTATTTTTTTCTCTCTCTCTTTTTTAAAAAGACAGTTTTTGGGGACTCTGTTTTTTCTTTCGCTTAAGTCAGAGACAGAAGGGGGAAAGAGCAAAGGAAAAGAACCGACAGCAAGGAGAAGGAAGCTGCCCGTTCTGGCCGTGAGCGGTCCTGGAGAGGAGTGGCCTGCGGGGAGCGCCCGGGCCAGCCCCTCCCTTGCCGGCCGTGGGCACCCTCAAATGTTCACGTCCCGCACGTCGGTGGGCGTGCAGGCCAGGTCCAGCTCTTCCTCCTCCTCTTCCTCCTCGGCAGCCTTGGGGTCCAGGTCCTGCTGCTGGGCCTGGCGCAGGCTCGACTCCAGCAGGGCTTCGATCTGCTCCTGGCAGGCCCGGAGGCAGTCCTGGTGAGACAGGGGGTGGGGGGGCTCAGAAGGAGGCCGGCGGGAAGGCCCCATCCCCCCGACCCTCGAGGGAGCTGACCTAAGGTTGCCCCCGACCCCAGGATAGACCTGCATGGGCCTTGTCGGGCCCCCAGCTGCCCCTGGCCCGAGTGGTCCACACACTTCACCAGGCAGGGACAGCCCCACGCAGGACCGAAGACCACAGGCTGCAGGCCATCTTCCCTCCCCGCCCCTGCCTATCCCTTCGTTCCCAGCAGGGAATTCCTCTGCTGGGCTCTGATCTGGTTCCTGTGGCCCCGCCGCTGTCCTTGGCAAATTCAGCCATTTGACCCAGGACAGGGAGGCCCTCTAAGCCCTGCCACGTCAGCCCCGCGGTGAACCCAGCCTTCTGTGATGAACAGTTGTCAAAGCGTTAGGCCGTGCATGACTGAGAATGAATCTTGGGTGGCCTGGGGACCCGGGCCCCTGTGTCCACCTCCATCCTCCTGTTCAGCCCGCACCCTGGGGGATGCATGGGCCTTGCCCAGTGCGCACCTGCAGCTTCCTTCCTCTTGCGCCACCATCCTGCATTGTCAATGGACAGGAATCCCGGAGCCCAGGGACCGCTCCTGTCTCACCAGGGACAAACCCAGCAGTGTGGAAGGGACGTTTGCAGCCGGGTGGCTTCACAGCTCCAGGGGTCAGAGCCACCTGTGGCCAGCTCCCAGGATGCCATACCTGACTTCTATTCTAGAACGAAGTCTCCAAACCTGGGCTTCCCCCAGGAACGGGGTTCAGCCATGGCCCAGCCACGGGGAAGGTGCTGCTGAACTTTAACCAGTGGGGCTGGGGTTTCTCACCCAAAAGAAGTGGACCCCGGCCAAGAAGGCTTTGGAGTGATCCCTGGGGACCACCCACATTTCCAGAGCTCTGGGCCTTTACAGGGAGGTCTGTCCCCCGCCCACCCTCCACCAACGTTTATTCATCATGGCAGATTAGAACACAGGGCAAGTGCAAATAGCCCCATTTTACTGCTGAGGAAACTGAGGCCCAACTCTGGTGTGGAGCCCAACACTGATGGCCACCTCAGGCTTTGACCCACACACCCAACACCCAGCACAGCCTCAGTCTACTCCTGACAGCTCCCATCCACCGACCGAGGTCAGCTTGACAGGCAGCTCTTAGGGGCAGTGGTTTACTTGCTCCTGGTAACTCGGGGGCTGTGTGGTGGGGCAGAGAGCAGAGGGTGCAGGGAGGGACTCCCCTAGACTGCCACAGCCCAGCTCCATGGCCCTTGTCTCCTCCCAGCAGCCCACTTCGACCTGCAGCCCTATCCTGTGAAGAGCTGACTTTGGCCACTGAGGGCCGGCTCTGGAGAAGGGCCGACAAGCCGGGGCCCCCACTGCTGAGGGGTTTGTGTCTGAGCCAAGCGACGTTTTTCACCAGGTGCCCAGACAACACCTTTCAGCCTGGGTGGATTGCTCCCCGTCTGTCAGCCGTGAGGCATTTTGATTCAGATCTAATTAAAACAGACTCTATTCAAATAGGGGTCATGGAGTCATTTCCTACCACTGTCTGGACAGCACTTTTGTTTGTGGCATTTCTAGTGAGGCTGCCCCATCTCCCGGTGGCTGCCTGAGGGCACAAGTGATGGAAGCACCAAGGCAGAGGGGGGGCCCCCTCCAGGAGCTGCCCACGTCTAAGGTTAGGAATGTTTCCTCCTCTGGGGACACACATAGGCTGGCAACCAAGCACCGCTGGCCACCGGATAGGCAAGTGTCTGTCTCATACCCTACCTTTTCGCAGTCATACTGCTGAGGTGGCCCCTGGTGGGCCCACGGAGCCTCCCACGTGCTCCAGAGTGGGCCACCGGAAGGCAGCTGGAGCCAGACCTGGAATGGGGTCATTCCCAGGATCATGGCTGACCCACCAACCACTCTGGTCTAATGGGGTAAATGCCACAAACCCTTGTCATTGGTATTCTAATTCTTTCTTTAAGGAGGGAAGAAAAATTGGGAATAAAACAATGGCATTTTTGAGAGGACACAATCGACTCTGGCTTTAAGAGAAGCAGCCTCTCAAAGGCAGCCATAAAAAACAAGGTTGTCCGGACTGGACCTATTGTCATGGCCCGAGACCTCACAAGAGCCCTTTTAAAGCATCGTTTTATTGGCCATTCACATTGTGGCCCAGACAAAGCTCAACCGGGCCCCAGGTCCACCCATCAGGGCACGGGTCATTTGACAGGGGCCTGCCTTGTGGGCCCTCTTCCTGGACAGCTCACCACGAGGCCATTATGGCTCTTGGGAGCCCTGGGGGACATCAGGAGGTGCTTCTCCTTCCAGAGGAGCCCTCAGGAGAGGTGGGTGAAGCTGGTGCACAGTCAGCCTGTGACACGGCCCCCACATGGGACCCCACATTCGGCGGTCGTGGCATAAGCCAAAGCCTTTCCCGTTGGCGACCGCCAGCTTCAGTGCCCCAGACACTGGATGTTTCTAGTACTTGGTGCCAACGCGGGAGCAGTGCACGTGATCACTTACTGGGTCACACTTAATCACTTTGGAGAGGAACCGTGTGAGGCGGTGATAGGACAGGAAGCCGTTGGAACTCCCCAGGTGCAGGCCTTGCACTGCGGCCACCACACTCCCAGCAGCCACCATGGACGGCGGGTTGGAAATGAACTTCACGTCTGTGACAGAGGGAGAGAGGCAAGGGGGGCCATGAGCAGGGTCAGTCCACAGGACCCTGTGGTCTAGGCAGGTACCAACCAGGCCCTGTCCCAGCAATGGCTGGCCTGGGTCTGTTAATTCTGAGGGGCCAGTCGGGAAGTGCGGGCGGCTCCCTCTGGCCAGGTGATGGTGGGACCCTCTGCTTTTCCTAAGGGCAACCTGACCTGCAGGCTCTTTGCACACTTGTTATGGAAAGGACACTAAAGTGGTGACAGTCGCACACACGGACTGCTCTTTTGTTGCACCGGACAAGGAGCCTTCAGCCTGGAGCTGGGCACCTGTGAGAGCCCTGCCTCCCCACTGCCTCATCTTTTGCCACTGACCGTCCAGGAATAGGAGGGGACTGGGGTGAGCTGAATGGGAGGGGACTGGGCACAAAGGGAGTGGGGCCCCCACGGGCTGGGGCGCACAGCCCGTCTGAGCCTTCATCCCGAGAATAAACAACTTGGTCTTGTTAAAGGGGCAGGCGCCAGCCCGGGGAACTGGGAATAAAGGCAGCCACCCTGAAGGGGCAACAAAGCCGGCTTCTGGGCGCGGTGACTTAGAAAAGAAATCCCTAACAAGGCTCGCCACCTCTCTCCCCCACTAAAGGGGAGCAATTCCACCCAGTCTGAGAGCCAGGGGCCATGAATGGAAAGCTTTTCATTGAGGCCTGTCGGGACTGCACAGACAGCGCCGCAGCTGGAGCGCCAGGTCTCACCGGCTGGACCTCAAGACCCCGTCGTCTAAAGGGATGGAATAATTGGGGCAGGCTCACTTCCGAAGCCTGTCCCCCACGGAAGTGTGTGTGTGTGTGTGTGTGTTGGGGGGGCTTATGTTTAGATAAGGAGCAATCCAGAAGCTCCAATAGTTGTTCCTATTCACTGTCTGGTTGTGAAGGGCCCAGGCGAGAACAAGCAGTTCCTGGAGCTGTGACACTGCCGACCCTGGCAAAGACCTGTTCTTTGAGCTAGATTATGTGCTCACGTCAAACAGCCCTGGCAGTGTCTTCTTACCCACCACAGCACAAGGAGAAGCTCCCATTTACATGTTATAGGAAAAGCAAAAGCCAGTGCTGTGTGGGTGATCTGTGCACACGGGTGGGTCCTCAGGAACCCCGGTCTTCGGGGTGCAGGGAGAGTGGAAACCGCCCCCCCCGCCCCCCTCACCCCCCTCGCCCAGCACCTTTCAATGGGACCTGTGCCACGTGAGGGCCAAAAACACCTTCTGGGACGTTTGCTCATGCCCCCACCTCCCATAACCCGTTTGTGTTTGAACTTCAGTGATGCCACTCTCATCTCCAGAGAGGTCCCCTTGTAACCAAGGGCGATGAGGACCAGGAGGACCCTGAGCATCTTCTAAGGGACCTGGTGGGCGGTGCCATGCCCTTCCTCTGGCCTGAGGTCCCCCACAGGGCCCCACCCTCGGAATCAATGTCTGCGAAAAGCTGGGTCACCCCAGGTGCGCCCAGGGCTCACATGCGTCGACCTACCGCAGCTTGAGAGCTGGCACCAGAGCCTGTTTGTAGCCTCTGCACCAGGCTGGCTTCCCTCACTGCCAGCACCCAATGCAGGCTACCCCCCCCCCCGCCCCCCGCTTTCCCAGGGTCCCGGGAGAGGGGCAGTTCCAGGCCACCCCGACTATCCTAGGGGGAGGGTGTTACAAGAGCCATTCCTTGCATTATCTCCAGGAAACGTTGCCCATTTCTCCAAACCACTTTCAGCTCCATAAAAGGCTGCCTGGAAGTCTCCAGAGGCCTCTCTCCTCGGAGGCGCCCCAGCCAGAGGAAACCTCCCTGCCTGCTTGCTTGCTGGGCTGGCCCTGGAGGCTGAGGGGATGGCCGCTGGGAGGATCCCCACCCCCACCCAAGAGCCAGAGCTGGGCCGCCTGGGGAGGGGGCACCTCCCCACCCCTCAGATCCACCCAGCCAACGCTGTCCTTGGCTTCTCCATCTTTTCCCCCACGCCTCACTTGGAAGGGCTGAGAGGAGGGTGGGGAGGCCAGCAGAATCTTCCCAACTCTCGCCTAACCCAGAAATTCCAGCCCCCGGAGACCCCAGACATCAGTAGGGTTCAATGAGATGCCGGGTCGGGGGCTCTACCCCTTCTGGGGGGCGGGGGTAGAAAATGCCACCTTCCCCCTTTGACGAAGTGTGGCCTTCTGGCTGCCCAGAATAAGCCACAAACAGATGTGACAGCTGAGGCCTGACCAGGGGCAGAGGCAGCACACAGCAGAGCTGGGTGGGATGCGGGCATGGGTGCCCGGTCAGCGTCTCCAGGTCTCCTGGGCCCAGCTCATGCTTACAGGGGAGGAAGGAAGAGGTCACAGAGGGTCAGGGGAGGGCTGGGGGAAACTGGAGACAACAGTGCGTGTGTGTGTCTTCACTGGGTTTGAAAGGCTGGCTGCCGGGGGCTGGGGCCAGGTCAGTGCCAGGGAGAGGCATCTAGGGACCATCCAGAGCTGTGCCAGGGGAGGGAGGGTTGCCCCCTGCTGCCAACCACAGCAGCAGGCTGCTCCAAAGCCCCTCCCAGGGCTCAGCTGAGGCGCCCCTAGTGGGGCCTCAGGCAGCTGGGCTGCTCTGGTGGCCGCCCCCGCAGAAGGGCCAAAGCTGAAGCTGGCCGCCCAGAGCACGTGGTGCAGACACTGCCGGCCTGCACTCCCCACCCCTGTAGGCGCCCCTGGCAGGTGGCCCAGCCCGGGAGAGGCCAGGAGGGGGCCCCAAAGCTCAGGCTCCTTGAGGATACAAGGAAGGACAGGGCTGGAGGGTGGGGGAGAGGCAGGCCTGTTGGCCAGAGGCCCCTGTTAACATGGAGTGGCCATAGCCTGGCCCCCGCCTGGTGTGGGGAGAAGTAGCCACGGCAACTGGATACAGAAAGGCCAGGCTCCAGATCCTGGGAAGACAACACCTACCTCCATCAGCCCAACCAACAGCCTGAGATTTCTGTGCAAAAGAACCGGGAAAGAGTAGAGCTTCGGACAGGAGGAGGGGTCTGCGGACCATCTGCTCAGATGGGGAAACTGAGGTAGAAGGCAAGAAGCTCTGCCAGGGAGGCCAGGCCAACAGGGCCCAGTCACCCTACCTGTGGCACAGAGGGCAACGAAGGTCTGAGCATGTTTGCGGATGATCTGTTTGTTCTCCTCTGCCACCGGCATTTTGGAGAGGAAGTGTTCAATGAAATCGTGCGGGGTCATGGCGGCCAAGTTCCACTTGAGTTTGTTCACCAGCAGCAGCTCCATTTGCTGTGGAAATGGGGCGAACAAACATAAAGAGAGGAGCAGGGGCAGCTCCTGGAGGGGCTCGAGTGGGATAGGGGCCTGGAGAGAAAGGATAGGGATGTTGGGGGTCCAGCAAGTGGGGGAAAACATGCTATCCCAGATCAAAAAATTGAAGGAGCCGCTTGTAAAGGTTCCTGCTTATTATTAACACTTCACAAGCGGAGACAAAAAAAGACCTCCAGCACATGGAACGCACGCAAAGTCTTGTCCGCGCCGCGGCCGCTAGAGGGCGCGCGCCGCCCACTTTTCGGCGGTCCTAGGGCCGGAGACACAGTGGGAATCCCAGCGCAAGTTAAGGGTGAGGTGGGGCGGGGGTCCCGCCAGGTCCTCGGGAGGGGCCGGGGCAGCTTGGCCTCCCGCCCGCCCTCGGGGCACAAGGTCTGTGACAGGCCGTCCGGGGACCCCTGCCCTCTGCCCCCTCCCCACCCCCACTCCGGGGTCCTTTGGCTAAGAGGGCAGTGGGGTACCAGCAGCTCGTCGGGCCGGATGGAGTTGTCAGTGTAGACGCACAACTTCTCGGCCGTCAGCGGGACGGTCTCTTTCATCTTCGAGGCCACGAACATGCAGGTGGCCCCCAGCAGCTGCAGGCGGCTCTTTTTCACCGGCTCCAGCGAGAGGAAGCGGTCCAGGTAGTTCATGGCCAACGGGAAGACCTCCTCCTCGCACTTCTGCTCCTCGCAGACCTGCCGGGGCACCCGGGTCGTGACCGCCGCCGCCCGCGCCCCCATCCCGCTCGCGCCACGGGTCTCAGAACACGGAGGGCCGGGCAGGGGTGGCAGACGTTTGCAGAGATGCGTCCCCTCCCCTAAGTCTGCCCAGTACCCACCCATCCCGAAACTGAAAGGGAAAGTCCCCGCGCGGCTGGCACGGTGGGGGCGGCAGCGGGCATGGCTGGCCGGCATGCGCCGCGCGCGGGCTGCCGGCCCGGGGGACCCCGGTCCCAGTGGGTGCTCTGGGGTCCGCCTGGTCCATGGTCGCACCAAATGGGGTGCGGGGACGCGGGGCTGGGCGCCGCGCTCGCGGCGCCTGCGAGACACAAAGGTGGCGTCCCAGGCCGCCGCGCCGCATTTCCCCAGACGTCATCTTTTCAAAAAATATTTAAAAATATTTAAAAAATAACTGCGTACATAAAAAAACCCTGAAAATGACCCTCGAGCGGCCCTTTACCCAGGCCGGGGGTCGGGAGCCCGTTGCAGGCTCGTTGGAGAGCCCTAGGAATTCAAACTCAGGGGCCCCCCTTCCCCTTGGGCGCGGGCGCCGTTTCACTCTCGCAAGGGCACCACGCTGCACTTTAAAAAAATTATTTAAAAATACTTGCGGGCCCCCCAGGCGCCCACTGAAAGCCCGAAAATGTAACTCTAGCCCCCGGCTCGATATAGACAGGTCCGCCAAGCCGAGACCCCTGCAGACGAGGGTCAATACCAGCGTGTTGGGGGCCACGCGACCTTGCAGCCCGGCGTGCTCTCCGGCCAAGCCTGGCGGTGCAGGGAGCCCCGGGACTCGCTGTTTGAACAAAGGGCCCCCACGTCCCGAGTGGGGTCCCCCCAAACTGCCCGCGCTCGGTCCCCGCGCCCCTCCCGCCGGTTCCCGGCGTCCGCGCGGCCCCTTGCCGCGGCCCCAGCGCCTCGCCTGGCGCTCCCCGCCCCCACCCTGCCCCCAATTATTAATAAACACTTTTGCTTTGCAATAAAAGAACAAAGATGGCGCATAATACTGGCACGAGCGGCCCTTGCATACGTGTCCATGGATATTCATTTAAAAATCAAATATATGCCCCCTCCCTCTGGAGCTGGCGGCTCCGCGGCTGGGAGAGGAGGCGCAGCGGACTCAGGCGCAGGCGGGGGCTGCGCCGTGGCGGCCCAGGCGGGGGCCCAAAAGGGCGTCCAGCCCGCCGGCCCGCACCCTCGAGCCAATTAGGGTGCGTCTGGTACTGCCTTTCCCCGCAGGGACCCCCTCCCCCCACCAGGAAAGGGAATTTCTAATGCCCCCACTCTGTCCTTGTTCAAAAAACACCCACGGTATCTATATATTTTGAAAATACGATTCCTAGCTACACCCCCGGCAAACCTCAAAGTTAGGGTGGGAGAAAAGGGAGCAAGATGAGCCGCAAAGAAATGGGAGTGTGGGTAATGAGTTGCAGGCAAGTCTTAAGAGAGCCGCCCAAGCCCCGCACCTCTAGCATCCAGGTAGCCACAATCTTCCGCATGGACGGCAGGATCTCCTTCTGCACACACTTGAAGTACGACACGGAGGGCGCGCAGGTCTCCTCCGCCTTGAGCATGGCCCGCAGCACCCGGTCGTTCAGGAGGTTGGCATCGGGGTATGCCCGGCGGATGGTCTCCACCTCGCAGCACAGGAGCTGGTGCGCCATGGCTGAGGCTCTGCTAGGCGGCCTGGGGCTGGCGGAGGGTCGGGTGCTCGGTCCGCGCTCTGCTCTAGCTCTTGCGCTCCCTCGAGCTCTGCTGCTCCTCGCCCGAGCGCGCGGACGCTGCTGTTCGCTGCTACAGCGCCGACAGCCCTCTGGAGGCTCCAGGACTTTGCAACTTCCAACAAAACTCCCCTGTAGCCCGTGTGACGTTACTGTTGTTCAGCAGAGATCAAAGCCGGGCAGAGAAGGGGCGGGGGGCGGGGGCGGGGGCGGGCTCAGGAGGAGGGGGCGCGGGCGCCGAGCGCCAGGGAGCCGCGAGGGGCAGGGACCCGCGGCGGAGTTGCCCCCGAAGCCCAGTTTTCATAGAAATGCAAATCACCCCGAGGCAGCCTTTCTCCCCGCCGGAGAAGAGGGGTGCAGGGGGGCTTGTTTTCCCGGAGTGGGTCCCCCGGGATTTGGGGGGGTGGGGTGGAGGTGGCTCTGCAGAGGGGGACAACTAGGAGGGCGGGCAGGCCACACGCAGCCGGGGGGGAGACCTTATGGAGGGGGTACTGTGGGGCTTGGCGGCACCCTATATCGGAGCCGGGAGAATGGGCGCATTTCCGAGAACGCCACGAGGGCACCCACGGGCGGAGAGGCGGCCAAGGAATCAGCGTCTACATCTTCTTTCATTTTCATTAACACGTGTAAATTTCAGGAACCATTGAACATTCGGGGACGCCGGGCAGAGCCCAGAACCCTGCTGGAGGCTTCATTCCGGGCGCACAGTGGGGTACTTGCAAATGCCCAGGGGGGTAACCCTAAACGTTTAAGAGATTTCAGCCTAGCATGTGCTCGCTCAAAAAATAAAATAAAATAAATGCCCGAAAATTCCAGCAGCAGCCCAAGATGGTGGCCAGCATTTCCTTCATTCTGTCCTCCTTGCCTGGGGATCTGTAGGCTGTCTTCCTACCTTGGCCAGTCCATCCTTCTGGGGGTCCCCAAATCCCAACCCACCCCTCCCGGTAATTTACTTACTAGAAAAACACCCTGAATGGAAGGCAGCAAGACAGCGGTCTCTGTCCTGTCTCATTTTAACATTAAAAAGTACATTAAATCGCTTAAAGTTATTAGTCGCCCCTCTGCCAGGGACAAGACCACCGGAAGCTTCCTAATTGGTTCTGTTGGAGGTGTGGACATCTTTTCCCCTTAAGAATCTGCCCTGGGGCTGCAATTCGTGAGCCTGATGGGGATGGCAGGGGTGACAAAAATTAGAACAGCTGCTAAGTTAAAGAAATGGGTGTATTGATCTGATGATTTTAGCAAAATCTATATATGTTCGTGGTTACACGGCAGGGTCCCCAATATTATTGCAAAGTTAAGAGACATATAAAAGAACACATAAATTGTTTTATTAGATTGTCTTTTTTGGTGCTTTCTTAAAAAACAAAAGGACATTTTTCCGCTACCGTAACATTTTTTTTACACTACCTTCCCTAAATTAAGAAATTTGTTCATATACTTCCCTCTGAATAGTTTGGTGTCATCAAATCACCGTATCCCCTCACAGTAAAGGCTCCAAGAAAACGGACAAAAAAGACCCCTCCCTTTCTCAAGGGCGCACGCACCAAGGCGAGACACCCCCACTTTCAGGGCTGATGCTTCCCGTGCTCTATTCCCGGCTGGGAATTAGGGTTTCTAATATTCCAGATCCAGGAGGGTAATTACCCTCGGTTTACGTCTCGGAAGCCGTGGGTGGCCCCAGTAGGGAGCACCCACCGCCGTGTCCCCCTCCCCGGGCAACTATGCTCGCTTTGGCCCCGTGCACGCGGAGCCTCGCAGCATCAGCCTGCGCACGAGGGCCGCCGGGTTGCTTTTTCATTCATAAAATCCCGACCCGGCGGCCGCCCCGATGATTTATGGGGCTTCGCGCTATCACCCGGCGGCTCCTGTCCCGGGGGTCTACGGGGCCCGAGCCCCGCGTGCGCCCCTGCCGGGCTGGGGCGGGCAGGCGACAGCGAGGGGCAGCGGGGCATAAAGAGACTCGCCCACTCCGGCAAAACGGGCTCCGGGTCCTGGAGGGAGCTCCCCCCCCAACCCGGGAGAAAGGCAGAGGAAACTGGAATTAGCATGAGCCAATGGGGGCCCGGCGTTGTTACTAGGCGGACCGGGCAGATCTCAACGAGGAACTTCGTTGATTTCCCCGCTCAGGGACGGGCGCAAAAGTGCAAGCCCGGCCAGTGAGCGTGAAGAGCCGTCCAGGAACCCGCGGGGGAGGCGCTGGAATTTGGGGCCCCGCGGGGAGCGCTGGCTGCCCAGCCCCCACCCAGGATCCCAGATCTGTGTTCCCCGGAGCCCGCGAGAGGGCCCACAGCCCCAGGTCCTTGAGGACCGCTGTTTCTCGGAGAACAGAGGATGCGTTTTGATAATTAATTTTTTTCCAAAGAGAAAAGCAACTTTTGAAAACTTTTATGTTGCAGTTTTAATTTTGCGCTGCTTTTAAAAAACCCACCACGAAGCAGGAACTCCGAATTCTGGGCTCATTTAAAGTGCTCGGAGTTTATTTCTTGGTGACCATTTAGAGACAAAGGGCCGGCAGCTCAATCGGGAGGGAAACCACGTTGGTTGGAAAGGAAATCCAAAAGTAACCAAATCACCTCCTTGCTTTCCTGGGCCCCTGGCCCTCCACCAGGGTGACCCAGGCTGGGGAGATTCGTCGGCCCCGAGAGGGCAAATTCCGCAGCCGGCGCGTTTGCCACCGTCCCTGGCTGTGGGAACCTTCATTCAAGGCGGGGGAAGGGAGCGCGTTCATTCAGGAACCCGCGCGCCGCGGCTGCGCGCCGCCCCGCGGGAGGAGGGGGGCTCTGCGGAGGGGGTGCAGGGCCCAATGGGGCTCTTCCACGGGTGTCGACCTCCCGCCTTCCCCAGAGAGGACAGGGGCGGGGGGCGGGCGGACGCACCCAGGTGGGGTCACCTGCCGCCGCATACCTGCCGGCGACTTGAAAGGACTTGGCTCCAGCTCCTCGAGTTTTCCGCTGTTAAGCCCTTAAGTCGCCCTGGGAAACACTTCCGAATGAGGGCCACGGGGTTCCGGGGGCGCTGGGGCTCCCCTGCCCCCACACTACACGCTTTGGGGGCGCGCATGGCGGCCCACGTGCTGCGGTAGCTCCGCCCTGGCTACGTGGTGCGGATCCCTGGCGCCCCAAAGCTGCGGCCTCCGGCCCTGGAGCCCACCGGGCACAGGCACCGCTGGGCGCAGAGGCAGCCGCACCTCCCACCGCTCCAAGCTCGTGGAGCTGCGTGTCTGCCTCTGGTCAATTCATTCCAGCCACACACAGACGACCCGAGCCCCAGTCGTCGGTCGGCAGTCTGCGGGGTCCCGACACCCCTCCCCCAGCTCTGACCTCGGGCGAGGTGTGCGTGGGAGTTAAAAAGCCAACCCCAACAGGTGTGTGTGGGGGGGGCTGGCTCCCGCCTCTGGGAAACGTGCACTTTTGGGGGTGACAGAAGATTCCAACTCCTTGACGTCCGCCCCTCAAAACGCCGCGCTCGCCGTCCTGAGTAACATGAAACCCCAAGTCCACTAGGAATTTCCTGGCCTCTTGGCTCGGGTCTCTGGGCGGTCGTTGACCAAGTTCCGCGGAGTGGGTGCGCAGATTGAGAAGATAACCACCTTCAACTAAGGCACTCGGGCGGGAGGTGGGGGTGGTGCCCTCGGAGGCCGTGTCCTTCCCGCGTCGGCCGTGCCCAAGCAGGGCCGCGGCTCACCCGAGGCTGAGCAGACGCCTGCCCCGAACGAGGGCGCAGGGCTCCGCGGCGGAGACTCGCGTGGCCTAGGAAACGCGTGGCTTGTGGGAGCGGGAACTTCCGGGAGAAGGGCCAGCTCGAAGGCCCTCGTCGACTCCCGCGGCGCCCCCACCGCTCCCCACTCCCGGGAAGGACGTGAGGCCCCTTCCCTCGCCTCGGGGACTTGTCACTCTGCCCCCATCCCCTCCCCTTTTCGGACACTGTCTGCAGGGAGGACCCCGCAGCCTCCTGTCTTTCAGTCGGTTTCCTTCTGCCCTTGAAACGCCCGAGTGCCTGTCATTCGCCATTGCCCTGGTGGTGGATGGAAGGACGGCTGGGGGGGGTCTTGATTACGGGGATCCTCCCAGTTTGGGGGCTGTGGACACTTGCCAGGAGGGACGGGGGAAAGACATGTTTTTCAGGTGCGAGGAGAAGGGTTGCATGCCTAACTCTCTGCGCCCTTCCCTGGGGTCCCTCGGTCTCCAGCCGTCGGGGCTGGTGGCAGGGCACGGGTTTGGACCCATTGGGGAGTTATTGGCACGTGAGGTCCGAGGGGTCGATGGGCCGTGCTCGGTCCTCAAGTCTCGCTAGGGTGTTCGTGCGGGGCTCCATAGGCAATGGGGGCCGGGACTGGGGTGCGGCCGGGCCGGGCAGAGGAGGGCAGGCGAGAGCGCGCGCCGCGGGAACCTGGGTCCTGGCTCCCAAGCAGCGCGGGGCCGCGCCGCGCATTCCGCGCATTCCCGCCGGGCCTCGGCTCTGCCGCCACGTGGTTGCTCTGTGCGCCGCGCTTACCGTAAGGCTTGGAGAAGGCGCGCGCTCGCTTCTCCAGAACACGTGCGGACCTCCCCGAGTACTCAACGCGGACGCCAGGTCCAGCCAGCCACGTGCTTTACCGGTCCACTCCCGATATAGAGAAAGGTGGTTTTTTGTTTGTTTGTTTGTAATGTAATAAGGAGAGTTGTGTTGGTGGTGTAATGGCATATTCAGTTTTTGTAGACATGTAGGAAGCGTGCCCAGGCCCCATTGCTATCCGTAATAGGGTTGACTGTCCGTCCCTCTGAGGAACGTGACCGAACCGGACCGGTGACCATTATGACTTCCCAGCACTGAGGAGCTGCAGCTGTCCGACTGTTTTCTTTATTGTTCAAAATCAGCCGGTGGCTCAGCCCAGTGGCAGCTTGGGAGGTGCCCAGCACATAGGAAAACATTTATAAGCTAGCTATAACTATTTTTTAAAAAGTCATGAAGGGTCTTTTCTCAGAGGGTCAGTTCAAGATAAAGAATGGAGCACATCACTGTATCCTGAGCAGCTGACCTTAACCAACAGGACCCCTGCCTCTGCCTCATGGCGCCCCTATGAACCCCAGGCTTGGCTGGGTCAGAGGATTTCTGAAGACCCTCCTGACACTGCCAGGAATGGCGGCTTGGACGGAGTATGCCCTGCAGTCACAGGGAGGCAGGGATGGGGGATAAGAGCAGGAAAGGCTGCACCTCTAGCCCCACCATCCTGCCAGTCCCTCCAGCGTGAGGGAAGCATGGCCCCTTGCTCTGAACTACGTCTCCTGTAGTGTTTGGAGAAAAAGCCTTCATTAATGTCCCCATCCTCATCTCCTCACTTCTGCAAGGTGGTGGCCTCCTTCCCCCAGAACGCCTGTCTCTGGTGCACTTTATCTTCACCCCCCACACACACTTAGTGAGGAAACTGAGGTGTGCCTTATCCAACTTCACCGCGTTGGCAACCGGCAGACCCACACCCTCAATGGCTGCACCTCCCTCCATGTCACGGGCACTGTCAGAACAATTCCAGGGGCCTTCCAAGCTGATCAGGATAATCTACTCTTCCAAGAATGCATGCAAAAGCAAGCCACTTCTTTTTCAAGATGCCAGGAGGTTTACAACCATATTTGTGAAACAGCACAAGACGGTCACACACAGACCTACATCCTCCAGTGGCTGGGCAACCTTGGGCGTCCTTATCTGTAAAATGGGGCATGATGGAGCTCCTCCCAAAGCGGTGGAGAAGAGTAATTAAGGTAACAGGTATGAAGCCCTTAGCAGAGGGCCTGGCATATATCAAAGTCTGCTCAGTATGTTCATTCACATACGTGCTCTTATTCTGAATGATGCATGCTGGGTGTGGAATTAAACATTTTGATTTATATTCAGAAAGAATTTAAAAAATGGCTTCATAGTCTATAAACTCACTTTTATTTGCTGACTTCATCCTGAGCTGTCTGGACGTGAGAATTAAATCCTTGAATGTACTTATAAATAAATCTTTTAGAAGTTTAAAAAGGAGTAAAAAAGCCGGTTAAAAAAGGAAGCACAGTAATTAAGGGGCTAAGTGTCAATGTAAGCATGAGGAACCGATGTCCGAGGGCCGATTTCTGCTGGTGAAAGAGGGCGGAAAGGTGAAGGCACCTCCCAGGTCTCTGGGTGGATGGGGCCCAGTGCCTGTCACTCCATGGCAAAGTGGAAGAGGGGAGGCAACCACAGGTGAAGTTGGCCAAAGGTGTGGATCAATGACATGGCTGGAAGCGAAGCAACATAACTGTCAGGAAGCCGTGAGGCTGAGGCCCAAGCCGCTGGCAGTGTCAGCTGACCGCCGGTCTGGACACAGCACCACGCAGCGGAGGGGACAGGAAGCTGGTTTAAATATTAGGTACAGCTGGAGCCTCTTGGGGAGAGCGGGCTCCTGGACCCACCAGCCTGGAAGGGCATCGTCTGTGCCCCTAGGACTCTGGGCATCCATTGTCCTTTGCCCCACTGTCCAGTTATCTTTTGACCCAAAGACAAAGCTGGAGGCACCGGCTCGAAAGCCTTCAAGCAAAATGTAACATTAGTGTTGGCACCTGGGCACGCAGGTCAACATTCTGTCAGCTCTGGGGGGTGTGGGGGGTGAGCCGAGTGGTCGTCCTTCAGCATGGAGGGAGCCTCCGCCCTTCTTTGGCTCTGGTGGGTCCCATGGCGGCCATAACAAAGGACCACAAACTGGGGGCTTAAAATGACAGACATTGATTCTCTCAGTCTGGAAGCTGGAATCCAAAATCAGGATGTCAGCGGGGCTGGGTTCCTGTCAAATCTCTCCGGGAGGCTCCTTCCTGCCTCTTCCAGCTTCCAGGGGCTCCAGGCGTCCCTGGGCTTGTGGCCTCATGCCCCCAGTCTGCCTCTATTTTCCCTCGGCCTTTTCCTCTTTGTGTCTTCTCTTCTGTTTGTTAGAGTGCAACTTGTCACTGGAGGTGGGGCCCCCTGGCCAATCCAAGATGACTTTATCTCAAGATCCTTAACTTGGTTACCTCTGTAAAGACCTCATTTCCAAATAAGGTTGTATTCACAAGCTCTGGTGGTTAGGAGATGGATATATGATTTTTGGGGGGCACCATTCGATCCACTAGAGGTAGGGAGAGGGGGAATGACGGGACATGCTTTGTAGCACCTTACATAGGCAGGCAATTAAATCTTTTTATTCGCTAAGGGCTTGGTTTGAGTCAGGCCATGTCTGTTAGATGTTTACGGACACAGGGGCAGGGCTCAAACGTGACTGAGTTATGGTCTCTGTCCTCCAGAGGTTTCCCACTAGAGAGCTGAGAAATAATGCATGGAATTTTTTTTTTTTAATGAGCGTTCCTGGCCAAATTGGCAGATGCCTTCTGCAGGCAACCATGCCCCTGTCTTGCTCACTCCTTTCCAGAGGCAGACAGAAGTAATGAGCAGTACATTTACCAGCAGAATTCAGAGGAGGGGTAAACAGACAGGTTTCACCAAACAAGGAGGAAGGGTAGAAACTGAACCGGCAAAGACTAAGGTGGTTAGGTGGTGGACATAACTAACAAGCGAAGCGTCTCTGAACAATGTCCAAGTTTTTCTCCAGCATTAAAACACAGTGGTGAAGAGTGTGGACTCTGGAACCAACAGGCTCTAGCCCCAGACCTGCCACCTCCTATTTGTATGGCTTCACCTCTCTGAGCCTCAGTTTCCCCACCTGTAAAATAGAGATAATGATAGTGTTGACCTCACAGGGTCTTAAACAAGGTGGCGTAGATAAGTCCATCAAGAGCGAGTCCTGCCATTGTTAGCCAAGACCCACAATAAATCCCACATGCTGAAACTGTGATTTCACTAAGTCATAACCAACTCATCCCTCCATTTCTTTTTAATCAAAGGCTTATGTAACTGCCAATGAGATCAACATGAAATAAACAGGGTTGTTATGCAGAGTTGATATACTTCCAGCCAAAGGGGAAAGATATCAACAGAGGTTTTCCTTTCATTGCCTTGTCCTGGGTGAATGTACTGTTTCTTCTGTGATTCAAGAGTTATTGACCAATAATAAGTCTCAGAATCCCCTTGGTAGCTTCCCAGGTTGGAGTTACAGCTGCAAGAAGGAAGCCACAGAGGGTCATGAAGGGCAGAGAGCCGGGTGGGGAGCAATGGGGAGGAGCTCAGAGCAGCTCTTGGGAAGACGAATCTGGGCTTTCCCAGAGGGAGACCTGGAAGGCCTCCTGGCCTCTCCCGGCCCTCATCCACCTCTTCCCTCTACCCTTTGGTTACTGGCTGATGAGGCCAAGTTCAGAATCCACCCACCAGCGAATTCCCATGCAAGTTTCAGGGCGATAGACAGAGGCTGTTTGGAAAGCAGAGATGAAAGATAAGGATGGTAGTGAGGAAGGTGTGATTGCCATGCAGAGGTGGAGGGTGAGAGATCAGGGAGTCAAAAGGCCAGGGGAGTGGGCAGGCGAGGGAGGCAGGAGGAGCCAGGAAAGTTAGATGCTCACTGTGGGAAGCAGCTTTTCTTCGTCCACCCAGGCTGCTCCTGGGCAAAGAGTAGCCCCGACACTGATGACAGCGATAACGGGATCGCTGCTTACTGAGCTCTCCCAGCTGCACAGCATCACCACAGATTATATGTAACTCCTCTTCCCAGCAACCTCCGAGGACAGTCACCTGTTCCCCACTTCACAGATGGGAAAACTGAGGCCCCTGGGGTCATTTGTCTGTGGCAGAGCTGGGATGTGTCTGGCTGTATCTCACTCTAAAACCCAGAGGCAAAGGCGAGTTACAAAGCACCTAGAAATTGCAGGGTTCACCTTTAGAGAAACAGCTGTATTGGGATATGATTTACACAGCATAAGGTTCATCCATCTAAAGTGTACACGTCAGTGGTTTTCAATAGACTTAGAGTTGTGCAGCCATCACCGCAATCTAATTTTAGAACACTTTCATCATCCCCCAAAGAAATGGTGCCCATTAGCCATCACCCCCTTTTCCTCCCAGCCCCAGGAAACCTGTCTCTATGGATTTACCAGTTTTGGGGTACTTCATTGAAGTGGAATTCTACAGTATGGGTCCTTTGAGTCTGGCTCGTTTCATTTAGCAGAATGTTTTCAAGGTTCATCTATGTTTTGTAGTGCGTATCAGAACTTTGTTCCTTTTTATGGCCGAGTAATATTCCGCTGTAGGCACGGAGCACATTTTAACCATCCACACATCCGGCTTATTCCCGTGCGCTGGTGCAGAACCACGCGCGTTCTTGTGTGGACACCTGCATTTGTTTCTCTTGCACAGCAGGGCTCATCTTTAGCAGATACTCCAGCTAAGGGAAGATCTTGGCCAGGGGCTGGGGGCGAGGTTAGCTGGCTGGGACCCAGGAGACCCAGGACAGACCTGGACACTTTCAAAGAGGACTTCTCAGCCATTTCGCCCCTCCTGCCCTGCCCTTCTTATCCCCTCCTCCTCCTGTTCTCTTTTTCTTTCATCTTTTGTCCCATTCCTTCCACGGGGAGGTCGTAACGTCTAGAACAGTAAGAAATGATGCATAAGAAATGCTTTTTGGCTGTGACGTTAAGAAACTCAATAAAATGGACACATTGTCCTAATTAGCCTATGTAGGTCACCTGTGGAAATCAGGGTGAGCGTGGGGCATTCCTAGCGGCCCTGGTACAGGCATCTGGGGTCCACTCTGACGTTCACTGCATAAACCTGCACAGTCAGCATCCCAGAAGTAACCTAAGAGGTTCAACCTGAAAAAAGAACACAACCTTAGACATGCCTCTAGACTCTTGCCTTCCCATCTTCTAGTCTCCCTCGTGGGTCTGGAGCCCCCGGGGCAGCAGATTCACTCAGGGGCAGGGTGCTTACCACTGCACAGCCTCTGCGGAGGGAGGGGAAGTGAGCGGGGAGGGGCGCTGGGGCTGGCCCGGCTGGCCCTCTGATGTCTCCTCCACCCCAGCCGTGAGCTGCCCAGAGCTAGAGCACAGCACCAGAAAGCTAAATAACTCTTACACCTCAATTGGTTTAGGAACCCCATCCCCTCCCCATCTCCAGTGTCCCTTACCCAGCCGGCACCTCAGTCTCCTCTTTTGTCAGGGAGTGTTGGACGAGATCAGCACTCCTAGGATCAGGGAGGATTAGAGCAAGCGTGCCATCTGCCTCTGTGTCTCCAGTTCCATGGGCTTCTGCCCGGAACTGGCACCATCCCTGCTCCCGAAGGGCGTGCGTTCTAGCAGGACGAGTGGACATGGACGCTAAGTCGTGTAACGGCAGTGGCTGAAAGCTGAGGATCAGGAAGGAAGAGACCTCGGAAGTTGGCCTGCAGGACCAGGAAATCCTCCAGGGAACTCGGCTGAGGGTATTTACAGGTGTATTAGTTAGCAACTGCTGCTTGACAAGCAATCCCGTAATCGGCAACATCAAACAACCAGCGTTTATCTCCTACAGATCAGGAATGAGGGAAAAGCAGGTCAGGTGGTCTGGCTCTGGGTCTCTCATGATGTTGCAGTAAGTTGTCAGTGGGGCTACAGCCATCTGAGGGCTGGAGAATCTGCCGCAGCTCCTTGGCACTCATACACATGACGGCTGGCAGAGAGAGAGAGAGAACCAGCCCAAGGCAGAGGCCGCGGTCTTCCATAACCTTATCATGAAAGTGACATGTCACCAGTCTGCCACACGCTATAGGTCACACAGACCAATCCTAGACCCATGTCAGGACGTTAATGGATATGGCAGGTCGGGGTCACTAGAGGCCGTCCCGGAGGACCATGGAACCCGGTGGGGCTTCCAGGCTGAGGAAACACAGGCACAATAGTGGAGAGTGTGGTGGACGCGGGGCAGAGCCAGAGCCAGGCTCCATTGTTTCTGTTCACTTCCAGGTTTACCGTCCACCTGGAACTGAATTGCGTCTGGTCTGAGGTGAAGGTAAGGTTTATTTTTCCCCCACATGGATATCCCGTCAACCCACTTACAGAAAGGCCTGTCCTGGCTCTACAACATGACAACGGTCCTTAGTCCTAAATCAGGTAGATGGACAGGTGTGGGCTTGTGTATGGACTTACTGCCCGGTTCCATGGGTCTATTTTTTAGTCCTTGTCCCACATCACACTGTCTTAATGATTGTAGCCCTCCACTGACTCTTGATATTTTCTTTCTTTCTTTCTTTTTTTTATTGGGGAAGGGGAACAGGACTTTACTGGGGAACAGTGTGCACTTCCAGGCCTTTTTTCCAAGTCAAGTTGTCCTTTCAGTCTTAGTTGTGGAGGGCGCAGCTCAGCTCCAGGTCCAGTTGTCGTTATTAGTTGCAAGGGGTGCAGCCCACCATCCCACAGGGAGTCGGACTGGCAACCTTGTGGTTGAGAGCCCACGCTCCAACCAACTGAGCCATCCGGGAGCTCAGCGGCAGCTCATTGACTTGATTCTAGTTGTGGAGGGCACAGCTCGCTGGCCCATGTGGGAATCGAACCGGCAACCTTGGCATTAGGAGCACGGGGCTCCAACCACCTGAGCCACCAGGCCTGCCCAGGTAGTCTAAGTTTTCTTTTCTTCTTTATGAAGGCCATGGCTATTCTTGGCCCTTTGCATTTCCAGGTACATATCACAATCAATTCACACACAACCCCCCCCCCCCCACACACACACACGAGATGCTGGGGTTGGAATTCGGATTGCCCTGTATCTAAAGATCAACGTGGGGAGAATTCATATCTTTAGAAATCAAACCATTTAAGTTACCCATCCATGAGCAGGATACGACCCTCTGTTTATTTAGATCTTCTTTAATTTCATTGTGTGTGTATGTGTGTGTGTGTCTCACATCTTTCATTAGATTTCTTCCTATTTGATTTTTGATGCCATAATAAATAGTATCTTTTATACATTTTGTCTCCCCGCTCCCGCCGTTACCCAGGATTTTGAATTGAAAGCCAGTCTTGCACAGAATCAGAGAAGGGAGAACGTTCCTTCTGGTGTAGCACTGACAGGGTGTCCATTTTCAGGGCCAGCAACAGCTGAGGTCAAAGGGTCCAGTGACAGGGTCAGAGCCACAGCAGTCATGCTGCAGGGCCTGGGTGGCGGTGTGGGCCAGGATCTGGGGCGTGATTTGGTTGTGTTTTGTGCTGCCTTACCTCCTTTGGTCCTGCCTCCTGTCTCCATCTGGTTTTCCTTTGCTGCTGAAGTCCACCGATGCTGGTTTTTTTGTTTTGTTTTGTTTTTCTCTTGCACCCCAAACCAGGATGAGGCAGGCAGTTTGCAACTGGCAGCAGGTATTACCACCTCGCCACCCAATATACTTACAGGAGTTGCCCTTGAAAGAATCTCATGTTTAATAATGGGAATAGTGGATTACGGTGCATTCAGAGGATAGGAGAACATTAAGTGAAGAAAGCAAGATCCAAACGTATATGCACATCATTAGCGCAACTGCAGGACAGACAGCTGATGCGAAGGACATGTGACAACATGGAAGAAGCTGCGACTTTGGGGGTGATGGGAATTACTTTTTTCCTTCCATCTATAGTCTATTATGTGCTTTCCCTATTTTCTTATGAACAAATTCTGTATTCTCTTATGAACAAATATTATTTTATAACCAGAAAAGAGAATCTAATCAGGAGCAACTCTAACCATATCCAGACATTTTCCACAACCCAGACCCCCGGGCTGTCCTTGGGACACTTGAACCAGACCCCTGTGATTCATCAGGCGGTACCCACATGGGATTGTCTCCATCATGGAGAAGCAGCCTGGGCCCAACCCCAGTGACCAGCTCAGGGGCATCCCAAATTCTCACACGACCTCCTTTCCAGCAGACAAAATAGTAAAAGGCTGGTATTTTAGGTAGAGTTTAATCAGTCCCCAGGTAGACGCTGCTTGTAAACGCAAAACCAGGCCTTCGCATCACTGAATGGCGACCACTTAGGAGCAGAAAAGACCCAGACTAAGGCCATGGCTCAGAGGAGGCACATTCATAGGTAGGAGCTGCATCGCGGAACCAACCGATGTGGCCTAAAAGGTAAAATGCTCTCCCTTCTGTGGCCAGCTGGGCTGGCTCTGAATGAGAAGCAATGAGGGCAGCTGTCTTTTCTTTAATATGGACTTTGTTATCTCTGAGAAGTCATGTGCTCTTTGGGAGACAGGTGTGTGGGCTTGATCCACTGGTTAGTGCTATCTACCAGGACAAATAAGGACACTTTGAGGGACGCTAGACCTAAGTCTCCCATCTTAGACGTCCCTAGCAGGGGCATTGTATAGACTGACCCACGTAGAGAGAGATACGTGGGGAGGACGTTGTGTGGCAGGTATCACTCTGTGTCCTCTGATATCCATTCCCCCTTTTCCACAGATACAGAATTTTTAACTGGGCTCTTACTACTCAACTAAAGACTACATTTCCCAGCCTCCCTTGCAATGAGACTAACCAATCGGTGTGAGTGGAAGTGATGAGTGAAACTTCTGGGTTGGGTCACTAAATGGCTGGGACATAGAACAGAGTTACAGGAATCAAAGTTAATATATGGTAGTCAATCCCTTTTCTATACACCAGCAATGAACAAGTGGAATTTGAAATGAAAAACACAATACCATTTACGTTAACACCCCAAAATACAAAATACTTAGGTATAAATCTAACAAAATAGGTATAAGATCCATATGAGGAAAATTACAAACTCTGATGAACGAAATCAAAGAACTAAATAAATGGAGAGATATTCCATGTTCATGGATAGGAAGAGTCAATATTGTCAAGATGTCAGCTCTTCTCAAGTTGATTCAATGCATTCCTGATAAAAATCTCAGCAAGTTATTTTGAGGATATTGACAAACTGATTCTATGGTTATACGGAGAGGCGAAAGACCCAGAATAGCCAACACAATATTGAAGGAGAACGAAATTGGAAGATGGACATTACCTAACATTAAGACTTACTATAAAGCTACGTTATAAAGTAGACACCATTGTGAATAAGGTGTTATCTGTTGTCATAACGATCACCAGGCTTGAAGTTAGGGTTCTTACACTGCTCTGTCTGCAACTGATCTCCTTTCCCACCCACCTCGCCTGCCACACTTGAGGATTCTATCTCATGATGCCACTCCATGCTCAGGTACCCTCAGTGGCTTCCCGAGGGTCCCCGAAGACCTTCTAACACCAACCACTTGTCTAATGTTCCAAGACCCTCTTTGCCCAAGTTGACTTCTCCTCCCTTATCTCTCACTCCTCCCTATAAAATTCCCCCTCACACCTTCACACCCACACCCACTCCCCTATTTCTGCCACCCTTTGCAATAGAGTTCCCTTCCCTTAAGTGCGTCATACCTTGGCCTTCAATGCAAGACCCAAATGACGTCCCCATCCTTCACAAATCCTGCTCTGCACTCAGCTGTACACACCGTCCTCTCACTCCACTGGTGCCACACACATTGCTTTATGGAAGAGTAGTTTCTTATAGAATGACCACTTTGCCCTTTCCCACCACCATCCCGGCCTTCCCAGAAGATCACGGAAGGGAGGGATCCCAGGGAAGACTTCTCTTTGGAAGTGTTTGGAGTTTGGAAAACTTGCTCAGAGTTCTGACTCACAGCTGGGATGCCTGAAGGTTGGGGGGCAAGGGGACCTGTCTGCAAAGGCAGCTCTTTGCGATCCATGAAAACTCCGAGAATCCTGGCCTTCAAGATCTTCCTGATAAAGTGCCTCTCCCCAAATCACAAAGGCTGTGTGAAAACCAGACTCATGTGGGGCGGGGGGACCCTGGGAGATGGAGTCTCAGCTGACAGACCCCATTGCTTTGTTGTTGTTGCCGCTTTTGTTCTGTTTGCCATAGAACTCTGACTCGCAATGCGCAAAACCTCCTCAAAAGAATATGAACCGGACAATTAGAGGGAGACTGCCGGGGAACGTTGCAACATCGGAAAAATGAGTGTGCTCCCCATGGCAGAGTGTTGGCCCATCCCCTCCATGCTGATTAAGGGGAATTGGTGTTTGTGGGGGCGTTCAGCAAGAGGCCTCTGATTGGGAGACAATTTTGTGGCTTTGGTCTATAATTTGGATTCAAGGGATCGGGCACAGTTAATGTGATAAACTTACAAACCTCCCCTGTGACCAGACGTGGAGGATGGCCCCCACAGGCAGCCACCAAGCTGGCGTGGCAAACGCTTGACTTTTGAGGCCAGGGACCGGCCAGAAGTCAGCCTCCAGGGCTGTTGAGACGAGCCCTTTGGCTGGCTTTGGAAATCTGGAAATACAAATCATTGGTCTTACTTGCCATCCAGTTCTAAATGCACACTGCTATCGAGTTTTGTTTTTGTTAGACATCGGTGTTTGAAATTGTCCAGGTCCTAGACTGTGAACTTTGTGAGGCAGGAGGGGGCCATCCTTACCCTACCCTGGGGCCTTGTACTCTGTAGGGGCTTTGCACAGATACGTTGGAGCAAGGAATACATGGAACAATGGATTAAAACATGTGTTTTTGGCTTGAAGAGTGATGGCCTACAGGCCATTCCATTCTCTGTCCCAAGAGATCTTCCTGATGGCAGGCTCGTTTGAATGTCACCAGGAACACATGGGTTCTTTTCGGCTAGTGACCACGTTAGTACACAAAGATCAGGCTAACGGAGAAGACAGACAAATTGTGTGTGTTTAATGTTGTGGGAAATAAGGAAGATGGGGTGGACGTGATTGGATGGCATGAGGGAGGGGTGGGAGTGATGGGTGGGGTGGGGGTGGGGCGGGGGAAACAATACCACAGCCGTGGGTTCCCACCCTCTGTCTTCCTTCAGGGTCCCCCGGGCCCTCGTGCACAGATGCCACACATTGGTGTCTAGATAGTGTTTGATGTTCTGGTTTTATACTTACGTTTCTTTGGTTCAACTTTCGCCCTCAATGTGGCCAAAGTGGGATGAGTCCCTCTTCCCCTCCATTTGGCTGGGGGGAGATTGGAAATTCTCGAAGAGGAATGCTTGCGAGAAGGCCAATCAATCAGCAGACTATGAGACGGAATAAGACATGAATGAGCTTATACAGGGCACATTTCCCATCTTAACTCGAATGGAGATCTAATCAGGGGTCAGTTAGTTGAGCTGACACCATCAGTGGGGCACCAGGCTCCCGTCCCTTCCCATTTCTAAAGGGTAACAACGATACGCGAACATTGAGTGGTAAGTATGCTTTCCGGCTTGGCTTCAGCAGGGCATGTGACTTCAGATAACGTCTCTGGGCTACATGATAAAGCAGTCCGGTTGGTTTTCTCAATTAAACAGGGACCCCTGAGTAATGGCAACCAAGGAAATGGGTCTCGAGCAGCAAGCCACAGGGCTCCACTCCTGTTCGACTCTTCATGCAGTCACTTCAATAAGAAGTCCAAAAAGCCTGCTTATCTAACTGGCAGATGAGAAGGACTTACCCTCAAAGGAGTCTTACTAAATACAGCTGATGTCCCCCAGCCCCCTTTTCTAGGCTGGGGGACACTCAGATTGTTCCATTTTTCACTTTTATAAATAACATCCTTATACAAAATACTTCTCTTAATCTCAATGTGATTTCCAGTAGCCTAGTGCTCTGTGAGATATTACTAATGTTATCACAAAAAGAGATTCTGAGATTAAATTCACTGAGTAAAGACTACATTCACAAGGCACATTTGCAAAGGCACTGACAAGTCCTGCAGTCTAGAAACATGCTTGTTTGTGACCAGAACACTTTTTATGTCACCTCTTGACATCCTATGTCAGGGTTCCAGAAATATTACTACTTGGGAAACATTGCGTTAGAACATATTTTCCTCATGTGATACAAAAAAGGTATATATACTTTTCCCTCAACGAGATAAAAAAAGCTGTCAGAACACTTGCCAGACAGAACCAGCTTATGGCAGGTCACAGCAGCCATGTGAAAGGAACTTTTCCCCCTCCATTTCTTCCCACACAGGGTCTTCCCATTTTGTTTCTCTCAGCTGGATTCCCAGTGGTATATGATGTTTTTGAATTATTTAGAGTTTATTTCTTTAATCTCCAGTGAAGAAACTTTGCATTTCCATGCGATGACTCGTTATGTGAATTCTCTGGTGTGTCAATTATATTTTCTTCTTCTCGATCACTTATTAAATGGACTGGACACTGATCTTGTATATTTTATAGCAATACTTCATATACATGGGGAGTTGGCGTTTTATTTACGTTTATTACACATTTTCCCAATGATGTCACTCTTTTGTATTTTATCATGTGTATGATTATGAAAGAGGTTTAATTTTTTCTTTTTACATACTCAACACCCTCCATCTTGTCTCCAATGAGATGTTTCATTTCTTTAGTTAGAATTTGTTGCCTTTACACGGATGGGGGAAAATGTTATTCTGTTTTCTTCTATCTCATTAAAATAAATCTGAAAAAATACACAATGTGCGTTTTCTCATCATGCAAGTAATACGGGTTTATTATGGAAAATAAAAACGAGCAAAAACATGAGGAAAGCAAGCCCCTGCAATACCACCACTCAGCTGGCACTGTCTTTTGTAGACCTTTTCAGACTTTTCTCAGTGTTTATATACTCTTATTTTCACTTGAAGTTTTTACAAAATGTTTAAATTAAATTTTTTTTTATTTGAACAGTTTTTGACTTTACTTTTTAGAGTAGGCACCTCCTTGTACTGTGTGCACACGTGCATACGTGTGCACAGACACACACACACACAAGCCCATACACGTTCTTCAACGGGAATTTTGGGTTTTCCCAATGGGTCGCATTCCTAAAAGTACCCTTCAGAAGCTCTTGGCCTTTACTAAATATGATGGTGTGCAGGAAAACCCGTTCTCTGGAAAGAAAAGCCCTCATTCTTGATTCTCGTGTGGACTTCCCTGGTTTCTATGGTGTGAAAACGCCCACGTGGCTGATGGCAGGCTTTTTATGATTTAACAAATGGATTGCAGATTTTTTTGACTATTTAACACTGGGCTCTTGCCTACTGGCCATGACCGGCTGGTCATCATTGTTCTGTTTTTTGTCTTCCTTTTTTCTCCTATCAGGGTCTTAGCATGGCCTTTGAGTAGGTGTTTTGTGTCCCCAAGAAAATGGATACTCAATTGTTTGATTTTTAAATTGTGATTAAAATTTCTAATTTTTCGTGGTTTTTCTAGTTGCGTGATATTCATCTAAGATGCTGCTGATAAACATTTTTTTTCTATGTACCATATCTTCCAGAATTAATTTGTTAGCACCTTTGGTGGCTTTCCTAGATTTATAATCATGACTACCACAAAATTGATATTTTTATGCCTTCTCGTCCTACATTTGCATGTTATTTCCTTTTCTTATTAAATGCTTTCAGCAGTATTTCTAGTTTTTTTAATTAAAATAGGAGTGGTCACTGGACGGGGCACATGGCAGGTGACTTCGATTTTTAATGCTAATGACTGATTACTTAAGTAACATTGGCTTTTGGTTTTAAATCCACAATTTTCATCATGTTTCGAATAAAACCTGTCCTACGAATTTTTAAATAGTGAATGTTTTTCAGCCTCCTCCACGTCTATTAAGACAATTAAATAACCTCCTTTTACTCATTGTCATGCTAATAGTCATTTTCCCTGCTTATTGCCACCAACTTATTCTTGGGAAAAATCCTATTGGGTTGCTATAGACGCATGTTTTTAAGTGCTGAGAGTCTCTGCTTGTATTTAAATTTTTTTAAATAGACATTTTGTTGAGGACGAATGTTGGATAGTGCGGAGAGTGCCCATACACTTCCCGCAGTTTCCCGATTTTAATATCTTGCATAAACACTGCAGGTTTGTCAAATCTAACAGAGTGACCTCGGAACGCTGCTGTTAACTGAATCCCAGGCTTCACCTGATTTTGCTTGCATTTCAGATTTGTGTTTATGATTAAGACTAACCTACTCATTTTCACTGCTCTTTCCAGTTTGATTCCAAATTCTCTTTGCGTCCTACTTCTATCTATATATTTTGTCACAGTTTATTAAGTGGAAGAATTATTCCTTGAAGGATACACTTTCCCTGATTCGCGCAGGTGAACAAACATATGTGGAAGGTTAATGTATTGAGAAAATAATCTGCATTCTTACTGTTCTAGAAGAACCTAATGGAATGAGCGCCATCTTTCCCTTCCTTACCTCTCTTTCCAGAGGTAAGAGAGGTAAGGAAGCAAATCCTTGAGACAGGGCTTCCTGGATCCATTGGGGTGAAGATAATTCACTCTGGTTTTAGAAAAGTGTTGAAATGGCTCAAGGATCTGGTTTACATTGGGGGCCTGAATGAGGCCAGGTCTGGGGGTGGCTGGGTCTGGTAGGCAAGATTGGGGCTGTATTTAAAGGTAGGGGCATTCTGAGAGTGGGGAAGGCCCATGCTCTGTTCCCTCACAGCACCCAGAAAAGTGGCAGGTCCTCTGACAGGGTGGCACCTGAACTCCAGGGTAGGAGATGGAGGAAAGGAGTTTTGGGGTGGGACTCGTGTCAATGGAGCTCTGTGCTATACCTGGTATGGAAGGACGGAGCTCCACCTTCAAATGGCCAGCGAGGGCAGCTCGCCGATGACTCTGATGGACCAAAGACCAGTGGCCTCTCTCCCATCCCAGAATTGTGTAAACCTCCCCAAATCTCTCTCATGCAACATAGATAATGCTAACTCACACTCCCCCAGAGCGTCCTTGAATCGCGTCTTTCTTCTGTCGATGCCCACCCAGGCTCAGGGCTGTAAGTGCCAGCCCGAAGCTGGCCACCCCAGGTTGGTCTGTGCAGCCAGCACACCTCCCTGGTCCCCACATTCATTTGCGGGGCTGCTATTTGACATCTGGTCCAGCCACTAGCACATGTTCCAGACTTAACATTTCTGAAATGTCTCAAAGGCGTCCTCAACTCCCGACCTTCTCCCCGACCTCCCCACCTCCTCACCTGTGGGCTCCCCGTCCTGGGAGATGGGAGCCCCATTTCTCCAGTTGTTCAAGCCCCAGACCTTGTAATCATCCTTGACTCACGTTGTCCCCTCACACCTCAGGTCCAGTCGCTAGCAAGTGCCAACTGGTCTAGACCTTGTCGCGTCCTCGGCACCTCCTGTCACTTTTCTTGTCTGTCTAATCCCATTCCTGAGGTCCCCACCCTCATGACCTAAGCCCCTGCCAAAGGCCCCACCTCCTCACAACATCACATATGTATTTGGGAGGGGGGGCACACAAACATTCAGACCATTGCACTCCTTTTAGTCTCAAACGTCTCATTGCTGCAAATGGGATTTTTCTCCCCCCACCTCCACGTGTTTGGGTGAAGGATGGTGGAGAGACATGGAGATGGCCACTGACTAATTAGAAGGGCTAACAGTGTTAGGGCTTCCGTCAGAGAACTTCTGGATCCCTTGGGGCTTTGGTGACCATTGAGTGGCTTTTGCAGACTTGCGTGAACGAATCTGAGAGTTGAACTGCAGAAGCCACCCTTTGGGAAACTGACCTGCCCGTCTGTAAATTGGAAGATGGAGCCTCTCCACATAGGGGAAATCATGGTTGAGGAATTGAAAATAACGTGGTTAATAGCATTTGAAAAGGCTCTTCACTGTGCAGTCTTTTAAAAGGAAAAAAAGAATGAAAAAACAGCTCATAAAAGTCTGTTGTAAAAACCTCAATGGATGTCGTTGCTTTCCAATACTACCATTGTTTCTAACTGAATTCAGTAAAATTTTTATTAAGTTCATTATTTTTCCCTTCTCTTGTTTTTGCACTCAATAAAACATCTAAACAATTTTTCAAAGTCCCAGATCAAGTCTTTTATCTTCACAGGGCAAATTCCACCTGCCATTTGCAAATGGGCTCGTTTTGGTCAACAGACCACAGCATTTCTCGCCTCTGCAAGGTTTCCGTTGGCAGCTGGGCCCGGCCTGCTTATACTATCACACTGTCCTCTGGGAGGGTGAATATAGCCTTTATTTTTTCATTGGTTGAGAGTGTATTCAGTGGAGAGGAGAGCATGGACACACCAAGCTTCTTTTTTGTTGTATCTCATGGATTTTACAGCTTTGAAGGTTTCAAGGTAAGGAGGCTTGCCGGAGGATGACAGGTCCATCCTTGGAACCCCCTACTTCTGGGTCTGAGACCTCAGAGGAGTGGGTGTGTGTCTTTTCTCCTCTCCTGCCTTGCTCAGGGGCCCTTCTGAGGCTCCCTGTCCCTCTCCTCTCTCTTCTGTGCATTCTACCACAGTTCTCCAGCAACTCGAGCCAGCCACTCCCCTGAGAACTACTAAGCATCTTCCAGCATCCTGAGCTGGGCTGGGTGGGGTACCAGCCTCCCTTGTTCCACCTGGAGCTTCCAGCCAGGTGGGGGCTCAACTCCTATACAAATGACAAAACAACAGCTGGGCTCCTCCTCTCATTCACCTGGAAAGATCACACCTCTTAAACAGAAAACCAAGAAGCTTCTTAAGGAGGCGGCATTTCATTCGTGTCCTTCCCTAGGAGCTAACGTCCTCTATGGGTCAAGTTGGCCTCCATTGGCCACTGTCAGTTAAAGGGACCCCACATTCCAACACGCCGTGCCATTCTCATGATGCTAAACTGAATTAAAGCTCTGTCCTGTGAACCTACCTTTCTATTTTCATCATCTTTCCAGCTGGTAGAGAAGTTTATCCTGAGTACCAAGTCGTGTGCTGGAAGGTTGATGAGCATGTTGGCACCACAATCTGCTAATCTGATGGCAGCCAGACATCTGTTTCCTGACACATGAAGAGTGGCACAGTCCTAAGAAGTCAGGGATTCTGACCCTGGGGGCCGCGGAACTTGGAGGGGAAAAAAGTTGCAACTTTATTTTTACCAGCCGTTAAGTATAATCGGGCATATTGATGGTCGGCAACAAACCACGGTGGCAGTGGCTGAGCAAGTGGCTTTGTCACCAATAGAAATTTTCAAACCACATCACAGTTGTTGCAGAGATCCTAAAATATCTGCCCTTCAAAATCATGGAAGTTTTTAGACCTACTGCTGGGAGTTTATTTAATGTGTCATGAAGACGGGCAGTTTCTGTATCACAAATTTATTATTTTTTAAATATTGAGTTGACTGATTTTGGTGCAATTTGTATCTTTTGTAATCCAAACCATTTTATATCTTTTGTAATCCAAACCATTTTATGTTTTGTATTTATAAGTATTCTGAGAAGGGGGCCACAGAATTTAATAGTTGCTAGAAAGTCCACCTCACAGCAAAGACTCAGAGCCCTCACCCCCCACACCCGGTTATCTTTTTACTCCCGAAGAATGAGAAATGCAGACCTGAGCCCTGAAGCCAGAAGCATTCCAAAGGATTCCATGTGGGTGTGGTGTGTGGAGGGCATAGTCACTGGAATGAAAGCAAAATTTAAAAACCTCATGGAGAAATCGTGGCCTCCAAGAATACACCCCAGGCCATCTGTTCCCAGCTGACTGCACAGGCCTCACCTGGTCTTCCTCAGCTCTGGACTTTGTCCACTGCACGCCACACCCCACTCCCACCTATTCAGATCTTTCATATCCTTTAAAGCTCTGCTGGGCCTCACCTCCTCCAGGAAGCCTGCCTGGACCAGTGGAGGCCATGGCCACCCATGCTCACTGCCCAGGCCCACACACCCGTGATGAAGTGATGCCAGAGGACCTCATCTCTTACATGGGGCCCGCTGACTTCATTGCTGGCCCTGCTGAAACCATGTAGCCTCCCTGAGGGTGACAGGAAACCTGGAGGAAGGGGCCCAGCTTGCGGCCCCAGTGCCCACTTCTCGGTTGGCAAGGAGCAGGAGCATCTCGGTGAAATGTTTGGAAAATGATTGCTATTGTCAGCCGTGCAACGGTTGTCAGCCACGTCACTGGGGGGTCTCTGGGGCTCACTGAGATGGGAAACAAGATGGGAAACAGAGGCTCCACAAGCGTGGAAAAGTGAAAAGTGCTCCACTTCCCAGGCGGCATTGCCACCACCTCCCTCTTGGGGGGCATTGCCTGGCCCCCCGGGCCTTGCTCACCATCCCTGAGCTGGTGACGTTGGGGTTTCAATCTGAGTGTGAAGTGTTGGTATACGACTCTGAGCAAGCACGTGAACCAAATCTGGGAACAAGTCCTGTGCCCCCAGACCTCCTGGGGTCCCCCACACCCCTGCAGTCCCCCAGACCCTGTTTTCCCTCTCAGTAAAAAGTGGTGCCCCAAACCCCCTGCAGCTCCCCAGGCCCCCTCCCACGAAGCTCCCACACCCCCATAGCCCCCATGTCTGGGCAGGTTGTTAGGAGCAGCCTGTCTGTGGGTTCCTTTCCATGCATGAGCCCTTCAGCCAAGGGCTTCTCCGGCCAAACAAGGCTTCTCTCTGCCTTCACTCATGTCCTGTGGTGGTCAGCGTCCCCTCTGGGCCAGTGCAGAGCAGAACCAAGGAGCGAGCCATTCAGTGGGAGGAGCCAAGGGGAAACGTGAAACTGCCCCCTCCTGACTGAGATCGCGAGTCAGAGCATCGCCACCTGGAAGAACAGCGGGGTGAGTTCCCCACAAAAGCTTACAGGTGCAGGGGAACTGGCCTCATCACATCCCCACTCAGTTCCCTCTGAGGCCCAGCAGAAATCAGGTGGGCACAGTGCATGAGCCTGTCATAACCTTAACCCACTGCGTATTTACTGCAGCCGAGCTGACACTGGCCGTGGCTCTCTACCCACCTACTGACCGGGTCAGACTCTCTTCATTCCCTCCTGTAGATTATTTTATTTTATTTTTTTAAAGATTTTATTGGGGAAGGGGCACAGGACTTTATTGGGGAACAGTGTGTACTTCCAGGACTTTTGTCCAAGTCAAGTTGTCCTTTCAATCTTAGTTGTGGAGGGTGCCGTTCAGCTTCAAGTTGTGTCCTTTCAGTCTTAGTTGTGGAGGGCGCAGCTCAGCTCCAGGTCCAGTTGCCGTTCCTAGTTGCAGGGGGCACAGCCCACCGTCCCTTGCGGGACTCGAGGAATTGAACCGGCAGCCTTGTGGCTGAGAGCCCACTGGCCCATGTGGGAATCCAACCGGCAGCCTTCGGAGTTAGGCGCACGGAGCTCCAACCGCCTGCGCCACCGGGCCGCCCCCCTCCTGTAGATTCTTGTCTTCACCTGGTATAATTTGCCTCCAGCCTGAAGAATATCCTGGGAGTGTAGATCTACTGGTCATAAATTTTATTGGTTTTGTTGATCTGGAAATGTCTTTATTTCAATTCTCTTGTTTTTGAAGGGCATTTTCGCTGCAGGTAGCATTCCAAATTGAAGATTCTTTTCTTTCAACACTCTATGTCTTTCCACTAACTTCTGAATCTCCATTGTTTCTGATGAGACACTAGCCATCAGTTTTGGGTTGTTCCCTTGTATGTAATGTGCTTTTTCCTCTAGCTGCGTTCAAGGTTTTCAGTAGTTTTGCTATGATGTGCCTAGGTGTGGTTTGAGCGTTTTTTTTTTTTGTTTTGTAATTATTCTGTTTGGAGTTCACTGAGTTTCTTGGGTCTGTAATTTGTTTGTTTGTTTTTATTATATGAAAATCATCAACTGGGGTAATTCTTTACTTTATTTCTTCACATTTTTCCTGCCTCATTTTCACTCTCCTTTCCTTCTAGGACTGCAATTACGCGTATACTGGTCCATGTGATTTTGTAGGTCTTTGTTATTGTGCCTTTGCATTCCAGAATTTCCATTTAGTGCTCAAGTTCTAGTTTCTCTGCTGAGATTCCCTATTCTTTCCATAATTAGGGCTATATTTTCCCTTAAGTCCTTGGACTTATTTATAATAATAGCTTTAAAGTCTATATCTGCTAAGTCCAATGTCTGGGCCATCTCAGGGTCAGTTTCAATCAACTGCTTTTTTCTTGAATGTGTGTCATATTTTTCTGTTGCCTTGCATGTCTGGAATTCTTTCTATTATATGGAGCTTCATATGATGTATGACATGGTACATGACACATTATAAAGACTTGGGATTCTGATCTTTGCCTCTGAGTTGATTTTTGTTCTAGTAGGCAATTGTTTTCTTGGCTGATCACTTAAACTTGCATAGACTTGGATCTGGTGTTTCTTGTGCCTCTCTAAGTTGATTTGGCCCATCCTCCAAATTCTGCCTTCCAGCCACATGAAAGGCCCTTGTTGAAACTTGGGTTAAGGCTCTGTTAGAGAGAGTGTAGACTAGATCTTACTCTAGGGTATAGTCTTTACTCCTAAGGCTTTTGCAATGTCTTTTAAGTTGGGTATATATTAACTTACTCCCTTCTCGCTGGCCTGGAACTCCAGTGTGTTTCAGCACAGTTGGGCCTCCCAAGCTCACAGCAGCTGTTCTCAGGTAATCCTTGTGTGGTCTTTCCCTGCACATGCACAGCCCCTCTTTTGACCAAGGACTTGCAGGGACCTCTGCACAAGTGTCTGGGCTTCCTTGCTTGGAACAGATTCCTTCACTCTGGTGCCCTGACCCATAGATTTGAGTTACTTTGGCAGCCTTTTCAGCTCAGTGAGATTGCCATGCTCTGCTCTGCTCCAGCCTCCTGCCCTACAGTGAGGAAGTGTTCCCCAGGCAGAGAGGCAGGCCAATCAGTGGAATTACCTCATGAGTTTTTCTTCCTCTCAGTCTTTGCTGCCTGTTGTCCAATGCCAAATACAGCTGCTTCATATTTCCCCCCATTTTTATAGTTGTTTCTGTCAGGGAGGTTACTCTGGTAGTTGCCTCTCCATCTTGGAGGCAGAAATGGAAGTTGGATGATAGACAACTATTGACAGAGAGAATGTGTTCGTCTCCATCCCCGCCAGTGAGGGTCAAAAGCAATTTGTCCTTATATGGCAAGGATAGCAGTACACATTTACTGCCATGCTCCAGACCTGCAGTAACTCTCCTGTTCTCTAAACAAGATACCTCACAGGAACCAGAGTCATCTTGATATTCGACAGAACATGCTGGTCTGCTAAATTGATAACATATGCTCACTGGACGTGGTGAGCAGGGAGTGGCAAGTACCCTAGAAGTCCTGATAAGATGCATGCATGCCCAGAAAGTAGGAGGCAAACTCATGAAAATGTAAGGGTCTGCATACCAATGAAATGATTAGGGACTCAGTGTCTGGGGTGTGTTGGGATAACTCCTTTAACAAGAAACAATTTGGGTCAAATATATGGTGATGGAAGGAGAACTGACTCTGGGTGGTGAACAGACAATGCAATATACAGATGATGTATTATGGAATTATCCACTTGAAGCCTATATAATTTTACTAACCAATGTCACCCCGATAAATTTAATAAATAAAAAATAAAAAGGAACAATTTGTTGCTCATCTTGAATCTCCTACTATGAAGAGAGAAGTACAACATGTAAAGTCAGTGAATTTGGGGCCAACGTATACCATAGTTGGAAATTCTGTTTTAACTGGTTTTTTTGAGTGGTTTGAAAGGCTGTGGCTTTCAAGTGGGACCCTGTGGAATGAAGAGTTCTGCAGCAGGTGGAGGCTGCCGTCCAAGCTTCCTGCCAGTAGGGACACGTGACTCAGCAGACACGATGGTGCTGCAGGCATCTACCAGCACCTGGGTGGAGCATACAGAAAGTCTTTCTAGGAGAGCCTCAACAGGGACCTGCAGAGTTCTGCACCACAGGCCTGCTTTGCACAATAGGAACTACCTGCCATTCGAAGAACTTGAATTTGAATAGCTCATGGAAGGCTATGGGCTCCAGTCAAGGTCAAGTGCCGGGTCATGGGCTACCAACTGACCGCCACTGGAACTGTCCATATGGGTTAGCTAGCTAGAGCTCCCCATGTCGTAGGTTCACATAGGCACAGCAGCTGTGTGATGGAGATTGGGGGTAAGCAGGTCTGGAAGGATGAGTAAGTGACAGGAACAGGTACCTAGACTCCCAAGTTGCTGCCTATCCCTCTCCATCAACTCACAGCATGATCTTAAGAGAATGTGCTCTGCAATCAAATGATGGACAAGGAAAGTACTGAAGCATGGCTTACAGAAGGGTTGGCGCAGTACAGTGGTGCTACCTGAAAATGGACTTCTTTTATGCATATCCCCCCTGAGGAGCAGCCCTGAATGACAGGGGCGTGGGGAAATCTTCATGCAGCACACCTGGCCTTCTGCTTTGCATGGAGAGCGGAGTGGCCTGGAGTAAAGACATACATAGACTCCTAGACATGGGAAGATGGCTGGCTGGTTGCACAAGAGCCTGGAAGGGACAAAATGGGAAGATCGGGGACAAGTTAGTCTGGAGAAAAGGTGTGCAGATAGACCTATAAGAGTGGGCACAAAGCCTGTGGACCTTTGATGCCCACCAGAGGTCCTGTCCCATAAAGGAGGCTCTGAATGACCAGGTGGGTGGGATACCCTGGGGATGACAGCTGGTTTTTTCCCAGCCACTCCAACACTCATGCTGGATGTGTAAACTTCCAGCAGCAGAGATAAACAAAGAACCTTTAACAAGGTCCCATTCCTTGTGGGGTACCAGCTAACCACCAAGGCATTGGACCCCTTCTAACCTGGAGGGGAGAGCAGTTTGTCCTTTGCTGGAATTGACACTGCTTTAGCTATGGGTTTGCTCCGCTGCTTAGAGTGCTCCGCCAGCATCCATCAAAGGGCTTACAGAAGCCATCACCAAGATCTTGCCACGTGCCTTGGATCAAGGACTCACCATAGCCGGGCAGGTGGGGAGATACCACACTGAGCACGTGACCTTGAGATCTACTGGTCCTATGATGTAGTCCCAGCAGCCAGAGCTGAGAGAATGCTGGGGCATCCTCGTAAAGACTCAGCCAAGGGGGCAACTCAGGGGACCCCCAGTGGAATTGGCGACTTGTCTTCCTTCCAGTCACCCTGTGTGGTGAGGGTACCCAACGCCCCTGAGGTTGGAATGCATGGATTCAAGAGCAAAGGCTGGAAGTAGGGTGACACTTCTCATCGTCATGCCCACCTGTACATCCAGTTGCCTGCCTCTGTGCTTCCTGAGGACACCGTGGGTATGTGCTTGGCACTCGTGCACCTGGATCTGGAAGTGCTAGACAGTCAACATCTTGTGGGCTGACTCTGTCCAGTGGAGGGTGATGGCTGACAGACAAAGGTGGGCCTGCTGCTTCCCCTTCTCCAGAGGAAGTTCTAGAACGCATTTCACTCGGGACCGCCTTGGGTGGAGCAGCTTGGTGACCACAGCAACAGGAGACCCAGGACCACATCTGTGTGGGCTCCCTCTCCTTTCCGGCCCCTAGATCACACTCCTCCACAAGAGACTCACATATAAGCCTGTGTTTCAGTGTCCACTTCCTGGGGACCCCGAGCTAAAAAGACACGGAATGTGCTCCGTGCCCCTGGGAGCCAATGCCTTTGCTTTGACAATATTTCTCAAGTTCTCACTATGTGCAAGGTAGTATTGCAAGGCTGGACATAAAGCAATGAGTCCGACAGAAAAGCCCACCCCTCCCCCGTGGACACTACACTCTAGAGTGGGAGGCAGATCGTGACATGACTGAGTGAATAATCATGCAAGGAAATGCTGCCACGCAGGAGACTGAGAGTGGCCAGAGGAACAGGGGGACATCTGTATGGATGGAGCTCTGAGTGAGACAGGAGGGAACCAGATGACCATCAGGGGTAAAGCATCCTGGGCAGGGGGAACAGCCAGAGACCACATCAGGGACGTGAGTGTCACTTTCATTCCAGCCCATTCAGTGTTTAGAAATAAAAATTATTCAACTTCACATAATACTCCTGAGAAAGTGGCTTAGCAGGATTATACAACAACTTTACGTACTGGTGAGCCTGGGAGCTTCAGATCACACACGATCCTTCATCCATTTTTCTTGCCCAGCAGACACGATCTGGGCAAAATAACAACAAACAACAAACAAACCGATGTCTCAGAAATGGCAGATCAAAAGGTAAAAGAAAGCTACGTGCATCTCAAATCCCTTTCTTAGAAACCAAATGTGGTTGAAATCAGTGAAGTCTCTCTACTTCATTATGGTACAAAAGAAGAAACACAAGACGATGAACCCAAGACCTTTTCTTTCCTTGGCTGCTCATTAGGAAAGACCATGGCGAGTTTGAGCAATCTCAGCCACGTGTGGTGGGTACCACAGTCATTCCCAAATGACACTGTTGATGATGGAGAAAAGGACAAGAATCCACAGGAGATGGCAAAGATAACACTTTTTTTCCTGGAAATCGTGGTGCTAAGAGTGTGTTCAGATCGAATGATTATGGCTTGGGACATGTTAAGAGGCCTGTAAGAATCAAAGGGTTGGAGGTGGGTTCCAAAGCAGGTGTTGTGGACATGATAGCAATCGCTATTGCTAGAAGGGACAAAGTTCAGACAATGCCCATGGCATTTGGTTGGACCCTATAATAACCCTCTGCGTTTGTGGTCTGTTTTCATCTGAGGATCTCAAAACGTAACAAGCATTAATTAAACTTCAAAACAGTCTGAGGCAGTGGGTACAATTGGACCCATTTCTTAGCCGGGTCATGCAAGGCCCGTTAAGACAAGCCGACTTGCGTAGAGCCTTTGATTCTGACTTCCCTGTCTTCAACTCCAGCTTGCCCGGTTTGTTTTAATGTCTCCAAATCAGAGAGGGATGCGAGAATTTAAACAAACCTACTCAGAAACCAGTGACTTAACGAATTCTTGGGCAGACCCTCTACGGGTCTCTGAGACCGAGTGCCCTATCATGTTCTTTCATCACAAGCAATTAACCAAGGTATTTTTTACATGCCTGCAGGAAAAGTCGTTGCATGGAAATACGGAAAAGCAGGAGGCCGGTCCCAAGGAGCCGTGCAAAAGTGCCCCTTTCCCATGGCCTGAAACGGACTCCCCCAGGCGTGCAGGAGCCTCAGGTATGCTGCTAATTTCCCATCATTCTGCCAGGAGGCTATAAAATGTCTTTTCATCTTAAGTTACATAAGTATCCAGCACATAAGAAGACTGTTATTACAAAGGCAACCACACTGGGGAAAAAAAATAAAAAAAGGTCTCGTTTATTCTGAATATCCGCACTAAACACGTTTGATGTCTTTTAAGGGACTCGTAAGTCCTAAGAGGGAGGGAAATGCACAAAAGTCCTTTTAAAAATGCAACCTGGCTGTAGCTAATGTTGGGTCTGGCGAGAAGTCTATTGTCCACACGGCAAGGGCCGGGGATCATAATCCATCCTATGACATTTGCATTCGCTTCACTTCTGCCCAACAGGCAGCTTATGCAAAGCAGCTCTCGGTATTCTGATGGAGGGTGGGGGCAGGGAGAGCGCCTCTACATCCATTCACTTCAAAAACTCGCTCTTGACAATGGAGAATGCTGCAGTAGATACGCCGAGCCCTGGATATTTTCTCCCCCCTTCTGCAGGAAAACAAATGGCTAGTTTCTCTGACAGTGAGATTTATAGGTAACCGAAGGAAGTGTGCGGTGAGAGTGAATTCCCTGTTTTTAATGGTCCTGTATAATCAAGGGCCTCATTCACCGAGGTACCCCACGGCACTCCATCCTTCCACATTCTTTCCTCTTGACCGACTCTCAAAAGATCCATTTCAACGAGGAAAAAAAAAACCCAGCATCTTGGATGATGGTTGCTGATTCTGACACGTAGATATGTTGTCTACCGAACAGATAGTAGGTCCGGCCTGGCGCTATCGGAAGATTGCCCTTGGGTGAGAGAAGCCATAGCAGCCTTGCTCCTGATGGGGGTTCTCAGGGCACGCCAGCCCTGTAGGCGAGGACCCCCCAGGGAACCCAGACGGATTCGGTGCTCGGTTTCGTCTGTATTCGGCGAGGTGTGTTCAGTCAGCGACTTCCTAGGAAGCCGTCAGCCGCATGGAAAGAAATTTAAGTTCCCAGCCTCTGTCCCTAGGGCCATCTGAATAGAGCCCGTGTTTGAGACCTGGCCAGGACCCTGTTCTGCGCCGTGCCAGTTTGTGATAGCATCTGGGTTGCCAGTGAACTTGGTCTGTTGGGGAAGAGGAAGGTGGCCTGCCTTGGGGAGTCGAGGAATTCAATCCAAGCCCGCTTTTAACTCGACAAACATTGACTGATCGTTGACTAGGTCCTGTGTGGAATGCAAAGGATGAATAAGTTAAAAACACAATCTTTGCATGGGACAGAAATGTATGTGACTAATGGAAGGCAAGTGAGGGCGATATATACATATTAAGAGAGGCACAAGAATGTTCCAGATGAATGATTCATTTTGTCTCAGAAACCCTGGGATGCTGTTCCAGCTGGATTCTGAAGGATAAACGTGACGTTCATGAGAGGAGGGCCGTGCGAGTTTGCTTGGCGGCCATAGCAAAGTCCCACAGCCCGGGGGCTTACACAACAGACACTCACTGTCTGCAGGGCCTGGAGGCTGGAAGTCCGAGAGCCAGGTGTCACCGGGCTGGCTCTTTCTGAGGTCTCTGCCCTTGGCCGTTTTCTCTTTGTGTCTCTGCGTGGTCTTCTCTGTGTGTGCCTGTCCTAATTTCCCTTTTTATAAAGTCCACAGTCATGTGGAATTAAGACCCACCCTCATGACTCATCTCACCTTAATTGTCTCTTGAAAGACCCTATCTCCAAATAGTCATATTCTGAGGTTCTGGGGGTTAGAACTTCAACATATGAATATTTGGGGACACAGTTTAGCTTGTAACAAGGGAGAAGGAGGTCTATCCACTGAGGAAGGAAGGCAGCAAAGCTAGAGATACAAAAGGGCAGGGTCTTGGGTCAACTTTCCTGGATATAGAGCTTGAGGCAAGGGTTTGAGTCTATGTGATTTATTCAGGGACAGCTCTTAAGAGAATGGAAAAGAAGGAGGCAGGATGGAACGGAGGCCAACGCAGTGGCCTCAGCCTGATCCCACAGGGAGCCCCGCATCGGACCACACAGCTGCCCCATCTTGAGGCATGGGGGCCTTTTATACCCCCGGGGTCAGTGAGACATGGGCTGTGGCTCTCCAAGGCAGGGTGGCTGCAGTGTGATGTTCCCGACCAGGGACTCTCGTGCAGCTTTCTGGACAAGGCGATGGCTGTGAGCCTGTCCCTAGCAGCCTACATCCGGGTGCCTAGAGTGGCCAAGTCAATAAGGGGATTGAGAGGGTCCCCACAGCTTCCCAGAGTCACAGTGAGCTTGGGGGTGAGAGGGTAGCTGTTCTGGTGGTTTGACCCCAGGGGCCTGAAATGGCAGAGTGGGGGGCAGGCAGATCTTCTGGAAAGTGGTTGATCTGGAGAAACTCGAACGCCAAGCCAGGAATCCCGACTTGAGCTGTAAGAGGGGAGTTTCCGAATGACCTGCGTTGTCTGGTCCTATGTCTGCTGCCCTTGCCATGAACACATGGGTTCGCCCACACCAGCCGAGGAGGGAACAGGAAGCATCCGGTCCCCACTCCAGGGCTTCCCCTGGCCAGGCTGGCCTGCAAAACCCAGGGGTGCCAGTGCTTGGCTTCCACAGCCTCGCTGCCCTGCTGCCCCTGCCCAGAGGCCTGGCACGTGACAGGGACCCTATAAGAGGGGTTAACAGGAAGCATGTGTGGACCAGCCGTGGACCAGCCTCTGTATCCAAAGAGCCGCTTCCACCCCCACTCTCTGGGCTTTTATCAAAAAGAGGTGATTTAAATCTGATGAATAAATCAAGTGGATTGAATAAATAAACGGATCCATGTATCTCTGCAGACAGGCGAGCCTGCCCACCAGCCAAGGCGGGGAGAGGACAGGCTGGGCCTGGGGGAGGAGGGTGATCTCTGAGCCAAAGCCGGTACAGGCTCTTGCTTCCTGAGGGAGACAAGGGAGGGACGTTCTGGGTATTCAGGGAGAGAAAGAATGACACATGTTAGTTGGGTTTGTCTCCTTCCCTAGGTGGTGGTCCTGTCTACACCCGCACGGTTGGCTCCAGCCATTGTTGGTTTGAGAGCAGGCTTCCCAGTTCCCTTACCATTACTCCATGCTGGAAAATGATAATGCACTCGAATCTCCCAAGCACGGATGAGTCTCTCCACATCTGAGCTTGGCACTGTCTGCATGTTAGGAAACACCCGTGCCCATGTCGACATTGTTTAATGCTTCATGAGACATATGCGCAGGTTAGGAGCCCACTTCCCAGCACTCCTTCCCACCCTGGACACTGGCTGGCACAGCTCTTTAGGGCACCAGAGGGCGAGTTGGTGAAGGGAGGAAACTAGAAGCATCCACTCATCATCCCACTGAATCCTCACAGAGCTTTGAAGATGGAGAGTGTGTGTGGGGGGGTGCTGCCCTATTTTGATGATGGAGAAAGATCCTGGAAAAGCCCCCTTGCACCCACTCAGTAGGCAGCTTCGGGAAGTTTTCAGGTTCTGCTCATATCAGACAGTTCCTTAGAAAACAGAGAAGCATGGTATAAAAAGGGACAATATCCTACACAGGGGTAGATGCCCTGATGTTAGAGAGAAGAGTTCTTTTGAGGAACTACTTATTCAATTCCTTATAGAAATAGCTTTTCCTTTCCCCCTTCCCCCATGACCCTGACAACCAGATGGATGGCAAGTGTGTCTGTAGATCTAAGGCAGAGCTCAGCTCCACGTGCAACCTGGGGTGGGGGTGGGGGCAAGTGCTTGGTGGCCACGTCGTCCCATGAGGGACGGCTGAACGGCAAACATCCCGGTCTCTTCATTTTATAAAAATATGAGGCTCATTTTTAAAACCAAAGGACGTAAGGACAGACAAAGGAGGAAATGGAGAAATGCTAATTTAACTCGAGCTGACTATTTTTTTAGCTGACTTTGAGGCACGACAGAAGTCTGGAAAAGATAAAGCGACGGGTTCAAATGTATAGAGCTTACTTTTCGTTTGCATCAAAGCAAACCAAACATTGAGAAGGTCTATATGCAGAGCTAACATACTCAATTGATCCTTTTTTCCCCCCTGACCGACTGCTGGGGAACGTGGATGCCGCGGCCTCTTAAATAACGCTCGGAACAGCGGGCCAATTGTGCAGGAAGGCCAGGGCTGCCCCAGGTAGCCGATAACTTCCTGTGTTGAAATGATGACTTGGAGATTTCATCATGATATCCTTGCACACCAGGAAATATCGTCTTACAGACCTGCCATTTCTTAAAGTAATCGGTGAGAATGCCATTAAAGTCGGTGTCTTAATTAAGCTAAGCATCAGCCGAGGAATTGCAGGCATCCGAAGCCTTAGTGTCCTGTGGGATCTGGTTTCACAGGACAGAGGTATGTGGAGGGCTGGGAACTCCAAGGGAGAGGCCCGTGGCCGCTAATAGCCTGGGCATGGCGGCCGCCCAAGAACACCCTAGAGGTTTCTCAGATACTGCAGGCTGTGCAAGGTGAGGGGAGCCTGCAATCTCTGCATCTCCCGCCCCTTTCCTCCATCTCACTGAGTTCATGTGCTGCCCCTGTACACTGCACAGAGGGGCACGGACCCAGGCTGCAGGATGGGTGCTTCGGAGGAGCAGGCTGCAGGATGGGTGCTTCGGACTTACCAGCTTCCTCTGTCACGGAGCCTACGGTTGAGGGAAACTGAGGCCAGGCAGGGGCAGCCAGAGCTCTGTATACCTAAGGAGTGACGTGTCAGGGATCAGAGGCAGCTCTGCCTCCCACTTACTCCGGGCTCCTTTCCACTATGTTAAGAGGCCAGGAGCACCTGGGGGTTCCACCTGGAACAGGCCTGGCCTCTGCCTCCAGCTTTGGGACATTCATTGAACTGCCCTGTTCTCAGTTGTCAACTCTGGGAAATGGGATTCCTTCTTAGGTGGAACAAGCCAGCATGTGGGTAACAAATGGCTATAAAAAAATAACGTTGGTTGTTATGCAGGGTGTCATGCAGGGTCTCAACTCCCGCTCCCTGCACCAGAATGCAGGATATATAGTGGGGCCAAAAAGGAACACCCACGGAGCCATGAATAGGGGAGTCATGCCACTATATTCTCGCTGGCGGCTGGGTTGGAGACACAGGAAGCAGGAGACACACAATCCGCAACCTGCCGTCCGCTTCTCTGCCAACCGACCCCACTTGCTAACTGCAATCCGCACTTGCTAGCTCAGCTATGGCAGTTATATCAGTGGTTAATGGCTCAATGGCTACAGCTGATGGCCAACTAGTCACAGCTGATGGCCATCTACTACCCGAGCCAGCACCTTTCCACGTGAGGCCGAGAACCCGGAAACTGCTCTCTGGGACTCTGTCCCTACACTGGTGTATCAGGAATAGCGCTAAGCCAGGGGTCTGAGACTGGGCCCTGGGCCTGGACCCACAGCACCCCAGTTGTCCATACGGTGAGACAGAGAGAGTGTGAGGGCCACGAGGTAAGGAGAGGAAAGCTTTCTGACCGCCTGAATCCTTGTTTACATGTAAAAGATTATTATTATTATTATTAAAACAGGACATCTAAGCCTCCAGGGCTGCCAGCATGAAATACGAAAGACTGCGTCCTTTAAACAACAGAAAGGTATTTTCTGGAGGCTGGCAAGATCAAGGGACAGGGAGAGAGACCTCTCTTCTCATAAGGCCAGTCCTGTTGGATCAGGTCCCGCCCTTAGGACCCAATGTAACCTTAACCATTTCCCTAAAGGCCCCATCTCCAAATACAGTCGCCCAGGGGTTCGGGCTTCACCATATGAGTTTGGGGACACAATCCAGTCCAGCGCAGAGTCATTACGCATTCTGGGAGTGATGTAAGAACCAGCTCGGGTGCCCCTAGCGCTTGAGGTAAAGTGCGGAAGGGCTGTCGGCACACAGACCACGTCTCCGCATCCTGGGCTCCGCCTGAGTGTCTTTCCTCACCTCTTGTGAGAAGGGCAGCTCAGGTGTGCTCACACACAGGTGACACAGGAGGCTGGCAGCCCTGGGACGCTGAGATCTCTCTGTCACACATGTCCTGGCCTCGTGGGCTGTCACCGGCATGCTGTTCACAACCCACATAGACGGGGCAAGGAATGATGCCAGCTCACTGGGTCCTCGCAGCATACCCCAGGTGTGGACGCCACCTGCGTCCACGCTGTTTTACACACAGTGACACGGAGGCTCAGAAACTGAGTTAGAGAAGCGGTGGACCAATATCCCTCAGGTCCCGGTTTGTCCTTTTTCACCTACACAGATAGACAAGCGGCCACTTTCACTGTATCCCGGGCTTTGGGGCAGTCCCTCCGGAATCTGCTTCTAGATTCTTCTTCAACTCGTTTCCACTCTAACATTGCACTTCCTAAGACTGCGATAAAAAATTACCCCACACGGGGCGGCTTCGTGACAGAAACACATTCTCTCACCATTCTGGAGGCCAGAAGTGCGAGACCAGCATCCTTACCAATGGCAAGGTGTGGGCGGGGCTGGTCTCCTTACAGAGGCTCTAAGAGCCCCTTCCCGCCTCTTCCAGATGCCGGCATTCCTTGGCTTGTGGCTGCATCAGTCCAATCTGCTTCTCGGGTCACCTGGCCTCCTGCTCATCCGTGTGTGTCTCATCTCCCTCTTAGAAGGACACTTGTGGGTGCATTGAAGACCTGAATAATCCAGAAGGGTCTTCCCACAAAGATCCTCAATGTAATCCCATATGCAGAGTCCCGTTTTCCTTAGAAGGTAACATTGAGAGGTTCCAGAGGGGAGGACCTGGTATCTCGGTGCCTATGACTCAGCCTACTGCCCTGCCCAGAGTGGGTTCCTTTCAAGAAGACATGCTGCAGGCAGAGATGCAGAGATTCCGGCCTCGGCCCGTTCCCAAGCTTCCTCCCTCTGCTGTCCCCCATTGCTCATTCCACCCGGGCATTGTCATAGGCAAGGATAAGCCTTCACAAAGACCACACTTCCTTCACTGCTGGTACATCAAGGGCTTCTCCTGCTGGCCAGCCTCGCCACGTTGGAGCAGCCCTGGGCCAGACGGCATGGGGAGTTTTTTCTGGTGGTGCTTTCTTCTTTTTGACATACGTAATTTTATTTAAAACCTTTTTTAATTTATTTTTTTCAATTACAGTTGACATGTAACATTATGTTAGTGTCAGGTGTACAGCATAGTGATTAGACATAGATATAACTTACAAAGTGATCTCCCCAATAGTCTTGTACCCTCTGATGCCATGCATAGTTCTTACAATATTATTGACTATATTCCTTATGCTGTGGTTTACACCCCCCTTACTATTTTCATAACTGGCAACGTGCGCTTCTTAATCCCGTCTCCCTCTTTATCCAGCCCTCCCACACCCCTCCCATCTGGTTGGTGACCATCAATTGGTTCTCTGTATCTTCTATTTTGTTTGCTCATTTTATGTTTTAGATTCCACATATAAGTGAAATCATGTGGTATTTGTCTTTCTCTGTCTGATTTATTTCACTGAACATAATCCCCGTGGGCCCATCCACGCTGTCACAAATGACATGATTTCATTCTTTTTTATGGCTGAGTAATATTCCATTGTATACATGTACCACTTCTTCTTTATCCATTTATTTACTGATGGACACTTAGGTTGCTTCCATATCTTGGCAATTGTAAATAATGCTGCACTGAACACAAGGGTTCAGGCAGAGTTTCTTAAACTAGGACTCCTGATAGTTTCTGAAAAGTGTGAGAGGGGCGTGCATTGAGAGAGAAGGGCCCCCCGGCAGCAGGGAGATGCGAGGGCCGCCTACGTTCAGGTCCCTGCCTTTGGAGTTTATAATCCAGATGAGGGGACCCCATGCACACGGTGTGATTAAGAAGCAGCATCAGGCCAGTTGAGCCCCTCCAGAATGAGAGTGGTGGACGTGGACATGGGCCCCCCAAAGTCCCCTGCTTGTGTGACACAATCAATCTCAAGTGACAAGAGGGAAATCGTTTGGCCAAATCTAGCACTTTCCTCACTTTTGAGCCTTCGGATGAAAGAACTGGAGTTAGGGGCAGGTCATGGGGATTGTGTCTGAATTCATTTATAGCTGCCAAAACAGTGATTCAAAGCAAAAATGGTTTAATGGGTTTATAAAAAGAACACCTACATCCCCTTAGACAGCATTTTGATGATTCCAGTATAAATAAATCTGGAACGTAAGGATTAAATGTCTCTCAAAATACTGGAGCATCTACAATGGTAAAAGACGGGAAGGGACTGTGAAGAACACTGGAGGAATTTTCACGGGAAACTGTGGCCGGTTAAAGCACCCCGAGATCAGGTGGTTCCCAGCGTTTAGGTCAACAAGACAGTGGCTCAAAGGGGCGTGCTTCTTTCCTTTCCTTCTGCTCACGGATGGGAATCACATCAGTCTTCGGGGCCAGTCCTGGCCCCTCCACAGGAAGCCCCCCGCCTCTGCAGCCCTCCCCCGACCCCTTCACTGTGTTCTTCCTTAGCGAGCCAGCATCGGCTCCTCACTCAGAGACACTCAGGATCGCTGAGGGGGGAAGGCTGCTTGGGGACATGTCAGGGCAGACAGAGGGTGTTGGGGAGGGTGCTGGGCCATCAAAGTTAGGGCACCAAGGGGGCTAAGAGTGGCTGATGAAGTCAGCCGGTCAAGTGGCCAAAAGGGAGCCCAAACGATTTCCAGGTGTGAAGGTTCTGTGAAGGCAGGAGGTGTCGGAGTTGGGAGGGAAGAGTCCAGAACGCAGGGGCAAGGAGAAGGGGCAGGAGCTGGGCAGAGGCCAGGGCAGGGCCCACAACAATTTCCTGTGGGCCTGCAGGGGGAGACTTACGGGAAAGCCTGCTGGGTTTAGTAAGCAAGATACTCCCCTGCAGCAAGTTACTCCTGGTCACCAAGATACCTCTGTATTCATTTCCTGTGTCCGCCATAACAAAGCCCCACAGACTGGGCGGCTTAGACAACAGACACTCGCTGTCCCGAGTCCTGGAGGCTGGAGCCCGAGAGCCAGGTGTCGGCAGGGCTGGTTCTGAGGCCTCTCTCCTCGGTGTGTGGACAGCCATCTCCTCCCCGTGTCCCTACACGGTCGTCCCTCAGTGTCTGTCTGTGTCCTGATCTCTTTTTCTTATAAGGACCCCAGTCACAGTGGATAAGGGCCCATCCTAGTGACCTCCTTTTACCTCGCTACCTCTTTTAAAGACCCTTTCTCTAAATACAATCACATACTGAGGCACTGTGGACCAGGACCTCAAAATAGAATAATTTTTTTGAGGGGGGGACACAGTTCAGTCCATCACACTTCCCATCAGTGTAATTTGATGAGGTCCCCTCAGGTGACCTCTAATGATTCTTCTAGTTCTAAAATTCCAAGAGCCTGTCACAATCTAATGACAATCTTTTAGTTAAAAATGTATCTCATAAAGGGAATTAAATTCTAATTTGATTGTATCAGGAGGTGGGGGGTAGATAACTCTAGGTGAACCTTACCCTCCTCTATCAGAAGAAGAGATGAGGTCTGAATGTGCAAAGCAAACATGGCGGCGTCTTTCCAGTCATTACTTCATGAGATGTTTGCATGCATACCGACCCCTCATTTTCTCTTCTCTCTTCCTAACACACTTTTAATTCTCCACTGCCAAAATCCATACCATTTCTAGAAAGTTAGGTAACCACATCCAAGACTTCATAAGTTGTAACTTGTAAAACTTTTAACCCCCCCCCAATTAGTCTTGCCTTTTGATTTTTCTTAGAGTTTTTAAAAATTTTTATACAGTTGAAATTTTATTTTTTTTGCTCCCTTTATATTTTCAGCCACAACGAAAAGGCCTTCCCTATTGAATGGTTATAAAAGAATCCTTCCATGTTTTCTTCTATCACTTTTATGACTTTTTTTTCTTTTCTGATTTGAATCTGTGATTCAGTTTGAGTTCATCCTGGCATATGCAACGAGCTGCCCACTTGTCTCCTGCCCCACTTGTTGGCCATTTTCTCTCCATTGATTGACAAGTCTTCTCCTTCCTACACTAAACGCACGTATGTGTTCTGAGTCTATCTGGACCTTCTCTACTGTGTCTTTGTCTATTTCTGGCCCCACACTGTTAATGATTGATGCTTTATAATATGTTTTAATATCCTTCAGGATAATCCCTGTCTTTGTTCCTCTTCTTTTTTGGGATTTCCCTGGCTATCTTATTTATTATTCCATATGAATTTTAGCATTGCCTTGTCTAGTCAAAGGAAAAAAGGCCGTCTGTATTTTTTGTTGTTGTTGGGGAATATTGGGGAACAGTGTCAGCTCCAAGTTGTTGTCCTTCAGGCTAGTTGTAGAGGGCGCAGCTCAGCTCCAAGTCCAGTTGTCGTTTTCAGTCTTAGTTGCAGGGGGCTCAGCCCACCATCCCAGGAGGGAATTGAACCGGCAACCCTGTTGTTGAGAACTCGAGCTCTAACCAACTGAGCCATCCGGCTGCTCCTGTTTGTTTTTTTATTCACATCAAGTTAACTTTATAAATTAACTTAGGAAGAACTGATCTGTAGAGCTTGACTTGTCTTTCCAGTTGTCTTCCTTTCTGTTTTTCAATAGTCTTCAAAGTTTTTTTTTCATATAGATCTTTAAAAATTCTTGTTATACTTATTCCTAGTATTGTATTTAAAAATAAAAATGAACCGAGACTCAGGTTTTTTAGCTTCTGTGCCTGTGTGTGAGCATGTGTGTGTGTGCATGTGTGTGTGTGCACGTGTGTGCGTGTGTGTGTTTATGTGTGTGTAAAAACTATTGATGTTTTAACATATCATCCCTTGATGATTTATTTTATTGCTTAAAATAGCTGTTCAATGGATTCTTTGGGGTTTTCTAGGAATATAAGCACATCTTCCAACAATAACAAAATTTTATTTTCTTCTTTTCCATTTTTATACTTCTAATTTCTTTATCATTTCTAATTGTATTTGCTAGTAATTCTGGAACAATTAAATAACAGTGGCCATAATGCTTGCTGTGGTATCTTTTGTGTTTTTCCTGTTAAGCACGAGGGGGCCTGAGATGGATATATTTTGTCACATTAAGGAGGTTTCCATCTGTTCTTATTGTATTGAGTGTTTTATCAGAAACTTTGTCAAATGCTTTTCCAACTATCGAAGCTATCATTTGACTTCCTCCCTCCAGGTCAATTAATATAATTAATTACATTAACACATTTCCTAGTATTGTACCAGGCATGTTCTTAATGTAGTATTCTTTTCATGTGCTTCTGACTTCTGTTTGTTTATATTTCAACTTGGATTTTCCCCTTGATATTCATAAGAAGTCTAGTTTTGGTATCAATGGTACGTTTGCTTTAATAAAACAATTGGGAGGTTTTCTTTCTTGTTCTCTGCTCAACAGTTTTAAACAGCATGAGAATGGGAGATCTAGGAGTGTTTACCTGTGAAAACACCTGGGCTTGGTAGTTTTTGGGGGTAGGGACAATTTTTAAATTTTGCTTTTAAAAAGGATTCCATAACTACTATCTTTGTATACCTTTGTGCACTTACTTTTTAGGTTAGATTAATTCCTAGATGTGGAATTGCTATCAGAGAGTATTCAGTTAACATTTGACCAGTAGGTCCAGAGGGTCCCCACCCTTCCTATGCCCCCTCCCATGAAGCCTGGACCAATTAATGCTCCCACCAACAATGAGTGACATGGGGTTGTGCTAATCCTTTTGTCATTGCCAATCTGAAAGACGAAACAAAAATAAAAGCCCTCCTATTATTTCAATTTTCATTGTTTTAACTAATAGTGAGGCCGGGCATCTTTTCATATTTGTACAGGTAATTGGATTTATTTTTCTGTGAATTGCCTGCTCATGCCTTTTCTGCATTTTCCCAATAGGCTTTCCCTCTTTTTCTCATTGATTTTTAAGAGCTCTTTATATATTAGGGAATCCTTAACCATCTCATGGGGTATGCTAGCCTAAGCCAGTCAGGAGTCTTCTTGGTGAATGGACTTTGTTATAAAAATTACATCGTGGCTCTATGGTATCTAAGATCATTCTATTGGGCAGCTTTCAAAGTGTGGGTGATTCAGCCTTGGGTCATGCAGAGAACTTGGACTTGTCTATTAAACACCCAAAAACTAATTTGAGGAACTTGACTCAATTCTTCTATGTTCAGTTCCAACAAGCTCTTACAGCACTGGAAAAACACACACCAAAAAAACCCACACACACCAGCAGCTAGAGAATTCCCTCTGATAAGAAACATACCATAGAGCCATCATCAAAATTCATTTCCTGAGTAGTCAGAGGAAGCATGGGTCTGTCCCTGGGTGTTTATCTAAAAAGGGAGAGGATCCATTTGCAGGTTGTAAAAGTCAAATTCTAGCCTGATTTTCTATCAGGTTGTGTTTACAGATGCTCTGTCATTTTCTGGAGGAAAACACAAACGCACAATTAAGATGTGAAAGAAGTTCCAGGATGTTCCCTGCTGGTTCTCAGCCCAGGGTGTGGCCAGCTCCTGCCTGATAATCGGGAGGAGAGGGGTGGAGGGTGAACCATCTCATGTGGGATCGGCCATAAACAGTTTGGCATGCTTTGCAAACAGCTTTAAAAACAATGCAAACCATTGAGCTGTCACAGTTTCAGACCCTTCTCTTTGGAAGCCAAATTCCAACCCCTGCCCACGTGAGCCAGCGGGAAGGAGCATAACGACAGGTCAAAAGTGTGGATGAAAAAGGGGCACTGTCATAAATCTGACTGAATGTAACTGCACAAGGTGATCTGTCCCTAAATTCCTAACTGGGCAGGTCACAGAGGGTAGTCAGCCCCAGGCATATAAAAGGTTTATCTCTGCCTTGGGCACCCTCATTGTTTCTGTGCATTTAGCTTCACACACCTTTGAAATGCCTCTTTTTCAGACCCTTGGAAGCAACTACCCTCAAGAGGGCACATAACCTTATTAAGTATCCTGTCACCCGATCCCCGCCTTCCTTTTTCCCACTCTCATGTCATCTTCCTCACGTTCCCTCCTAATTCCAAATGTATAAAAGAAGATGCAAAACTGTTATTTTTCTGGAGCATTTGAGATCTTGCTCCCCGGCTCATGTCGTCAGTTTAGCTCAAATAAACTTTTATAAAAGTTTTTTGCAGGTTTGGACATTGCGACGTTGACAAAAGGATGACTGAAAAAACGTCAGGGAACGTGATGGAAGAACACATCTCTGCCCCCGACACAGGCATTCCTTATCCTTCAGATATTGACCCCTGTCACGCACTGTCTGTGGCTCAGGGGAGACCAAGGTGTGGAGGCAAACAAGACAGAGAAGACCACAAGAAACAAACCTTCATCGTCTGTTACAGGCTTCTCTGCTGTGAATCGTGCTGCAAACTCCCATCCAGTCTGAAGAGCAAGGCAAGTGCTTGGGGCTCCCCAGTTTTGATGAGGGAAGTAGGTGGAGAGGTCAGGTAACCTGCCCAGGGCCACGTGTCCGGGAGGGCTGAGCCCACACCGTTTCCTGTGCCACATCGCCTCCCAGGACAACCAGTCCATGGGCACGGCCTCCAAGTCTCAGTGCGGTGACACTGAGGAGAGCATGAAGCAATGGCATAGGGTCCCTGCCATGATGGGGACAGATACTGAGGGCAGCCCGAGACAACTGACTGAATCTGCCGGGGGGCGTCCAGGAAGACAGCTGCTCCTGAAGGATGGGCTGGATTTTGCCAGCAAGAGGAGGAGGGTGGAAGGAGAGGTGGGCCTTCCAGGTGGACGGGCCAGGTTGCGGGAGGGCAGAGTGACAGAAGGACGCATTGTCCAGGGCCAGCGAGGAGGGCCGGTGGGTATAATGAAGCGGACAGAAATATCTCGGAGGTCCTCCAGCAGCCCTGAGGTTTCATGACTACAAAGACGAACATACAAACAGTCAGGAGGCTATAAGTCCAGGAGAGAGGGATTTGAAGGAGCAGTGGGCACCCTTTCCTTCACTGGCAGGGAGGAGGAGCCCAGGCAGGCTAAGTGGGGCCAGGTCCACTCTCAGTTACAGATGGCTAGCCCAACACCCACCCCCGAGAGGTCTAGGGGTCAGGTGGGGTTCAGGTCAGTGCTGAGAGCACTTGTGTATACAATGCTTGGGGAGGACCCTGGGAGCTGGGTGGGAGTTGTCTGATCTGGTTCCGAGCTCCTTTAGGTGGTGGCCATTCTAGTGAAGACCCCTGAATGACCCATTAAGGACAGGACTTTGCTCTGACTGCCCAGCCTCCTTTCCTGTTGCTTTTCCCCTTTTCCTATTTCAAATCCTCACGCCATCCGTGATGTGTCTGGAGGTAGGCATTACGTATGACCTTCCCTCGGCTTCTCCCTCAGCCCCTCTAGGAGTTAGAGTACCACGACGGAGCAGGGCAATCAGTGCCTGGGCTGGCCCCTGCTTTCTTTCCCATTGTAACTGAGCTGGTTTTTCAGCAGAGGTCCCATTCTTCAAAGGAATAATGTACTCCAGGCCTTTTGATGTCCAGAGTCCTCCTCACTTCCCAGATAACAAACGCAGTGAGTACACAGCACTCCTAAGGAGGACACGGGCTTTCATGGGGGACACTCCCGGGGCATCAGAACCCTCTTGGCTCAGAGAGGGCACAATGACAGGCTCTGAGTGAACAGAGGTGGCAACGATCTAGCGTTGTGCTCCATGAAGGCAGTGGGTCCTGCAAGAAGGCAGACCCTCCCCTGGGCCTGATGTGACCCCATGGGCATATGACAGTGAAAGGCAAGGGAACCAAAGAGAGGACAGAACTGACCAAGGTGCCTCCCCCAGCCCAAAGCCCCACTGTGCATGCAGGAAGGACATGGGGGTTCCTTTGTGGAGCAGAGTCTCCAGGACATGGGGGTTTTATGTGGGACCCCCAAAGAGCTCCAAATGACATAACTAGAGCCAAGTGAACGCACCATCCAGATGACCCAATCAGAGAAGAACCATCTGGAGGTTTTGGGAAACTGGAGCCAAAGGAGAGAAAAAATCCAAACAAAACAGATCAAAGCACAGAATTGCCACATGACCCAGCAATTCCACTCCTAAGTATGTGCCCAAAAGAAGTGAACACAGGTGTTCACTCAAACACTTGTTTATGTGTGTTCATAGCACTGTTGTTCACAACGGTCGAAAGGGGGAAACTGCCCAGGTGGCCATCACCGGATGAAGGGAGAAGCAAAATGTACACCTCCAGACAACAGAATACCACTCAGCCATAAAAATGAACACACTGACACGTGCTCCGTGGATGAAACTTGAGGACATTCTGCTACTTGAAAGAAGCCAGAACCAGAAGACCCCATCTGTGTGATTCCATTTATATGCAACGTCCAGAACAGGCAAATGCATAGAGACAGGAAGTACATTAGTGGTTGCCAGGGGCTGGGGAAGGGGGAACGGGGCTTGACTACTAATGGGTCCAGGTTTTACTGGGGAGAGTGATGAAAATATTTTGGAACTAGACAGAGGTGATGAGTTGTTCACTTTAAAATGGTGCATTTTATGTGAATTTCACCTGAATGGAAACAAAACAAGCAAAAAACAGAGTCAAGACCTAAGAAATGTGAGAGGAACTATGAGAGGTTCACAGGCTTTTTACTGCAGTTTTGGGGTGCATGACGGATGATTCCTAAGAATAGGGACGAGTAGCAGTGTGAGCCCTATTGAGCTGGACTGTATTCTAAGGGAAACTAAGGAGCCTGTCTGGCTCATCTCAGCTGCAGGCTCCAAGGTCCCTTCCGTCCCCAACCCTGGGCTCTTTCTCTAGGGAATGACCGTGGGTGACAAAAGGCGGGCTCGGGCAGTAAGTTCCCTTCATCTCTCTTTTGTGTGTCTGCCTGGCCCTCCGAAAAAGCCTGCAGCCACTTCCTGCTCAGGTTAATAATTTTTGACCAGACATATCAACAGATTTAAAAACGAACCTTTAGATATGCTAATGGGTGTCTGCTGACGCCAGCGGACATTCAAATACTTCATTACAGCATGCGAGAGCTGAGTCTTCCTTTGTCCAATTTTTCATATAAACGGGCACATTTCCCATTCCTCCCCCTTGCTCCTCGAGTAGTAGATTTTTCTTCTCAGTGATCCAAGCTGATCTGAGAGGAAGGAGAGAGACCCCAGAGCCGTGTCACCTCCAGGATGTGGGGTGATGGATGAGGCACAGATGACGTTATTTTTTCAGGTTTGTGTCCTTTTCTCTGGCACCACAGCTCACTTCAGAAAATCTTTTTTCTTATGTGATTTGTAGATCAAAAACCTCCCCAAACTTACATAATATGACAGAGAGACAGACTTCATAGTGAAAGGGGCCACGGGGAGAGTGAAGCAGAAAGAAAAGTAGAGAGAAAGCGGAAAAGAGAATGGAGGGGAAAAAAAAATCCTTTGTTTTTGTCTGGGCTGTAGTTTGACAAAGACAGAAAGATGCCCAAGTGGCCTTAGCATCTTAGGATTTGAGAAAAAGGGTATTATTTCTAAAATACAGCCAGCAAGGAGAAAGTGAGGGGCTTGCGTGGAACCCACAAGAGAAAATGAGGAAGCACAAGATAAAATTGAAGAAACCAATGTTTGGGTGTCTCTGGACCTGTCAAACCTCACACCCGACCTGGATGACCCCATAGAAGACAAGTAGTTAAAAGAACTCAGAGACCAACACGTCATTATGTCGCTAGTTTGCTCTCCAGAATTCCCAAGGAATGACAAGTTACAAGGGAACCAAGCAAACGAAATAGCTACAACTGTACCATAGGTATCGTAATAAACTTTCTCTCTCCATTATACATAAGAAGAGCTGCCATTTATTTAACACTTGCTTTATGCCACTCGCTCTCCTAAGCATGTTCCATGCATTAACTAATAATTTACTTTGATCCGTAGCCCTATGAGTTGGGTCCTTGCACTGTCTACATTTTACAGATGGGGAAACTGAGGTACGGTGGGGTTAAGGAACTTTCCTAAAGTGACAGGGGGACAGCAGTGGAGCTGTGGTAAATGTGCAAATCAGTGAAAACTATTATATTATGTAACAATTTCCAAATAAAGCCCTAAATAAACGCCTTCTAATACATGGCACCAGCAGTGAGAGCTAGCATGTGATGGACCCTGCTGCCTTTCCTCGTTTAATTCCATCAGAGCCTAAGCGCACCGAGGAAGGTGGGAAATGAAACCTCTGATACAGAGGAAGGAATGGAGGTCTTGGTGCAGATGGACCCGGGATACAGTCTCAGCTCTTACACCTGTGGTCCTGCAACGTGGAAATCAGCAAGGGAGCTCCTGCAGGCGCTCACTGAGCCCACAGACCTTGCTCTGCACCTCCGAAAGCAGACGCCCTCAGCCTGACGACAGATGGGAGCTTGTGTTCTAGGATCCAAGGAGTGGGCCAGGCTGGGGAAGTGGACGCTGACACGGACAGACAGACCAGGATCTGGTGACATTCCCAGGAGCCAGGCAGGAAGGCTGAGTGGCCCTGGACCGTTAGACACATGCACCTTGCTCAGAAGCTCTTGGAATCCCCAAATCCTAGGCCTGAAAATGCCTTGCACTCCCTGCCTTTACTCCAGGAAGCGGATAGAGGATTTAGGAGAGAAAACAGAGCCTTTACTCATGTACGTGCTCGTCACCTGTCTTTACTATGTTCTTCAATCATATTGAACAGTCTACCATTCAGTCCCAAGAAGGTAAATGGCCACTGCAATGCTCTTGACCGCCGAGAGTGTGGCCACGCCTGGAGGCCCTTCCCAGGCAAGGCAGGGGTCCAGAGCTCCCTCACATACCATCTTCTGTGTTCCCATTTGGAGATATTATACCAGTATTTAAAGGAGGTTTTTAAGAAGAAACCAACCACAAGCTCTCCTTATACCATCATCTGTTCCACACAATTTTGTTTTCACCTATTATCTCTTCGTCAGTTCCTTTCACTCTGTGCTGGGCTTGGTAATGCAGGCTGGGGCTTCCAGGAGGAATAAAATACATTCCCTATTTTGGGGTGACGGCTTGGTCCAGGGTAGGGAACACACAAATGAAGAGCTCACAGAGGGCTCCTCCAGGGATTAGGCTTTGTGGGATTTGGTCCAATCTGGAGGTTTAAGAAGATATCGTGGTAGAAATGACATTTTGTGTTCAGGCTTCAAGAATGGGCAAAACTTTGCCAAGTGAGAAAGCTGGAAAGGCATTTCAGACAAAGGGAACAGCATGAACAAAATATGGGGGTATTGAAAGAGCATTACAATCCAGGTGTCACACATTCACATAGAATGAGAGAAGCAGAACAGGTGAGGACCCAGCCAGCAAGATAGCGTGAGGCCCCTTCTGAGGGGCAGCTTCAGTGTAGCTCCTGTCGCTGTTTGTCACGTGGGAATTTGGTCCAGTGTCGGTCAGTATTTACATTTTTAAAGAAAAACTAGAAATCTGGACGTTTATGTGAAACCTCCGGACTTTGGCCAACAATTAGAATTAAGCATAAAATGTAGGCCAACCAAAACATGTCTTCAGGTGGAACTTACAATTTGGGCAGCCTTACATCTTGGATCTTGTCTTTGCACTTAGAAATGTAATTATAGTCTAGGTGCAGTGTTTTTCCCCCCCACTTAACATGTCATAAATATTTTCCATGTTTATGTAATCCTTTAAAAGCTATTTGCAGTGATTACATAATGTTTTGGACGTGTCATGATTTGCTTCCTCTTTCCCTCCTGTTAGAAATCAAGGTTTCGGGGAGGAGTCTGAGACGCTTTCCCGCCCTGGTTCATCACTTCATTTCCTCAGGTGGGCAATGCAGTAGAGGAGCCACAGAGAAGCATCAGATGTACCTTACCCAGCCCCTCCTGAGAGCCTCAGAGACCTTAGGATTTCAGCACAGGAAGTGACCTCAGGGGTATCTGTTCCCATCCTCTTGTTTTTTAGGTGAAAAAACTTAGCCCTTGTCCTAGGTCCCAGGGCAAGTATATAATGATCCCTCTCAGGTAAAAATGATCAAACTTCACTGAAGTACATAAAGAAGAGTTAAAGCATCATTTGTTTTTGTATTGGAACTGCACTGAATCTATACACAATTTTGGGGAGAACCGACACCTTTATGATGTTGAGTCTTATCCAAAAACATGCTACATGATGACACATCGTTTGTTAGACTTACTCCTAGGTTATTTATATTTATACATCATTTTTGTTTCTTTGTTTTTGTTGCTATTGCAAATGGCATCTTTTAAAAACCTGTGCTTTCTAACTAACGGTGGCTGCTTTAGAGAAATGCAGTTGAATTTTGTATATTGGTTTTGTATCCACTCATCTAATTTCATTCTTTTCTTAATAATTTTTTTGGGTTTTTTATGTAGACATATATGTTCACCTGCAACTAAGAATATTCTCTCCACCTTTCTTCTTTTACATTTCTTTTTCATGTCTTATTGCATAGGTTAGGACCTTGAGTTTCATGTTTTATAGAAATGTTTGATACTTGATTTTAAAAGGAACTTTTGCAGATTCTCTTTATTCGGTAGGATTATTATTGTAGGTATTTTTTTTTAAATTTATTTTTGTATATGGTGTGAGGAGGTGGTCCAGCTTCATTTTCTTGCATGTGTCTCTCCAGGTTTCCCAACAGCACTTATTGAACAGACTGTCTTTACCCCATCGTACATTCTTGCTTCCATTGTCGTAGATTAGATGGGCATATAGGCATGGATTTACTTCTGGACTCTCTATTCTGTTCCATTGATCTATGTGTCTATTTTTATGCCAGTACCATGCTGTTTTGATTACTGTAGCCTTGTAGTATAGTTTGAAATCAGGTATCGTTATACCTCCCACTTTGTTCTTATTTCTCAAGATTGCTGAGGCTATCCGGGGTCTTTTATGGTCCCATATAAATTTCAGGATTATATGTTCTATTTCTGTGAAAAACGTCATTGGTAGTTTGATAAGAATTGCATTGAATATGTATATTGCCTTAGGCAGTATGGACATTTTAACTATATTAATTCTTCCTATCCATGAACATGGAATGTGTTTCCATCTATTTATGTCTTCTTTCATTTCTTTCTTCAGTGTCGTATAATTTTCTGAGTACAGATCTTTTACATCTTTGGTTAGATTTATTCCCAGATATTTTATAGTCTTTGGAGCAATTGTAAATGGAATTGTTTTTTTAATTTCTCCTTCTGATATTTTATCATTGGTATATACAAATGCAACTGATTTCCGAATATTAATTTTGTATCCTGCTACTTTACTAAATTCATCTATCAGTTCTAATAGTTTCTTGGTGGAGTCTTTAGGGTTCTCTCTATATAGTATCATATCATCTGCATATAGTGATAATTTTACTTCCTCCTTACCAATTTGGATGCCTTTTATTCCTTTCTCTTGTCTGATTGCTGTGGCTAGAACTTCCAGCACTATGTTGAATAGAAGTGGAGAAAGTGGGCAACCTTGTCTTGTTCCTGATCTTAGGGGGAATGGTTTTAGCTTTTCCCCATTGAGTATGATGTTAGCTGTGGGTTTGTCATATATGGCCTTTATTATGTTAAGATATGATCCCTCTATTCCCACTTTCTTAAGGGTTTTTATCATAAAAGGTTGCTGGATTTTATCAAATGCTTTTTCTGCATCTATTGATATGATCATGTGATTTTTATTTTTCATTTTGTTAATGTGGGGTATCACATTAATTGATTTGCAGATGTTGAACCACCCTTGTATACCAGGGATGAATCCCACTTGATCATGGTGTATGATCTTTTTAATGTATTGCTGAATTCTGTTCGCTAATATTTTGTTGAGAATTTTTGCGTCTATGTTCATTAGAGATATCGGCCTGTAGTTTTCTTTTTTTGTGGTGTCTTTGTCTGCTTTTTGGATCAGGGTGATAGTGGCTTCGTAAAAAGTGTTTGGGAGTCTTCCTTCCTTCTGGATTTTTTGGAAGAGCTTGAGGAGAATAGGTGATAATTCTTTTTTGAATGTTTTGAAAAATTCACCTGTAAAGCCATCTGGTCCAGGACTTTTGTTTGTTGGGAGATTATTGATTACTGATTCAATTTCCCTGATGGTAATCAGACTGTTCAGGCTTTCTGTTTCTTCTTGAGTTAGCCTTGGTATTGTAGGTATTTTTTGATAGATGCTCTTTATCAGGTTAAAGAACTTCCTTTCTATTCCTATTTTGCTAAGATTTTTTAAAACCATGATTGGATATTAAATATTATTGAATGTTTATTTTTTGCATTTATTAAAACAATAAATTTGGGTTTTCTCCTTTAATCTGTTATTGTGGTAAATTACATTCCTAGATTTTCTAAACCAAAATGATATTCCTGGGATAAACTCATCTTGGACGTTACTTATTACTAAATATTTAGGACTCTAAATTTCCTTTGAATTATGCATATCTTGTTAATACATTCTTTCATATTTCATATACTTTCTCTAGGCTGTATTCTGGACAATTTTTTCACTAAGTCTTCTATCAGCTGTGTCTAACATGCTGTTTAATATATCCATCCATTTCCATTTTTTATTTTTAAATTATTATACACTAAGATTCACTTTTATTGGAGAGGATGTACACTTCTATGAATTTAACACGTGTAGATTCATGTAACCACCACCACAATCGGGATACAGAATTGTCTCATCAACCCCACAAACTCCCTTGTGTTTTTCTCACATAGTAATGCTGTCCCCCAAACCAACCTGTTCTCTATTGCTATAAATTTGTCATGTATAGAATGTCCTATAAATGAAGGCATATAGTAGATAACCTTTTTAGACCAGCTTCTTTTACTCACCACAATATCTTTGAGAATCATTTAAATAGTTGCACGCTCTTCCTTTTTTATTGCTGACTAGTATTCCATTGCATGGACGCATACAGCTTTTACATCCATTGACCTACTGAAGGGACACTTTACTTGTTCCCACTTTTGGCATCATGAGTAGAGCAGCCATAAACATTTGTTTTATGTGGACATAGGATTCCATTTCTCCAGGGTAAATGTGCCAGAGTGGGATTGCTGGGTTCTATGGTAAGTGTATGTTTGGCTTTTAAAGAAACTGCCAAACTGATTTTCAGAGTGGCTGTATCATTTTGCATCCCCACCAACAATATGTGAAAGTTTCCGTTGTTCCATATCCTTGCCAGCACTTAGTATTGTAATTTTTTTTTTTTTTAAATTTCAGCTCTTCTAATAGGTGTGTAGTGGTATCTCATCATGGTTTTAGTTTGTATTTCCTTAGTGGCTAATGATGTTGAATAACTTTTATGAGCTTACTTGCTATCTGTATCCCCTTCTTGGGTGAAGTGATTGTTCAAATCTTTTGCATATATTTTAATTTAGTTGTTTGTTTTCTTACTATTGAGTTTTGAAAATTCTTTACATATTCTGGATATAAGTTCTTTGTTGGATATTTGATTTGCAAATATTTTTTTTAATCAGTGTGTGGCTTTTTTAAAAATTCTTTTTAACAATGCAATTCTCAGAACAAATGTTTTTACTTTTAATAAAGTCCACTTTATCAATTTTTATAGTTATGCCTTCGATGTCATGTCTAAGAACTCTCTGCTTAACTTCAAGTCCCAAAGACGTTCTCATATATTTTGTTGTAAAAGTGTTATCGTTTTATGTGTTCTGTTTAGATCTATGATCCACTTTGAGTAAATTTTTGTATAAGGTGTGAAGTTTTGGTTGAAGTTCATGTTTTTGCACATGATGTTCCAGCACTATTTGTTGAAAAGACTCTCCTTTCTCCACCGGCGGCTTTTTTTGCAGCTTTGTTAAAAATCACTTGGTCATATTTTATGTGGGTATATTTCTGCGTTCCTATTCTGTTCCATTGATCTATGTCATCAATCTTTAGGCAATGTGGCATGCAGGTTCCTCTTCCCTTTGGTTTAGGATGGTGTGGCTAACCCTTGGGCTGCAATCCTGTGACACGGTGACCTGGAGTTGAATGGTCAATGATGTGATGTGTGGACAGGCACCGAGGTATGTAGCACCATCCTCTGAATTGCACAGACAGATCTTTTCTCCCTTTGAACTTTCTCAAGGTGGTTTCCTTTTGCTCTCAGTTGAGGAGAATGCCCCTGCTGACCTGGGCCTGGCCAGACCCACTGCAAAGCTGGTGCAATGTTTAGAGAGAAGAATGGTGGTAATAAGAAAAGTAATAATCAAATGGAGATTTCATTGTGCATCTTTTTGGACTCTCTCCACCACCTCTTTTCTTTCTCCCCTGGTGGTACCCAAACTCCTCGCCACAGTGGGTAGGATTCCGGCGTACTGAGCGCTCTCTAGAGGGAGAGCCCTGATGCTGCCAACCAGAAGTGCAGGAGAGGCTAACAGTCCACGGGGTAAAGACTTTTGTGGAGGTGACATTCGTATAACATAAGATTAGCCGTTGTCAAGAGAACAATGACATGGCCTCATATGTCCACAATGTTGTGTCTCCATCACATCTGTCTAGTTCCTCTCCCTGAAAGAAGGCCCGTACCCACTGGTCAGTTGCTCTTCATCCTCTCCCAACCCCACCACCGGGGAAAACTTTTAGGAAACAAAAGGTGGGGAGCGACCTCGATCGGTAGCTCCTGCTTAGATGCCTGGTGTTTATCTGCACAGCGTCTCCTTTCCTGGGTGTCTTGCCTGGCTTCACGCCCCTTTTCCCTCACTCCCAGCACCCTGAGCTTACACCTCCCTCGGAAGGGGGAAGGGATACGTCTCGGAGTCCTGCCCCAGGCTCTGCTCTTTAGAGCAGGGCTTCTCAAACTTTTCTGTCAGAGGCGCTCCCCGGGCCGTGTGATTATGGAGGAAGAGATGGAGGGATGACGCCACAAGTCCAGGAACACTGAGGATTGCCAGAAATCACCAGAAGCTGGAAGAGGCAAAGAAGGATCTTTCACCTTAGAGCTTTCAAAGAGAACATGGCCCTGCCAGCACCTTGATTTGGACTACTGGGTTTAGAACTCTGAGAAAACGCATTTCTGTTGTTTTAAGTCCCCCACTTTGTGGTATTTTGTTACAGCAGCCATAGGAAACCAATGCACTTCTCAAAAAATATTTGTTGGATGGATGGATGAATGCATGAGAGTGTGTGTGTGTGTGTGTGTGTGTGTGTGTGTGTGTGTGTGTATGGATGGATGGATGGATGGATGATGGATGGATTGATATGTGGATGGATGGATGGATGGATGGATGATGGATGATGGATGGATGGATGGATTGATATGTGGATGGATGGATAGATGGATGGATGATGGATGGATGGATGGATGGATGGATGGATGGATGATGGATGGATGGATGGATGGATGATGGATGGATGGATGGATGGATTGGTTGCTATATCGGTGGATGGATAGATGGGTGGGTACTGGATGGATACAGGCCCCTTCTTACAGTGGTGTGTAGCGATCTGTAGGGTTGGTCTGCCACTGTGAGTTGTTCAATCACAGTCTGTGTCTTTATGTCCGGGTATGTCTGGCACTTGGTAGGCCACGACATTTGTGCTGAATGGATACCTGTGGGAACCTGGGTGTGCAGTGCTGGTGACCAGCGGGCTCACAAACACCTGCCTTACAAAATGTGGCACGAATCACACTCTGAGCCCAGAGGTATGGTGGCTAAGGAGCGTGGGAAACTGTTCAGACCATCCTGGGCCGCCTGCAGGCAGCAGGAAGAGTAGAGGCTCCAGGGAGGGAGGTTCTGAACAAAGACGCAGACACAGCGCCCGGTGGAGGCCTGGCGACGGTCAGAGCGGTGTTTTTGCCTCAGAAATGGGACCAGGGCAGCTCTTTCTCTCCCGGCTGCAGAAACTGGCAGGGAAGTTCCTGGAAACCATTGTGATATTTCGGACAGTGCCCTCGAGGCCTTCTTGGAACCCTCCCGGACACCGAGGAGCAGCCCCATTTACACAATGATAGCACTGTTGCTGGTGAAGTTTTGTTTCTGTGGTGTGTGTGTGTGTGTGGTGTGTGGGGGGGGTGGGGTGGGTGGGTGTGGGTGTGTGTGGGTGTGAATCAAAATAAAAAATCTTCTAGTCTCGAAAGCTGTTGAATCATCCAAAAATATTTCTTTAACATCTCTCAGGAATTAGCCCCCAGTGGAGACTGCTGAAGTTCTAGAACTGGAGAATCAAGAAATCTACCTGGTACATGTAGACTGGAGGCAACAAATTGGGGTGAACTTGCTCGCTAAAGGTGCACAAACAGGGAAAGGAGACACTGAAAGCCAGAGGGCCCTGTGGGCTCCAAGCGTGTGGCCTGAAGTTGTTTAATGCACGGCTCTTTCTAAAAGCCTGGGCCACGCCCAGGGCTGGAATTAGTCAAACATCTTTTCAAATGTTTCGGGTTCAGCAAAAACCCACATCTATTTGCCAAGTTATTTTTCTTTTAATTATTAAACCTGGGCATATTCCAAGGGAAATTTAATCCTCATGTTTCTGATTCATCTATATACTTAATTCATCAACATGCTTTATAAGCACTCGCTGGTGTCTGCGACGCCTTCGGAATCTCTTAAAAAGGCTTTCCTCTCCCCCTCCTCGATCGCCCCTTGTAAACAGGAAGTTGAATTTTGCCAACATTGAACGAACTTGAACACCAGAAGTACTGAGCTCAGCTTGAAATTCAGGACCTTGGAATTTCAAGAGGGTTCTCAGGGTGTCCAAACATCCTCTCCCCTGCTGTTGCGAGCAATCTCAACTGCGGAGCGACAACTGGAAGGAAAAATCCAGAATGTTAGCAGAGCAGCTAGTGGGGCCCCCAGTGGCACTCGTCCGGCGCTTCGGCCAGCAGTACCGGCTTTAGGGGAGGGGTGCATGTGACATGTGACAATCCAGAAGTCTTGCCTCATGTAGGGTCCTGTTCTCAGAGAGTGGATCTGAAGTTGAGAGGTGAAAAAGCTAATTACAATCTCATCGTTTTCTGCCCAGAGGCGAAGTAAAGGCCCTTAGGATCTGTCCCCAGCCACCCTCACTCCTCAAACGGGATCTGGAGACCCAGCCTCCTTTCCCATATCTGGGAGACCCTAGTGCCTATTCCTACTCCTTCCAGGTTAACCAGGAGTCCACTCATCCACCAGACCCCTGTGCAGGCCCCACCTCCTCCAGGAAGCCTTCCATCCTCCTGGAGCCCAGGTGGCCCTCTCCTCTCCTGGCCAGCTCCATTTAGTCACCAAATGATTCTCTCAGCGTATTTCCAGGAGGGTACAGGGGCCGGTGGATCAAACAACAGGAGACTCAGGCCGCCCAACTTCCCAAACGCCCCAAAGTGAGTCATTTTGCTTCTCTGAGCCTCTGTTTCCTCACCTGTAAGTAGCCTTACAGGTCTTCGAGGTTCTGTCTGATGTGATTATTCCATGAGTCTAAACGTAGAATGTTCTGGTGCAAGTTGAGACGCTGGCAAAACCGCCTTTCCTGTCACCGATTTCGTGATTCAAGGCCCTGAGAACCATTTTAGGAGATGCGCGGTCTTCTAAATGGACCCCCGCCTTTCGGTTCTTGTGCCAAAACAAGGTGGGAGTGGAGGCTTTGGATGTGAACACATGGCACAGGGTTTCCCTGCTATTTGGGTGGGGGCTGGTGGGCCTGAGGCAGGGTCTCCTCCCACGCAGTCGTAGACGCTCTGCGCTGGTCCTATCCCTGGAAGCCTGGGCATTATGGGTGGCGGGGAAGGAAAGTTTTCCTCTTGTGCACTCTTGCTCTGTAGAAGCCTGTCCCCTGTGCACAGTGGCACCAGCACTGTGAGAGAAAACAGGGCTATGTGGTGTGCTTGGGGAGGGAGGAGGTGCTAGTGGGAAAGTGGAGGGGAGGGGCAGGTGGGGGGAGAAGCAGTGGGCCCCCAAATCCTTCATGTCTTCTCCAATATCCACAAAGCACTGTGTCACAGGAGTGCCATTTTTCCTCCTGGGAGGCCAAAGGGGTTTGTAGAGGGTCCTTAGGGGATAGTCCCTAGGGGACGGGGAGAAAGCTGCCCTGTACCGGGCAGCTGCTTCTGGGGTGCTCTCTGACCCCACGGATCCCCACGCAGCTTCTCAGGACACGGCAGGTGGCCACCCTGCCGACACTGCCTTCCTGGGGACTTTGTCCTCTTAGGCCAGGCTGCTGGTTCCTAGAAGGAAGCCGGGGCCCTGGAAAGGGGGAAGGAGCTGGCTGCCCACACTCTGCTGTCAACCCTTTATTTGTTGGTGGAGGCTGGGCAGGGGGCTGCAACGGATTTCAATTCCTTCTGTGAGATTCCAGTCAGGTGATGTTCCAGCAGGAACGTCTTCCCCTCTGAGACGGGGGAGGGGTCTCCAGGCTGGGGGGCCAGTGCACTGAGGGGCACGGTCCCTGCAGACACACAGGGTCGGGGTGGGGGCACAGAGCTGGCCTGCTCAGCTCCAGCGTCTCCAGGCCTTCGGCCCATCACGTGCCAGCACCCCACTTCCTCCCAGGCAGGGTTTTGGATTCTGACTCTCACATGGGGCTCAGCAACACTCTGATCCCCAGAAACGTTAGCACAGGCCTTCTACTTACTTGTTCCATCATACGTGTGTGTGAATTTTGAAAACCTGTCAATTTAATTTTTGAATGGCTGATGCCTTCACGTGGTGCCAACATCTGAAAGTAAGCAGACGCAGAGCCACAGCCCCATCCCTCTGTCCCACCAAGGTCGTGTGCACATGCCAGCAGATGCCATCCTGCCCCTCCTCTCTCCACACCAGGTGGCAGATATCACGGCCCTGGGGCCACCCTGCTTTGGTCACACCACACAGCCTACCTGGGAGTCTTCAAAACAGACACAGCGTGCAGACTGACTCTGACAATGGACTGTGGGTGGGGGCAAATGGAGATGGTACGGGGTCCAGGGGCTCACGCTGGATGAAGTCGGGCCTCCTCCCCACCTCTAAGGCCGGTCTGAGTGCCCCTCTTTTCTGGCCTGGCCCATGGTGCTCTGGGCTTCAGGCCCCTGGCCGTGCTGTCAGGGTCAGGCATCCCTGCTGCGATTCCGGGGGGCTGGCTGACGGGAACTTGCAGTGGCTGGGGCCATGGCAGGATTTGACGTGTGGGAATTTCCTGCTTGATCCTGTGCCGTTACGAATCCTCCTCTTCTCTCCAAGTGCTCTTGTTGGGTTGTTTTATCCCAGTGAGAAGGGGCTGAGTATTTTCTGCAGGCTCTTCCTCAGCTGCCCATCCAGCCCTGCCACTGGCTCTGACCCCCAGAGGAGAAAGGGGTGCCCCTCTCCGTGGTCTGGGAAGGCTGGTCCCCTTCCTCGTGCAGTGGTCATACCCACTCTCCTGGCTCCCAGGGCTGTCGGGGCTGGAGGGTCTGGGCCCCCACCCTGTACAATGGCAGTGCCACGCCGGGTATGCTCACTGCACAGTGGGGCTGTGTGCCCCGAAGACAGATGTGTGGGGAGCACAGGTGGAACGGGGCTGCACGTTCTGAACGAGGTCCACTGTGCAGGGCGGACATGTTTCACCTTCATCGACCTGTAGCTTCCAGGATCCTGTTGTGTAGACTTGGCCTTTGAAGTGATTGGGACATTAGACGTCCTTTCCTGGCGACATGGCAGGCTGGAATCAGATTTCACCCTTTGACGCGGAAATGGGGCATTTAGCACTTGTGTGGACTTCACCTTCCAGTAAACCCAGCATCTCTGGACTCTACCAGGTTTGAAGTCCTTTTCTGTCACCTTGTTCACTCTCCGTCTTCCTCTTGGCAGAAAAAAAGGTCTGGATTCTTCCTACACCTTGTGTACCTTTAAGAACCGAAGCATTTAGTCACTCTTTCTTTCATTCATCCCTTCCTTGAACTAACAGGCACTGAACTGCTCCTTGGAGCAGATATTCAGGAAGGGGGCCTGAGGGAGAGACGGCTATGACAGTGACATGTCACTCATCCTGGGGGCAGATGCACCTGGAGGGGACAGGTCAACTGTCAGTGATGGGCAGGGACAAAGGGGGGAGAGGCAATTTCCCAGGACGGTGTGCGGTAGGGGGACTCGGGAGCGTGGGGAGAGCTGGGGATGAGGTCGGGAGAGGTGGCAGGGAGTGAGGCCTAAGGGTGACAGAAAGGAATTCATCCAACACAATTGCTGTGCAGCCTTGCTGTGTCGCAGCTCTCAGCCCTTCCCAGCAACACTGCCAAGGAAGTGGTCACTAGTCACTGGTCATCCCTGCTTTACAGCCCAGGACACTAAATGGGAGTGAGTTGCCAGCCGTTGTTCAGCCAGAGGGCCCAGAGCCAGTCTTGGTTCTGGGTTCCCCCATCCCAGCCTGGACTTGGATCTGGGTCCCCTGATCCCAGCCAGAGCTCAGGCCGGTGCCCTGATCCCAGCCTGCCTCATTTCCCTCTGTGCCCCATCAAAGCATCCCTAAGAACCAACCGTCTGAAAGCAGTGCGTCTGCTGGCAGCCTGCCCAAGATCTGTGTGGCAACTGCTCTGCTGGGGCCGAGACCCTCTAGGCCAGGGGTGTCCAAACTTTTTTCAATGTTTTTTACCAAGGGCCATATGCGGTAAAATACACAAACAGCAGGGCCACTCACTCGAGGACGTATTGCCTCACCTGGTTTATTTAAGTAAACTGAATATATCTTTGGAATTTGCTGCGGGCCAATTAACAATGGATCACGGGCCACAGTTAGCCCGTGGGCCACAGTTTGGACACCCCTGCTCTCGGCCAAGGAAAGAGGAAGTGACTTGGTGCTGGCCTCAAAGATGAGACCAGGGTGCAGGGACGGGAGCCCTCTCTTCAGAGGAGCAGGAGGGACGCAGATTGGCATATGGAAAAAGTGTGAACAGAGCTCCACTGGGGTGGGGGGTCAGCAAGGGAGATGGGGGCCACATCACGCCAGGCTGAGTGAGCATTTTGAGTTTCATTTCAAGGATAACTGACCTTTGAAAGTGTCTTAGTCAGTTCGGGTTGGCGTAACAGAAAACCACAGACTAAGTGGCCGCACTTTCCTTACGTGTGATAAGGACTCTCGGATGCCAGCATCAGACTCATCCTGCTCAGAGAAGACCATCCTTACCTCTGCTGTGGAGGGGGAAACAGAGAAGTGCTTTTCACACGCTTTTAGAAAGTATGTATTTTGTGTGAGCACATTCTTTTTTAATTTTTTGTTTCTCAAGCGCTGTACTTAGTGTTTATGTCAAACTGAGAAGACAAGTTCTTACAGAACTTTCCTCAGCACCTCTCATCTACATTTCAAAGGTAAAAAAGATGATTTCTTATTCTAGAGTTTGGGGCGGGTAACATTTTATTTTTTTTATTGTACTAAAATACAGATAACATAAAATCTACCATTTTAACCATTTTTAACTGTACAGCTCAGTGGCAGTACATGCATTCGTATTGTGTAACCATCACCACCACCATCTCCAGAACTTTCTCATCTTTCCAAACTGCAATGCTGACCCCACGAAACCTAACTCTGTGTCTGCTTATCTCATGTTGAATAAATACCCTGAAGTGGAATAGTTGGATCATAGCATAGCTCCATTTTTGAGGAGCCTCCATACTGTTTTCTGTAGAGGCTGCACCATTTTACATTCCTATCAACGGTTTACAAGGCTTTTCTTTTCTCCGCATCCTCTCCACACTTGTTATCTTTTATTGTTTTGATGCTAGTCATTCTAACAGGTGTGAGGTGATAGTGCATTGTGGTGTTGATTTGTTTTTCCCTGATGGTGAGTGACGTTGAACACCTTTTCACGTGCCTGTTGGCCCTTTGTCCGTCTTCTCTGGAAAAATGTCTCTTCAGGTCCTTTGCCCAAACTGCATGATATCGCTCACATGTGGAATCAAAGAAAAGAAAAAGTTGAATGCACAGAAGCAGACTGTGTAGAATGGTGGGTGCCAGGGGCTGAGGGTTGACTGGTGGTGGCTGGGGGAGTGGACAGCTGTTGGTCAAAGGGTCCAAAGTTACATGTACATCGGGTGAATAGGCTAGAAATCTGAGGTTGCGCGTGACGACTGAAGTTCATGCTGTACTGAATATGGGAAATTTGCTGAGAGAGAGAGAAGGTTTCAGGTGCTCTTACCTCACATACACACACACACACACACACACACACACACACAGGTAACTGTGAGGAGATACGGAAATTGGCTTGACTGTAGTAATCATTTGCTATGGACGTGTATATGAAATCACCATGGCACACCCCTGAAATACGCACCAGTTTCATTTTAAAGCAAACCCACTAACCCCACCCTTAGCACCCACGCGTCTACTTTCTATGACTGCTCAAGGGACCTCGAACGTAGAACCCGCTTAGGTAGAAACCTCCTTGAGTGGACTCACACAGTGTTGTCCTTTGGAGACTGGCTTATTTTACTTGGCACAATGTCCCCAAGGCTCATCCACGTTGTAGCCAGAGTCAGTTTTCAAAGAAATGCTACAAGGTCTCCCAGTATAATAGTTATGAAGGGAATTGGGGGCCTGGAGCCCCCCAAGTCGTCCGTGGGGTGCCTTCGCAGCACCCCAAGGCTCCAGGAAGTTGCAGCTGATAGATATGCTTGGATTAGAAACTCACTAGAGGAGAGGCCGGCTGTCCAGGGGCCGGGCCAGGTGGGCAGGGCTGGGAGAGCAGAGCGGGCGGCTGCCGGGCACTCCCCGTGGGTAACCTGAGCGCGCTGATAAGCCTCCACAATGCTGGGCTGGTGACGGATAACACAGTGGCCTGTCCCTTGGGTCAGGTCACTGACAACTTGCATTTGGACAGGGGGCCAGGAACGGGTCCCGTGGGAATGTGACTTAGTCCCCGAAAAACCCATCAAAGGGGAGCTTTGTTCATGCTCCAGGGGTGGGGGGGGGTGTACAGGAAAGACTTCTTGATCGTATTCTCGCACCAGCCGGGATGGAGGTGCAACCTGAGCGCCCAGGTGTGGCCCGGAGACAGGTGATGCAGGAGGACCCCTCCTGTGGGTGCAGCCCAGGAGGCTCGGTAGGTCCACGGGAGTCTCCACCACCTTTGGCCCCAACATTTGACCTAGCCCTTGGCCGGCAGCTGCCACCGTGGCCCTGACCATCTCCTGTTCGTTCGGGGCAGGCAGCGAGCTGGCCCCAGCTCCTCCTGCTGTCCTGGCTCCTGGTCTTGCGGGAGGAACTGAGTGGGGCTGGGTAGGGGGGGCATTCGGACCAATCAGAGGGGGCTGTGGTCCCACAGAGTTCAACACCAGCTGCAGTGGCCACCAAGAGTGTGGGTCAGTCATGGGGATCAGGTTTTAGCGGTTTTTAAAAACATTAATGGACTTTTCTTTTTTTTTACAGTGGTTTTAGGTTTACAGAAAAGTTGAGCCAAAAGTTCAGAGAATTCCCATACACCCCCTTTCTTCCCCCAACACAGTTTTCCCTAGCATTAATCTCATACAATGGTGTGGTACATTTGTCAGAATTAAGGATATAATACTAATACGTTATGAAACTCAAGGCCACAGTTTACGTGAGGGTTCACTCGGTGCTGTACGTTCTATGGGTTTGGACAATTGTATAAGGACACGTATCCGTCATTACAATGTCACACAGAGTACTTTCACTGCCCCAGAAATCCTCTGTGCTCAACCGTTCACCCCTGTCCCCAACCCCGGACACCACTGATCTTTTACTGTCTCCATAGTTTTCCCTTTTCCGGATGTCACATAGCTGGCATGAGACACTGGGCAGCATTTTCCGATTGGCTTCCTTCACTTAGTCACATGCATTTAAGTTTCTTCCATGTCTTCATATTTTAAAAGCTCATTTCTTTTTAGCGCTGAAGAATATTCCATTGTCTGGATGTCTCACAGCTTATTCGTCCATCACCTACTAGAGGACATCTTGGTTGCTTCCGATTTTTGGCAATTATGAACAAAGCTGCTATAAACATCTGTGTGCAGCTTTTTGTGTGGACATGTTTTCATGTTTCCTTTGAGTAAATACCATGGAGTACGACTGCTGGATCGTAGGGTAAGAGCATGTTTAGTTTTGTAGAAAAGTGCGATTTTTTAATCTGAAAAATAAATGATGACATTTTTAAATGGGGAAAAAAGGTCTTACGCTTTATGCCACTAGGGTGAGGTTAAACTGTCTCCTTCACAATTCTGACCTGGGAGCACTGTGTGCTCACAGGCAGGAGAAAGGAGGGCTCGTGCTTCTGGACAAACCATAGCTCCTTCCGACGCTCATGCCTCCCACTGCTCTGCCTGAGATGTTCAGGGCCAGCCCCTGTCCCCAAGTGCCCCTTCATTGTCCCGTCATCCCTGTGAGAACCCTGGGGCATCCCACTTGGCCTGGATACTTACCTGCTCTTTAATTCCTCTTCCAATAGTCTCCATCCTCAGCCTCTCCCACACCTGCCCACAGCGGCCTTTAGAACTTACACCAGGCATCAGCCAAACCTCTTGGCTTGGTTTGGGTTTCCCAGAAAGCCGAGCCTGACATAAGGACTTGGGGGACTTAGTAGTTTATTTTGGAAGTGATCCCACGAAGGCCAAATTGGGGGGGGGTCGGGCGAGACAAGAGAGAAAAGCTTCCACGAATGGGTGACTGTGGTGGGCACCTGAGACTCTCTCCTGCTGGGGACCCTCGGGACAGCTGTGCAGAACGCCCTTCAGACCTGTCCCCAAAGGCTGGCGCTGGGGTTCTGGTCTTCATTTGCTGGCCCTGCCCTCGTCGGGGGTACTGAATGGCAGCGACTCCCAGGGGCCCTGTGGACATGCTAAGCCCAAGAAACCCCAGGGAGAGGTGCAGAGAGAGGGGCACAGAGGTGGGTGAAGGGCGCGGGCCTCTCCTGGACAGGTCCCTTCACCCTCTTGGCTGGCCTGCAGCTGTCTATCCCCTGGGCAAACCTCTGCCCCTCCAGGTCCCTGTGGCACTGTCTCAGGGCCTGGAAGTGGGGGTAAGCGCCCTCCTGACACCTCTCTCCTGGCTCTGACCTTGAGCCACCAGACTGTGCTTTCGGTGCTGGGGTCATCTATAGACCCCAGGTCGTCCCTCATGCCTGGAAGACTTTTGGCCCTGGATTCACTGTTACTTGCCCTTTAGTTACTCTATATCCCATGGCAAAGCCTGGCCTCACAGACTAGTCACCTCCTCTCCTCTCCAAATCTGTCCCCCTTCAGCCTCCAGCCCCATTGCAATTTCAAGTATCAGCTGATTCATCACGTCTAGCACCCCAATGCCCTCGAACCCCCCTTCCCATCCCTTCCACCCTGCCCACGGTTCCTGCCGCTCGCTCCTCACCTCTGTGCTAGGTTCCAAGACCAGCCATCGTTATCATTTCTTTGCAAGCCCCTTGGGCCCCTTCAGAGCCACCTCTGCCTTGGCTCCGGCATGAGCCAGGCCAGAGGAAAACAGCCAGTCTGGTCGTGTCACCTCGGAGCTATGATCACGGGCCTGCAGGCGTCTGTGTTGCCCGGCCAGCTGACCTCGTTGACCAGGCGTCTGCTCTCTCCACTGCCCTCCCCAGACCTCCAGCTCACTTAGCGTGACCATCTCTGTTTCTACCCTGACCAGAAGCCATCAGAGGAGTCGCACTCCACCCACGTGAGATGATGCCTGCCTATTCCAAGAGCAGGCTAAATGAGAGCAAACAAAGCACAAAGCCCGCACCTAGTAGGTATTCAGGCAATGTGGCCGGTGCTTTTGTTCTCACTGCCCCTCCCAGCTCTTCAGCAAGACCGGCAGCCCTCACTGGAACCCACGCCTCCCCCAGCCCCTGGGAAGGAACGAGGGCCAGTGTCCCTGGAAGAAATCCATGCTTTATTTATCTATTTATCTATTTACCCAGCCACACATCTATTTATTTTCAACTCTAACATCGTCTCATTAGGGAGGCACCAAGAAGGAAAAAAAAAAAAAAAGTGAAATTGATACGGGGCCCTTTTCAAGTGGGAAGCCAGCTGCCTGCGGCCTCGGGAGGGAGGCTGTGTTCTGATCTCCTTCCAGTGAGTGGGTACCCTGGGGCTTCTGTGGAGGGTTTTCTAAGATCCTTCTCCATACCAGGCCAGCCACCTCCGTCCTTCACCACATCAGGGGAAGGCTGCACGCTGCTTCAAAGTCACAACAACGCTCTGCAATTGGAAACATGCATGTTTTGCAAAGTATCAATTTAGCAGCTAGTTCAATTGGCCGGGCTGGGCAGGCCAGCTGGATGAGTTTCTGTTCAGGAATGCCACGCGGCCCGGAGGGCAGAAGGCCCAGGTTCGAATCCTGGATTTGGCACTAACAAGCTGGGTAACCTTGGACAAGTCCGTGCCCCTCTCTAGGCTGTGGTTTCTTATTCAGCTGACAGTTTAAGGAAAACCACCCAGGAGCCATTGATGGATTGATTAGTTCAGACCATATGGCAGACCCAGAAGAAAAAGGGTTTCCACCATCAAACCTTGGGACCCTGGACAGAGAAGACTCTTACATGTTACTAGGCTTAGGTCTGAATTGACAGCAAATCCATCTGGGGGTTCTCTGTTATTCAGCCTCTCATCTTGCAGGAAGAGCCAGCTACAGAGTCTGGTGGCAGGTGGGCTTTGGGTGCAGTTGTACGGGGGCTCTGCTTCCACTCTTCAGGAGTTCTCTTGCTCTGCCCTACTCTGTGCATTGGGGCTCTCATCAGGAAGGGCTGCCTCATAGCAACAAAGTAGCTGCAGGAGTTCCAGGCTTTGCCTTTGCACCCCTCATTGGTCAGAGCAAGAGAGAGGTCTTAGTGAACAGAAGTCCTGAGCCTTGCTCTGGTTGGACCAACCTGGGCCAATCACTATTGGGCCAGAGCAATGCCATGTACGGATTGGCTGACTTATTTCTCATTCCTTAAGAAATCCCTCTGGTAAGGGTGACTAGGTTCTCGTGACCAGCTTAGACCAATCAGAGCCCACTCCTGGACTTCGGGATGGGGTCAATCCCATACAAACCCCACAGCTGCTATATGAGAGCAGGCTGGGGAGCCCCCTCCCCACTGCTCCCTTCCACTGAGACCCAAATCTGCTGTGGGAGCTGCCCTGCCATCAGTCTTTGCTGAAGGGTGGAATCAGAGCTGATGTCCATGGTCCAGGCTATAAGCCAGGGCTGTCCATTTGGCCTCTTTTCTGGGACTCCCTGGAACCTGGGCTCCTGGATGTGATTCTGAAGTGGCAGCACACGTCCCTAACTATGGCATTGAGGAAAATGGAGGAGGGGGACACATATTTATTGATCTCCTGCCATGTGCTGCCCTCTTTGGCCTGGTTGCCTCAGTGGTTCTCACCGCAGCCCAGCAAAGGGGCCTTGACACTCATTTGCAGGTCAGGAAACGGAGGCACAGTGAAGGCAGGCAATTTGTTCTCCGTCCTCAGCAAGTGGGTTGCAAAGAAGTTCTTCCAGATTCCTCGTGGCCGGTCAGCAGGCCAGGTCTGCCTGACTCCCAAGAATCAGGGGGTTATGGAGGGCAGGCTTGGAACAGGAATGTTCTAGAATCAGGAGACAGTGGCTATGCTAACAACAGAGTTCGTGTAGACTATGGCATCCTGGTGAGGGGAATAAGCTGAGGTTTTAGAAAGGAACACCTGGATTTAGGTCCTGCAGCCACCACTGATGACCTGGTGCCTTGCTCGACCTTCTAAGTCTCATTGGAAGAATGACCATTAGTAAGTCCTATTGCAGTGAATAATTGGGTCAGCTGTGTGTCTCAGACCTTCCCACTGAAAGGACTAGAGGAGGAGGGGACCCCCATCCCTGGTTACCATGCACGTAGCCTGACATGAGACTCCATGGTGGGGGAGTGGCCTTGTGTCTCATGGGTTCTCACACATTCCTCTGCAACGTAGGGGGTCCAGAGAGGCAGAGCCCAGGAGGGAGGAGAACTCATCTACTTCCCAGCCTGCAACCCTGTGGTGGGGGCCAGGCTTCCTGACCAGAGTGAGCAAAGAGACAGCTCGTCCCAGCTACGGCACTGACCTGGCAACGTGGCACCATCACCAGGTGTTTGTGTAATGGGAACGCCAGGCCCAGCAAACAGAAGTACTGGCACCTGTGGAAACAGAGTTCACAGAGCAAACAGAAGAGGATTTTAAATGCATACACATATAAATATTACGACCATCAGGCGATGCAGGAGGACATCCAAAAGAGGAGTCAGAGGGCTTGAGAGTTAAACATTCGATTGTCGGGGGAAAAAAAGAAAGGAAAGACAAATGGGAGGACTGGCACGAGGGACACAGCTGTAGAAGGCTGAACTGCAGATACTCAGCAAGAGGGTTGCAAAGAGGTTCTTCCAGATTCTCCGAACTGAAGAATCCCCTTCGACTCCGAATGAAAGCGCTCAGAGACACGAAGCCAGCTTCTGCGATTCAGCGTCATGTTTCGTCAGACTTTTTGAAGCGTTGTAAGCAGGTTGGTGACACGGTCAGGCGTGCCTTCCAGAAAATGGCCCGCATGCTGGCTACAGCAAGGACGGCAGCTTTGTTTCCAGTGGACACAGAGCCAAGCTGCCACCGCCCACAGGACCTGCACAACTGTTGTGGCTTGAAGTTTCCCATCACCCTTCCACCTCCTCCCCACCGGCCAGAACCCAGCTCCCTTCCTTGTGCTCCCTCATCGCTTGTCTCAGCCTCACTGTGACAGGAGCTCGCTCGCTGACCCTGGCCAGAGGCCCTTGGGCCCACCGCTGCCCGGGCGTCACTGTCCTGGGGTGGGGACAACCAGAAGCTGATGTGTCTCTCATTGTCCCCAGCTAAACGGCTGCTTTGTTTGACGTGATTTGCGCAGGTGGGTCTGTAGACTCAAGGGCAGGGTGATCTGAGAGCTACATAACTGGTTTTCAGGTAAACTGGATCCTAGCAGTGGTCAGCTCGGGGCAGGCCTTACGCGTGTGGCTGCTCAGGGGGAGTCACCTGAAGTCACTGGGGTGGGGTTTCTGTCTTGGGGCTGTGACCATAGCATCCCACTAAACGGAGTGCATTGTGGGGGCGGGACCAAGTGTACCTCACATTTGTCCCATTTTCCTTTTTTGACTTCCCAGGATCTGAGCCCCTTCTACTGAAATATTCTTCAGTTTATGAGTCTTGTCAAACTTTGGTGCACGAGCTGGTATGGCAAAGAAACAGGGTCCTGGTGCTTAAGGAAGAGCATGACAATGGTGGAGGGAGCCCCGCCCTCCTTCCAGAGGTTTTTCAGAGGCTCCGATGACTTCTGGAAGCCATCTGTCTGTAACTTCTAAGAAGTTCTGTCTGTCTGGTGTCTGGATGGAAAGGCCACTGGGCAGGTGTCCATCCTGCAAAGCACATCTAGGCCCCGGGCTTCTCAGGGGGAGGGCAGGCTGCTTTGTGCCTGACGGGACATACCCGAGGAGTCTTGCAGAAACCTAGGGTGTTTGGGCTGGAGGAAAGCCAGGGACAGGTCAGGGACAGAGAAACCTCTCATGTGCTTCCCCAGAAGGGCAGTTGACCAGGACCACAGCCAGTATCAGCAAGCAAGATTTCCACTAGAGACAGGAAAAGCTTTCTTACAACTAATGTCCCCAAATGGATGGCAGCCTGCAGAAGTAGTAAGCTGTCCGTCTCCAGGGCTATTCAAGCAGAGATTCCTTCTCTGGCTCCTGTCTCTACTGGGAATTCCTTTGCCTCCTCCTCAGGCTTCTGGCTCTCCTCCGTGTGAGAAGGGTGTCACCTCAGCTCCCCCCACAGCCTCAGCAAACCATCTCGCTAGCCTTGTCATGGCTTTGTGAGCAGACCCCAGGTCCCCAGACAGCCCAGTGAGAGGTGTCGAATGGGCAACTCTCCAGTCACGGGCGTGCGTCTGCAAAGATATACTTTCTCAAAGATGGGCCCAGCTGGAGCCAGCGAGCTCTGTGACCTCCAAGGGAGGCTTTACCGGCTGGCCGCAGAGGACACGTGGCCCTGCATCCTTTCTGGGAGACTGAGCGCTCCTGTAAGGGCTGTGATCACTGCCCAACCTGTGCCTCTCTCACGGAGGTGGCTGTGGCTTTGGCTGGACAGGCAAACGTGCGGGTCTCTAACTGGCCTGGTGGTGCCAGGCTAGAGGGCAGGTGCTGGGTCTACGCCCTTGACCTCCTTTCTCCCCACCCTGCTCTGTTGGGCCAGAAGAGACGTCACAGCCTGAGACCCTGTGGGGACGTAAGCACCTGCTTCACCTGAAGCATTACCTGAGTTCATCCCTGGAAAGATCCAGTCTTGCCTCTCTCTAGTGCTCTGCTGCTTGCAGAGTAACTTGGCTTGTGGCCCTGTCGCCCAGTCTCTGCCTTTGTGGTCACATGGCCTCCTCCTCTGTGCAAAATTCCCTCTTTTTACCGCCGGTTTTGAGCTCACCCTACTCCAGTTTGACCTCATCTTAACTTGATGCCTCTTAACTGGCAGGATTACACCTGTAAAGACCCTATTTCCAGGTGAGGGCACCTTCACAGGACCTGAGCGTTAGCACTTGAATGTATCTTATTGGGACACAAATCTAAAAGCAAGATGGCCCAGCTGTTCCTGGCAGAGCCGAGCTGCAAGCCATCCCAACCCTTTCAGTCCTGCCTCTCTCCATTCAGCCTTCGCCTGAAACTCTGCCCATCTGGGCATCGCACCTCGTGGGCGCAATGCCCTCTGTGTGATTAGAACCAGTGTGTGGCGGCTGCCGGCTCCCTGGTCACATCTTTTCCTGATTTTGCTGTGGTTAACAAGCTAATGAGCTTGCTTCTGGTCACGCACAGCCAGCTTTTGCTGGGCCTGTAATTTTATTCCAAATTGCAAGGCTTTCGACGTGATTCTGTCCTCTCCCATAAAACACACGCATGGTACCCACTGGCTTATTTGCATCTCCCATTAGGTGTCTTGTGGGTGCCTCCCCCAATCCCTAACCTTCTCCCCAAATCGAGCGGAGGCCTGTTGATGGTGTCATGTGGGCCGGATCTTGGAGTCATCCTTTGCTCCTCTTTTTCTCCCACTCGCATGCCATCTGTCAGCAGAAGTGCACCCTGAGCCTGACCACTTGTCACCACCTGCCTCCCACGCCGTCTCCACCACCATCACTGGATAACGTCGTTACCATCCTCTCTGGCACAGACAGCATTGTCTGTGCACGTCAGTCTGGTCTCCACTCAGAAAACAGGGTGTCCTGTCACCCCTCAACACAGACCTGCAGTGACGTCCCTTTCCACTCAGAGCAACCAGTCTTTACAACGGCCGTGAGCCTCTGCCCGACCCGAGCCTCTGTCATGTTCTGGGCTCCTGGATGCCTCCAGGGGCACTCCTTTCTCTGAGGAAGACATACCAACGGCCAATAAGCTCAGGCAAAGGTGCTCAGCATGACTAGGCAGCAGGGAAATGCAAAGCAAAGCACGGACGTGATACCCCTCATAGCCACTGGGATGGCTAAAATAGGAAAGACAGATGATTTAAGTGTTAATGGGGAGAAGTTGGAACTCACCCATTCCTCAGGGGAATATAAAATGGTGCAGCTTGAAAAATAGTTTGGCAGTTCCTCAAAGGTTAAACGGAGAGTGAGCTACAGTACGACCCAGCAACTGTACTCCTAGGTATTTGTCCCACAGAAATAAAAGCGTAAGTCCTCCCAAAAACCTGTACACAGCAGCATAATAACCAAACAGTGTGAAAATCCCAAATATCCACCTGCTGATGAATGGACAAACAGACGACGCTATCTCCGTATCGTGGAATATTTTTCAGGCCTAACAGGGATGAACATGGATGAACATTGTGCAGCATGGATAAGATGTGATGCTGAGTGGAAGGAGCCAGTCGCAAATGGCCGCAGAGTGTGTGATTCCGTTTATATGAAAAGTCTGGAAGAAGCAATCCCCAGAAACAGAAAGTAGACTGGTGGTTGCCAGGGGCTGGGGGAGGCGGATGTGGGGGGACTGCTAATGGGCACAGGGTATCTTTTGGGGGTGATGGAAAGGTTCTAAAATTAGATAGTGGTGATGGTTGCACAACTCTGTGAATACAGCAAAAACCACCGAATTGTACACTTCAAATGGGTTAATTGTATGGTATATAAATTATGTCCAATAAAGCTGTTATTTGTTTTCCAAAAAAAGGTAGGAGAAAATAAGGAGAAATGCCAAATGTTTCTTGCCACCCGCAGTGGCGTACCTTGTCACTTCTGGGTGTGTGCTCTGCCGAGTGAAGCCCAGCTGCCAGGTCCCGGCCACTGGTCTGCCCGCTTTGTTACCTGTGTACATGTGGAAGGGCCACCAGAAGTCCAGAACCTTCCTTCCCCGTGCCTCACCTTCATTCACCTCCATCTACCTTCATGCCTCAGCCACTCCCCTTCATCTTGGCCTCTCTCTTGGAGTAGACCTTCTGGCAAATTCTGCTGGCTCCGTGCTTTGCCCCAAAGAACCCTGCGGTGAAAAGACAGCTCTCCCTCCCCCCTCAACAAAGAATGGTCAGGCCCCAGATGTCCGCAGCATCTTGGTTGAGAACCCTCCGTCTTATCCCAGGGATCAGGCAGAGACCTTGGCAAAGGTCGACCAGGAAACAGCAATTCCCGTAAGGTGTTGGCGCTGGTTTTATTTTTTCTTTCTGAATATAAAAGTGATATGTGCTTGTGGGAGAAACTTTGGGAAGTGTAGAAAAATACAAAGACAAGAGTAGAAATCGCCGGCAATTCTACAAGCACCCACACCGTACAGCTGAGGGGCTGCCTCCTCTGCGTGGTGGGGCCAGCAGAGGGCTGGGGAAAGGAGGAAGCCATGTGAAGCTGGAGAATGACAGCGTGCCGTGCGTGCTCGTGGTCTACACATTGTTCTAACCTCCAACGTGTACTCGTTTGGTATCGTTGCTGCCTGGGGTCCACACCACCTTCCGAGCATAGACCACACTCAATACCACCTGCTCCAGCTTCTCTCAGGTGAAGTAAGAGCTTCCCAATCCAAATTCACACTTTACATCCTGAATCTTTCTAGAATTTTGTGAACACTTACAATTGTCTACAGCCGGCCTCACTTACTATTTGATTGAAGCACTTTTTTCCTTTTTTAGCCACTTATCAGCATCAATGTTTTGTAAAGCTTAGTATCCATGGAATAAAAAACTGCCTTTTTGCAACTAGATTTCACTGGTTTACGGGATAGTTAAGGACAGAGATTGATGAAAAACACAGAAGCATTCGCAGCCTGTGTGGACGTGACCGACCTCGGTGGGTGTACAGGCAGGAGCAGACGGGAGGGTGTCAGTGAGACACGCACAGTGGGAGCCGTGTGTGTGGGTTCAGCTCCGTGCGGGTCAGACAGGTGGGGGGTTGGTAGCGGACCTGCCATCTGTGGAATTCTTGCCTTTACTTCTGTGCATGTAGATATAGATGGACAAAACTGGGATTCTATTGCACGTGCCGTCTTGTGACCTGATTCCCCACTAAATAGTATATACATTTGCTGGTTACAGCAGTACCTCTGTTTTCGAACGTCTCCGTTGACGAACATTTCGGTTTACGAACGCCGTAAACCTGGAAGTAAATGCTTCGGTTTTCAAACTCGCCTCGGAAGTCGAACATGTCACAGGGCTCCCGCTGAGACCAAGATCCTGAGGCCTAGCTGTCGGCTGTTTTCAAACGTTTCAGAACTCGAACGGTCTTCCAGAACGGATTCCATTTGAAAATCGAGGCAACACTGTATTGTGTTTTGATATTTTGGTGGAAGACTTCAAAGCTCTCATACTCCACCCCAGACCCTGAGGATGGGGCCAAGGAAAGAACCCCCACGCAGTGGGGGGAGGATGTTAACTGGGGATGCGTGTGGTTAGGCCAGTGGCCTTGCTGATTCATCGAGGGTCCTGTCATTTTGAGCCCAGGAGAAATGGTCCTTCAGGCTGTTGCACCTGTGATGGGCAGGTGAGAGGTGGACGTTGGAGCCTCTTGGTAATGGCTGTTTCTGTGGGAAGTGCTGTCCTATATGGCAAAGCTGGGCCTGGTGTGGGGTACAGCACCCCTCCTGGTCAGTGGGGCTGGTCAGCCAAGATGGGCGGTCACGATGATGGCTGACCCAAGGGATTGAAAGGAGCACTCGATTCTGCTGGTCACCACTGCTTTGCAAATTCTCTTCCGACCACTTGTACGTATTTGACTGTGATTCTTTCTCACTGGCAAAATGAAATCCACTCTAGAAAAATCCCCAGAATTCTGGTACTTTCCACACTGGGCAGGGGATTTCAGAGTGCACATGAACATCGACTGTCTTGTTTTGGCAATTGATCCCAGTTGCCAATGGTGACAGCATCATTTGGGGTAAATTACGTCTTTATAATAATCCTTACTTCCCCGGTGTAGGGTAATTCAATTCAGGTGAGCACTGGTGCCTGGCTTTGGTAGGTAATGATCCCAGAGATCATCTCAATTGTCAAGGGGAGGACACAACCTGAGTGGGCAGTAAACAGCTTCCACCCACTCCCACCTTCCAGAACGCAAGAAATGCATTTATCTACTTATCTATCCATTCACCATCCATCCATCCTCCATGTATGCGTGCCTCCGTCATCCATCCATTATCTATCCATCCATCCTCCATCTTCCATCTATCCAAGAGCCATCCTCCATCCATCCACAACCATTATTCATCCATTCACCAACCATCCTCCATCCATCCATCCACTTATCTGTTTTTCATCTGTTCACTCTTCTATTTATCTACCCTCGATTTCTCTCCATCCCCCTCTCCTCCTTTCTTTCTCCCTCCCTCCCTCTCCCCTCCCTCTCCCTCTCCCTCTCCCTCTCCCTCTCCCTCTCCCTCTCTCTCTCTCTCTCTCTTTCTCTCTCTCCTTCCTTCCTTCTATCCAATAAACACTTGCTGTATATCTACTACGTGCCAGGCTCTGGGTCAGATTCTGGAAGTACCAAGGAGACTAAGGTTCAGGCCTTGCCCAGGTGCAGTGGAACCAGGAGGAGTGGCACCTATTGCAGATTTGGGTAGGGAGGGACACCCCACCCGGAGCTGGGGAAGGATGGATGAGCGGGTGTGGAGGGACAGAAAGCACAGGTGGTGAGTGAGGATAGGGCATGCGGGAGGTGCTGGGAGAAGTTCTGACTGGCTGGGACACTGGTCAAGGGCAGGGCCAGGTGGGGGGATGGCGGGCTGAGGCTGGACACACTGCTGGGCGGGCCAAGAGGTACTTGCACCCTTAGCACACACAAGCATGGGACCCAGCACCATGGCCACATACAGAGTGCTGTCCAGCTAGTTTGGGCTGACGTGCGTACTGCACGGCCCCCTCTGCACAGCTGGTCTGTGTCTGGGACAGGCTCAGAGTGGGGGTGACAATGGGGCAGCAGACTGGGCAAGAGGGGGCACGTGGATTTTCCCTGTGGTCAGGCTTCTGAGGTGGTTCCCAGCTCTGCCAGGCTGGGGGCCCCCATCCTCTGTGACTGCACAGAGAGGGTCTTCTGGACTGTGTGGGGCTTGGTCCTGATGCTGGCTGCCAAGCTGGTACCAGAGCATTCTCTGAAGGTGGCTCCAATGCTGAATCAACATTCACGAGCTGGTGGCCTTGGGTTAGTCACATCCCCTCTCTGGGAAGCTGTCACAGCTATTTAGATGGGGTAGTTGAAAGTACAGGTTTCAAGCCATAGGTTTAAATTGTGCCTGTGACTTTGGGCATGTGATCAGCTCCTCTGGTCCTCAGTCTCTCGCCCTGTGAAATGGAACGGTAAAGCCCCTGCTGGTGAGGCCATGGGAGCAACACAAGCGATCCTGGGTGTCGTGCTGGGCTCAGCAGGTGGTTGGTGGGATGACCCCCACCGTGACACAGGTGGGCTGGCTGAGCCCCTCTCCCATCACAGGCTGCTGGGAGCAATGAAGAGCATGGGTTGGTGTGTCGTGACACGCTGTCTGGTGGAAAGCAGTTTCACTTAGGCCAGCAGGTCCTCGCCGGCCCCCGAGGTGGTCCAGGTAGGGGCTGGAGACAGCGGGGGGAGCCACTGGCAAGCTCGGAGAAGCCTCTGTATTGGCGCTGAGTTGTATGGTCTCTGGTCACTGGATGGGGCAGGTGTATCCCGCACTGCAAACCCCAAAGCCCTGCAGTCAGGAGGTGACAGGCAGGACGTGCCCCAGGCCCGGCAGAGCCCACAACCATTGCTTTCTCCCACAATGCACTGCTCCATCCTCCCTTCACTTACTGCTCAGAATAAGAAACTTACAGTTGCCCCCATTGTGCAGGTTAAAGGGAGAGGCTCCCTGGGAGGCTCAGGCTTGTCCTAGTGCCCAGAGTGACAGGGGTTGGGCTGGCCCCTGGAGTCAGGGCTCCTGTTCACCTGCCACGTGCCCGAATGTAGACCGGGTCCTAACGTGATGGGCTTTCAGCATTCGCTTTCCACTTTCGCACGGTTTCAGATTCACAGGAAGGTTTCAGACACAGCACAGAGCGTCCCCATGGACCCCACAGCCGCTTTCCCCCGCTATTCACACCTGACATTAGTGGGGCACGTTTGTCGCCGTTAGTGAGCCCGTCTCGACAGTGTTCATTCAAGTCCATGCTTTATCCCGCCTTTCTTATCTTCCACCTACTCGTCCGTTTCTCTTCTAGGACCCTGTCCTGGACACATCACCGTGGCTTGTCAGGCTTTCTCAGATATGCCTTGTTTTTGATGACTTGACTCTTTTGGGGTGGGGGCTTGGCCAGGCATTTGAGGGATACGCCTTATTGGGGTTCATCGCGGTTATCTCACGACTGGGCACGGTGATGGGTTTCGGGGAAGAGGACCACACAGTCGAAGTGTCCCTCTCATACTTACTATCAACATGGCTTACCACTGTGATGTTGACCTTGGCCACGTGGCAGAGGCATAAATGAATTTCCATCCTGTGGTCCCGCTTTTATTGACAAAGAAAAACATGACTCACAGTGGGTGAAGTGACTTGCAGAATGTCACCTGGAGCTGAGTTGGCATTGCCACCCTGGGAGTGTCCCAGTCCGGGGTCCTCCATCCCTCCCTCTGTGTCTGCATGTGCTTTGTCACAACAGCTGTTGGGGCTGAGGTCCCAAGCCCTGATAATGGGGTGCCATCTGACCCCTAAAAGTCAAAGCAATCTACCTGTGGGTAACCATCCCCCCACAGAAAAGCATTCATGGGGAAGATGTGCCCGCCCTGTCCCTCCACCCATCACAGGACCGAATCCCGATATCCAGAGGCCACTCCAGCCCCTAGCAGTGAGGGCAGCATTATTTATGGGATGGCCGGACTGCCCAGTGTTTGCACACAAAGGCCCTGCTCTGGGGCTGGGCCACACGGGCCGGCACTCCAGTGCATTCCTGCGGCCTGCGGCCGGCCGGACAATAGGGCGCCCTCTCTCCTTCTCCGGGTCGGTCTCTGTGAACAGAGCTCTGTTGACAGCCAGAGCTGCTCTCACTCCTGAAGAATTCCAAAAATGGAACAATGTACGCCTGGCCTGGGCCTCTCAGGCCGCTTCTCGGAGTGGGGCCCCAGAAGCCTGTGATTTGGGCTGCCTTTGTAGCCGTCCGTTTGGTTGGTATTTCAATGGAAACCTGGGTGGGGTGGGTGGGTGGTGGGCAGAGAGAAAAGAGAGGAAATAAAGGAAACCCAAACTACCCTGTAAACAAGCCAGGGCCCCTCTGGCTGACCAGTTTCCGTGGCGTGGATGCCATGATCCCAGGGTCAAGCAACTCCGCTGGCCAGGTCTACGCAGGCACTAGCCATTGTCTGAAGCCTTCGAGTGAGTCCTCAGATCCTCAATTGTCGGAGCTTACCCAGCGCAGCCCCTCCTGTTTGGAGCGAAGGAGGACTGGACGAAGGAAGAGACTCATCGAAGTCATGAGGCTTCAAGGGAGCAGAGTGGGGACTTGAGGACAGGACCCAGAGCTCCCACCTCCCAGCCCAGGGCTCCAGAGAGCCTGTGACCTCCGCCTGGGACCGTGGGGGGCTGCTTTTCAGGACACCTCTCCTTTCGCACCAAAGCCTCGTGGACCACGCTATGACTGGCAGAATGACCACTCCTGAAGGGCCACATCCATTAGCCCAGGGTGTCTCCACCGGGGCCCCACCGATGTTTGGGGCTGGACAGTTCTTTGTGGGGGGCTGTCCTACGCCTTGTAGGGTGTCTACCTCTACCCACTAGATGTCTGGAACACTGATCCTCGTCCCCCCACTCTCACTCAGTTGTGACAACCAAAATGTCTCCAGGTGTCTCCATCCGTTTGGGCAGCTATAACAAAGTACCACAGGTGGAGTGGCTTATAAACAACAGACATTTAGTGCTCACAGCTCTGGAGGTGGGAAGTCCAACATCAGGGGGGTGGAGAAGGCCTCTTCCAGGTTGTAGACTGCCCATTTCTCACTGTGCCCTTGCGTGGTGAACAGGGACAGGGAGCTCGCTGGGGGCTCTTCTATAAGGGCATGAATCACCCCCCAAAAATCCACTTCCAAATACCATCACCTTGGGCGTTAGGTTTTCAACATACGAATTTGGGGAGGATAGACACACTCTGACCAGGGTACCAGGCATTGCCAAATATCCCCTGGGGGCAATCCTCCCACCCCCGGAACCGCTGGATTCGTCTATTTGACCCTCCAGGTGGTTTTACAACAAGGACGTGAATTCTCTGACACCGCATTTGAAGAGGTGAGGTTTCTGCCCTCTCTTCTTGCATGTGGCTGGACTTGTAACCACTTCAACAAATAACGCTCCTGATTTCAGAGGCTGGATCGTCAGAGGTCACGTCGCTTCTTCATTGGGTCACTCCAGAGCCCTGGGCTGCCACATATGAGGTCTGACTCCCTGAGTGGCCATGCTGGGAGGAAGCCCAGGCCACACTGAGAGGCCACGTTGGGTGTTCAGCCTACAACCCTAACTGAGCCCCACCCTTCTTCAGATCACCCCAGTCTGGGCACTGGACATGTGCGTGAAAAGGCTGACAGGGCTTCACGCTCAGCTCTCAAGGCTTCCCAGTGAGTCCCCAAATTTGCTGAGCCGGGGAATTGATCACTGCTGGGCTTGGCCCTAATGTCTGACCTCAGAACCATGAGGACAGTGAAATAGTGTGTGTGTGTGTGTGTGTGTGTGTGTGTGTGTGTGTCTGTGTGTGTGTGAGACCAAGATGGGGGTAGTTTGTTACATACAATAGGCCATCAGAACAAGTCTTGCAGCAGGCCCAGGGAGGCTGGGGCCGAGACTTGGGGACTGGGCCAAGCCACACAGAAACAGAACCAGGACCTGAACCCTATTCCCCCTGGCTTCTGGAATGTTCCATCACTGAGTGTCCGGCCCTTCTGACATGCCTGCAGCAGTCGTGGATGTCCATGAGGTCTCTCTGCCCGTATCTGTTTTAGCTGCTCTGGCCACAGCACCCTGAATTTCCTGGGGGAAGCTCTGCCCTGCCCGACCCGACCCTCAGTCCTGGGGTTCAATGGGGCTGATATGACCCTAGGTCCAGAGTTGGACCCTAGACACATTCAGGGGCAAAAGGGCCTGTGAGGGTCAGCCCCAGGACGTAAGTTCAAACTCTTGGGACTGATAAGCCCCCCTTTGCTTGGACCAGGAGTTAGGGGGCATCGGAAAGTGGCTTGAGAATGACACCAACACAGAGGAAGGCAGAGTGGGGGAGAGAGGGAGAGAAATACCAAGTTCTGGTGATGGGCTCTTGGGAGCAACGATGCCTGACGCTGTTCTGCCTCAATGGACTCACCTTTTGGTGGCAGCCAGTTTGAGTTGGCTTTTCTGGACTGGCCCCCTTCTCCACCCACCAGCAGCCTGCCTTGGTCAGCCAGGGAGAGAGGCAGCTGGCACTGCGGGGGCTTGGGACGTCACGGCACCCAAGTTTGATCAGCATGTTACGTATTGTCAGAGCCCTGGGGATGGGGCAGAGCCAGGCATGCCCTGGAGGTTCACCGGCCACCAGCATCATCTCAGCCGCTTCTGTTGTCCCCACTGTCCCTGTCACCAAACCCTGCCTCCTCTCTTTTCTCTCCCGAGCCCACATCATTCTAGGAGGTGCTCAGGATGTGGTCCTGACGCCTATTTGGCAGGTACAGTAAGGTGAGGGTGAAGGTGCCAGAGCTGGGACTTGAGCCCACATCCTTTGAGCCTGGTTTGAACCACAGGATCAGCAGGCCCCATCCTCCCAGCTGTGTGTTCATGCTGGACCCTCTGGAGGCCCACGGAAGGTGTGGGCAGTGATGTCCCAGGAGAAGTGGGTATCCTGACGGGATGACATCTGACCAGAGGGACTCAGGAAACATCCATGCCAGAAGCTCGAAGGTGGGGAAAACGCGAAGCCCACGCAGCCCCTGAAAGTTCTACAGGAGGCGAGGACACACCGATTTCCTGGGGAAGGCATTGCTGAACAGCCCCTGTGCGTGTGCACGTGTGCATGCGGGGATGCCTGTCTGTGTGTGGGCGTGCACGTGCGCACGTCTAGTGGGGGCTAACGAGGTGAGGCCCAGATCCTTCCACTGCCAGGGCTCTGACGGCCTCCTCCAGCCCCAGGGGCAGCAGCGAATCCTGTGTGGGTACAGCAACAGGCTGTAAAATCTTTCCAGAAGTGCTGTGGGGTTGGGTAACGAGTCACCAAGGCTGCAACCCTGCACTTCCTTTCCACTGTTTGCTGCTGCAGGTGGGCACCCTGGGGAAGCCCACTACTTTCCTTGTGGCTCTTTAATGAGTACAGCAATCCCCGTGGACGGTCACCCCACGGTGACCAAGACCCAGGGAGTCTAATTGCTGTTTTGCTCTCAGCGGCCCCGCTTGCCAAGGGTCACCCATCATTCTCTGTCAGGGTAGCTCCTCTGTCTCCCATGGCTGCCTCTGTCACTCTGCAGGTTGGAGGCATTTTGAGGGGGCTGTTGCCAGCTCCACCCCCACCGTAGCCTTGGAAAGCCCCCTGGGTTTGCCCTGAAAGACCAGGTTGGGGCCAAGGCCTTTTTGTGTGTCTGGCAGCCATGAGGCCCTGGCCTGTCCTCTACAGAAAGGTCTCGGCTCCCTGGCCTCCATGGTGGGGGTGGGCACCTGGCACGGCCATGGCAGAGAGGAATGTGGGTGATGCAGCCGGATGGCGTCGCCTTGTGGAGAACAATTGGACGATGACAATCAGAGGAAGGTGAAGGATCTTGTCCCAGCACTTCCTGTTTTCGTGGGCGGTTGACTCAGACGAGCATTGATAGTCCTGCTGGGAGATGGTCCTGCAGCGGGAAGGGGGAAGCCAGGCCCGGGGGGCTTCAGCTCCGTGTCATCTATGCCGCCTCCCCTTGCCGGGCAGGGGCCTCTCTGTTAATGCTGCAGACTTCCCCCCCTACCTTCTCCAAGCTGGCCTCTATTGGTCCTAGGGTGGGGAGTGGCGTGAAAGTCTCTCCCTACCCTGAGGCTGCCCATCAAGGTGACACATACATGGGGTGACAATGACAGCTAGACAGCCGTGCTCTCCATGGCAGGGGCTGAAGGAGCAACTTTCTCCACGAGAGGAAAAGACACATTCTAGAGTCCTGGGACACGAGGGGACCACAGGCTTCTCTCCAGAGCAGGAGACTCCTGACCGGTGTCCCTGTCAGCTTTCCCCAATCTCTGCTTGGGGGGAGGGTAGGACAGGATCTCAGGGAAAGCCTCCTTGAGATGTCCTGAGCCACTCATGTCCCCCCACTGCTGGACAGCTCCCCTCTCAGAAAGCTCTCCGCACCCAGGGGCTCTCACCCCAGGAGTCCTGAGGCCACCTACCCCTATTCCTCACAAATACCCTCTGATGGTTAAAGAACTCCCCCCACACGCCACCAAAACAGGATTGAGGCACGACTTATGTATGCTTATAGGAACTTTGTTCATATTTGCCCCAAATTGGAAGCCGCTGAGATGTCCTTCATTGGATGATGGATAAACAAGCTGTGGTCCATCCAGACAAAGGAAATAATTCAGCACTAAAAAGAAATGAGCTATCAAGCCATGAAGAGCCGTGGAGGAAACTTCAATGTAAGAGGAAGAAGCCAGTCTGAAAAGGCCACATCCTATGTGATTCCCACTGTAGAACATTCTGGAAAGGGCAAAACTACGGAGCCAGTAAAAGGATCAGGGGTTGCCAGGGGTCGCAGGGAGGGGTGAGTAGGCAGAGCCCAGAGGGTTCTTAGGGCAGAGAAACTACTCTATGTGACACTGAAATGGCAGGTACATGTCCTTAGACATCTGTCCAGACCCACAGAATGCATACCATCAAGAGTGGACCTGACGTAAACTGTGCACTTGCGTTAACAATAATCCGTCAATACTATTCTAACAAACGCACCATGCTAACAATAGGGGAAGGCTGCGAGAGAGGCGGTACTTGGGAAGTCTCTGTACTTTCTGTTCAGTTTTTCTGTAACCCTAAAACTGTTTTAAGAAATGAAGTCTATTAATTCAAAGCAAGTGATTCTTAACACTGTACACGCCGTGACATCTCTCATCACCAAGCGGAGAGCTCTTTACGCCCCTTAAAAGGAGGAGATCCCTGTGGGCTCCTGGTATTTGCTAAAATCCCATTTATTCTGATGCTACAGAAATAGTGCACACATAAAATGAGGATAAGCTCCTACGCTCACCGCTCTAAAGCAGCCCTCAAACCAAAACAAGCCGACAGGTCGTACACACAGCCGCGAAAAGTGACGAATTCCCATGGAACACGTCATGTGGCCAGTGAGGTCTTGCCAGGTCAGAGGTGATGTCTGCAGGTGAGTGAGGAACTGGCCCACTGGCTGGGGTGCGGCTTCTTTGACCAGCCACCTTCTCTGCTTTACAACTGGGAACTCTGCCCGGCAGCTTGTGCGATGTCACGGGCCTCCCCTGGGCGTGACGCTCTCTCTGCTCCTGGCTCCACTCACGACTTACAGAAAGAGGATCAAGGGGGATGTCCCCACGGCCCACATGAACGTGAGGGTCAGTACGTCACCCTTGGGCCCTGTGTTGGTTTCCTGTAGCTGCTGTAACAGAGGACCACAGTCACAGTAGCTGGAAATAGCCCGTTTATTCTCCTACAGTCTGGAGCCAGCTATCAGTCGCACGGGGCTAAGATCAGGTGTGGGCCGGGCTGTGCTCCTCCTGGAGGCCTAGGGGAGAGTCTGTGCCCGCCTCCTCCGGCTTCGAAAGGCCACCTGCATTCCTTGGCCCATGGCCCCTTCCTCTACCTTCAGAGCCAGGAAGGCCTCCTCTGACCGCTGCTTCCGTCATGTCACCTCCTTCCTGCTTCCCCGTCACTCTTTTCCACTGATGCGGACCTTGTGACAGAGCTAGGCCAGCCTGAATAGTCCAGAGTCATCTCACCACCCTTTTCTTAATCACACCTGCAGAGTCCTTTTTGCCGTGTAAGGTGACCTAGTCACAGGGTCCAGGGTGAGAATGTGACTTGGGAGGGGAGGACACACAGCTCCCCTCTTGTCCCACACGTCATATCCCATCCGTCAGGACATCCTGCTGGGTCCCCACCAGGCCCAGAGCCCCTGGCACCCCCCCCATCAGGCATGTGGATCAAGCCACCCTCTCGTCTCCCTGAAGGACTGCCCTGGCCCCTCACTGGTCTCCCGGCTTCCATCCTCACCCCTTTCATGTTTATTCTCAATCCAGCAGCCAGGCTAACCCTGTGAACAGATGAGGCCATGTCTTCCACTGGCTCCTGGGCCACTCAGGTTATGATCAGCAGCCGACGAGGCCCAGGACGGCCCGCCATGCTTCCGGTCCCCTCTGCTCCGGCCCCATGGGCCTCCTTGCTGTGGCTCTAACACCCCCAGTGCGTTCCCGCTCAGGGCCTTTGCATCGCCTCTTCTCTCTGCTGGGCTTCCTTTCCCAGGGACGTCTGCCTGAATCCCTGCCCCCAATGCTCTGGGTCCCTCCTGCTCTGCTCACACCATCCCAATCCATCACTTTCTAACAGTCGCCATTGTTTACTTGTTTCTCATATTCTCATCTCTCTCCCTTCACTACAGGGACAGGGCAGGGACTGTGTCTGCTTTGTTTACCGACCTGGTCCTGGATTGGAGGGGCCTGGACTAGTGGGCACCCAGTCAAGAATTGAGAATGGGCACATGGGTGGATGAATAGAAGCTGCAAAGGCCGGGGGAGGAAGGAGGAGAACTCCAACCTGGGTGCCTCTTGGGGTTTCTGTGCCAGCAGGTCCCAGAATGGCTCCAGGTGGAGCAACCTGGGGCATCAGAAACCCCTCTCTACCGTCTCACCCCACAATGCCTAGTCACCCCTGGACTAGCTTCACAATTAAGGAGCCCGTGGGAGCAAACCATTGATTGACTGATTCATTCATTCATTCACTCGGCAATGTTTACCAAGGGCTAGTCTTACCAGGGTCTTCGCTGGGATGCGGAAGATTATTTCAGAGTCCAAGTTCAGGCTGGAAAGTAGACTTGCGCAGAGACACCGAGGGAACGGATCTGCCTGTGCTAACTGGGCACCTAGTCTGTCCCAGGTGCTTCTCGGCACTGTCCTTTTATTCTCCCACCTGCATCACCTCCTTTGGGGTGTGTCCCTGAACCCCACCCTCCAAGCCTCTGTCCCCTCCCCCCAGTTCTGCTCTGGATCTTTGATGTCCCTCTCACGGGGGCAGGGTGCATTTCTCAGTCTCCTCATCTGTCTCTTCCACCAAACTGGGGTCTCCTGGAAGTCAAGTCCTGGGGTCCTCAATGTTTCGTGTCTCGAGCAGCTGGCATACCTCAGGTGCTCAGGGGATTCGGATTCAAAACAGGCGGGCTGGCTGCATATTAGCTGATGGATGCCTGGATCCCAGGGGAGGCCATCTTGGGCAGAGCACAGAGCTTGAGGAGAGTTAGGCCTGAGAGGCTGAGAGAGGCCCCAGCCCCATGCCCACCTGAGGTGGTTGCAAAGTCCCTTCATATCAGCCTGGAAGGGCAGTACAGCTGTGTTCCAAGGCTCACCGAGGCCTCCGTGGTTTTACCCTCCCTGTGCCCCGTCAGCTGGTGCCTGGGTGTTTCCACTGGGAGTAGGACATCTACTACGTGGTAGAGTTGGGCTCCAATGTGGGTGGCAGCCTGAGGCCTCATAGGCCTGGCCGGGGTGTGTGGACACGGTCCTGCCGCGGGGTGCCTCCCTTCTTTGGGAAGCAGCTTTTGCGCTGGCCTCAGAGCCCCCACCTCACGATACTGAGGATCCGTCTGCTCTCATCCACTCCAGTGTCTTTCTTCTCCCAGGTGAGTTTTCCAGGAGGAATCACAGTTTCATCAGCTAATACTATCTCCGGCTGCTCCAGGTGTCAGGAAGCCATGTGGGGTCTTGGAGCTGAGGAAGAACTGGATGAAAGGCTGGTGCTGTGAATCTTGGCTTGTCCTTGGTTTTGCAAGTTCTTTGTTTTCACTGAGCACTGACATGTCCCAAGCCTGGGAGCCCTGTCCTCCAGAGGTTTCATCTCTGGGACAAAAGCCGGTTGTCAGGGCCATCAGTGGAACCTGTGTGACTAAGGCTATGGATTTGGGATGGGGCCGGAGGTGTGCCAGGGTTGGGGTGGGGAAGCCTAGATCTCCTGGACCCAATCCCCGGGGAAGTGGATGAGAGGGGGAGGGGACTAAGGAAAGGGGGTTCTGTATTCAAAACTCCAAGCCCATTTCTGACTGCCCAGGGGCAGAAGTAGCTGATACCCCTGGGAGCGGAGCTGGCCATGCACAGTGGTCTGGCTGGGTGAACTGGGAAGGACACCCCTGAGCTTGGAGAGGAGCCCCCAGGGGGATCAATGAGACACCACACCCTGGACCCCCAGCCTGCCCTAGCAGCATTCCCTGTCACCTGCTGAGTGTGTGGGACCTGGAGGCTCAGGGGCAAGGTGGGCAGTTCCAGCCTGGAGGTCTGGGGCCACTGGGGTGCTCTGCAAGGAGAGCCCCGCTTCTGAGCACAGCCCCTCTGGGCAGTGGCTACGGAAACTCTTCATGTGGATTTCACCGTTTTGACTCTGCAAGCTGGACTCTATGTCTGCTGGCCCGATGGAGGCCGCAGCAGTGGACAGAGTCCGGCAGCAGAGCCCGCCCCCACGGCCCTGCTTTCCCACTGCCCGAAGCTATTCTTAACATGCAGTGAGCCTCAGGCTTCAGGGCTAAAAATACCACCTCGAATGGCCTGTGGGAAAGCGGCCCCGGGCTATTTCGGTGGTTTAGTGCTGCCTTGGGGTCCCTGCGAACTGCCAGGGCAGAGAGGAGGGCTAGCCATGTGCTGCCCGGGCCTCGCTCGGCCCACACTGGGGCCCTCCTGTCGGACCGCAGGGGCCATCGGTCTCCAGGGAGGTCGGCAGAGTCTGGGAGTCGTGAAGCCCTCGCTGCACAGCAGGGAAACGAGCTCCAACAGGGAAAGCAAGTTTCCCGGAGGCCACAGTGCGGGTCTGCCTTGGGGACCCTGGCAGCCCCCTCTCTATGGGCGGCCTGATCCACCTCTCCCCAACCCAAGGGGCATGTGGAGGCTATAAGTGGACTTCTTGCTTCTTAGATCAAGTCTTATATTCTCACTGCGCAGTGAAGCTTACAGGAGATTTTTCTTCCTTTATTTCACATGCTGTCCCCTAAACTCTGCGGCTCGCAGCCCCAGAGTGGGGATGTGAAGACTGAGTCTGAGAAGGATCGGCTGAAGGTCAGAAGCTGGGAGGGGCTGGGCAGGGCAGCAGCCTGCGCTCTGGAGCCCTAGCAAGTTCCTCCACCTGGCCCCTGGCCCCCGAGGCAGGGTGGCCTTGGTGGTACTCCAGTGCTCACACCCCCATTCTCCTGCCTGTCCCCCACCCCCCTCCACCCGGCTGGTGACTGAGGGGCATTGTGTTCTCACAGCAGGTCATTGCTCCTGGGGGTCCCAGCACTGCATCCCCCTGGAGTTGGCCACCCGGGCTCACACCCATTAGCTGCATGTCCCCAGGCACAGAGCCCTGATGGGTGAACAGGATGATTGCCACGACAGGCGACACAGCGTGCCATTGTGTCGGGCCCACTGGGGGAGGCTTCATTAACCACGACACTGGGATGGCTCTGTGAGGTCTGCTGGCCCTCCCACAGGGCTGGACAACGCTCGTTCTCTGTGCCCTCCTGCTGCCCTCGGGACGTCGTGGGTGTGATGGCTTCAGAGGAGCGGCTGAGGGGGGTTCAGAGGAGTGTCTGAGTAGCTTCCCGGTGTGGCCTGTGGCAACCCCAAAGGCTTAAGAGTCAAGATGGTTCCAGTGCCCTGTGGCCGGGGACCTTGGGGTCAGTTACCTCTTTGATTCTCAGTACGTCCCCGTCCCGCCTCCATCACAGGGCCAGTCCTTGCACGTGAGGCAGGTGCATGGGGTGCGCTGAACGGCTGTGCTCGAGAAAGCCCTCTTGTCCAGGGGACACGGGAGCACAGTGCACTGTGATGATCACGGGTGTTGAGGAAGACACGCGAACTTCCTGAGAGGTGGCACTCGGCCTCTGCCAGGCTCCCTGGGTGGGACCAGACCAGGCCAGGGCAGAGGAGGGCAGAGGCTGACGCTGTGATCCCACATCTACAGGGTAGGGCCCAGGAAACAAGAAACCTCTCACTCTGGCCTGGGAGGCTGAGGGGTCTCGGGCAAATGCCCTTCATATTCATGCCTCAGTTTCTCCCAGGAGCAACGACCTGCAGCCTGAGAACACAACGCTGACCTCTAAGGTGCCTCTCTGTTGTCCTCGCAGAACCTGGGAAGAAGCAGTGCTGGTTGCCAGGCTGTCTCGGCGAAGGGGGCCCCAGAGCTTCTTGGGGGTGGGAGTCCCTCTGGACCTGGATTACTCCTCCTGAGCCATGAGGGCCCCTTTAGGGCACAGAGGGAGGCTTAGGGCTGTAACCCATGGGCATCAGGCCCCAAAAAGGCGCCACCTCCACCAGGACGAGCATGCACAGGTGACACACAGCTCCTTCTGGAGGATGGGGCTGAAACTGTCTGTGCTGGGGGGCCGAGCATAGCACCCCATCAGCCCTCAACCTGGCTCTGCCCCATGCAGACCTCAAAATGTCATGTCCCATCCCACAGACGACAAGAGGAGGCACAGAGTGGGTGAGTGGAGTTACTGAGGGATGGCTGTCTGTGCTCGGCAGTGGCTTTGAGGCCCCTAGAGGCCCGAGGCCCCCACTGGCCCCCTTCTCCTGCTATCACCCATCCTGGCCGCTCCCAGGGCTCCTACCCAGCCCCTCTCCCGTCCTCTGCTCAGTTCCTTCCGCCCACTACTTCGCTTCTCTGCCCAGCCCTAAGCGCCACACCCAAGCCTCAGGGACACCAAGCTAGGCCTCCAGCATTCCTGCCCTGTTTTCATTTAGGGGACGTCCCCCAAAATACCCAGCCTGCTAGAGGCGGCTGCAGCCTCGGGGCCCCTGGGAAAGCACTTGAAAGCCTTGGCTTGGCTGTGGCCTCCAGCGTAGCCAAAGCAGCCGCTGGAAGGAGGGTGTTCCTGGGATGAAAGCTGTGGGGAGCACAGGCGGCAGGGCCGGCCCGGACCCACCAGCGTGGCTTTTCGGGTTAGGCAGAGGAGGCAGCGGCCGCTGCCAGGAGGAAGACCTCAGGAATGTGGCGGGCAGTGCTGACACTCACATTTTCCTGCTGCCTGGCTCCCAGCTCGTGGGGACAGAGGGCAGGGCCAGGAGCCTGGGCCAGGGGACTCAGGCGGGCAGAGGGCCTGGGGCTGGCTGGAGTTAGGAGCTCTGCCATGGAACCCCAGGCCTCTCACCTATCACCGGAGCCTTCATGGGCTCCTCAGACGGCTGGAGCTGCAAACAGCCCCCAACCCCACTGCTCTACTCATCCTCAGGAAACCTTCTCAGGATGTCCCAGGAAGGACCGATGCCTCTCCCGGACCCCAGGCCCAAGGGCCCCACTAGAACATGCTGGATTTCACCCGTTCATGGGCCCCAGAGCCCCTTGAGGCAGACGTGTGGCTTTCTTGTGTCATCAGCTGGTTGCTTAAGTACAACCCAAGTTCAGAGGGGTCCTGGAAATGAAGGCCGATGAAACTGGGCCCCAGTGGACAGATGGATATCGTGAGCTTAAGGGGCCAGGGTGGTGGCAGCAGCAGGACCAGTTGAGGCTGAGCTCTGCAGGGCTCCCCCAGGCTCCCGTAGCTAGCCCAACGTGTGGCTCTGAGATGGTCTGAGTGGGGTGGGCAGGATTTTCTCCCAAAGCTGTGCCATCACCTGAGTCACTGAGGAAGCTGGTCACATCCTCGGCAGCGGGCTGAGGTGACCGGTGGTTCTCTTGGGAGCTAAACACCTGGAGTGAGAGCCTGGACTTTGGCCTGAGAATTCCAGGGCGGCATCACTCTGGACAGAGCTCTCCCTATCTCCGGGCCTCAGTTTCTCCATCAGTAACATGTGAGGACTATCTCTGCCTGCTTGCCTGGGTGGCTAAGAAAGGGGTTCAAGGGGAGAGGTCCTGATGCCTTGGGGATGTCAGCACCACCCTGATTCAGGAGGGCCTGGGGGGCCCCAATGAGAGATGCCCACCCCCCACGTGCCTATCGAGCTCCTTGGGAAGGATGCAGGCAGAGGACCCGTGGCCGGCTCAGAGATGCCGTGCTTGCCTTGACCTCAAATATTGGCTCTGGCAGGTGGAGGGGTCAGTGTGCGGGCCAGGCATCGGGCGCCGGCCAGTCTGCTGCTGAGTCACCCAGTGGAGGTGCCACAGGGCCAGCCCCTGGCCCCTGTGCTCCTCTGTGAAACAGGAGACAGCTCTGCAGCAGGCCGGAGCCTGACCACCTCCTCTTCCTGCAGCTCACGGCCCCTTCCGAGGGTCCCACCTCATCACCAGGGACCTCACGCAAGGGGTGGAGCCTCCCTCGGCTCCTCTGGTGTCCGAGATAAATATTTGTCGAATGAATGTTGTTTAACTCCAGTGGGGTCAGCGATGTCACCAGTCCCAACTCCAAGAACTCCGATACCCCCAGCTCATTCATTCTCTGGTCTGTTTAGCCTTGCGGGGGGTGGGGGCCAGGCCTGGGGACCTTACGGGTCAGGTCTGATTCCTGCACTCCTGGCGGCATCCTGTTCTGTGTGCACTTGGGAGAGGCCTGCCCGTTTCTGACGAACCAGACATTGTACTGCCTATTTGCTGGGAGATCAAGTAAGAGCCAATGTCTGTGGGAACAGGGCCTGGGGCAGGGGACCTGTCCTTGAATGTCTCCTCGCTGCCCCACACTTGGCCCAGGACAGGACGGGGTTCGGGGACTGGACACAGATGTGTTCCTCAAGTCACTGCTGGTCGGCCGTGGCAGAAAAGATGTGGACACAAACCCTATAAATCACACACAGCCTCCTGGCACTGTGGGTGGCTTCGCGGAGGAGGTGACTGGGAGGTGTCCCTGAGTCCAGGGTTGGACCCAGCAGGTTGGGGACAATGAAAGAGGCCGCAAGGGCCCTGGGACCCGCTTCTGGCCCACACACCTCACAAAACTGCTCAACAGTGGGGCGCCAGGGGCAGCGTGGGCCGGCACCACCCAGGCCTGGCCTGCCTGGCCTGAGACACACACATCTCCCACATAGACGGTGAAGCCGCCTTTATGAAAATATCTCCAGTAAATACTCTTGGGAGTCAGGTAGTGGCTGAAGCTGGCAGCCGCTTCGACTTCAGCTGGGACAATGGCCAGGTTGTTTTTCCTTCTGTTGGTTCATTAACATATTGCTTAATTGATTGGTTCATTCATTCATTCATTCATTCCTCAAGAAGTGTGTGCAGAGAGCAAAAACCCCTCTGGAAGTGGAAGAGAAGCAGGTGCTTGGGGCTCTGGCCTGAGGGAAGGTGCAGCCGGTGGCATCAGGAGTTAGGCTCTCCCACCAGCCCTGCCTCAACAGACGCTGGGGCCTTCACTTTTCAGAGCCTCGGGTCCCCATCACCAGGCGGCTGGAAAGTTGGCCCTGACTCTGGGTGCGGGTCACGCCCTGAGACCCACCTGGCTCTGGGCTGACGGGGGGCTGCAACACTCTGACCCTTGGCTCTCCTCTACCTGGAAGGCTGCAGAACATAGGCAGCACCCCGAGAGGATCCCCACTTCCTCAAATCCAAAACAGGGGCTCAGCAGCTGCACGCATGTAGGTCCCTAGTGTCCGCCTTGCTGGGGGTTTGGGAAACTGAGGCCCAGAGCGAGGCACGACCGGTGTGGGGTCACCGAGAGAGTCAGCAGCGACAGGGCCCCAGTCTGCCTTACCCCTCCGCTGTCCCAGACAAAGGCTCTCCTTTGAAGCGCCCCAGACGGAGCCCCTGGTTTCCGGCCCCGGCCCCCCGGGAAGCACCCGTCACAGCAGCTGTCTTCATCTGCTGCCCCACCAGCAGGCCTGCCCAAGCCTTGGTTTATTATTGGCTTCCTTGCCAGAAGTATGCTTGAACAAATGCTGTAAACAAATGGAACAATCGCAGACCATCACGCTTGGATTTATATGCATAAAATGGGGTGCGGCTGGGGCTGTCTACTGAGTGCCAGCGAAGGGGCACCACAGAGCAGCCGGGCGAAAGCCCCGTCTGGACCTGGGTCTGACCACGCTGGCTCTTTCCTGCCTTTGGAGCCCCCAGGCCTCTGTCTCCAAAGCCATAGACATGTCCGCAGGCCTCTCTGCCTTCAGCCTCCCTAGTTGTCCCTGGAGAGTAAGAGCTCAGGGACCTTTCCATGGACATGTTTTCTTCATTTATTTAGCAAACATTCACCTTAGTATGTCCCTGACGCATGTTCGCCTTTTCATCCTCACAAAATCCTATGACGTGGGGACTATCATTATCCCAATGTACAGAGAAGAAAACTGAGGCAGAAATTAAGTGACAGGCCCAAAGATACACAAGCCAATGAGTGGAGAAGCTGGGATTCCACCCCAGGCCACGAGCACCAGAGTATCATTCTTGCCAGAGGGACGCTTGGGAAAGAGGTTGATTGAAGAGATGACCCACAGTGCTGATGAATGAAGGAAAGGGGATTTCAGACCATGGCCACGCAAATGACTGTCTCCCTTCCATGGGCCCAAGCCTGGCAGAGGGTTTGCTGTCGAGACTCTCCCTTCATGGACCTCAGAGGGATTGTGACAGTTAAGTGTGACAAATTAAGTGTGACAGTTAAGTGTGACAGAATTGTGTCTCCTGCACACTCATGTGTTCGAGTCCTAACACCTCATACCTTCAAACACGACCTTATTAGGAGACAGGGCCTTTATCGAGGTAATGGCTCTGAAGTGAAGTGATTAGGGTGGGCCATAATCCAGTGTGACTGGTGTTTTTATACTAAAGGGAAATGGGACGCAGAGACACATCAGACTGAGGGGTGAACTTCCAAAGCAGGCTGGCGGGGAGGGGACAGCCTGGTGTTATTTCAGGTGGCACGTCTTCAGGTCTGTTCAGATGTAGCTGGAGCAGGCTTTGGTTAGCCTTTCTCTCTGCACTGCCTGGGGGGCCTGTGGGAAGAACTATGGGCAGGCTCGTGTGTATATTTTTTGTTGCAGATACAGTTTGACAAACACACGATTTATTCATTCAACCAAAGTTTACTGAGCACGTACTATGTTCCATGTACCAACCAATTTGCCTCTTTTGATAATGTTAAAAAATTAAATTATGTAAGCCAATCAATGTATCTGTTTTCTTTCCTTCCTCCCTCCCTCCTTTCCTTCTTTCCTTCCTTGCTCCATCCACTTATCCAAGAGTCCATTCATTCACTCACCACCTTCCTCTCTTTCTTCCTTCCCTCTTTCTTCCCACCCATGCATCCACTCATCTTCAATTCTCCCTTCCTTCTATCTCTCCAATTATCTACCTACCAGCTCCCTGCCTCCATATATAAAGAACTTAGAATCTCAGAGCTGGCAGAGCCCTTGCTTGGTGTGGGCAGTGCCTGGTCCAGCCCTTCTCACTACAAGGACCCCATGGCCTCCTTCTGAGCCCATCGGCTAACAGGTGCCCAGGGAAGGCCTGGAATGTCCTCCTGGCCTGCAGAGTTCTTTTTTCTGCCTCGAGGTAGCCACTGGGCTTGGCTCCCCTGCATGGGACAGCATTTGTCACAGGCACTAGGGTCACAGGGCAGGAGCTTGCATATCTGTTCCTGCCACCAGCCTCCATGTGCCTCGTTATCAGTGCTGGGAGTCATTGCTGTGCTGACCTGGACACCGTGGTCAGAGATTAACGGCAGAATTTAAATACAGTGGCTGGCTGCACACTCCTTTTTAGCCATTTCACTATTTAGGGCCCAGACTCAGGTCAGCTAAAGCTGGAGGATGGGATTTTCAGGTGGAGGGAGGCTTTCAGAGGACTTTTCAATTTTCCCAAGATTCAGAGATTCAGAGAAGAGGAAACAGAGGGTCTGAGAGGATCCCTGCAGACCTGTCCAACGAACTTTTTTCCCAGCGTGTCAAGGGGTCAACAAAGATCGCCTTGGGCTGGGGCTCCAGGTGTCTGTGAAAGCTGCAGCCACAAACGCAGGGGCCCGAGCTCCTCTCCCAGGCCAGCGCGGACTCCTGGGAACTCTCCCGGGGAAGCCGGTGGGATCCTGGGATGTGCCCAGTGGAAGGGCCTGAGCCAGCGGTGGAAACCAGCTGCCGTTCCTGCCTGGGCTCCCTGTGTGATCTGGCACGCCAAGTCATCCACCTCTGGGAGAGAAGTAGCCACGGACCCCTCTTTGTCCAGTGGCCATGGCTGCCATGTATAAGGAGGGCATCCAGGCTGCAATTTCAGCCACGTGACACCTTGCCCCGCCATCTTGTTTTCCTGGAAGGGAGTGATAGTTGTCGAATGACTGCTAACCACCCACTGGGCACCTGGCTGACAGCCGAGGAGAAGAGTCAGCTTCAGACTTTGCCCTCAAAGCTGAGACAGACACCCCTAGATACACCTGGAGCTCTGACTTAGGGAACAGTGAGTATTTTCATTAAAGAGGCCAGAGCAGGTGGCGTGGGAAGCTGGGGGAGAGTGGGGTCACCCCAGCAGAGGGATCTGCGTAGGCTTCCCAGAAGAGAGGTCACTGAGCAGGGTCCACAAGCTAAGATGCGCCCCTGCTGAGATGGGCAGGAGCAGGTAGTCAGATGGGGGCCACAGAATGGGCCGATGGTCTGGAGGTGGGGGAGCCTGACCAAAGTGGAGGGAGGGTGTGGGTGTTGAGGGAGGGGGGCCGAGTGTGCAAGCTGGGTGGCCAGAGCAGTGGTGACAGTGAGTACAAGGCAGGGGCAGCCAGAGAAGGAGAAGAGAAGACAAAGCCACACTGGGTGGAGAAGCAGCCCCCGTTCCCTCATGGCTTCTCCTCACCCTGTCTTACCTCAAGTGTGAGCAAGGGGGCATTTTCTGGTTGTAAAATTGATACATGTTCATTGTAAAAACTATCCAAAAACAAAACAAAACAAAAAAACAATCCTAAAGCAAAAGAATATTGACTGGGTAATAAAAGTCCTAACACTCCTGCTCAGAGATCACTGGTTAATATTTCGAACATTTCGATTCACTTCCAGCCTTTTTTCTATTCCTCCACATGTACACTCTCTGGTTTGTTTGTTTTTTAAAAAAATCATATCACTGTATTGTTTCATAACTTCCCATTTTTACATAGCATCGTATTATGATATCTAGCCATCTGATTGCTTTTTTAAAAATTCCTTTCGAAATTTTAACACTTGTCTATTTGGGAAGGGAGGATCCCAACCCAGCCCCAAATAGAGGCGTGAGTGAGACAAGAAAGGAGGAGGGGGTCAGCGTGGGGGACCGTGGGTGGCCCCTAGAGGTGAATTGGAGGGACTCTGGGCTCAGGGTAGGGGATGGTTGGGGTGCAGAGCCACCGGGAAGGTGCTCCCATGCCTCTCAGTGCCCTTGCAGGGAGCCAGCAGGACAGACAACCAGCCAGCATCTTTCCAGCCTCCGCTCCTCTGCTGGAGCTGTTCCTTCCTCCTGTTTCACCGCTTGTCTTGTCGGGTGGCTCAGTCACTGCTGGGTTCTCAGTTTATCTGATCACCTCATGCCCAGGGGCAACCCCAGTGACATTCTACCTGACACCTCTGTTTATTTCCTTCAGAGCAGTTATTTATTTGTTATCAGACACTATTCACCCCCTCGGATGACAGCTCCAGGGGGAGAGGAATTGTGTCTGACCTGACAGGAAGCTGGTGCTTGGCAGACAGGTGTTGAATGAACTTGACTTAACCCCGGCAGGCACACAGGGCCCCAGAACGACCCTGCACTTGGTTCAGTGTTCTGATCATTTGGGAACAAGTTGCCCCACATTTTCGTTGTGCACTGGGCCCCACAGACGATGTGGCCGGCCAGCCCTGCCGTGCCCACATCCTGCCCGCTAACGTACTGGGCGGCTGAGGGAGGCGGCTCCTTGGGCCCAGGGCCCGGCCCCTGACTCCTGCATCCTGGCCTACCCAGAAGCCCACCACGACTGTCTCTGCTGAAAAGGGATCCCCCCTCAGGTCCAAGCTGTTCCTCACCTGAGCCCAGGTTCACCCCACGAGGAGCTGGGGTGGCTGCCTACTTGTCCTGACCCACAGCACCTTGAGCTGCTGAGGGCAGGGAGGGGGGTCTCCTTCCTTTCACCCCTGACTTGGTATCTTCCCACAGACACACCGGCATGAGTTCTGGTCCCTGTGCTTCTAACATGCTGTGTGACCCTGTGCAAGTTGTTACTTAATAATTTAATCTGAAAAAAAAAAGACCTGTTGCAAAGCTCAAATGAAAGAAGGATGCATTGTAAACTGTGAAGTGTTGCCCACCCCCCAGGGGTGTGTGGGGGTTGAAAGGTACTGTGAACCTAAGATGCTTAGCAAAAAGAAAATCCCTCCCCCCAGTGGAAAATTCTGACTGGGTCCACAGGACCACTTCTCCAGAATGTTCTTTGGGCGAGCCCCTCCTCGCCCAAAGGAGCGAGCACGGCCTCCGGCCTGGGAATGGATGGCCTGGTTTCTTTATCATCGGCCAAGGGACCCCAGGCCAGAGCCCGGCACCCCTGGACGTGTGCTTCCCCAAGGAGCGCCCCTGTGGCCTAATTTGAAGAAACAATGGGCCTCAATCCATGTTAACGACCGTCCAGGGCCTGCCTGGCGCCTTTGTCTGTGGTGTGCCCTGGCGGTAATCAGCGGGGCTCCGGGGGCTGCGGCCTAATTTGGAGGGACAGGTTTGATCATCACTCTTGATTTTGGTAGCCCAATCTGACAGGCCTATGACCTTCTGTATGGAGGCCCATGTCAGAGACAGACTCTTGCCCAAACGGCCCACCCGGGAAGTCTGGGGAAGAAAGAGGGGGAGGTGGCATTGGTGGGGGACGCGCAGGCTGATGAAGGGGCCATGGCCACCCCACCCTGGCTTAGGGGAGGAGGGTGCTGTGGACTAGATTAGTGCTGGGGGGAGGCAGCCCCCCCCCCGCCCCGGGCATGTGCTCCAACCCCCACCAGCAGACACCCGATGCCTCCAGGGAGGGGCTGGCGCCCAGGAGGAGTGGGGGGTGGGTGCAGGGAGCCAAGGGTCTGGCTCTGGGCACTCTGACACCCAGGGGAGGATAAGTAGAAGCGTTAGGCGGGACCCTGCCTGAAGTCACTGAGAAGTGTGTGCAGGTTTGGGCTGTGGCATTGTCACCATGCCATCTGAGCGCCTAACATGTGCCCTGCACGTGACAGTATCCCCTCATTTACATTCCCTCAACATCAGGAGGAGGCAGGACCACTGTCCCCACATTCTAGGGCAGGAGGCTTGCCTGAGGTCACAGGGTTGGTGAATGTCGGGCTGAAGGGACCATCCTGGGGCTCAGCTCCTGGGTCCCTCAGCCTGCCTCGCCTACCCAGGCGTCCACCGCCAGTCTCCTGGTGTGTGCCCACGGCTGTGGTGGCCAGCTGGGTTTTCCCGGAAGCAGAGCCTGAGACGAAGGACTGTAAGCTCTTGCTGTGAACTGAATGTGTGTGTCTCCCCAGATTAATATGGTGTAGCCCTAATCCCCAACGTGATGGTATTAGGAGGTGGGGCCTTTGGGGTGATTACGTCATGGGGGTGGGGCCCCCAAGATGGGATAAGTGCCCTTGTAAGAAGGGACATGAGAGAGCTATCTTCTCCTCCTTCTCCTCCTCCTCCTCCTCTGCCCCTCTGCCCTATGAGGACACGATGAGAAGATGGCTGTCTGCAAACCAGAAAGAAGACCTTCCCCTCACCAGACAACAGATCCACTGGCACCTTGACCTTAGCCTTCTGGCCTCCAGAACCGAGAGAAACAAGTGCTTGTAGTTTAAGCCCCAGTCTGGTATTCTGGGCTAGTTCTCACACCGACTCAGACGGTGCTTTATTTGGGAAGTGGTCCCAGCAAGCATCAGAGGGGCCTGGGGCTGCTGTTCTGCTGACAGGCGGGGCTCAGCAGGCTGCGCTCCAGGGCAGCTCACGGCTCCTCGTCCTCCTCGGGCAGCCAGCCACTGGGAACCTCTTCTTGCATTGGCAGAAGCACTGTGGGCACAGGGACATTCCAAACCTCTGCTCGTACTGTGGCCAAGCCCTGCCTCGGCAGGCCAGGAGGGCACACTCTGCCCCACATGGGAGAAAATCCTCCCAATTCCCCATCCGCTTTCAGGACAACTCTAAAATCCTCACTGAGGTCAGCAAGTCCCTCCCTTCCCCCTCCCCCTGTGTCATCCTGACACTCGTCCCGGCACTGAGGTGCATAGGAAAGAGAGAACTGGCAGCAGGAGTGAGCAGCTGGTCCAGGAGCTCAGTCATTGTGCCATCTCTTCCTGGGGTGGCTTTTGCTGCCTTCCCGGCATTCCCATGGGCTTGCTGGGTAGAGCAGGGAAGACACCGCATGGCCTGGTCTGTCTCCACCTTTCGACTAGAAGCCACATGAAGGCCAGACCCCTGCGCTGTCACCTGGGCATGCCCAGGGCCCCTGCAGAATCTCGGGGAATGAGCAAATGGCACAGTGAGGTGGTTTTTGTACCCCTGCCTGCAGGGCAGGGCTCCTTCCGTGACATCTCACCGCCTCTGGCCTGCAGGCTGGTGTGTTAGGGACAGGCTCCTGGGAAGGGCACCTGAGCCAAGCTTCTGCAGGGCGCTGATTAACTCTGGAGCAAAGAGGAAACACAGCCACCGTGTGAACAGGAGCCCCCTTCACTGCCTGGCATTGTAGCTGTAACCAATTGCTGCCTACAAACCAGCCCAAAGCACAGGGCTTCAGACGACAACCAAGTCTGTGGCTTGGCAGTGAGGCCGGGCTCAGCTCGGCGGCTTTCTGGTTTGGCTGGGCTCACTCCTACGTCCACCGTCATCTGAGTGTTGGGTAGAAGCCTTTGCTGATCTTGCCTGGATTCTGTCCCGTTTCCAGAATCCGGCTAGGGACATCTGGGCCAGCCTGGCTCTGCGCCAGAATCCATCATTCTCCTGCAGGCGGCCAGGCCACACCGAAAGTGTGTGGGAGCTCGGGGCCTGGGCTCAGAGATGGCACTCTGGACTTTGGTCAAAGTAAGTCACAGGCTGGTTCAGATTCAAGGGACAGGGAAACCCACCCTCTTCTTGATGGAGAAGCTGCAAAGTCCCATCGCAAAAGGTGCAGATGGGGGATGTTTGCGTTCGATTTGCCACAGGAGCACGAAGAATTGCTGGGAGGAGGTGCCGTTTGGGGGCGCTCCCCACCTGTCATGTTGCCGGTGCCCTGTCGCCCCTGCGTCTCACAGCCCACACATGGCCACAGTGACCCCATCTGTCCCCTGGCCTTCATGGGCAGGGGTGAAGCCCTGAGACAATGCTGTGTCTTGGTGCCAGGCCCCATACTGGCTGACAGGCCCTGATGTGGAGACCCAGGTCCTGCAAGAGGAAGTAGGTCCTCAGGGGACAGGTCCCTCTTCTTAGGTCTTGCCAAGATCTGGCCGACGGCTGAATTGGCCTTTCTCCCTCTCTAGGCTCGTCCTCAGAGTCCAGTGAGCGGCGGCTGCAGGGGTGACCACAGGCGACTCCAAGGCCGGGGCTTGCAGCTGAGTCAGTTCAGTTCCGGTCCAGCAGCTGAGGACGGGCCACGAGGGGGCCATGAGGACTACCCTCTCACAGCCTGCTGCTCCTGGGCCATGAGGCTCGTGAGGGCAGCAGGCAGCCTGACCCTGGGCCTCAGTTTCCCCGTGTGAATGACAATCGATCTCTGAGGCCCTCGTGTTGGGAGCCCACGAGGAGCTCTGTAGCAACTGGCAAACGACTGAAGAACAAGTGTCCACAGCAACTGGGGAGTGACAGCTCAGAGTGGGCAGCAGCTCAGGCCAAGCAGAGCATGCTGGAGTGGGACTGGGGGCTCTGCGGCCCTCTGGCTGACTCCCCGTTTCCCAGAGGGCTCACGCATGTGCGTGTGAGTCCAGCCTCATCAGCCAGGGAGAGGCAGGCCTGTAAGCACCCCAGGAAGGGTGCCACACACGGCGCGCTCTGCGTGACTCTGAGAGGGTGGAGAGCTGCTGATAGCAGGACAGCCTGTGTGGCTGGACACCGTGCCGTCTCACAGGGCTGGCCCCCAGAAGGGCTCTGCGCCGGGTTCAGTGCCATGCAGTTTCCTTTTTTTCAAACTGGAGCCCGTGTTTCCATTCGGTAGTGAGCTCCTCCATTCACGCAGCTGGGCTTGCTTGTGATTGCCGGGTGGAGGGGACCCAAGCTGCTGGCAGACTCCCCGTCCCCGAAACGCCTAGAATGTGTCGGTGGTAGCACCACCCTTTTCCACTCCTTAAAGCTTTGGACAAAGCAGGAGTGAATGACTGTGTGAAGGAACGAATGGATGGATGAATAACAGAATGTATTTAACTGGGTTTGATTTTGCTAACTATACACTTGGAAGTAATGGAAACTGCTCTTTTAGAAGGCTCTGCCATTCAGACGATGGGAGCTGCCGCTTCTTGGTCCTGGGCATGGCTAGGCAGGCCCCCCAGGACTGTGATGGCACCACCCCCATCTGATCCCTGACAGAGCCTAAGGAGACTCCTGACTTCCTGTCCAGCTCCTCCCCCACCCGCCCCATGCCCCAGTGCCCACTCTGCTCGAGCCCTCCAGCCCCCATTATAACCCCCAGGCCTACATGGGGAGGAAGGGACGGCCACCAGCCCGGCTGGCTGAGTCCACCGGGTCTCCATGGGCCAGGTGGCGTGGTGGCTGCCTGGTCGCTGCAGGCCAGCTTTCATCCCAAGCCGAGGGGCCTGAGAAAGCGTGGGGCGGCTTTATCCGGGCCGAAGCCCCGAGCAGGCTCCTGAAAAGTATTGAAGGGGCATTACTCAGACTGACACATTCCATTTCCCTCAGGCGAACAAAGAGGAAGATCCAGTTAAGGAAATGGCACTGGCCTTGTGCGCGGCTGACGGTTTTTTGAGGAAAATGTAACGGATGACAATAGAGCACTTTGTCGCGGTCGAGGGCACGGGGGATGAGGCCGGAGCCGCAGCCTCATCGTTACTTATGATGAGAGGAGATTTAGTGCCTTCTTTCTTCCCTCTGTCAGGGAGAACAATGTCGGGGGAAAGCGGAGGTTTCCCATTATAAATCACCATAAGCCCCGTGGAAATCCCCCCACCCCGGGTGTGAGTGGGCAGACACAGCGCTGGGGCCCCGCGGTGGTGCTGCTGCCCGAGGCTGCCTCCCGGCGCCCCGATGGCGGGCGGGCGGATGGGCACTGGGTGGGCCGCAGGCCCCCACCCGTGGGAATCGAGGCTCGGGAAAGGCTCTGATCTCCACCCCGAAAAGCAGGCGCACGTCATGGAGAATGAGAAAGACGAGGCCTGCCCACCCCTCCAATTAAAGAAAGGGGAGCAGAGACACAGAGGTGTTAGGAGCCCCATCCCGGGGCCCTGGGGGCTAGGGCGGCTGAGAAAGCGCTGTGTCTGGTGGCATGAGCCAGACGGCCTGCTGGGCTTTGCCTCGGTCTACACTTTACAAAGAGGAGACAGAGGTCGAGGGCGGTGGACAGCTGCTCAGGGTCACACAGCAGTGGGGTAGGGAACCTGGGTCTCCTGTGTCCATTTAAGCCCTCTTCCCATGGGCTAGTGCACCCAACCTTCCTCAAGGGCCACCTGTTCCAGAAATGCCAGAAATGCCACGGCGGCCCTGCCGGCACCCCTCAGCGCAGAGGCTATCAGGGTTCCCCCAGTAGCCTCACCTGGGAGCAGGCTCAGCCGCTTCCGCTCCCATCTACTACCCGGAAATGCTTCCAATCACCTTGAGACCACATTGACAGATACTGGCAGGCCTGGGCCCAGAACTGGGGGCTCCTGACCCCATGGACTGATGGCGGGGCTTCCCCAGCAGGGCCAAAAGAGAAGCCTTTTTGCATTTTAGAAAAGTAATTGGGTATGAATACCATTTATCATGCAACCCTCCCAGTGGGGACTAGAGTAGTACCCCACTTTCAAATCCATGAAATATAGGAAACCTCACCCTAAAGGAGACGAAGATCTGACCATCCAGTTTTGCTGCCCCAAATTTCAGACCATGTCAAGTTTTGATGTGATGTTAAGTCGTGAGAAAATTGGGATTTGGAGCTTTTTGGATTTCGGAATTTGGATCAGCGACGTGGGTTGGTACTATAGTCAGCATGGTGACTTATTACCTGAAGCTGGCTGGGTCCCCCGTGCTACATTTCTGTCACTCTTCTGTGTCCCTCTGTCCCCCTCCCCGGCTCCCACACACAGGACAGGTGAGCTGGGTTTCCTTGGCTTTATCCTTGGTCATCTGCCGGAAAATAAAACCAGCCTCGACTAACGACAGCCCTGTGGTCTTGCCCGAGCCCCAGTTACTCCAGCCACAGAATGGAAGCCATAACCGCTTCTCTCACAGGGCTGGGTTTGTTGGGTCGCCCACCTGGACATTCAGGGGTGCGTGGAGATGGTTACTGCTGTGATTATTCAGACAGACCCGTTCACGAACCAAATGAGCCTTCATGGCTCCTGCAGCCCCTCCTCAGGCCTTACTTCCCCCTAACCCCTGCATGCTTCCTGGGCTCCAGTCACCCCAAAGTTCTCCACTCTCAGCCCTGGTCCATGATTTCTGCTTCCAGAGATCATATGTTTTTGTTCACGTTTTCCCTCCGGCTTGGAATTCTCATCCCCATCATCACATGTTCCAGAACTTTCTGTATTCTGTTGGGGGAAGCTCCACAGTCATCCATGAAGATGGCTCTCATGAATGTCCCCCAGTGTCCACAGGGCCTTTTGGTGTCCTGGGGGCAGGAGTGTGCCCAGGTCCTCTCCATAGCCGCTCAGCACAGGGTTTCTCACAGTGGGATTAAATCATAGTGTGTGTGTGCGTGTGTGTGTGTGTAAAGGGCAGCCAAGCACACCCACTCCCATCTTAGACGACGGCCCGGAGCTCAGAGCCCTGCCGCTTCTGCATTACCTATGCTCACAGCACAGAGACAGGGTATCAAGTCACCTCCTTTCAGGCAGAATAAAATCAGCCCTCTTCTCATCTGCCACTTGCCCCCTCCCTCCTTCTTTCCCTACCAGGCTCCAGCCATTCTGGCCAAGCTCGGTCCCACTTGGGGCCTGGCCTCTCAGAAGCTCATGGAGTGCCACCTTCTCACGCCCGAGGTCTGGGCCCCAACAGCAAAGCCACCCGTAAAGCTCCAGCAGGGAGGAATTCTGGAGCTAGCCCGCCTGGCTGGACATCCCAGCTCTCCCCCCTGACCCACTGCAGGGCCCTGGGCATGTCACGTTAGCTCTGTGTGCCTCAGTTTCTTCATCTGTAGAGTGGGGATAGTCATAGTATTTCCCTCTATTGTGGGGATTCAAATGGTGTTAATACCGGTACGTGCCAGGTACCAGATATGCGTGAGTAAAGCAAACTGCCATTGCTCCCATCCAGCCTGCCACCTTTGACCTCATCCCCACATTTTAATTTTTCTACAGCATTTAGTGCTCTCTTTTTACGTGCTTCCTGTCTGTCTCCCTATTTGAATGTGAGCCTTAAAGCAGATACCTTATCTATCTCGTTTGCTGCTTATCCGCAGGGACACTCAGTGTCCCCAGTGGACACTCAGAAAACTCTTGTTAAATGAGTGCATGAATGGATGGGTGGATGGATAGATGGGTGGACGGATGGATGGATGGATGGATGGGTGGGTAAACACTTCCTCAGGACCTAGCCCAGTGCGTGGCATGTGACCACACTTGCTGCATATTATCTACTAACACATCTGTAACTACTCTCTCATTTTGCCCATTTTTTGCTTGACTCAGCTGCCTGTGACCCGAAGGCTATCGTTGCCTTCTGAAAATGTCCCCTCTCTTATTTTCTCGGCAACACCTTTCCCTCCGCCTCCCCACCCCTGGCTGTTTCTCATCCTCCTTCCTTCTTGAGATTCTGGGTTTGGCTTCATGTTCCAGTCAATCTGGTCAGTAAGGTCACCAGCTGATGGGTCTTTCCAGGTCGAAAGGCTAAGATGGGCTGCCCTAACTCTGCGCACACCACAGGTGTCTTTCTTCCTGGGCCCCCCAGCCGTGTTCTCTCACAGGGGAGCCTTGTTCGTACTTGGCCAGCCCGTCCTTCTCAGGCCATCTTTGGTGATCCATTTTCGGTTATTGTCATTGTCCTATCGTCTTGTACTTGAGGACCCGGGAGGGTGAAGGGAAGGGTTGGCTGCTGTTCTTCTTAACCTCCATTTGGTCTTGCCTCTCTGCGACAGGCTGAACTGCGAGGCAAAGAACTTGCACTGTGATCGTGTGCAGGTAGGGAGCATGGCTCAAAACTCACCTTTAAGTGGAGCCAACAAGGTGTCCTGTCCCCATCCTTCACAGGCTCTACCTGTGAAGCATAAGCACTTGATTTGTCTCAGATGGACTTTGTGGGCCACATACAGCCCCTGTCACAGCTCCTCAAGTCTGCGTTAGCGTAACGCAGGATTATAAATGAGTGTGCCTGTTACAATAATGCACACTGAAATGTGAATTTTCTATGAGTGTCATGTGTCACAAAATATTCCTCTTTGGATTTTCTCAATCACTCAAAAAAATTTTTTAAATGTATTTTTCCATCATTAAAATTATTTTAAAAAACAATCTTAGCTCCCAGCTGTGCAAAAACAGGCAACAGATTTGATCTGTGGGCTGTAGTGTGTTTGCTAACCCTGATTTAGAATCAAGTATATTTAGTACTCAAAAAATAAATAAATAAACAAACAAACAAACAAATATTTGCCTAAAGGGAGATGGCAAGGTTTCGTTCACTTTTGCTTTTGTTTCTGTAATCTTTGGGAAACAATTGAATAACTTCTCCTTGTTGTTCTGATCTGTGGTTGTTTAGTTGACAGGAGGTTGAGTATGTATTTTCTCAGTGGTCTCCGGGGCTGTTCACAGACAGTGGGTTTCTCCTCCTGGGCTTAGGGTAGGGTCACACTTCCACTGGGTATAACCGTAAGAGCCAGTGTATGTACACCCTTCCACAGTCACCCCTCCTCCGGGCAATCTTATAATCCTGTGAGGACTCCAAGCTTCCAAGGCCTGGGTCCTTGCTGACCAACGCACAGAGAACAGGCTGCTTCCCACTGATGGGCAGTGCGAGCAAGTAATAAACGCGGTTACCTTTCAACCACTGACAATTTGGGGATATTTGTTACTGCAGCATAACCCAGCCTTTTCATCATGCATCTGTTAGAGGCCGATATTACTTACTTCGATGTTTTTTTTTCTTGTCCCTTGTCATTTCCTATTGATTTACAGTATTTTTTCCTTATTCATTTTTCAGAGTTACTGCTATGTTAAAAATATTAACGCTTCTAATGATGTGATTATTATAAAGAGCTGAAATCTCTTTAAAAGGAGATTAGCTCTAGTATTTAAGTACTGTCAGGAAGAGTGGTGCCGATTCAATTGGTACAAAACCTGCCCTGTCACTTTGGCATATCTTTTTCAACATTTAACTGAGTGCTAACATGTCTCATTTAACTTGTAGGTTACCTGTGGGTACATGTTCCAACTACTTTATCTCGGAAGGTCCACTGCGCAGTTTCAGTGTTCAAAGCTCAATGTTGTACTTACCCTGGACCTGAGATTTCTTTAATAAAAGATTTAAAAAAAAAAAAACTAACTGGGTTTGGCTAAAATGATGACAGTAGCTTTTGTTAACAAAAGTGCTGTAGGAACAAGCTCCATAAAAGCAGTGCCTGAAAAACACTAGATCTGGGAAATAGGGTTTCACGGCCAGAGCAGAGAGTTTGGGGAAACCCGAATGTGCCTCTGGGAAAATGACGAGGTCAAACAGCACTGCTGGCCCCGTGTGGGGAAACCTGCTTCAGTCCGGCACCACACATTCAGCTCTGTGCCCATGAACGCCTTCCCCTGAAATTCCATAAATTCCCTGCCGTGTCAAGCAACACCTTTGGGAAATACTATTCGAAGGAGTAAAATTAAGGGTCCTATTACCTACTCAGCCCAAATGATTTTCAGAGGACCCCCCACAGCTGTTGGTTAACCCTCATTCAGAGGTGGGTGGCCTTTCCTTCAGCCCCACAGCTTATCGGAACGACCTCTCTCCCAACATCCCCTGGGGACTGGGCTCCTCAGGGAGTCACCCCAATTCTTTGCTGCTAGACACACACCACACTGCAAGTCCTGAACTTTGCACAGAAGACAGGTAACCCAGCTCACCTGGAGCCAGGGTTCTGACTTTGGATGCCCATGAGAATCACCTGGGAGCTTAAAAACATCTTCGTGCCTGGACCACAGCAGATTAGGTCAGGACTGGGGAGAAGTCAGGGCCAGGGTCTTCGTAAACTCCCAGGTGATTCTAGCACAGCCAATTTTGAGCACCAGATTCCAAGGTGGTGCTTCCCTCCCACTCATGACCCACCTGAGCGCTGTGGCTTGGTCCCATCTGTTAGGGGGCAGGGGCTTCGCAGGATCTCATGGATAAAGGGAGTTGCAGGGTTTGGGTTCAGATACATCCCACTCCTGCTGAGGAACTGTGCTCAAGCACAGCTTGAAGAAGCCTGGCCATCAGACTACTGCATGCTTGTCTGCCCAGAATTATCCCTTGCGGGGTGTCTGAGTCATACGCCTGTCCCCAGGAATGCTCCTAGGTGATGCCAGAAGTATCACTTTATTTTTGCAGGGATGTATCCAGCTGCTATGCATGCAGGCATCGTGAAGACAATCTTGGTAAGAAATTCCTCTTTTTTCTCAGAAGTAGCTGTAGCCCAGTGTGGGGACTGAGTCCCAGAGAGCAGTTTCCAGGCTCTCGGCCTCATGTGGAAAGGTGCTGGCTCGGGAGATGGCCATTAGCTGTGACTAGTTGACCGTCAACTATAACCAGTTAGCCATTGGCCACTGATATAACTGCCGTGGCTGAGCTAGCAGGCACGGATTGCAGTGAGCAAGTGGGGTCGGTTGGTTGGCAGAGAAACAAACAGGCAGATTGCAGCTCCTGCTTCCTGTGTCTCCAACCCAGCCGCCAACGAGAATATAGTGGTAAGACTCCCCTACCTATGGCTCCGTGGGTGTTCCTTTTTGGCTTCACCATATCCTGCGTTCTTGTGCGGGGAGCGGGAGCTGAGACCCTGCGTGACACCCAGCAGCTTGTTTGTTTTATCCTGGGTGCCTTATACATTGAATGGCAGAATGTGTTTTCCCTTTTGCGTTGGCTGCCAGGGAACTCGGAGCCAAATCTGCTGCAACATCAAACAGCACACAGGACCTTATGGCATATATTTTGACCACTGACTTTATCTCTGCTTTGTCTTATGTTTCCCACCCTTGTTTTCCTCACCTCCTAAAAATCACATGGCATTGTGTGTGTGTTTTATAAGCCACTTCAAATTCCCCTTTTTTTGTGTGTAACAAGGTAGGCACACAAAGCTTCAAAAAAACAAATGAAAGATACGGGCTCCTTTTCCTTTGGTTGACTGTTAGATGTGGAGGCGTTGCCTCTTCTCTGAGCATTGCACATGCTCCAGCCCCACCGTCAGCACATGCAGGGCCGGCCACTTCCCTGCCCATTTTCGGCAGAGCTGCATTTCCTGCTGGCCCTGGCCTGGCCTCCCCTGGGTTGCAGACTCCCCAGTTTCAATGTTCTGAGGTGGGGGCCTATGGATAGCCTGTACTCAAGGGTCAAAGGTCGAGCTGGGTGACTCTGGGCATTGTAGGATCGAAGGAGCTCCCGAGGCACAAATCCCGGGACTGCCCGCAATACTACCACTTAGGGCACCTTGGGCACCGGTTGTGAATTGGCCTGTCTCACACCTGGCCCTGTCACGTAGGAGCTGTGGGACTCTGGGTAATTCCCCCTCCCTGAGCCTCCCTTTTCTCTTAAGCAGGAGGGCAAGAGCGTATCCCTCTCAGAGAAGGAAGGAGACAGGGCATAGAAAGCCCCAGGACTGACATCACTGCAGCAGGCAGTCAGGAGACAGAGCCTTGGTGACCCTGAGGAGTTCCTTGGGCACGGAAGCCCCTCCTCCACGCCTTAGAGGCAGCCAGGCACCCCTGAAGGTGTCTGCACTCCGGGAGGGGGGTCAGTAGGGGTGCTGAGAAAAGAGCAGACACAGGCTCTGGAAACAGACACTTACTGTGAGCAGGGTGATGCCTACTGCGTGCAGGGCTGACACCTACTGTGTGCAGGGTGAGCCATGATTCCTACTGGACCTCTGTCTCCTCACCTGCCGGATGGGCCACAGTGGGACGGGCCTTGCAGGCAGGTGAGACTGAGGCTAGATGGACAGGTGCTGCTCCTGGTGCATGCCTGCGCATGGCAGCCAGCTGAGGCATGATGGTCGGGGCGAGAGCTTGCTCTGAGATTTCTAACCTTACCCTCTGAGGCACTTATCCTCCTCACCCTGTGGCCAGTGTGTTTCTGAGACCGCCCGGCCCAGCCCATCCTCTGCATCCTAGTGGACCCTGGCTGCCAGCCTGGAGATTCTGGAATCTCAGAAATCCTAGAGTGGACCCATTTTCTCTGCACCAACTGGGGATGGGGGCTGGCCTAGCCCTGTGCTGTTAGCGGCAGGGACCGCTGGCTCCAGAGGCTGTTGCCATGGAAACCCAGACTGATATTCTCCTAAACAGCTAAATTATTTGTGGTTTCTCTGCTGAATGTCCCAGCTAAGCAAGCCAGGATGGTGGCTGGAAAGGGGTGGGGGCTGAGAACAGCCTCTCGGAGGGAGCCCCTTCTAGGGCCCTCAGGCCTGCCTTGGCCTCTCTGCAGGGAAATGGTCCAAAGACACTGAGATTTTGGGAGAGGGAGGAAGGGTGTGTTTGGAAAAAATGTGCTGAGGTCATCAGGTTTCCTTCCAAAGAGCTTCTGTGGGAGGGTTCGGGGCCCACATGCTCCTTCGTTGTTGCTGGGGGACGTTTCCCGTTGGCGATGATGCCCATTGCCAGCCTTGCCACTGGCATTCGGTGCCCTGTGTGCAGGACACGGGCCAAGACTGCTTTTATTAGCTCATCCCAGCTCTGCCTGTGATTGGCTGTGTGACCCACCCCTCCCAATGTCCCTCAGAGCCTCGGTTTCCATATCTGTAAAGTGGGAATGACATTCCTTCCCAGCTTGGGGTCCATGGGAAGCTCTGAGCCCTGGGGGTTCCAAAAGTCAGAACAGCTTTCCCCTCCTGAGGGACAAAGGATTTCCCCAGGGGGAGCCAGGCATTTTGGAATAAGAGGAATTGTAGTGTCTCCAGATCCAAGACACGTAGCTGTTCTGCTTTTAAGTTCAGAAAATAACTGGAGCCAGACTGACTATTAAGACCTGGGCACCTTGCTCAGATCAGCAGGGCCTGCCAAGGGCACGGCCATCCGGAGTGAGTCAGATGGTGAATCTGTGGGTCAGCGACCCACACTGGCAGCTTGGAAGGCTCTGTGACCCCCGAGCAACCAGTGTGGCCACGAGAGCTGGAAGCCAGGCCCTGGTCAGATGCCACATGTGTCCCATGAATGCAGAGTGGTGGGTGGCTGACTGGCACGTGTAGAGGTGGGCTTATGAGTTGTCATATCTCTTGGAAGATGATCCAGCAGGGAGGGAGGGAAGAGATCTTTTAAAAGACAGGAAACCAATTCCATACATTCTAGACAAGGACAGTAAATAGCATGCGTGTGGCACCCCTCCCCTCTCAGCCACGGCAGACATCACTAATTGATCACAGTGGTCTTTCCTGCAGAGTCTAGACACTCCCCCTCCCAAATCATCCTCACCCCAGAGCACAGCCCAACACCCACCAACCATGTTTGTGCTGAGACTGACTCTGCTATAAGGTACCCCTTAGCATTAGTGTGCACAGGTGGCATCCAGCCTCTGGGCGTGTGGGGCTGGCACTGCCCTCAGGTACCCACTCCAACTGGTGGTGGCCTTGCTATGCAGGGTGCCCATGTTCTGACTTTTCCCCCAGGGCTGAGTGTCCCTCTGCTCTCCCTGTGAACTGGATTTGCCAATGACTCAGCATAAGAGCCTGGGATTGCCTGGGGACCTCTACAGGCTGTGACCTTATGAGGTTTGGGTCGAGTGAGGATCCCACCTTTCTGGCCAGCTGTCTGGCCATGCAGTGCAGCTGGATGGAGGGCCATATGTGGAACAACAAGGGTGCAGACGACACTCAAATATTGAAAGGGAGGCAAAGAGGATGGGACAGAAAGAATGCAAGAAAACAGAGACTGGATCCAAGGCTGGAGTTTTGATGGAGCAGCTGGGAGACAGTTTTCCATTCTTGGCTGCAAAAGGAGGCAGCTACAGAGAGCTGCAGCCCCTCCCCTTCCCCTTTTCAGAAATTGCTGAACTTTGCTCCTTCTCTGCATTTTCAGACTGCATTTGGTGCAAGGGAGAGGGGTAAATGGTGCAGTTTGCCCCCCTGAAAGCATCCTCCCCTTCCAATGACATGGGGAGGGTCAGCCAGCTGAGGGTTGGGCTTCTACTCCAGGTCTCCCTTCCTGCTGTGCCTCTTACCCCAGAAAGGAATCAGCTGTCACCAGGCTCTGTATTCTGAGGCCCAGTCCCTTTTTCCAGTGTGGGAAGTGTGAGTTGGGATATATCTGTTACTTCTGGAAATCTATTGCAAAACCATTGTTCCAGTGACTACATTTTTATACAAATGCCCCCACAATTAGTGGTGCAAACTCACCATGTTATGCTCCCAGATTCTGTGGCACAGGAATTTGGACAGGGTGTGGCAGGGGAGACTCATTCACCCACAAGTCTGGCCCTTAACGTAGGGCTGTCGGCTGGAACACCTACACATGGCCTCTTTGTGTGGTGTGGGCTTCCTTACAACATGGTGGCTGGAATCCAGGGCTGAACGTGGGGGGAATGGAGAGACTGAGGGGGAAGCACCATCATTTTGTACCATCTGATCTTGGAAATGGGTAACTATTGATATGGTGTGGGATGCAGCTGAGGCCGTGCTTCAAAGAAAACTTATACTTTAAATGTTTCTAGTATAAAAAAAAATGAATGGTCTAAAATGAATGACATCGGCTCCACCACACAAAGTTAGAGAAGAAAGAGCAAAATAAACCCAAGGTAAGCAAAAGAAAGGAAGTAATAAAGATAAGAGCAGAGATCAATGAAACACAGAGCAGAGAGGTAATAGAGGAAACTGACACAGCTGAAAGCTAAAAGGTTCTCTGTAAAGGTCAACAACATTGATGAAGAAAAAAGAGAACAGGAGTCATAAGTGTGAAGCATGAAAAGACGGGCTAT